>NC_133324.1:385257711-385857711 GCF_042186555.1 Aquarana catesbeiana
AAAAAACTAAAAAACTTGATTTTAAAAAATCAAAAAAAATAAAAAAACTTGATTTTAAAAAACCAAAAAAAAATAAAAAAACTTGATTTGCAAAAACCAAAAAAAAACTAAAAAAACTTGATTTTAAAAAACCAAAAAAAAATAAAAAAACTTGATTAAAAAAAAAAAATAAATAAAAAAACTTGATTAAAAAAAAAGAAATAAAAAAAACTTGCTTTTAAAAAAAAAAAAAAAAAAACAAAACTTGATTTTCCAAAAAAAAAAAAAAAAAAAGCCTGTTTGCGAAAATCAAAAAGCCAAAAATATTTTTTTGTGGATTAGGTAGAAATATTTAAATATAATTATATTTTGCTACATTATTAAGATATCATTATATTTTTGTCTATGAACATTTTATACTAAATGCAGAACTGAATGCATAACAACCATTAATAAAAACATCTCCTTATAGGATTTTAAAAAATGTGTGGTTTGTTATTTCAAGGCTCAGTATCAGTTTGGTTATAATTGTAAAAAAGTTGTTTACAGTGGCAATGGAGCTTATTTAGACATTTTTAAAATTAAAATACAGTTGGCACTACAACTGCTCGACCATAACCTAGGAGACAGCCCAAAAGAAAGGCAAGCAATAAATATAATGCCAGATTTCCGCAATATTTTTTTTATTGTAAAAAATTATATATCCTGGCCCATTGCAATGGCCCCCCTACCCATAAAATAATTAACATATTGCTGTCTAACTTGACGGGCACTTTGGGGGGCCAAGCCAGTACGGACAGTATCCAGGCCTGTAAGGTTGGCTTCTATTTGTCCGGCCTCAGGCCCAACTGTGCCTATATAATTGGTAGAATGCTTGTTTAAAAAGTTGTGCAGAATGCAGCACGATAAAATGATAAAATTAAGTTTGTATTCCGCCAAATTAATGGCTGTTTGAAACAGGCGGAACCGGCTGGCCAGAATTCCAAACGCATTCTCAACCACTCTTCTAGCTCTGGCCAGCCGGTAATTAAAAACCCTCCTCTCCGGGGTGAGGGTTCTTTGGGGGAATGGCCTCATGAGGTGCTTGCTGAGAGCGAAGGCTTCATCGGCAATGAAGACAAAGGGGAGTCCTTCCACGTTATCCTCATCAGGTGGCAATCCCAGGCCACCACTCTGGAGACGCTGGCAGAACTCCGTCTGGGCAAATACTCCTCCATCCGACATCCGGCCATTCTTCCCCACGTCCACATATAAAAAATCATAGTGTGCCGACACCACCGCCATTAAAACAATACTGTGGAACCCCTTATAATTAAAATAATATGACCCCGAATGGGGTGGTGGCACAATGTGGACATGTTTCCCATCTATAGCCCCTCCACAATTGGGAAAGTCCCAACGGCTGGCAAAATGGGATGCCACAGTCTGCCATTCCTGTGGCGTTGAAGGAAACTGGGGAATCAAACAAGAAAACCAAAATCAATTAATTTGGAAGCTAACATTGCAAGAAAATTAGACAATTAAAAACATTATTCCCCAGCATCAGTATAACATTCAATAATTTAATTCTTCTGGAATAACTAATATGGAAAGGCACACTTATCAGATTGCTCACCCCCTCTGATGGAACATTGATTACATTTTAGGGGGTTGTGAAATCCCTAAAAAAAATTACTTTTAGGACACGCAGGAATTTAGGGACTAAAAAGGCTACAAGACTGCAGTTGTCGCACTCTGCAGGTGCAGTTGCTAACCAGCTTACAGTAAATGAGGTAATGTAAAAAGGCATTCATGTTGCAAGGAGTACACAATCACAGGCAAGGGCAATTAATGAAAACACTTTGAGGCTTGCATATGATTTGATGATGGAAATCAGCAGAGCTTCTGCTCATTTACTAAAGCACTGGAACAAATGCACTTGTAGAGTGCACATGCATTTTGCAAACTGCAACATATATTTGCTTTAGACAAATCAACACCACAGAACATTCAAGCAAATTTTAACGAGGGTGGGGGTGGGGGGGTTGTGAAATCTAGATAATTGCTCATTAGCAGCACACTATTTGGAGTGAGTTTAGGTGGGGGGGGTGGGGGAGTTGTGAAATCTAGATAATTGCTCATTAGCAGCACACTATTTGGAGTGAGTTTAGGTGGGGGGGGGGAGTTGTGAAATCTAGATAATTGCTCATTAGCAGCACACTATTTGGAGTGAGTTTAGGTGGGGGGGGGGGGGAGTTGTGAAATCTAGATAATTGCTCATTAGCAGCACACTATTTGGAGTGAGTTTAGGTGGGGGGGGTGGGGGGGTTGTGAAATCTAGATAATTGCTCATTAGCAGCACACTATTTGGAGTGAGTTTAGGTGGGGGGGGGGGGTTGTGAAATCTAGATAATTGCTCATTAGCAGCACACTATTTGGAGTGAGTTTAGGTGGGGGGGGGTGGGGGAGTTGTGAAATCTAGATAATTGCTAATTATAAGCACACTAAATACACTCAAACAAAATACATTCAAAATGAGTATACTAGGTGGATATGTTCCCATCACTTCATGCTGGGAAGGTTATTGAAGGAAAATATACATGCATGACAAAAAATAACAGGAAAAAATTCCAGCATGTGTGAGGATAAAAAGGGGACATTCACACTATATTGCAATGATGGTAAGTAGTGTTTGAAGCAAGAAATACATCACATTATCAAAGATTACATAAAAGAACATGTGATGCTAATAAAAGAAAAATATCTTACCTTAATATAGTCCTTCTGCAGGACCTGTATGATGGCAGAACAGGTCTCTGGGATAATGATCCCCAGAGCCTGGGGGGAGATGCCTGTCGAGAACTTAAGGTCCTGCAGGCTTCTCCCTGTGGCCAAATACCGCAAGGTAGCGACCAGCCTCTGCTCCGGAGTGATGGCTTGCCTCATGCAGGTATCCTGCCTGCTGATATAGGGGGTCAGCAAAGCCAACAAACGGTCAAAAACGGGGTCCGTCATCCGGAGAAAGTTCCTGAAATCCTCAGGATTATTCTCACGGATCTCACGGAGCAAAGGCATGTGACAGAACTGGTCACGCTGAAGCAACCAATTCTTGGTCCATGAACTCCTCCTCGCCCTGTTCATGGACTGGTCTTGGGCTGAAGAATAAACTACAGCACCAAGCACATACAATGCACGAGCTCTACGACGAGTACGTACAGGTAACATGGCTTCAAAACGGTCGGCTGGTCAGAACGCACTAAACAGAACGCACTGAAGAACAGCAAGGCCTGTGAAGAACGACCTGAAAATCAGGAACGAGCGGCCAATAAAACAAAGATTTCTCAATGCCAACTGACCAAACGCACTGAAAAGCAGATACAAACCTCACAAGCACAGACTGAACAACAGTTAAAACGAACTGAAAAATACGAGTCTCACAAGCGCGAATCGTCTCTCACCAAACTTCTACTAACACGAGATAAACACGAGATTAGCAGAAGGAGCCCAAAGGGTGTCGTACGGGCTATTGAACTTCCGTTTTATAGGCGCGAATCGTCTCTCACCAAACTTCTACTAACACGAGATAAACACGAGATTAGCAGAAGGAGCCCAAAGGGTGTCGTACGGGCTATTGAACTTCCGTTTTATAGTCTCGTCGGACTTGGTGTACGTCACCGCGTACTAGGCTGTCGTACTTTTGTGTGGTCGTGTGTGTGCAAGTCCGTTCGTAAGAAAGTCTGCCGCAAGTCCGCCGAAGGTACGTCGGAAGTATGTCGGACAGGCTGTCGGACTTTTGTAGGTGAAAAGTCCGACCGTGTGTACGCGGCATTAGAGGCGATGGGCCCAGGTTTGCGGGTCACCAGAGAGTAGAGAAATTACGTAGCCCACCTTTGTAGCCTCCAGGGAAAAGGTACGTGGCTGAAGAGCAAAAAATAGTTCGCAGGAGTTGCGGAAGGCTCTGAACTTATGGCGATTTCCAAAGAAACGTTCAGGTGTGGGAACCTTAGGTTCCGGAGGGAGCATCACCACCGTTGAGGAAGGCCCAACTGAAGGAGCAGGAGCAGAGGAAGCTCCCTGGGTCCCAATGGGGTTAGACAGGGTTAACACTCGTTCCTCCAGTCTGGTGTATCCTTGCTGCAGATTTTTGACTGCTTCAGTCAATCCTGCCAGGTGTGCACAGAGTTCCTCCATGGGAGACATTCCCTGCTCAGGCTCAGACATGGCTGTCTGCTACTGTCACGTACCTGGTAGGTTGTGAGCCTGAAGTGCAGGAAAAGACCTCCCTTACAGCTCCCACTCCCGTTCCCCTGGAATGGAGACAGAGGGCCAGGAGTGAAGAGTGGTATGGGTGCCTGGCAGGATCAACAGTTGCTGAAAGTCCAGTAGTGGTGGCACCCTCTGGAGTCAGTAGTCTGAGGAGTAGACTGGGGACAGAGACTGGAACGCAGGACTGGAACCAGGAACAACAGCAGGTAATAGCAGACTGGAAGCTGGACTGGAACAACAGCAGAAGATAGCCTGGAACACTGGACTGGAACCAGGAACAACAGCAGGTAATAGACTGGAATGCTGGACTGGAACACAGCAGAAGGTAGCTTGGAACGCTGGACTGGAACCAGGAACAACAGCAGGTAATAGACTGGAACGCTGGACTGGTACACAGCAGAAGATAGCCTGGAACGCTGGGCTGGAACACAGCAGAAGGTAGCCTGGAACGCTGGACTGGAACCAGGAACAACAGCAGGTAATAGAAGACTGGAAGCTGGACTGGAACCAGGAACAACAGCAGGTAATAGCAGACTGGAAGCTGATGAACACAGCGGAGGGTCAACAAGCCGGTGGTCAGTAACGTTCGGACAGCAGAGGTACCAGGGGTAATGCAGAGGGATGGTCAGGCAAGCCAAGAGGGTCTGGTGCAGGCAGATAGCAGGATCGTCAAACAGGAAGCCGGGTCAGATAACAGGAAACACAGATCAGATCAGGTAACACTCACAGAACGCTGTAGAGAAGACAGCGGGGATGGAGTGTGACAGGCAGGTTTAAATAGCCCGCCTGACACCAGCGGGAGTGCGCGCGCGCGTGTGCCCGTGCGTGACCGAACCCATGAACGCGCGCGCATGCGCAATGGGACCCGTGGCCGGGTTCCCATGCGCCTGGGACGCCGGTTACTGGCAGGATCTTCGTGACAATATCTGAAGCCGAAGCCTATCTAGGAATGAGAGGGAATCTGGCAGGAAGGTCTGAATTTATATTTGCATTGGCAGATGAGCTTTAAGACAGTGACTGGGATACTTCTTAGCAAGAGTGGAAAGTGAAGCTACATAAAATCAAACCTTCCAAAATAAACAGCTCTCCTGGGATATATCAGTATATTTCCTTTCCTCCCTATTGATGTTCTTTGGGAGGGTCAGAAGTGGATACAGGCAGGTGGCAATGGCAAAGTGTTGGTCAGAGATCCAGGCAAGAAGCTAGTTAGAGGTGAGACTGTAGCTGAAGGGCCTGCTACTGTTTTTGTATTATTAGAAGGAACAGATATAATCTGCTTTGTTTTCCACTCCACAGGCTGTCTCCGATTTGATCCACAGGAAGACCAGAGAAAAGTGGTTACATGATGGACAGAATGATGGAAGACTGCATGAGCTGTGGAGAGCAAGGCCTTTGATGTATTACAAGCCTGGACTTGTTTTTAAAGAACTTTATAATGGACTTTCTAATGAACTTTTAGCCAAAGACTGAAAACCTTCTCAATGCAGAAATATGGGAGTTGTTACATTCAAGGAAAGTAAAAGTTTAGAATTAATTTTCTTAGTAATGAAGTGATTTTCTGTATGGAGTCTGAAAGGAAAAGAAATCAAAGGTGGAATGTGTTGCGTTTGTTAAAATATGATTTTTTTTTTTATATTAATCAGACATAATATTACATGGGACACTATTACAATAGTAGTTGGTCATAGAAATCAGATTACTGTCAGGTTTTGACTTGAGTAGATATTTCTCAAACATATGCTGTTGGATACAATGGGAACGTAGATACCATTGCTGTATTCAATTGACAGTTTGAATAGGCTATTGTCTCTATAGCTATAGTAAACAGGTAAGAGAGGGTCTCTCAAACTGAAAGAATGACTGTTGGTTGTTATGGAAAACAAGTTTGTAACCATGGTAAACAAAAGCCCAAATAAAAGGAGCAGTAGAGACTGATAGTGGAGCCCACTCAACATGGATTAACACCGAAGGACATTCGAATCTGTAATCAGCGAACAACAGTGTCTGATCTTCAAGAGCAATGGAGATCATGAACACAGTAACTGGAGCTAAGTACATTTTAAGTGTATTTCTACTGTTACAGACTGTAGGCCATTTTGTTTGTTATAGATCTGTCAGTCTTGCATTGCATTCCTAATATTGTAATCATTTTGTATGTACAGCATCTTTGTATAGTAAAAGCACTTTTAAACACTGCAGAGGTCTCAGCTTCCTTGCTTATACCACAAAGTAACCTTGCTAGATCGACGTAAGCAAAACAGTTCCATCTGTCTTGCTGCAGCTTTTAATGCACATTGTGAGAAGAAGTGTGCAATGAAAACATAGTAAGCAATTTTAGTAGAGAAGAGAAGCCTGTACAACTTTGCAAGATGGAAGGTACGACTGGAGTTCTGCATTAAAATGTTTAACCAATCATTTTAAACCACTTTTTCCAAATTTCATATCCAGAATTTTACAGAAAGTAAATCACCCTGGAGACACAAATAATGGAGACACAGGTCAAAATAAATATATTCTATCATGTCATCCTAATACAGAATTTACAGCAGATCAGAAATGTCAGGAATTACTAGAATAAATTGTTTATATAGTAATTCAGTTTCATCAAAACTTTTTCTGTTGTATGGTATGCATAACCACATGCTATTTGTCCCTTAATTTAAATACCTGCAATACCTGTTTGGCAAGAATATTGATGGCAATGTGGGTGCTCAAATAAATCCAGAACCTACTGCACTGAAAATGGTAAATGGTGAATCTATAGATTAGCATTTTTTTTAAACTATGAGTCTTTATTGAAGAGTTTTATTTTACAAAGTACAATATAAAGCACATAACTCAATACACATATTGCAGTGTTTAAATTAGAATCCGATACTAATTAAAGGTTTGGATAGAGAAATGAAGGGTGAAGTGAAAAATTGACTGTCAGAGTTGGTAATTACAATGATAATATGTGTACGCACTGCGCTAATAAAAAACACCTGTTTGTACTGCCAATTAATAATTTAATAAACATGCAAATGAGGTGAAACAAATGTCAATGTAAAAAAGAGAGAGAGACAGATAATTCCACAGGAGTGCACTAAATTAATCTACAAATCTCCTAAATATTAGCATTGTGAAATGATCAATAAAACACCCATACATAATGAAAAGTGTCCGTATGGCATATCCCAAAAAATATATATGCTCTAACTAATGCAAATCAATATGGTAATACAGTCCAACTTAACCACTTAAGCCCCGGACCATTTGGCTGGCCAAAGACCAGAGCACTTTTTGAGATTTGGCACTGCATTGCTTTAACTGACAATTGCGCGGTCGTGCAACGTGGCTCCCAAACAAAATTGACGTCCTTTTTTTCCCACAAATAGAGCTTTCTTTTGGTGGTATTTTATCACCTCTGTGGTTTTTATTTTTTGCGTTGTAAAAAAAAAAAGAGCGACAATTTTGAAAAAACGCATTATTTTTTATTTTTGCTATAATAAATATCCCCAAAAAATATATAAAAAAATTTTTTTTTTTCCTCAGTTTAAGCCGATACGTATTCTTCTACATATTTTTGGTAAAAAAAAAAAAAATCGCAATAAGCGTTTGTTGATTGGTTTGCGCAAAAGTTATAGCGTCTACAAAATAGGGGATAGTTTTATGGCATTTTTATTAATATTTTTTTTTTACTAGTAATGGCAGCGAATTTTATCATGACTGCGACATTATGGCGGACAGATCGGACACTTTTGGCGCTATTTTGGGACCATTCAAATTTATACAGCGATCAGTGCGATTAAGATTGCATTGATTACTGTGTAAATGTGACTCGCAGTGAAGGGGTTAACCAGGAGGGGGCACTGCAGGGGTTAAGTGTGTCCTAGGGAGTAATTCTAACTGTAGAGGGGATGGGCTACGTGTGACACGACACTGATCACCGCTCCCGATCACAGGGAGCTGTGATCAGTGTCAGTGTCATTAGGCAGAACGGGAAAATGCTTGTTTACATCAGCATTTCCCAGTTCTTCCTGTCCGTGAGACGATCGCGGGTATCCCCATGGACATCGAGTCCGCGGGACCCGCGATCACACTCACGGAGCTCGCGACAGTGTAGCGAGCGCCGCCACCGGCGCACATGCGACCACACGGTGGCAAATTTGAAGGGACGTACCTGTACGCCCATTTGCCTGTCTGTGTCATTCTGCCAGCGTAAATGTTCGTGCGGCAAATGGTTAAAGTGATGAAAAGATAGTGAATCAAAATCTCCTTGATTCACCAAAATCCTTCACCAAAATGATGTGTGCCAATTCCACTCCCTTAAGAATAAAGCTCATGAGATGCTGTTGCCATTCACTCTCGTGTCTGGCAAATATCGCCTTATTATATGTTATTTAGGAGCCGCTTGTACACGCCAATCTCCATCCAGATTAATAAAGATACTCTCCACATGTGGGGATAGAAATTGAGACAGAGCCTTCAATAGTGTAAAAACACATTAAGGTAATCGGTTTATTGATTTGCATATGTGGGAGCATATATATTTTTTTTGGATATGTCATATGGACACTTTTAATTACAATGATTGTTTTCATTTAGCCCAACAATCAATGCAGACTCTGGTTTCCTTGGTGCCTTTGAAGATGAAATGCTAAATAATGTTTTTCAAGCATGACAAATTCCTCAAATAAGGAGCCATTGTTAGGAGGATATTGCAAAAAATTAGTCTACAGGACAAGTAATAGATAAATACTAGCTGTCAATAGCAAACTTTATGTAAAGCAGACTACACACTTAGCCAATATCTCAGGTGACTGGACAGCACAGATACTCAGCAAGAGTGAACAATGCATCATTTGAACTGGAGGTTATACATAGGCATGTGCACAGGGTGTTATTCACTCATGTGCCACATCCGTATAACTCGTTAGAAAAAGGAAAAGCCACCAGGTTGGACTTTGAAGGAAAATTGGAACAACAATATAGTTAAACATTGACATATAAACATATACAGTATAAAAATTGCAAAAAAGGGATTGTCCACTAATGGCCAAGCTATGGCCAGAAAAGGAGGATGTTACATATACCCAAATGGAAAAATGACATTCAACAGTGTGCCCCTGTGTGTCTACGCTTTTCGCTGGATTGCTTCTTCAGGACACACATTGGGGGGTATAGGAACAGGTCTCTCTACATAGAATAGGAGAACAAATCATTTCACAACATATTCATATATATATATATATATATATATATATATAAAGGATTGCATATAAATGTATACAATAGTATATCAAAGAAAAAGCACCAAAATTATATTGAAATTGGTCATGCTTTCTAATTCACCTGATCCGGACATATGTCACTGCCTGCACAGGACACTCCCTGGATGGGCGCCACAGCACCGAGGTAACCAAGGCCTAGAATTTTACACTAGGCATATTTTTAAGCCTCCAAACAACCATGTGCATGTAGCTTTACATTACCATTATCAGTACACAATTTCTTGCATTTATATATTGTCGTACCGGAAAGCAATGATGTAGCAGAAGTTAGATCTGTAGGTATGAAACAGTTCTTGGCAACAAATTGGTAATGACTATAGTGATTAATCGCTGCTACAAAATCACCTCCACTCATATATTTACATTTTGTTCAGTGGTAAGTTACCACAAGACGCTAACTTCATGTCTGCAGTGACAAAAAAAGTGATGCTACCTTTCTGATGTGAGGGAAACTAGAAAAGCTGCACTTTTCTAGTTTCTGTAATTACTATCTGTAATAATAGAAACATTTCTGCCATAGAAGAGAATGGACTAGGATCTGACCCTATTTACTCTGCATTTGGAAAGAGAGAACTTCTTATGTGTAACTTGATGCATGTGGGTGTAAAATAGTTTAGTTAAGGTATCCCATCCAGACTCTTGCATGGAGAATTTGAATTGAAATTTGTTTTTAACCACTTCAGCCCCAGAAGGATGTACCCCCTTCCTGACCAGAGCACTTTTTGCGATATAGCACTGCGTTGCTTTAACTGACAATTGCACGGTCGTGCGACGTTGCACCCTAAAAAAATTGACGTCCTTTTTTTCCCACAAATAGAGCTTTCTTTTGGTGTTATTTGATCACCTCTGCAGTTTTTTTTTTTTTTGCGCTATAAACAAAAAAAAGAGCGACAATTTTGAAAAAAAAGCAATATTTTTTACTTTTTGCTACAATAAATATCCCCAAATAATATATAAAAAAAATGTTCTCTCAGTTAGACTGATATGTATTCTTCTACATATTTTTGGTAAAAAAAAAAAAAAAATCGCAATAAGCTTAGATTGATTGGTTTGTGCAAAAGTTATAGCGTCTACAAAATAGGGGATAGATTTATGGCATTTTTATTAATAATTTTTTTTATTAGTAATGGCGGCGATCTGCAATTTTTATCATGACTGCGACATTATGGCGGACACATTGGACACTTTTGACACTATTTTGGGGCCATTGTCGTTTATACAGCGATCAGTGCTATAAAAATGACACTGGCAGGGAAGGGGTTAAAAACTAGGGGGCGATCGAGGGGTTAAGTGTGTCCTAGGGAGTGATTCTAACTGTAGGGGGGATGGGCTCACTACAACATGACAGAGATCACTGCTTTCGATGGCAGGGAGCAGTAGATCTCTGTCATGTTGCTAGGCAGAAGAGGGAAATGCCTTGTTTACATAGGCATCTCCTGGTTCTGCTGTTCCGTGACACGATCGCGGGCCCCCGGTGGACATCAAGTCCACGGGACCTGCGGGCACAGTCATGGAGTACACGGCGGGCGTGTGCACTGACAATGCCGCATCCTAGAGGGGACTTACCTGTACACCCATTTACCCAGCCGTGCCATTGTGCTGACCTACATCGTCGTGCGCTGGTCGGCATGTGGTTAAAATAAACATTCATATGAGCATTCATAAAAAAATGTGTAAAAAATTCTCAGGAAGACTTGATGAATGTCATTTGGAAGTAGTTCAAAATTGTGTTTGCTTTTAACACTTAATTTTGGAATGAGTGGAGAAACAAACCCCCTATACACTGTTAGAATTTTGTTCATTCAATAAAAAAAATTCTCTCCTTGAAATTTTCTCATCATTTCAATCAAAAACGTACGTTGATTTGACCTCAATAACAATTAGAAAATTGAATGAATGTTTTTAAAATAAACCGTTTTGAGCTAAATTCTAATAACGTATTACCATATCTTGCTCCACACTGTGCACAAAGTCCAATGACTGTGCCAAACAAAATGAGCGTCCAAAAGCTTTTAAAAGCAACATTTGCTGACAGGGTGACAACAAAGAACAGAAAACAACGTTTCTGGAGACTTAAAGATCTCCCACTTTTTCAGGTCTGGATTTTGACGGAGAGATAGGAGGACTCAAACTTCATCAAACATAAGCCCTTAAGAACGAGGAGAACGGCGAGCCCCCGAAGCATGTTGGCTGTTCTGTGTTGTCCCCTTGTGGGCAAACTTGATATTAAAAGTGTTTGGACTCTCAGACCATTTGTATGGTGCCCTAGTTGGACTTTGTGCAAGTAAGTTCCCTGCTTTTGTTGAGAGCAGCCTTACCGGAGCCTCTGTGGCTTAACTCAATCTGATTGATCCAATAATAGTTTTAATCCAGTGCCTCGTTTTTACATGTTTTTTTTTCCACACTGTATCACGGTGTAGAGGCAGATGTCTTCATAGAGGGACATGGCTTTGTTTTCTCATGTCAAAGCTGCCCTCTGATGTCTGGTGATCTCAAGACCAGTGGTATAAAATTCTGGAAGCAGCAGGGAAGGTGGAGGAAGCACAGATCCACGGAATGAAGCATAAGCAGTGAAATCCTTGCCAGGCAGGTCCAGCTTTCTGTCCATCATACCCTCAGGAAAAAAAAATGTATTCACAATTTTTCACCTGGTATACTGACTCATGAACTATATGTCATATGACCATTGAAGGTAAGTAAATCAGAACTCCTAATCTGTATTTTTGTTCCAGGTTAGTAACTAAGACAATATTAATGTTTGTTCAGAGGTGAATGCAGAAGTACTGCAGAGGTGAATGCAGATGCCGTGACTGCACAGACACAGCTGCATGTCAATATTTGACAGCTGTGCAAGGGCAACTGCATGGCCCTGAATGGAGGCAGCGTGTTTTTGACTGTCAAATTTTGACATGCGGCTGTGTCTGTGCAGCTGCGGCTTTTGCATCCACCTCTATAAGCTGCCTGCAAAAACAAAGGCAGCCTGCACACAGGATGGGTGCCAGCTCCCATCTAAAAAGAAGTCTAATGCCCTGTACACATGATCGGACATTGATCGGACATTCCGACAACAAAATCCATGGATTTTTTCCGACGGATGTTGGCTCAAACTTGTCTTGCATGCACACGGTCGCACAAAGTGGTCGGAAAATCCGATCATTCTGAACACGGTGACGTAAAACACGTACGTCGGGACTATAAACGGGGCAGTAGCCAATGGCTTTCGTCTCTTAATTTATTCTGAGCATGCGTGGCACTTTGTGCATCGGAATTGTCCACACACGGTCGGAATTTACACGAACGGATTTTGTTGTGGGGACATTTTATAGCCTGCTCTCAAACTTTGTGTGTCGGAAATTCCGATGGAAAAAGTCAGATGGAGCCCACACACGATCGGAATTTCCGACAATAAGCTCCAATCGCACATATTCCGTTGCAAGGTCCGACCTGTGTATAGGGCATACAGCTATTGAATCAACATGACATCTAGGGAGATGGATGGATTTTTATAAGGTAGTCAGCAATGGGTAGGTACATATTTCTGTAAAGGTGTAATATAAATGATATAACAGGTGTAAGGCACACCCATTAGCTGCTTTTCTATGTCCTGCTCTGTAAAAGCTGTGGTTAAGACACAGACAACAAAGGGATTTTCATGAAATTTGCATTACACAATAGATCATATTGACTCTGATGCAAACCATTTACACCATGTTATCCCCAGGTGTGTAGCTAAGAAATGTTTTCAAAGTTTCACTGTTTCAGTAAATCTCACCTTTTCTTTTTAACTTATTTGTCCCTTTTTAACCACCTCAATACAGGACACTTTTCTGCCCAGGCAATTTTTCATCTTTCACACTTTGAATGACAGTTGCGCAGTCATGCAACACTGTTTTAATAATTTTCTTCACACAAATAGAGCTGTCTTTTGGTGATATTTAATCACTGCCGGGTTTTTATTTTTTACTAAAAGAAAAAAAAAAAAAAAGACCAAAAATTTCTCTCCTTCAATGATGTGCGCTGATGAGTCGGCACTGATGAGGGAGCACTTATGGGCACTGATGAGGCGGTTCTTATGGGCACTAATGAGGTGGTTCTTATGGGCACTGATGAGGCGGCACTGATAAGGGAGGCACTATTATGCCGCACTGATGAGCACTGATAGGTGCCTCTATTATGCCGCACTGATGAGCACTGATAGGCGGCACTGATAGATGGCACTGGTGGGCACTGATAGGCAGCACTGATGGGCAGCACTGATGGGCGGCACTGATAGGAATTGATGGGCAGCGTTGATGAGTAGGCACTGATGGGCACTAATAGGCAGCACTGACTGGCACCAGTAATGGGCATTGATTTGTGTCACTGATGGACACTGATTGGTGGCACTGCTGCAGCTTTCCTGTAATCAAGGCATTGATGATCAGTGCCCTGATTACCTTCCCTGTTCTTACCTGCGAGGAGATTCCACTGATCGGCTTTCCTTGCCACACACTCAGTCAGTGTGAGGCGAGGAGAGACGATTTACGGCACTTCCGCGTTTACATGTGACTGGCTGTGATTGGACACAGCCGATCACACGGTTGTGTCCTAGCAACACCGTGCAGCCGCCGCACTGCGCGCCCCCCGCGTGTGCTCGAGAGCGGCCATTCTGGTGCGTCATCATATGACGTCCACCCAGAACGAGAGCCACACAGTTCCTAAAAAAGTATTCATACCCCTTGAAATTTTCCACATTTTGTGATGTTACAACCAAAAACATAAATGTATTTTATTGGGATTTTATGTGATAGACCAACACAAAGTGGCACATAATTGTGAAGTGAAAGGCAAATGATAAATGGTTTTCAAAATTTTTTACAAATAAATATCTGAAAAGGGGTGGCGTGCATTTGTATTCAGCCCCCTATACTCTGATACCCCTAACTAAAATCGAGTGGAACCAATTGGCTTCAGAAGTCACCTAATTAGTAAATAGAGTCCACCTGTGTGTAATTTAATCTCAGTATAAATACAGCTGTTCTGTGAAGCCCTCAGAGCTTTGTTAGAGAACATTAGTGAACAAACAGCATCACAAAGGCCAAGGAACTCACAGACATGTCAGGGATAAAGTTGTGGAGAAGTTTAAAGAAGGGTTAGGCTATAGAAAATATCCCAAGCTTTGAACATCTCGCGGAGCACTGTTCAATCCATCATCTAAAAATGGAAAGAGTATGACACAACTGCAAACCTACCAAGATATGGCTGTCCACCTAAACTGACAGGCTGGGCAAGGAGAGCATTAATCAGAGAAGCAGCCAATAGACCCATGGTAACTCTGGAGGAGCTGCAGAGATCCACAGCTCAGGTGGGAGAATCTGTCCACAGGACAAATATTAGTTGTGCACTCCACAAATCTGGCCTTTATGGAAGAGTGGCGAGAAGAAAGCCATTGTTGAAAGAAATCCATAAGAATTCCAGTTTGCAGTTTGCGAAAAGCCATGTGGGGGATGCAGCAAATATGTGAAAGAAGGTGCTCTGGTCAGATGAGACCAAATTTGAACTTTTTGGCCTAAAAGCAAAACGCTATGTGTGGTGAAAAACTAACACTACACATCACTCTGAACACACTATTCCCACCGTGAAACATGGTGGTGGCAGCATCATGTTGTAGGGATGATTTTGTTCAACAGGGACAGGGAAGCTGGTCAGAGTTGATGGGAAGATGGATGGAGCCAAATACAGGCAATCTTAAAAGAAACCCAGTTAGAATCTGCAAATAACTTGGTACTGGGGCGAAGGTTCACCTTCCAGCAGGACAACAACATTAAACATACAGCCAGAGCTACAATGGAATGGTTTAGATCAAATCATATTCATGTGTTAGAATGGGCCAGGCAAAGTCCAGACCTAAATCCAATTGAGAATCTGTGGCAAGACTTGAAAATTGCTGTTTACAGACGCTCTCCATCTAATCTGACAGAACTTGAGTTATTTTGCAAAGAAGATAATGCAAAAATGTCACTCTCTAGATGTGCAAAGCTGGTAGAGACATACCCAAAAAGACTTGCAGCTGTAATTGCAGCAAAAGGGGGTTCTACAAAGTTTCGACTCGGGGGGGTGAATACAAATACACGCCACACTTTTTACATATTTATTTGTAAAACATTTTGAAAACCATTTATCATTTCCCTTCCACTTCACAATTATGAGCCACTTTGTGTTGGTCTATCACATAAAATCCCAATAAAATACATTTATGTTTTTTGGTTGTAACATGACAAAATGTGGAAAATTTCAAGGGATATGAATACATTTTCAAAGCACTGTAAAAGGCACCTATGAAAAGATAAATGAGAGCTTGGAACCACTGATATGTATATTGTTGTGCATAGCTGTGGACCCACTGTAGAAACTGGATACTTTAATTAGACTGAGGATGCACTTGATCGCCAACAAAAAACTCACAGCCAATAGAGAAAAGCCTGTCTTCTTCCAAATGAAGGTGACCTGTGAGTTTTAAGTGTTTGTAAACTTTTTTTTTTTTTAAATAAAAATAACAAACATGCCTATACTTACCTGCTCTGTGCAATCGTTTTTCACAGAGCAACCCGATCCTCTTCTTCTGGGGTCCCCCGCCGGCACTCCAAGCCCCTCCTTCTTATTGGGTGCCCCCACGGAGAGCTGCTTTCCATGGGGGCATCCATGCAGGCTCTCTCCTGAGTCCTGCTGCTGTGTCCATTGATACAGAGAGCGGGACTCAGCCCACCCCCCACTCCCATGACAGCAATGGCCCCTGCTGCAATCAATCTGTCCAATGAGGCGAGAGACAGAGAGAGACAGCGGCTTGAGCTGCTGCGCTCGTGCACATCACTGGCTCGGTTTGGGCTCATGTAAGAAAAAAGGGGGTCTGGGGGGGGAGCTGCAGCACAGAAGGGTTTTCAAAACTCTTGAGGCTTTACAACCACTTTAATTTATTGGCAAAAGTTATCAGACACAAACTGACTTATGTTCTCATAAAAGGACTTAAATGAGAAGTATGGCTTTTCAAAAAAACACACATATATACTCACCTAGGTGGATGCAGCATCGATCCAATGCTGCATTTGTCCTTCGCCGCTTCTAAGACCAAGAACTGGGCAATCAAAGACCACTAATTGTTCGGTTCTCGGTCTTCAGTGAGCAGAGAGCGGTGACTATCTGCCCTTCCAGCACTCACTGGAGTGCCATACTGTGGTAGGGGTGGGAGCAGCTGGCTCAGACTCTCAGTGGCGCACTGAGAGGCTCAGAAGTGTTGCCAACCGCCCGTGTTTTCATTATTTCATGCCCGTGAAAACCCATAAAAAAAATCTTGCCAGTAAAAATATGACAACCCCGGCTCGGAACTGCGTGAAGTCCTGAAGCATGCCGAGAGTCTCCGATCATCCCGATGATCTTTCTGACACTGCTGCTACTTGTCTTGTACTCTCCCCCTTCCTTCTGCAATGTGCCTTATTGGATTTCTGCACAGGAGATGCTGGGAGGGGGAGGAGTGGAGTCAGCCTGCAGCGGAGCCGGACAGACTTCAGCCTAGCAGAGGGTAAGCTAGCGATTAGCTAAATGTAGTCGTGTCTTTGCCTTGTCTTAGTGGGCAGGAGGAGGGGGGGGGGGGGCAGAGGATGGGCTGTGTAGCAGGCTTGTGTACAGTACATTGTTTTTTTGTGTGTCAGATCTGCTTTGCTTCTAAAGGGAGGACATTTTCTCCCCAATCTCTACCTATTACCTGCAGTGCTCACCAGTCCAGGCACAGCCTCCTCAGTCCTCTCCAGAGTTACCACCTCATGTGTCTGGGGCACTACAAATCCAAGCATGCCAGGAGAGGGGAGGCAGCAGCAATATGATTTGGCTGGTATTTTCTGATAAAAAGTGCTGCTGTATATTGTGTCTGTATAGTGTGTGTACTCTATGGTGATAATATAATTGATTATGTATTGTGCTTGATGGTCTTGAGGTATTTATTCATATATTTTTATCTGAGTAAGTAGTGAGCACATTTGGTCTCCTGTACTATGTCTGCAGCCCATGACCGTCTCCTGTAGCATGTCCACAGCCTATGACCATCTGCTGTAGCATGTCTCCAGCCTAGGACTGTCTCCTGTAGTATGTCTGCAGTCTCTGACCATCTCCTGTACTGTCTGCAGTCTCTGACCATCTCCTGTACCATGTCTGCAGTCTCTGACCGTCTCCTGTACCATGTCTGCAGTCTCTGACCATCTCCTGTACTGTCTGCAGTCTCTGACCATCTCCTGTACCATGTCTGCAGTCTCTGACCGTCTCCTGTACCATGTCTGCAGTCTCTGACCGTCTCCTGTATCCTGTCTGCAGCCTCTGACAGTTTCCTGTGGGATAAAACCCAGAGCCACCAAGCTGGAACCATTTGACTGATCCCTGCATGGTGCACCTGAGAGGAGGTCAGTGACAGTGTCGCCAGGCCAGTCTGAGGGGGGGTCACTGATGTAAGGGGGGAGTGAATACAATAATGTAAGGAGGCACTGATATAAAGGTTTCCCCCCTACATTAGTAACCCCCCCTTACCTTAGTGTATTCACTTTACAGAAGGTGGTCTCTGGTCACCAGAGTCCCCCCCCACATTAGAGTTCCTTTCGTTCCCCTTTACATCAGAGTCTGCAGCAAGGGAGAACTCGATCTGCGGACCCTGATGTAATTGGGAACTCTGATGTAAAGGGAACACAGTGGACTCTGATATAAGGTGGTCTCTGGTCACCAGAGCCCCCCTCTACATCAGATTTCCACCTTAGATCATCATTTGCAGCATTCCCCTTTACATAAGAGTTTTGTTTCACTGTAAGGGGGAATCTTGCACACTCTGATGTAAGGGGGAACTCTGTGCTGGCTGGGTTATAGTAACCTGACCTTCATGGCAATGCAGAAATATGTTTTTTTACTCTTGTTAAACGTAAACACATTGCTAATAGCACTAGATATATGTTTATAGTTTAAATATTGATATTTGCACTGTTTAGCACTGAAAACTGTAATTTTAGGTAATTTTTTGCATTGTCAGCAAAAAAATGTGTCTGCCAGTAAATTGCATGATTTTTTAACAGTAAAAAATTGGTGCCGTTTGAAAATTTTGCCATCCTGCCAGTAAATTTTGCTTCGGAGGGTTGGCAACTCTGAGGCTCAGCCAGCTGATGGTTAGGAATCTGGGTGGATCTCAACATTAAAGTCAGGATCCCTCCAGAACCTGGACCTGCTCCGTGACATAACAGCAGAACTAAGTGCACTCCTATGCCACACAGGAGAAGTAGGGCCAAATGAGCTTTGGCCCTACATCTCCTATCAAATAGAAAGGACTGTGTATGAAGAATATGCTGTATTTATGGTTTCTGACATATAGAACAAATCTCTCCTGGGCAAAACAAAGTAATGGTGCTGTAGAACAGACTAAAACAATGCAGAAACTCACTTTTACTTTTTAAATACACCACTGTTTTTGTACAGTTTTTTTTTAGCTATAAAGTCATGTTATGCAGTGGCGGAATTATAAGGGTTGCAACAGTCGCAGGTGCGACTGGGCCCTGTAGTTCTCCGCCACTTCAGGGGGCCCACCGGCCACCCCCCCGCCGCGTGAGGGGCCCACCTGACTGTCCGGGGTGTGTGTTAGTCTCACTGTCGGGTTCATTCCGTAGGGAGGGGGGTTTTCACCCGCTACGCCGAGGTGAGAGACGGTGAGAGAGAAGCGCTGAGTTTGTGGGCTCCGCCCCCGCCTATCCAGAAACAGAGAGACTGTAAGGGAGGCGGGGCGGACACTGAAAAAACTCAGCAGACCAATCCAGTTTAAGCGGGGGAGGAGCTCTCCCCTCTGCGACTGCGCAGTGTGTGGAGTACCTACCTGAGGCAAGCAAGGGATTCCCGGAGGAGGCACCCGTGACGTGAAGGATAATCTCTGAGGAGGGAGAATTGATCGATTGATTGGTGGTAAGTCACCATATTGCACTGCAATTGATCAATCCCAACCTCCACCACCTCTGCGTACTGGAGGGGGATGGTACTGGAGGGGGGTTGTGGTTGTATTGGAGGGAGGTGGTGGTGGTACTGGAGGGGGGGTGGTACTGGAGGGGGGTGGTGGTGGTACTGGAGGGGGTGGTGGTGGTATTGGAGGGGGGGTTGGTACTGGAGGGGGGTGGTGGTGGTACTGGAGGGGTGGTGGTGATGGTATTGGAGGGGGGTGGTACTGAAGGGGGGTGGTGGTGGTACTGGAGGGGGGTTGTGGTTGTATTGGAGGGAGGTGGTGGTGGTACTGGAGGGGGGGTGGTACTGGAGGGGGGTGGTGGTGGTACTGGAGGGGGGTGGTGGTGGTATTGGAGGGGGGGTTGGTACTGGAGGGGGGTGGTGGTGGTACTGGAGGGGTGGTGGTGATGGTATTGGAGGGGGGTGGTACTGAAGGGGGGTGGTGGTGGTACTGGAGGAGGGGTGGTGGTGGTATTGGAGGGGGGGTGGGTCTACAACAGAGGTGATGGGGGGTGGGGGGATAGGGATGAGACTGGTGGTGGTGTGGGGGATGGGATCAGTAAGAGGTCCCCCTCAAGTACCACCACCACCCCCCTCCAGTACCACCCCCTCCAGTACCACCACCACCCCCCTCCAGTACCACCACCACCCCCCTCCAGTACCACCACCCCCCCTCCAGTACCACCACCACACCCTCCAGTACCACCACCCCCATCCAGTACCACCACCACCCCCATCCAGTACCACCACCCCCCTCCAGCACCACCCCCCTCCAATACCACCCCCCCTCCAATACCACCACCACCCCCCCTCCAGTACCACCACCACCCCCCTCCAATGCCACCCCCCCTCCAATACCACCACCATCCCCCTCCAGTACCACCACCACCACCACCACCACCCCTCCAGTACCACCCCCCTCAATACCACCACCACCCCCCTCAATACCACCACCACCCCCCTCCAGTACCACCACCACCCACATCCAGTACCACCACCACCCACATCCAGTACCCCTCCTCCAATATCACCACCACCCCCCTCCAGTACCACCACCACCCCCCTCCAGTACCACCCCCACTCCAGTACCACCCCCCCTCCAATACCACCACCACCCCAGCTCCAGTACCACCGCCACCCCCCTCCAGTACCACCACCACCCCCCTCCAGTACAACCACAACCCCCCCTCCAGTACCACCCCCCCTCCAGTACCACCATCACCCCCTCCAGTACCAGTGGAAAAAAATATAGTATCGAAATCATGCTCTTCGGGGGGGGGGGGGGGGGGGTGGGCCTTCATGATTTCTTGCACCGGGGCCCTGAGGTTTCTAGTTACGCCACTGATGTTATGACTGATTTTTCAAAAAGGCTGCACTCATGGATTTAATAGTACGAGTAACATCAGTTCAGTCATAATTGATGAACTACTGCATGTCTAAATTCTGTCTCCTTGGTAGGAGATTACCATTAAACTCCAACTTCAGACAAAACTGTTTGTCAGGAATCAGCACAGGGATAACCAGATAAATGTAGCTACACAAGGCAACAGGGACCAGACCATGTATGTACAGTATCTCACACAAGTGAGTTTTTGTAAATATTTTATTATATCTTTTCAAGTGACAACACTGAAGAAATTACACTTTGCTACAATGTAAAGTAGTGAGTGTACAGCTTGTAAAACAGTGTCAATTTGCTGTCCCCTTAAAATAACTCAACACACAGCCATTAATGTCTGAAAATGTCCAAATTGGGCCCAAAGTGTCAATATTTTGTGTGGCCGGCATTATTTTCCAGCACTGCCTTAACCCTCTTGGGCACGGAGTTCAACGGTGCTTCACAGGTTGCCACTGGAGTCCTCTTCCACTCCTTCAGGATGACATCACGGAGCTGGTGGATGTTAGAGACCTTGCGCTCCTCCACCTTCCATTTGAGGATATCCCACATATGCTCAATAGGGTTTAGGTCTGGAGACATGCTTGGCCAGTCCATCACCTTTACCCTCACCTTCTTTAGCAAGGCAGTAGTTGTCTTGGAGGTGTGTTTGGGGTCGTTATCGTGTTGGAATACTGCCCTGCGGTCCAGTCTCCGAAGGGAGGGGATAACGCTCTGCTTCAGTATGTCACAGTACATGTTGGCATTCATGGTTCCCTCAATGAACTGTAGCTCTCCGGTGCCGGCAAAAGTGAGTACACCCAATTTGGACATTTTAACTTAGGGGTGTACTCACTTTTGTTGCCAGCGGTTTAGACATTGATGGCTGTGTGTTGAGTTATTTTGAGGGGACAGCAAATTTACACTGGTATACAAGCTGTACACTCACTACTTTACATTGTAGCAAAGTGTCATTTCTTCAGTGTTGTCACACAAAAAGTAGAGATGGGCCGAACACCCCCCAGTTTGGTTCGCACCAGAACATGCGAACAGGCCAAAAATTTGCACGAACATGCAAACCCTATTAAACTCTATGAGACACGAACATGAAAAAAGTGTAAAAAAGTGTAATTTTAAAGCCTTATATGCAAGTTATTGCCATAAAAAGTGTATGGGGACCCGGGAACTGCCCCAGGGGACATGTATCAATGCAAAAAAAAAGTTTTTAAAATGACAGCAGGAGCACTGATTTTAATAATGCTTAAAGTGAAACAATAAAAATGAAATATTCCTTTAAATATCGTGCCGGGGGGGGGGGGTCCCCTTAGTCTGCCTGTAAAGTGGCACATCTGTCTGATGTGTTTTACAGTGCTGCAGCAAAATTACATTTCTAAAGGAAGAAATGTCATTTAAAATTGCCTGCGGCTGTAATGTATTGCCGCCTCCCGGTAATATAGATAAAAATCAAGGAAAAAAAACAGTGTGGGTTCCCCCCAGTCCATTACAGGCCCTTCAGGTCTGGTATGGATCATAAGGGGAACTCCACACCACAATTCTAAAAAAAATGGCATGGGGTCCCCCCAAAATCTATACCAGACTCTTATCCGAGCAAGCAGTCGGGCAGGCCAGGATGGGGGGGACAAACGAGCCGCTTGCCCTCAACCCCAAAGCTCCTTGTCCCCATGTTGATAGGGACAAGGGCCTCGTCCCGACAACCATGGCCATTGGTTGTGGGGGTCTGCGGGCGGGGGGCTTATCGGAATCTGAAAACCCCCTTTAACAAGGGGGCCCCCAGATCCTGCCCCCCCTATGTGAATGGGTATGGAGTACCCATTCACCAAAATCTTTTTTTTTTTAATTTCTATTTTTTCGGGTCCATCGGGCGGTGTGATTGAAATAGGATGGACAACGCAGGACATCTTTTTTTTTTTATAAATGAATGGGGAAAATGGTGGTGGGACTTTAAATGAAGCACATAGGTATAGAAAGATACATTTATTGATAATAATAATAATAATAACAGCAATAATCTGATATGTAATAATAATCATAATGCATGATGGAATCAGTACAGTTGATATATATACACAAATTCAAATATATTAAAATAAAAACAAATCATCAAATCAGAATGGGCAGTTGATATCACATGATGCATATATGAAGAGTATGACAAGTAGAGACACAGCATTGGACATCTCTATATGTTTCATGGATTGATCCAATCTTCAGGAGCATGCACGTGACTTGGAGTATGTAGTATGTGATAGTAGAGGAAATATCTATATGGTCTGACCCTGCCAAGGAAAAGGGATTGATAATGAATGGTAGGAATAAAAAGTTAAACCCATAAAGGCCCCCCCAGTCTAAAATACTTACAGACGTGGCTATAAGATTAAAGTGTGGCACTACAGATCGGGGACCCACTAGGGGCATCGCCACCTGGAGCTGAGGTGGTGTGGAACGGCCCATTGCCTGGCAAGGACAACATCCAGGGAGGTAGATTTCCAAGAAGTGAAAAAGGGGTCAGGGGTAACCAAGATGCTGAAACCAGACAAGGAATATATATATCCAATAAAGGGTGATAGGGTGAATGAAGGGTGTACAAATTACCTGAGACTAAGCCATAAAAAGCTTCCAATCCAGAGTGATGCAATATGAGCCATAGAGAATACTGTATATGAGTGAAACCACCAGGGTGAATCAATCAACTATGTGGACACAGCCACTCCATGCTCACCAATGTCTCGCAGGCGTGTGCTGGGGGAGGCGCCAACAATTGGACGGACAAGCTGTCCAAGATTCACGCCAAATTCCTCCAATCAGCTGACAGGTGGACTGGCCAGCGCCGACGCGGAACGGGTCATCACATGTCCGGCGCGGATGGCGTGATGTCGACGTGTGGCGGTATCCACCCACCCCAGAAAGGGGGAGGAGGAGATCCCCCGGAACGCGTCGCAGCTCCTGGAAGCGATGGGAGAAAAGGTCCTATAGCAGATCATGTGTTACCTATCAGATTATTGTTGTTATTATTATTGTTATCCATACATTTTTTCCCCATTCATTTAGACAGGGATGGAGGCACTGGACCTTACCAGGTCACCGCCTCATATAATGTCTCAAACTGTTTTTGTTACTTTTATATAATAATAAGTGATGGAAGCACATAGGGGTTTTTTTAGTAAAGGCAAATCCACTTTGCACTACAAGTGCAAAGTGCACTTGAAATTGCACTGAAAGTGCACTTGGAAGTGCAGTCGCTGTAGATCTGAGGGGGACATGCAAGGAAAATAAAAAACAGCATTTTAGTTTGCACATGATTGAATGATAAAATCAGCAGAGCTTCCCCTCATTTTAGATCTACCCCTCAGATTCACAGCGACTGCACTTCCAAGTGTACTTTCGGTGCAATTTCAAGTGCACTTTGCACTTGTAGTTTGCACTTGTAGTGCAAAGTGGATTTGCCTTTCGTAAATAACCCCCATAGTTTTTATCTAGTTAGGTCTGATGATTTCTTACCAATATTATGTAATTTCTACTCCACTTTTTTGCCTCGATAATCCCCCACTCTCTATAGGGTTTTTACCCATGGGATGGGTTTATTATTCCCCATTCCTTACTATTTAGCTATCCTTAATATTTGATCAGTATGACTCACGATCTGTTATAGGAGCTTTTCCTCCCATCGCTTCAGGGAGCTGCGATGCATGCCGAGGGATCTCCTCCTCCCCCTTCCCCTGGGGTGGGTGGATGCCGCCACATGTCGACTTCACGCTATCCGCGCCGGACATGCGATGACGCGGTCTGTGTTGCCGCTGCGCTAGCGCTGTCCAGTCCACCTGGCGGCTGATTGGAAGGATTTATTTGTTAGAGCCTCCCCCAGCACACGCCTGCGTGACGTTGGTGGGCGTGGGGTGGCTGTGTCCATATAGGCTCCATACATGGGAGGTTGATTCACCCTGGTGGTTTCACTCATATAATCTCTATGGCGCACATTGCATCACTCTGGATTTTTAAGCTTTTTATGGCTTATGCCCTGTACACACGGTGGGACATTGATCGGACATTCCGACAACAAAATCCATGGATTTTTTCCAACGGATGTTGGCTCAAACTTGTCTTGCATACACACGATCACACAAAGTTGTGGGAAAATCCGATCGTTCTGAACGCGGTGACGTAAAACACGTACGTCGGGACTATAAACGGGGCAGTAGCCAATAGCTTTCGTCTCTTAATTTATTCTAAACATGCGTGGCACTTTGTGCTTTGGATTTGTGTACACACGATTGGAATTTCCGACAACGGATTTTGTCGGAAAATTTTATAGCAAGCTCTCAAACTTTGTGTGTCGGAAGTTCCGATGGAAAATGTGTGATGGAGCCCACACACGGTCGGAATTTCCGACAACAAGGTCCTATCACACATTTTCCGTCGGAAAATCCGACCGTGTGTACAGGGCATTAGTCTCAGGTAATTTGTACACCCTTCATTCACCTTATCTCCTTTTATTGGACCTTTTTGGTAATTGGTTCCTATCTAATCTTTTTCATCATTTTACTTTATAACTTTCAACACTTCACCACCCTTGCAACCTATCTGCACCTGCTCGGATTTTACTGACACTTTTCACTACAATAATAACATTATTTGTCCTGCCCTCTATATATACAGATATATATATCTATATATATATAGATATATATATTTATTGTATTACTCTCATAGTAGTCCTTGTCTGGTTTCAGCATCTTGGTTACTCATGACCCATTTTTCACTTCTTGGAAATCTACCTCCCTGGATGTTGTCCTTGCCAGGCAATGGGCTGTCCCACACCACCTCAGCTCCCGGTGGCGATGCCCCTAGTGGGTCCCCAATCTGTAGTGCCACACTTTCATCTTATAGCCACGCCTGTAAGTATTTTAGACTGTAGGGGCCCTTATGGATTTAACTTTTTATTCCCACCATTCATTAGCAATCCCTTTACCTTTGTAGGGTCAGACTGTATAGATAGTTACCCTACTATCACATACTACATACACCAAGTCACCTGCATGCTCCTGAAGATTGGACCAATCCATGAGATTGTCCAATGCTGTGTCTCTACTTGTCATACTCTTCATATATGCATCACGCAATATCAACTTCCCAATTTTATGTGATGATTTGTTTTTATTTTAATATATTCGAATTTGTGTATATGTATCCACTGTACTGATTCCATCATGCATTATGATTATTATTACATATCAGATTATTGCTGTTATTATTATTGTTATCAACAAATTTATCTTTCTATACCTATGTGCTTCATTTAAAGTCCCACCGCCCTTTTCCCCATTCATTTAGACAGGGATGGAGGCACTGGACCTTACCAGGTCACCGCCTCATATAAGGTCCCAAACTGTTCTTGTTCCCTTTTTTTAAATAAAGGAATTGTAAAAAAACTGTCTATTGTGGCTTTTACTTTTTGACACTTTTTTTGGTGAATGGGTAGGGGTACAATGTACCCCTATCCATTTACATGGGGGGGCGGGATCTGGGGGCCCCCTTGTTAAAACAGGGGCTTCCAGATTCCGATAAGCCCCCACCTGCAAACCCCCACAACCACCGTGCCAGGGTTGGGGTGACGAGGCCCTTGCCCCCCTCAACATGGGGAGGGTGCTTTGGGGTCCCCCCACCTTGAGGGCAAGCAGCCTGATATGGTTCAGGAGGGGGGCCTCACGCTCGCCCCCCCCCCCCCATCCTGGCCTGCTTGCTCGGATAAGGGTCTGGTATGGATTTTGGGGGACCCCACGCCAATTATTAAAAAAAGTTGGTGTGGAGTTCCCCTTAAAATCGATGCCAGACCCAAAGGGCCTGGTATGGATTTTGGGGGGACCCCACTCTGTTTTTTTTTCTTACATTTTGGCATGGAGTTCCACTTAAAATCTATACCAGACCCAAAGGTCCTGGTATGGACTGGGGGGGGGACCCATGCCGTTTTTTTTCTTAATTCTGTCATAGGGTTCCCCTTAACCACTTCAATACACTGTATTATATACTGTACACTGACTGCACTGTATATATATATATATATATATATATATATACATACATTTATTACACTACCTGCATTGTATATATACACTGCCTGCACTGTACATATATATATATTTACTAGACTGCCTGCACTGTATATATCCTCTACACTGAATGCAGAGTATATATATATATATTACACTGTATATATACAGTGGAGACGGAAAGTATTCAAACCCCCTTACATTTTTCACTCTTTGTTATATTGCAGCCATTTGCTAAAATCATTTAAGTTCATTTTTTTCCTCATTAATTTACACACATTGTCCCATATTAAGAGAAAAAACACAGAATTGTTGACATTTTTGCAGATTTATTAAAAAAGAAAAAACTGAAATATCACATGGTCCTAAGTATTCAGACCCTTTGCTCAGTATTTAGTAGAAGGACCCTTTTGATCTAATACAGCCATGAGTCTTTTTGGGAAAGATGCAACAAGTTTTTCACACCTGGATTTGGGGATCCTCTGCCATTCCTCCTTGCAGATCCTCTCCAGTTCTGTCAGGTTGGATGGTAAACGTTGGTGGACAGCCATTTTTAGGTCTCTCCAGAGATGCTCAATTGGGTTTAAGTCAGGGCTCTGGCTGGGCCATTCAAGAACAGTCATGGAGTTGTTGTGAAGCCACTCCTTCGTTATTTGAGTTGTGTGCTTAGGGTCATTGTCTTGTTGGAAGGTAAACCTTCAGCCCAGTCTGAGTTCCTGTGCACTCTGGAGAAGGTTTTCGTCCAGGATATCCCTGTACTTGACTGTATTCATCTTTCCCTCGATTGCAACCAGTTGTCCTGTCCCTGCAGCTGAAAAACACAGCATGATGCTGCCACCACCATGCTTCACTGTTGGGACTGTATCGGACAGGTGATGAGCAGTGCCTGGTTTTCTCCACACATACCTCTTAGAATTAAGGCCAAAAAGTTCTATCTTGGTCTCATCAGACCAGAGAATCTTATTTCTCACCATCTTGGAGTCCTTCAGGTGTTTTTTAGCAAACTTGATGCGGGCTTTTATGTGTCTTGCACTGAGGAGAGGCTTCCGTCGGGCCATTCTGCCATAAAGCCCTGACTGTTGGAGGGCTGCAGTGATGGTTGTCTTTCTATAACTTTATCCCATCTCCCAACTGCATCTCTGGAGCTCAGCCACAGTGATCTTTGGGTTCTTCTTTACCTCTCTCACCAAGGCTCTTCTCCCCCGATAGCTCAGTTTGGCTGGACGGCCAGCTCTAGGAAGGATTCTGATCATCCCAAACATCTTCCATTTAAGGATTATGAAGGCCACTGTGCTCTTAGGAACCTTAAGTGCAGCAGAAATTTTTTGTAACCTTGCCACAATTCTGTCTCTGAGCTCTTCAGGCAGTTCCTTTGACCTCATGATTCTCATTTGCTCTGACATGCACTGTGAGCTGTAAGGTCTTATATAGACAGGTGTGTGGCTTTCCTAATCAAGTCCAATCAGTATAATCAAACACAGCTGGACTCAAATGAAGGCGTAGAACCATCTTAAGGATGATCAGAAGAAATGGACAATATGCCCGCCGTGTAAGCAGCCTTATATAGTGTGGGGCATGGACTTAGCCCCTTTAGCCATGATTGGATAAAGGCACCCTGGCTTTGGCCAATCATGGCTCTTACAGCAGAGCGTGCTGTGATTGGCCAATCATCAGACATCAATGCACTGAACGCAAATTTGCGTACGGACGGCGCGAAGGGGTTAAAATGCTCAACCAGTCACTTCAGAAAGGAAATTTCCCTGGAGACACAGTTAATTAAGACACTGATCACAATAAATACCGGTATATTCTATTCCTTTCACACTGACACAGTAACATACAGCAGAGCAGCATGGATGGATCACTGGTCAGAAATGTCAGGAATTACTGGAATGGATTTTGTTTAAAAGGTAATTCAGTTTCATCAAAGCTCTTTCTTTTGGATGGTATACATAACCACGTGTCATTTGTCCCTGATTCTGATAACTTGTAATACATTACCTGTGTAGCAAGAATATTGATGACAATATGGATGTTCAAACAAATCCAGAATCTACTGCACTGAAAGCAGTGAATCTACAGAAAAAAATACATTCCACCTCTTTTAAAAGATTTGCATTTTTACTGGCTGAGTTGGTAATTACAATGATTGCTCTCATTTATCCCAACAATCAGTGCAGTCTCTGATTTCCTTAGTGCCTTTGAAGATAAAATGCTAAATAATGCTTTTTTTTTTTTTTTTTTTTTTTTTTTAGGAAGCCAGGCTCCTCAAATAAGCAGCCACTGTTATGAGGGTATAGCAAAAAAGTCTAAAGGATAAGTTATGGACAAATACCACCTGTCAATAACAAACTTTATGTACAGCAGAAACACGAATAAGCACTTAGCTTTTTTATTAGATTGTAAGCTCTTCTGAGCAGGGCCCTTTTAACCCTCTTGTATTTTATTGTATTGTTGTATATTAATTGTATTGTCTTCCTTTATATTGTAAAGTACCGTGTAAACTGCTGGCTCTATATAAATCCTAAATAATAATAACAATAATAATACTTTAATAATAATTACATTTCAGCTCAGGTGACTGGACAGCAGAGATACTCAGCATGGGTGAACAATGCATCATTTGAACTGGAGGTTATACATGACTTTAGAGTAAGTTTAAACATATACAGTATGTCCTGTCATTATTCCATGATTAAAACTTTCCTACATGGGAACCTTTCTATTACACTAATGACTAAAGCTTATTAATTAGCAATGATATATTGTGTTGTTAGTAATTGGCTTTACATCTAAATGACCACTGGGTCTTATACAAATGGATGTTTGGAGCCTTAAAAAAATGCCTAGCGTAAGATCCATAGAGGTCAATGGTAGTATGTTTCAGTACTCAGTAAAACGCTGATGCTTTCATCTTATGACGTATGACGTGTTCACTGAACTCAGACATTCATGGGAATTTGTCATATGCACATGTGTGTGTTTACACCAATGCAGTTAAAGCATTGATGTTTACTTGACTATGCCAGCATACTACAGTCACTTCACTTCTGGGGCTTGCTGTATGCCCCAGCTGCGGCTTCCCTGGCACAGAAACATGCCAGAATATTATACTAGGCATATTTTTAAGCCTCCAAACAATTGTGTGTGCATGTAGCCTTACATTACCATTATCAGTACACAATTGCTTGCATTTATATAGTGTAGTACTGTAAAGTAATGATGTAGCAGAAGTTAAACCTGTAGCTGTGAAAAGAACACTTCTTGGCAACAAATTAGGAGTGACTATAGTGATTATTCGCTGCTACATAATCACCTCTACTCACATATTTACATTTTGTCCAGTGGTAAGTTACAACAAGATGCTAATTTCATGTCTGCAGTGACAAAAAAAAAAAAGTGATGCTACCTTTCTGATGTGAGGGAAACTAGAAAAGCTGACATAAATGCACTCAATATCTGTAATAGTACAAAGGCTTCTGCCATAAAAGAGAATGGACTAAGATCTGACCCTATTTACTCTACACCTGGAAAGAAAGACCATCTTTATGTAACTTGATGCATGAGGGTTTAGAATAGTTTAGGTCAGTGTTTCTCAACTCCAGTCCTCCAGGCGCTCCAACAGATCATGTTTTCAGGCTTTCCATTATTTTGCACAGGTGATTTGATCAGTTTCACTGCCTTAGTAATTACCACAGCTGTTTCATCTGAGGGAAATCCTGAAAACATAACCTGTTGGGGCACCTTGAGGACTGGAGTTGAGAAACACTAGTTTAGTTAAGGTAGCCATTCCAGTCTCTTGCATGGAGAATTTGAATTGAAAATGTTTTTTTAAAGAGGAGCTGAACTAGGAAACTGTGCCCATAAAGGCAAGTTGAGAACAAAAGACTAGTGCCCAGCATTGTCTGTGGTATCCCAGAAGCTTATCTTTTCCCCATTACTGATTTAAGTTGGTCATACACTAATACATTTTTGAACAAGCATTCATATAAAAATGTGTTAAAAATTCTCAGTATGTCTTCATTAATGTCATTTGAAAGTAGTTCAAAATTTTGCTTGATTTTCAAACTCAATTTTGGAATGAGTGGACTTCGCTCAAGAAAACATTCCATCCTGCTCTTTGAGCCTGGGTTCACACATGTGCGGTGCGAATTGAAGCTCAGGTTTCACTGGGTAGATAAAAATCTGTTCAAAGGTTCATCTGCGTTTTCGCTCAGGATCAGTGAGCAGGGAGAGGGGGAGGGAGAGGGGGAGGCGTAGTGAGGAGAAGGAGAAAATCCATGTTCAGAACGCAATGCATCTGCAAAGCAGATGCGTTCCCATAGAAGATAAGGGGCTCGTAATTCACACCGCAATGACAAGAAAATGCACACATTTTTTGTGCAATGCGCAGTGCGAATGCAACGCACATATGTGAACAAGCCTCATTTAAATTAACCTAGTTTAAAATGTCCTGTGAATTGGATGCGTTGTAAGCCGCATCTAATTCGCATAGGTGTGAACAGGGGCTTAATGTATTCGTCACTGTGGTCGGAAATGTACGTTGATTTGACCCCAATAACTAATAGAAAATTGAATAAATGTTTATAAAAACACATTTTTTAGCAAAATCCTTCTAGTGTAAGGGCAGCCTTACCATACCTTGGTCCACATTGTGCACATAGTTAAATAACTGTGCCAAACAAAATGCCTGAGAGCCCAAACGTTTTTAATATGAATATTTGCTCTTAAGATGACAACAAAGCACAGCAAATGTGTTTTTGGGGACTTAAAGATCTCCCCCTTCCTTCACTTAACTTCATCAATTTTAAGCCCTGAAGAATGAGGAGATCTTTTCACCCCTAAAATGTGATGGCTGTTTGTGTTGTCTCCTTGTGAGCAAATATTGATATTAAAAGCATTTGGACTCCCAAACCATTTGTTTGGTGCTCTCATCGGACTTTGTGCCTATAAATCTTTAAATCTAGGTTCTCTACTTTTGTTGAGAGCAGACTTACCAAAGTCACTGTGGCTGTCATGAACAGGTGTGACCAGAACCGTGTGATCTGCGACAGAGGACACCAAAACGTATATAAGTGAAAATATAATAATTTATTAAAGTAAGTGAATAATATAGTACAACCACCTCCAATATGACACAGTGCAATAACTAACCAACAGACAGAGACCCACAAATAACAACAGACAGATACAGTAAGTACAATAAATTGGAAATACCAGGATCATAAACAATAGCCAGGCCAGGGTCATACACAGCAGATCAACAGATGGACAGGGGATGTTCCGGAGACATAAACGTAAGCCAGGCCAAGGTCATACACAGGGAGATCAGCAGATGGGGTAAGGAACACAGGACGGGGAGAGGATGGATGGATCAGACTGCAGGGCAGGGATGCAAGGTAACAGGTGGGACAGGATAGGGATCAGAACAGGGAGACAGGATCAGATACACGGGTCACAGGGTTCAGGGCACAGGGCACAGGAACAGGTTCAGGATCAGGATCAGGATCAGGATCAGGATCACAAGCTAGCAGGTCAGGGCGCAAGGAAGAAACCAAGGCAAACATGTGATTGCTTGTCGGGTATTTATAGGCCTGTGATTAGCCTCAAGCGACACCTGATTGTAGGAGGTACTGTCTGCTCCACACTGCCAGGATCCATCCGCTGGTGGACATCAGTACTGTGGCCCAAAGATGACATAACATCAGCAGGGAAAAGCTCTCTTGACAGTTCCAAACTGCCAGGAGACACCTGCTGGTGGACCTCAGTACTGCATGCCAAATGACAGATATTACCAGCGGATGGAACATTTCCTGACAGGGGCACTCTGATCTGATTGATCTGATAGCTCTAATCCAGTGCCTCGTTTTTACATGTTCTTTTTCCACACTGTATCACTGTGTGCAGGCAACCATCTTGATATAGGGACAAAGCTTTGCTTTCTCATATCAGAGCTGCTCTCTGGTGTCTGGTGATTTTAAAGTGTAAGTAAACCCTCCTATTGTTTTCAGCCAAAGAAGCTGCCATCTTGGCCTCTGTTTAATCTTCAACTGCCATGATGCTGTACATGTAATCAGCTATGACACCAGCCATTGGATGGTTTGACAGTTTGCTTGAAAGCACATCCAAGGTGACAGTTACATTCCCTGCATGTGCCAAAAATGTAATTGTTTTTTGAAACTGTTAAATCTTTAGGTTAACTACCACTTTAAGTGAGATAATATTCTGGAAGCAGTAGGGAAGGTGGAAGAAGCACAGATCTGTGGAATGAATGAAGTGTAAGCAGGGAGGACCTTGTCGGGTAGGTCTAGCTTTCTGTCCAACATACTGTACCCACTGACTCTGGAGCTACATGTCATGTTATCAATGAAGGTAGTTAAACCAGAACTTCTAATCTGCATCTTTTTTCCAGGTTGGTATCTCTATATCCCTGGGGCATGATATAAGTCGCATGCGGGTTTCTCTTTGCATGTGCATAGAGTAGTTTTGTAACAATGATAGATGAAATTTATTGTTTTGCTATAGATTGTTGAAAATGTTACATTGTATTGAATATGTTTATTTTTTCTCAGTAAGACTACTCACCCCCTACATCCAAGATCATGGGGTCCTGAGGAAGCAGTTAAAGTGAAACGCTTCAACTTCCCTTCTTTCTTCTTTTGGTTCATCATTTTGGGGCTCAAACAATATTCTGCGTAAGTATATGTACAGTATGCAATATTGGTCCTCCAATATACAGGGGACCAACAAAACTTGTGGTTTCTTCTTTTATGTGGTTTTAATTATAATAAACTTTGTATAAACATTTATATATTCATTCAGTTGTTTTGTCCCATGTGTACCAGTAAAGTCCAATCAAATAATCTGGGCTTTAGATAGTAGGATATATGAAGATGTGGTACATTTTTGAGCAGCCAAGTTCTATTTAGTTTACCTAACTAAAAAAATACTAATGACACAGCTGCATGTCAAAAATTGAGAGCTGTGCAAAAGGCAATCGCATGGTCCTAAATGTATAAAAGAAACAGGGGGGGGGGGGCACCTCTCTATAATAAGTGTAGTATTAAAACAGTATCATTTGTTGCACAAGTTTAAAAACACTTACAAGATATAAGTGGGAGTCATGCTCGTCATAAGTATGTAGTCCTCACAGTTCTACTGCATCCCACAGGCTCCTCGCATGATCCGGGTAGCTGGGAAAGGTTCTGGTGTGATGTTGTGCTGAATAGCTGTACATTCAGGAAAACCAGGAAGTAGTCAGCTGAGTTATTTTTAGTTTATCTAATTAAAAAAATACTAATGACACAGCCGCATGTCAAAATTTGACAGCTGTGCAAGGGCAAGTGCATGGTCCTAAATGTAAAACCAAAAGTAGTCCAGCGCTCTGGATATCACAAAGTCAAACTGCAACGGCCAGAAGTAAAAAAATGAATAATTTAATGGAGGCAGTTCATAAAAACAGTCCCATGAATACACAGTACTTGAATCCAATTGTTAAGAACTTACATATGTAACAGACTGTCCATCGAGCAACAAGAATCCAAAACGGGAGATCCATCTCACTGCATGGTCCCAAGCTGTGATAAGTTGGGGGGGAGAGGGGAGGGGGGACCCAGGTAGGAAGGCACTCAGGAGACCCGCAGGATTCCCGCTGGATATGGGGTGTGAGCCCTGAAAGGATGACTCACCGGCTCTGGAGTGCCGTTCTGTATGTGCAGCGTGGAGGGAGCCACCCGCTCCGCCGTGAGAAGGTAGAGTGAGCCGAGGATCAGTCTGGCGTTGGGCGATGACGTCAGCCCAGCTGGGAAGCCGTTCTGAGGAGGGAAGGGCTTGGCTTCACACAGGAGAGCCGTTGGAGTGTCAGCTGGTAAGACACTGAGCCGCTGACGTGCCGGTCTGTGTCCCCTCAGAGATGAAACGCCTCTGTGTTGAAAGGTGTTACTCAGGGGATGCAGCAGTGCAAAGTAGATGAAAAAAAAGACAGGGAGGGGAATAAAGGAGCCAGCAAAAAAAGTGATGAATGCTGCTAATGCTTGGCAATATGAAGGTCCCAAGAGTGGATGGATGGATGGTCACTGTGGCATGTTGCTGGATCAGACCACTGTGGAAAGGTTGCCTTGATGAAGAGGACGAAGAGGAGGAACCACTCAATAGCTCCGTTCTTTCAAAGACCCAGTCACATGACTGCACTCCTCTGACATTTCATGGACCATCCATGGACCATCCACACCTTGGGACCATGCAGTGAGATGGATCTCCCGTTTTGGATTCTTGTTGCTCGATGGACAGTCTGTTACATATGTAAGATCTTAACGATTGGATTCAAGTACTGTGTATTCATGGGACTGTTTTTATGAACTGCCTCCATTAAATTATTCAGTTTTTTACTTCTGGCCGTTGCAGTTTGACTTTGTGATATCCAGAGTGCTGGACTACTTTTGGTTTTGCTTTTCATCTGTATCTATCAGTTACGGTTGCTCTAGCTGCACTGGTTTCACTCCCCTCCCCTCCCGAGTTAACATATGCCAAATGTTATATTATATGTTACACGTCACATGTTATGGTTTAGTTTCCCAGGTATCCATTTACTGGCGCTGGGACATTGTCGTTGTTGGTCCTAAATGTAGGCAGTGTGCTTTCGGCTGTCAAATTTTGACATGGGGCTGTGGCGAGCAGCTGTTGCGTCTGAATCCACCTCTATAAGCTACCTACAAAAACAAAGGTAGCCTGCACGAAGAATGGGTTCTAGGTCCCATCTGAAAGAAGTCTAAATCTAAAATTTGCATTACACAATAAATCACGCAGACTCTGATGCAATTTATTTTCATCATGTTATCCCCAGGTGTGTAGCTTAGAAATATTTTCAAAGTCTTCATTGTTTCATTAAATCTCACATTTTCATTACAACTTATTTGCTCCTTCATAAAGTATTTTGCTCAACCGTCTTTCATTGCAACTTATTTGCTCCTTCATAAAGTATGTTGCTCAACCGTCTACTATAAATACATTGTTAAAAGGCACCTGTGACAAGCAAATGAGAGCTTGGAACTACTGATCCGTATAATGAAGTGCATAGCTGTGGACCCACTGTAGAAACTGATACTTTAATTAGACTGAGGACGCAATTAAATGCCAACAAAACACTCACAGCCCATTGAGAAAAAACAGTCTTCTTCCAAATGAATATTGGAAAGAGGGAAAGTGCCTGGAGCTGCTCCAAAAATACTCTATAGCACTAAAAAGTCGAGGACTATTTTGGTATCCAGGGATTGAACCAGTTAACCAGTTTAGCCCTGGAGGCGCCATGCAGTACCAAAAGAGGTACCCGAGGATTGAACCAGTTAAAAGGACTAATTAAACAATTTATTAGAAAATAGACAAGGTTAAAAACAGTTGTTACAAAGATACATACACTGTGCACACAGTACCATGCACGTTAATGAAAACAAGTAATGGACACGTAGGTCCTAATACAAGAAAACTTAGATGTGTATCCTGACGGAGTCCTCTACATACAGCAGTATCCACCGCTTCTTAAGGAGGGGTCAGTCAAAAACATCTACAAGAGTGAATAAAGTTTCATAATTGAACAATTATACAAATTTCAAGAATTGGTAGATTAGAGTGTAACAGACGCTTGAGTAACAATACATACTGGATTAATCTTGGAGAATCTATAAAGTTATAGGTAGCTTACCAAAGACGGCCCTGGAGGCACTACACAGTACCAAAAGAAGCATCCGATAAGGGGTAGTCCCCCCGGGGGAGACATGGGAGACGCTATGAGCACAAAAAACCATAGTTGAAAAATAGTAAGGTGACAATGGGTCTGTATTAATAGCTATGGACACAACAACAGTAGGGAAAGTATAGAGAAGGGTGAGGGGAGAGGGAGGGGAAAACAAGGGGGGAAGTGAAAGGAAAAAGAAACAAAGAATAAAGAGGAGGAGAAAGGAAGAGGGGAGGAAAGGGGGGGGGGGGTAGATAGTATAGAAAGAAATAAAGAAGAAAGGGACAGAAGGAGGGGGGTGGAAGGACGGGAGGGGGAGGAAAAGGAGATGGGGGGAAGAAGGGGGGTCTTATAGACACCCACAACCCAATTCCAATTTTAGGGCTGCTCTGGGTTTTTACGAGGACCCCCAAGGCAAAAAAAGGGGTCCAGAAACAAGAGAGGGTCCCGAGGAGGGGGAAGGAGCCAGAGAAGAAAAGAGAAAGCGAACCTAACGTGTCAGGGTGTGTTTAATTTGAGCAATACTGTTCTGACTCAGGAAGAAAAAATTATTTTGAATAAGGGCCTAAAATTTGCCCCCCTATGTAAGCTCAATAAATTTAACACATTTATTGACATACATAAGTTCATTAGAAAAATTTATATCCAACGTTATATTATTTCTAATCCAACTAGAAATGTCGTTAGGGCGGCAACGTCCGGAACAGTGCATTCAGGTTTATCTAACCCTTCTCTCTTTAATCCTCCAACGCAACTCCCTCCTACTATCCATATGTTTAGGGATTTGGTGTTAAAGGATCTGGCCAAAATCCCGCCCAAACGTAAATTCTACAATTCTTTACCTCAAACTGGTTTAAAGTCTTTATGTGATAACAAAAACCTGGTGATTTGCCCCGGTGATAAAGGCGGTGGCATAGTTCTATTAAACAATTCAGACTACTTGAAGGAAATGAACCATATTTTAGGAGACCATGAAACCTACATAGAATTACCTAGTAATCTTACTTTTAAATATAAGAAGGAATTACAGACTTTGGTATCCAAGGGTTTTGAAACCTTTATTTTACATAAGAAAGAAAAATCGTTCCTTGTCCCCCTAGCTCCACGTATTCCTGTTATTTATTATTTGCCCAAAGTTCATAAAGACCCCCTCTATCCCCCTGGTCGGCCTATAATTAGTGGGATCGACTCTGTCACCTCTAGAATAGGTAAATATATAGATTTTTTCTTACAGCCGTCAGTGCGAAATATGCCATCTTATCTTAAGGACACCAAAGACGTGATAAGACTACTATCTATCTGTTTCCTATTCAGGTGACCTAATTATGGCCACTGCTGATGTGGCATCTCTTTACACCTGTATTCCGCACCATAAAGGTGTGGATGCAGTCCATGGATTTCTTAACAGAGATGCCTCTCTTGCCTCCCCTCAGGTTAAGTTTATCTTAGATTTGATCGAGTTTGCCACACAACATAACTATTTTTGGTTTGACAGGTGGTTCTATCGGCAACATAAGGGAGTGGCAATGGGAGCTAAGTTTGCTCCTAGCCTGGCCAATTTATTTATGGCCAAGTGGGAGGAGGATGTCGTCTATGCCATGGACAACCCACAGCTTTTGCTACATAGACGACATCCTCCTCCTGTGGACTGGCACCCACGAAGGAAGGCTTCTTTCAGATTCTTAATGACAACAATAGAGGTATAACCCTGACCTATGAGTCTAGTAGATCTACAATCCATTTTTTGGATCTTGTTATTGAGAGGATTGATCATTTGTATTCAGTACCTATTTCAAACCAACGGATAGGAATGGGTATATACCCACAGATAGGTGTCATCATAGATCGTGGATTAGATTAGTTCTGAAGAGTCAGTTCCTGCGTTTGCGCAGGAATTGCACAGATTTAAATACCTTCAAAATTCAGGCTAATAAGAGAAAGATTTGTAGAAAAAGGTTATGACCCTTTGGCTGTTGATAGGGAAATTCCTAATACCTGTGATATTGACCGTTCTCTGCTGTTTGAGAATAAACCTCAACGAGAAAACAAGGATTTTAAGTGGATAGATGATAAGGAGATAAAAATGGCGCTGCCCTCTGTATTACTTGATTAGCAGTACAAATGTTATAAACTTTACACTAAGTACAAATGTCTATGATATGTAGGAACTCCATCACTAGGTATCGTGTTGCGGTCTCAAGAAGAAAGACCCTATAATATGAGAAGGCCAGAAAAATTATGAAATACTATAAAATGAAACACCTATGGTGCAAAAAATATTAATTGGTGCTGGATAAAATATTGTGAAGAACACCCCAGTGAAAAGTTATGGTCTACCGTGTATTATTGTGCTCACTAAGGTAAACCAAATCTATACAATAGATAAAAATAAAAATAGACCCCAAAGTTCAAAAGTTTTGGGACAAAATGGCGCCAAAAAACAAAAATTTTTTTGTAGATTAAGTAAAAAAACATCAGTGAGTTAAAAGTGTCAGTAAAATATCTGTTAAACCAGTCCCAAATTATAAGTGAAATATTAAATTGGGTAGTGAATAACCCCAATATTCAAAAGTATTGTGACAGTAAGCACCTACTAAAAATAAAGTAAAGTGTAAGAAACTTGATGGAGTAAAACAGCGTGACTCCGCCTAAGGCCTAAGGCGGAGTCACGCTCACACGTCATACCCGGAAGTGGAGGCTGGAACGCAAGGTGGGACGCACGCTTACAGCTCGCTTTTGGTCCCATCCTTGCATACAGCGGTGCCAGTTTTATTTTTTCCTAATTGAGACTTGCTATTGTGGACTGTTTTTAGCTTTTGTGCAATAAATACTTGACATACTTCACGAAGGAAGCCTCCTTGTGTTTCTCTTGTCTCTGGATTTCCGGAGAGTTTAACAGACAAAGGTGGTATGGAGTAGTCTGGTTATTTTGGAGCACATACCCTACCCTGGAATATTCGTAAGGAGCGTATTAATCAGAGGAAGAGCAGCACAACCGGAGAGATCACCAACCACCCTAAGGCACCCACTCTGTCGCTCGGTACCCCTGCAGGGGTGATTATTTCTGGTGAGTGGGGGAGCACTGGGGGTGAGCACATCAAGTCACTACCTGAATAAAAAGCACAGAAGTCACTGATGCAAGCCCTCAAGGGTGAAAAATATATAGTATATATACTGAACTTACTTCTTTCATCTGGTTAAAAACTCTTCTATATGGATTACATATACATATAAATAAACTTTTTAGAAATGAACCATCACCAGCTTTGATATATAAGATACTGGAAACTATTTTTTGTGCATGATATTTGTGGGACTGCTATATGCATTGTATTTTATGCTCAGGGAGTGTTTTATCTTACATTTTACTCCATCAAGTTTCTTACACTTTACTTTATTTTTAGTAGGCACTTACTGTCACAATACTTTTGAATATTGGGGTTATTCACTACCCAATTTAATATTTCACTTATAATTTGGGACTGGTTTAACAGATATTTTACTGACACTTTTAACTCACTGATGTTTTTTTACTTAATCTACAAAATTTTTTTTGTTTTTTGGCGCCATTTTGTCCCAAAACTTTTGAACTTTGGGGTCTATTTTTATTTTTATCTATTGTATAGATTTGGTTTACCTTAGTGAGCACAATAATACACGGTAGACCATAACTTTTCACTGGGGTGTTCTTCACAATATTTTATCCAGCACCAATTAATATTTTTTGCACCATAGGTGTTTCATTTTATAGTATTTCATAATTTTTCTGGCCTTCTCATATTATAGGGTCTTTCTTCTTGAGACCGCAACACGACACCTAGTGATGGAGTTCCTACATATCATAGACATTTGTACTTAGTGTAAAGTTTATAACATTTGTACTGCTAATCAAGTAATACAGAGGGCAGCGCCATTTTTATCTCCTTATCATCTATCTACTTTTGTAATTAGACCCTTAGGGGTACTAATTAGGGATAGGCAGCAGCCCTGAGACTGTCCTAAGCGCGGATTTATACATTTATAAGGATTTTAAGTGGTCTTTTTTAACAGCTTTTTCCATCCAACATAAGCAGATCAAACATATCTTTGAACACCATTGGGATGTCCTAAAGACTGATAAAATCTTGGGCCCCCTATTGCCTGAAACACCAAAAGTGGTCTTTAGAGGAGTGCCTTCTCTTTGAAATAAGCTGGCACCTAATATTATTAATCCTCCTAGTAAACCATCCTTTTTTCACAATTGGACAGGCTTCCATCCCTGTAAAAAATGTTTGGTATGCCAGTTTAATACATGTGGTAGGAGAGTTACTCATAACTTTCATTCTACCGCAACTGGCCGTATATATCAAATCAAACATTTTTGCACTTGTTCTACCACTGCAGTGGTGTACTTGTTAACTTGTCCGTGTGGCAAACAATATGTGGGCCGGTCTATTAGGTCATTTTCAACGAGGGTGTCCGAACATATAAATTTGATCAAGGCCGGTAGTACTAAACACACGGTCCCCTGGCATTATAGGGAATTTCATGATCGGAACCCTGTAGGTGCGCAATTTCTTATCATTGATAAATATGTTGCCCCATGGAGGGGTGGAGCTACATTAAGGGGTGTTTCTCGCTTGGAGACGTATTGAATATACGAGTTGCAGTCCCACTTCCCGCAAGGAATGAATGTGGAGTGGGACATCAACTCGTTTATCAACCAAGCCTAATAGGAATGTTTCTTTCCTCTTTTTATTTTTATTTTTTATATTTTTTATACATTTTTTAATATTTTTCTCCTTTTTTATTTATGGTTAAAAGTATTAGAAATATCTTCTCCATTCTAACTTTAATCAAGTCTGACAATTGATTGTACTATTATGGTAATAATCTTTTGCTTACATTTATATGTAATAATGACCCTTACTGGTTGCTGTCATTTAGTTGTTTAGACTTATGACCTTTAGTCATTTTAGGTCTAGTTCTTTAGTTTTATTTATAATTTAATTTGCCTTTGTAAAGGTATTTTGTTTTACCAAAATAATAAGATAATAATAATTTTATTATTATTAAATTATGAAATATATTATCTAAATATATGATTCGTTTTGTGGCCTTGGAGGTGACCCTTTTTGATCGATGGGATTCAACTGTAGTCGATCAATATGTTCACCGGTAGAGACCCTGTTGGTTTACTGACACCGCCTCAAGCCGCAGTTGGTATTTCGGTGTATATTTCTATTGTTTACTGTAGAGAAAGCCATGTGACCATCCTCATAAAGAGGCTTGGTTTGTATTCCATAAGGTGCCGTGTCGCCGCCGTTGCAACCAGTGGCGTCACGACGTATGGCATTAACTATGCCTGGCTCCGCCTATCGCTTTGCCGCGCATGACATGTTCTAATGTCATCTCAATAGCAAGTCATGTGACCAGCCTCAGATTGAGGCTTGGTCTATTTCCCATGGAACGCTGTGACGCTGTGGCGGTAGTGCGGCGTCACAATGTCACGTTGTATGTCATCCGAATAGCAATTCATGTGACCAGCCTCGGATTGAGGCTTGGTCCATTTCCTATGGAACGCTGTGATGCCGTGGCGCTAGTGCGGCATCACGACGTCACGTTGTATGTGATGAATAAGGCTTGGCTCATTTTAGTACAGGCAGCCTCTCATGACATATTATGAGAACGAGGCTTGGTCCCGTTTTTCATTTCCTGTGGCCAGTTTTCTACTTTTTCTTTTTAATATGAAGATTTTTAAATATTTTTAATATATTATTTTCTCCTGTGGGATTAATACTACTTGGGACCTTTATATACATATTGGCCAATTTAATTTTAGAGTTTATCTAACCGGAATCTTTTTACACTTCCGGTATCATGACACTTATATAAAGCACTAATGACCCCTTATAGAACGGTGAGGTGGGGGGGGGGTCCGCACCCCAGATGATGGCTCTTTAGCAGAAACGCGTTGGGTGGACCCTTCACAATTACCGCTATTCGAATTTTGTGTTTTTGATGATCTTCTAATATGTGAGTCTATTTTTGATATCTTATAATAAACCAGTGTTTACGTTATTACGCTATGTGAGTCCTTTTATCCATTTCTCGCATGGTATACGCATATTCCTTTGTGGCCTTCTATTGGAATATTATTCTCTATGCTGTGTGGCTAACTGTGGAAGTTGAATTGCCATCTTGGTTCTGGTAAGCCTCTCGATGTCTTCGGTGACTGCTCCTGTCTTCGGTGAGGGCTCCTGAACTACCATCAGCTTTCCTGTTCACTTTTGTTGCCTCCCAATCTCTACTTACCCATTTGATCCAGTTGATCCCTCAGCCTTTGTGACTTGATAGACATATGTCTTTCCTGGGCATTTGCCTTTTGGTAAGCCCCCTAAGACCCTGGGTGGTGCCTTTCTTACTTTTTCCTAAATAATTTCAATAAATTTGGTGGACTTTTTGGGTTCTGGGTGGTGTCAACCCCATCTGAACTTTTTTGATTTTACTGTTTTTTTGTTTTTTTATATTTTTAAATTTGTGTTTACACTGTATATTATATACATACTACACACAGTGTATTATATTTAGCTCATACTAATATTGCATGGTGTTTTTACACTTTTTTCACTTTTGTTCATAGTTTGTACACTGTATTTGTACTACAGTACATCATAGTTTTTTTACTTTTTAAGTTAACACTTAATTGTGTGTTATACACTATTCACTTAATTTGTAAGTTTATAGCGCTACACTTTTTTGTATATTTCTTCAATACTTGGGTGTGTTGGCTGCTATTTACTTCCATTTCTTTACGCAGCACTGTATTACTTATTTTTTATGAAAGAAGGGGGGTTAAGAAAGGGGAGAAAAGGGAAAAACCCTCTCCTTTTCCTCCCCCTTCCGTCCTTTCTCCCCCCTTCTGTCCCTTTCTTCCTTATTTCTTTCCATCCCATCTCCCTTTCCCCCTTCCACTCCCCCTTTCAATTTCCCCATCTTTGTTTACCCTCCCTCCCCTCTTCCTTTCTCCTCCTCTTTAATCCTTGTTTCTTTTTCCTTTCACTTCTCCCCCCTTTTTTTCCCCTCCCCCTTCTCTGTACTTCCCCACCTGTTGTTGTGTCGTTGTTGTGCAGCTATTAACACGGACCCATTGTCACCTTACCATTTTTCAACTATGGTGTTTTTTGTGCTCATAGCGTCTCCCGTATCTGCCCCGGGGGGACTACCCCTTATCGGGTGCCTCTTTTGGTACTGCATAAGCTACCTATAACTTTATAGATTCTCCAAGATTAATCTAGTATGTATTGTTACTCAAGTGTCTGTTACACTCAAATCTACCAATTCTTGAAATGTGTATAATGTTCAATTATGAAACTTTACTCACCATTGTAGATGTTTTAGACCAGTGTTTCTCAACTCCAGTCCTCAAGGCTAACAGGTCATGTTTTCAGGATTTCCCTCAAATGAAACGGCTGTGGTAATTACTAAGGCAGTGAAACTGATCAAATCACCTGTGCAAAATAACGGTAAGTCTGAAAACATGACCTGTTGGGGCGCCTTGAGGACTGGAGTTGAGAAACACTGTTTTAGACTGACCCCTCCTGAAGTAGAGGTGGATACCGCAAAACATGTAGAGGACTCCATCAGGATACACATCTAAGTTTTCTTGTATTTGGACCTACGTGTCCATTACTTGTTTTCATTAACGTGCATGGTACCGTGTGCACAGTGTATGTATCTTTGTAACAACTGTTTTTAACCTTGTCTATTTTCTAAAAAATTGTTTAATTAGTCCTTTTAACTGGTTCAATCCTCGGGTACCGAGATCGTCCTCGACTTTTTAGTGCTATAGAGTATGTTTGGAGCAGCTCCAGGCGCTTTCCCTCTTTCCAATATCCATATTTAAGGATGATAGTACCCACCCATATCCCCTTATCACCTTGAATGAGGCTTCATTTACCTTCTTCCAAATGAAGGTGACTTGTGAGTTTAATTTATTGGCAAGAGTTATCAGACACAAACTGGCTTATGTTCTCATAAAGAACTTAAGTAGGAAAGACTATGTATGAAGAATCCGCCATGTTTATGGTTTCTGACATTTAGAACCATTCTCTCCTGGGCAAAACAAAGTCATGGCGCTGTAGAACAGACTAAAACAATGCAGAAATCACTTTTACTTTTTAAATGAAACACTGTTTTTGTCATGTTATAAAATCTCTAAAAAAAACTTTACCATGCTAATGCAATTTATAAAAACAGAAAATTCAATACATACCTTTCTGTATTTTTCCTTTCCTGATGCCTATCAATGGAAGCATACAGATGGTTGAAACTCTGACTACTTTTGAATAGAATCACTGTTTTTGTACAGTTTTTGTTTCCTAACCACTATTTAGCTATACAGTCATGTTATAACTGATTTTTCAACATGGCTGCACTCACCATGAATTTAATAGTTTGTAACATCAGACATAACTGGTGAATTACTGCATGTCAAAGTTCTCTCACCGTGGTAGAAGTTTACCGTTAAAGCCCAACTTCAGCCAAAACTGTTTTTTTTTTAAATTTTGAATAGAATGAGAGGGTAATATATGCTTTGTATGGTTTTTACACATTGTGGTAGTAGATGAGGAGGGATAGAACTTCTGACAATGTTTTTTTGCTATGTGTTCCTTTCTGTTTCAGTGGCAGCTGCACCCCTCAACTATGGGCGTCCCAGGAGGGTAGGTTATGTGTCTGAATAATCAAAGTGACAGTGTCCCATTAAAGTGGATGTCAATGGGACTGATGTGAATGTACAATATATATGTAAAGTGCTGCGTAAATTGATGGCGCTATAGAAGTACCTATAATAAATAAATCTAGTCCCTAAAATCTCAAAAAAACTTTAACACACGAATGCAATTTTTAAAAACAGAAAAATCAATGCATACCTTTCCATAATTTGCCTTTCCTGGTGCCTATTTATGGAAGCATACATATGGTTGAAACTCTTACCCTTCAATCCTCAGGACTAATCATAACTCTATAAAAGATTTAGCACTAGCCCAGGTTCACAGTTTTCGTAACTATGAACAAGACAAGGGATGGAACTGTATGCTGCCGAAGAGAATAGACACCAGGTAAGGAAAATTATGGAAAGGTATTGAATTTTCCATTTTCCTGGTGGGTTTATGGTTACATACATATGGTACATACCTAGCTACGCAGGTGGGTACTGCCAAAAAATAATCTTTATAGTAACTTTTGTCAGAAAATTAAGTCCTGCTAGATCATTTCAGGCTACCCCCTTTTGCAGGTATACATGACCTTGAAAAAGTATTCATAAACCTTGAAATTTTCCACATTTTCTCATTTTACAACCAAAAACATAAATGTATTTTCCCTGACAGACTCCATGGCAGCAACGTGTGGGTTTAGTCCCGCCTCTACTACCCTATAGGACACTACTCCCATAAATCTTTGCTCCCTGCCCACGGCCGTGTTCTTTTTTTGTCCTCCTCCGAAGGACCTAGTGGTGGTCTTCCTACCCAAAGTTTTTCCCTCCCACGATCAAGATTGGCCGAGCTGCGACTTTAGGAGTGGAAGGACACATTACTCAGCTAAGCCCTAGCTATTAGCAGGCTATGGAATGGGCACTGGAAGAGGAGCTGGAAGAAGCCAGAATCCTAGCCACTGGCAGGCAGGCTACGCATTGGTTGTATAACCAGCTATTAGCAGGTGACCCAATTGCCCCAAGAAGTCCAGTGAATTCTGCTTACCTTCAGCCCAGATCGTGATCATGGTGGGAGTGGTGAGATGTTTCCTCTTATTACATGGCAGCAGTTTTTGTTTCTATGTTACCCATCCTTGTGTCCCCTTCAGTCTTTTCGTTTGTGCTGGGCGTTTTACAGGCATGGCGGCTGGTTCCTCCTGCGTTCCAGCCGCCGTTTACTTCCTGTTTCGCTTCTTGGCCGTACTGTGCAGGCACGAGTACAGTGCGAGAATGAGGCCTGGTTCACGCATGCGCGATAGCGGCAAAATTACGCTAATCGAGCACTGGAGCTGGGTACGGCGCAGTGGTGACATCAAGAGGGCACATTATTTAAACAGGGGAAATAGCCTGCAAGCTTTGGGAATGCTTGCTGGCTATTGCGGTGACTTCCCCTTGCCCCTGGGTCTATACTATTGGTAAGTGGCTCTCTGGGGACAGGTGCTTTCCTGTCCCTGGTATTAATGTCTTTACAGCCTGATGGATGCCTCTAGAGACATGGACTCTCCACCGCCTGCCTGTGGCCAGCCCTCTCACAAATGGTACTTAAAGGGGTCTTTGTTTCCTCTTGGGTAACCAACGATCGATGGGGGGGTTGTTGTCTTTCGGTCTCTCTGGCCACTGTTTTCCCTGACTAGTGTGTTCCCTGTTTTTTCCTTTTCTTTCCTCAGCCCTTCTAGGTCAGAACAACGACGCAGCTCTCACAGAGGAAGTGACTCTTCAAAATCGCATCACCGGCGCTCCTCTTCCACATCCAAACATTATGGTTCATCATTAAGATCAGGTCACCGTAGAGAGGAACAGTCTCACTCCTCAAAGGCTCACTCCAGTCACCCAGCTAGTTGTGTCTGCTGGGGGTGTAGAGCACAAGTACCTGCAGGAAAATCACTATGTGATCTCTGCTACGCCAAGGCATCCAGTGAAAGAGGGGATGCGGACCAGCAACTAAAAACCCTGGATGAGAGGGTTGTTAAGGAGTCCCTTAGGGGTATTCAGACTGACCAGTATGTTCCTCCTGCAGAGCCTCCACGTTCTCCAGTAAGGGAGACACAAATTCAAGATACTTGGGGGTCCTCTCTGCCTAGCCATCCTTCGGCTGCCATCTCGGACAGTGACTCTGATGAGGAAAGTCCCTGTGTGGGATTCGACTTCGCTCTGCTTTCTCCCTTGGTCAAGGCCGTTAGAGAAACCTTAAATTGGGAGGATCCTGTGGCCGCTTCCTCCAAACAAAGGAAATTCTTTAAACAATTAAAGAAGGAATGGGTCAATTTTCCATTCATCGATGAACTTGGCTAGGTCATTACAGACGAATGGGCCAAGGTGGAGAAGAATAACTCTATGCTCTCTAAAGTTTCAAAGCTCTATCACTTCAAGGAGGAAGAGGTCAAGCATTTGGAGTCGGCCCCATTGGTGGATGCAGCCGTGATGAGGCTGGTAAAACATGTGACTCTTCCCTTGGAGGATACAGTCTCCTTTAAGGACGCTTTAGATAGATGGATCGATGCTGATCTAAAGAGAGTATATCTTACAGCAGGTATGGCCTGTAAGCCAGCTTTAGCTCTGGCAGCTATGTCCAAGGCTATGGATGTATGGACTGATAATGTGAACGAGACACTTAAAAACATCTCGGAAGATGTAGTGAAGAGTTCTCCTATCCAGGAACTGAGGCTAGCATCTGCTTTTCTGGGGGGGGCCTCAATTGATATCATCCGCCTAGTGGCCTGGGTCATGCTTTCTTCTGTCACCGCCAAGCGGGCCCTGTGGCTCCATCCCTGGCTGGCTGACCCAGCTTCAAAGCAGGTATGGTTCCGTATCCCTTTTGGAGGGTCTTCTCTTTTTTGGCAACAAATTGGATGATGCCATAACCCGGGCCACTGGTGGGAAATCAGGGTTCCTTCCTCAAGATCGGCGTTTGCAAGGCCAGAGAAAACCTTTTCCAAGAAAACAGTACCAGGAGTGGGCCAGGAAAGCTCGTAGTTACTGACTGGGCCGTGAATTCTCCAGGTCATTGAAGGCAAGACAATCATCCTTCAAGAAGTTCACTAAGAGCGGTGCGACAGGGGAGAGGGAGCCGATCAAATCTTTTTGAGATTGGGCCCACTCAGACAGGCCAGGTGGGGGCTCGTCTTTTCCACTTTCGGCATGTCTGGGCAGCCTCAATTCAAGACTTTTGGACTGTCAAGACGGTCTCCTCTGGCCATGCCTGGATCTTACCCACCTCTCTTCCGACTTTAGAAGAAAAAAGGCTGATTCTTTTAGCTTACATAGAATCTTTGTTGGTTCAAGGTGCTGCTATCTCTGTTCCAGTCAACCAGCGAGGCATGGGAATGTATTCTCCTCTCTTTATGGTCCAAAAGAAGAATGGGGCTTGGAGGTTCGTTATAGAACTGACCCATCTGAACCACTTTATCAAAAAAGAAAAGTTCAAGATGGAAACGCTGTCTACAATCCAGCAGTCTGTCCAATCAGGAGACTGGATGGTCTCCATAGACCTCAAGGACGCTTATTTTCTTGTCCCCGTTGCAGAAGATTTTCAACAATTTCTCCGCTTCTCCGTGGGCAGGCTTCACTTACAGTTCACGTGCCTTCCCTTCGGGCTGTCAACTTCTTCACGTGTCTTTTCAAAGGTCCTATTAGCTGTTGTGGCTCTCCTGAGAACCAGGGGGATTCGTCTGCATCATTACTTAGACGACCTTCTACTGTTGGCTCAAGACAAGGACCAACTCCTAGTACACAGGGGTCAGGTCATCTCCACCCTCCAGGAATTTGGGTGGATCCTGAACTTGGAGAAGAGTCAGTTAGATCCGTTTCAGTCTCTGGTGTTCTTAGGAGCCCTTTTCAATACAGTCAGAGGTACCATCTCGTTACCCGAAGAGATCTCAATAATCAGAGACAGAATACATCCGGCTCTCTCTGTTTCCCATCTCCATGCCCTCCAGTGCCTGAGAATTATCGGCAATATGGTGGCAATGATTCCGATGGTGAAGTGGGCGCAGTGGAAGATGAGGCCCTTCCAAAAAGGCTTTCTTCATCAGTGGACAGGCAACAAAGCCCAGCTTATTCAAATTACTTCGCCCATGAGAAATTCCATTCCGTGGTGACTTCAGCGGGAGAACCTTTGCAACTGCCACTCCATTCTTCCCATCACATGGGTAACAATAACAACAGATGCCAGCAACAGGGACTGGGGTGCCCCCTGCTTGACGTAAGTAGCACAGGGCACCTGGGACTTTCCTTCCAGAAGAACGGTGTCAAACATCTTGGAGTTGAGAGCAGCATTCCAGGCTCTCCTGGCATTTTGCCATCTGATTTCAGGAACCTCGGTTTTACTCAGACTAGACAACACCACGGCAGTGGCATACATAAGGAGACAAGGGGGTACCCGAAGTCTATTCCAACTGCAAGAGGTAGAACCAATTATGACCTGGGCTCAGAAGAACCTGGTCAACTTAACAGCAACATATGTTCCCGGGGTTCAGAAAGTCCAGGCAGACTTCCTTTCCCGAATCCTCTTAGACAACAACGAGTGGTCTCTCCACGGGGAGGTATTCAGTTGAATCCTAACATTGGGGATCTCCCCAGAAGTCGACCTATTTGCCTCCCCCTGCAACAAGAAGCTGGCGAGGTACTACTCGAGGTACAGGGATCCTCAAGCCTACGGGGTGGACGCCTTGACGGAGAGATTGTGGTTCCGCAAGGCTTATGCCTTCCCTCCAACCCCTATCATTCTTCAGTTCTTGCGGAGACTTAGGTCAGAGACAGCAGAGGTGATAGCCATAATTCCTTACTGGCCCAACAGGCCTTGGTTTCCCCTCCTAACACGTCTCAGTGTCCGGGATCCGATTCCTTTGCCATCCAGACCAGACCTTCTGTCTCAGGGATCGAGACTACATCCCTGCCCGGATCACCTGCGCCTAAGGGCCTGGTGGTTGAGAGGGGAAGGTTGGAGGCATTAGGTTGCCCTGAAGAAGTCATTCCCACTCTTCTTAGTGCAAGAAGAAGTACTAATCGGGTATATGAGAAGATTTGGGCAAAATTCACAAGCCATATGTCTTCCAGATCAAACTCTTGTAGCATTCCGGCAGTTCAGGACGTCTTACGTTTCCTGCAAACAGGACTGGATATCTTATTGTCTGTCAGTTCTCTCCACGTTCAGGTGTCAGCAATCTCGGCCTTCTCTGGAGTCACATGGGCCAAACACCCTTTAATCCAACAGTTTTTTTTTTTTTTTTTTATAAATCTTTATTTATAAAAGACAGGGTATCACATTGCAAAATTATAAAACTGAATATAGAATTATATCCATCTAGATAACGGTTTTTAGGTGATATACCAGTCAGTTTTTCTTGCTATTTAACAAAAAGAATGAATAATATAGAAAGAAAAACAAAAGAAAAACATAAACATCAATACTATCAGTAATGTACTAGACAGTCACTTTCTAAATGGTGTAGCTAGTGTTGATAAAAAGAAAAAGGGAAAAAATAAACCAACAATCCGCCAGATAACAAAATATAAAAGTACGCTTGTCTTAGTCCCGGGACTATCAAAACTTGACAAGTCTTTTTTAAATTTTAAGCTAAGTTCAGTTGTGCAAACAGTTTACAAGGTGGGCCGAGCAGGGGCGTGCGGAGAGAGGGGGGCAACATATGCCTCCAACTAACCTCTCTCCACGCCCCCATCCCCCCAGCCCCCTCCAAAATCACCCGCAAAAGCCATACCAGCATAATAATGCTAGTACACCCCCAGACCGGGGCGTCTCATGGCCATAACACTCCAAGGACCGTCCGACTTCTTTGCTTAATCATTGCTTATTGGTCACCTGGCATCAAACATATTATCTTGTCTTTAAACTGACAATCATAACTAGTTAAGGCTCAATATAGTATTTAGGAAGAAGGAAAGAAGAAAAGAAAAGAAAAGATAGTCTGGAACATACCTGGGAGCCTGCGTCTAGCTCCGCCCCCCGTCGAGGCCCTCCCGACAGCATCATATCTACTTAAAATTAGAACAGGAGAAGGAGATGCATGTCCCCTAAGTGTTTTTCATCATATTTTATCTCGGGTCTTGGTTCTCTGCTCCCCCTTGTGGGTCAATAAGGCGTCCTTTCAAAGATGGATCAGCTAGCTCAAGAAGGGCTATGTCTAGGCTAGAAGGAATGTGATTTAAGTCTGAGGTATATGTTGTCCAGGGTTGCCACATCGCTGTGAAGCGGTCTCTAACTCCTTTACATGTGGCAATCCAGTCCTCTGCCTCACGGATATCTCTCACCTTGCGATACCATTCCTCTCTGGATGGGACTTGCGACCGTTTCCAGTATATAGGGAGAAGCTGCTTTGCTGCGTTAAGCAGGTGGGGCAGTATACTTTTCTTATACTGGCATATTGGCATGGGAGGAATGTGTAGCAGGAAATGTTCCGGAGAGAGAGGAATGTCAATGCCATGATATCTTTAATTTGTGTTTTGATATCCTCCCAGTAAAATTTAATCGCAGGACAATCCCACCAAATGTGGAGGAGAGTGCCTTTGTGACCACAACCTCTCCAGCATAGTTCCGATGTTGCTGGATATATTTTCGCTAACTCTGCCGGTACTCGGTACCAGCGCATCATTATTTTGTAATTCATTTCTTGCGTCTTAGAGTCAATGGAACTGGACTGAGTGAGTTGATAAAGGGCAGATAGTTGAGCAGGGGTAAAAACTACTCCCAGGTCTCGCTCCCACATCCTAATGTATGGTGGTTTCACTATTGGAGTAGCAAAGCTGAGCAACTGATACAGTTCAGAGATCATATGTGGAATCGACTCTTCGTCTACGAATAGGCGTTCAAACGGTGTAAAGGAGGAAGTATCTCTTATAGAGCTTCCGTGTTGTTTAAAAAAGTGGTGAAGTTGCCTATATCGCCAAAAATCCATAGGGAAACTCCCTGACTGGGCTCTGAGGGCTTCTAGTGAGACTAATTTACTACTTTCCATCAATTTACCACAGCAGGCATTACTGTCATCCACCCAGGAACCAAAAAATCCTGTCTGCTCCCCAGGCAGAAACCACTGATATCCTTCCAGCGGGGCCAGAGGTGACACAGGGGGCGCCAGGTCTAAATTAGTATTGAGCCGGTCCCAGGCTTTCAAAAGCTGGGTCGTCAATGGAGACGCAAAGATTGACAATCCCCTGTGCTCCCGGGCCAACCACGGGGCATATGCCAGATTTCTTACCGCTATATATTTTTCTAATGAGACCCATATTTTGGAGTGTGTGTGGAAGCGCCAATTTAGTATCCTTTGTAGGACCATAGCTCGATAATATTTTTGCGCGTCTGGAAGGCTCAGGCCCCCTGCATCCCTGTGGCGCCTCAGTAATCTAATGGCGATTCTCGGTCTCTTATTGTTCCACACAAAGGTGGATATGATACTGGATAATTGAGTAAAAAAACTCTTAGGTAAGGCCACAGGTATCATCTGCATGTAAAACAGTACACGGGGTAGGACATTCATTTTAATAATATTAAGTCTTCCAGTCCAAGTGAAGGCTATCTTAGCCCACTGAGTCAAGTCTTTCCTCACATTTGTTATTAGGGAAGGAAAATTAGTGGTAAATAAGGTTTCAAATCTATCCGTCAGTCTTATACCTAAGTATTTTAGGGATGATTTAGTCCAGGTGAACGGGAAGGCAGTTTTTAATCGATCTGTCAGGGAGGGTGTCATTTGAATGGGTAATATCTCTGATTTCGTGTAGTTAATTTTGAAATTAGACAACTCCCCGAAGTTTTGGAGTTCCCGCATCAGATTAGGCAACAAGACCAGAGGCTCTGTGATGTGGAATAGCACATCGTCAGCATAGGCCGAAAGTTTATGCTCTGTAGGACCTACCGTAAGCCCCTTAATGTCTGGGTTTGCCCTAACAGTGCGCAGGAATGGTTCCAGCACAAGGGCGAACAAGAGTGGGGAAAGAGGGCACCCCTGCCTCGTGCCATTTCTGATCGGGAATCTCGTGGAGAGGAAACCATTCACTTTTACTTGAGCTTGTGGGTCTGAGTATAGGGCCATTATCCAAGTAAGCATATGGGAGCGAAGGCCCAAAGCTTCCAGCGTAGTCCGTAAAAAAGTCCAGTCCACCCGATCGAAGGCTTTCTCCGCATTGGTGGACAAGATCAAGTAAGGGGGGTCGTGGGAGGCCCAATGAATTAGGTGGATTGCTCTGATTGAGTTGTCCCTAGCTTCCCTGCCGGTGATGAACCCTGTTTGATCGGGGTGGACTATTAGTGGGATTAGTTGTTTTAGTCTGGTCGCAAGAATCTTGGCTAGTATTTTAATATCTATGTTGAGAAGGGATATGGGTCTGTAGCTTTGGGGCATAGTGGGGTCTTTCCCTTCTTTAGGTATTACTGAAATATGAGCTAGTAAGGCTTCACTAGGGATAACTGCGCTGTCTGCTATGGAATTAAAGTAGCTACACATTGATTCGGATAGCAGAGGTAAAAACATCTTGTAATAGGCCTTGGAGAACCCATCTGGGACTGGGCTCTTTCCGTTGGGCAGAGAATTCACCGTGGATTCTATCTCAGTGACAGTGATGGGTGCTTCTAACGCGGAACATTGTTCGTCTGTCAGTACTGGCAGTCCAGAAGCAGTCAGGTATGTTTGGATGGCTGTTTTCCGTACGGCCTGGGCCTCTGGGGTCTGTGTCGAATTTAGGTTATATAGTGTTTTGTAATAGTCCCGGAATCCAGAGGCTATCTGGGAGGGCCTAACTGTGTACTCACTTGTGCGGACGCGTAACTTATACACATACATGAGTGCTCGTTTTTTCCTAAGGGCTCTAGTCTAACAATTCTCTCAAGTCTGTCAAAGCCCTCAGAGCCTCCGGGTCACTGTTCTGCTTGTGTCTAAGTTCCGCCTGCTGAAGCGCCTGAAGCACCCTGTCAAAGTCTCCTTGCCTAGCTTTCTTCAATCTAGATCCCTGAGAGATCAGTTCGCCTCTCACCACTGCTTTGTGGCCCTCCCACAAAATCCCCCTACTCAACCCCTCTGTAGTGTTTTCTTTAAAGTAGTGGGACAGGACTTCTTTAACCTCAGAAACCACTACAGGATCGCCCAACAGAGATTCGTTTAAGCGCCACGACCAAGTCCTACGGCTACTCTGTGACAAAACCAGGGAGGCCATTACTGGGGCATGGTCAGAGATTGTTATATTTCCAATGGACGAGGACTGCAGCAGTTCCAGGGCCAAGTGATCTACACAGATCAGGTCTATACGGGTATAGACATCATGTGTTTTTGAATAGTAGCTGTAGTCCCTGTCAACCGGGTGAAGAATTTGCCAACTATCTAGGAGTCGGTGAGTTTGTAGGGTTTTACGAAAGTGTTTTAGAAAAGCGTGCGAATGGGAAGGGCGCTTGTGTGAGGTGTCTAGTTGGGGGTCAGGGCTGATATTAAAATCGCCTCCCAAGATCAGAGGGCCCTCTCTAAATTCTGCCATTCTATCAAGTGTATTGTCTATGAAGGTGAGTTGGTTTGAATTAGGGGCGTAGATCGTAGCAATTGTAATCTTCTGCCCAGCTATGATCCCCTTAAGAAAGACATATCTCCCCAAGGAGTCTACCTGAGTGTCAATTACTTGGAGGGGGCAAGACTTATGTATGGCAATAGCCGTACCTCTTGATTTCGCAGTAGGTGAATTGCTGAGGAACCATTGGGTATATATATGATTGGGAAATTTGGGCAATGAGTGTGGAGTGAAATGCGTCTCCTGTAAAAGAACCACCTGAGCCCCTGAGCGCTTAAGTTCCCACCATAATTTACTACGTTTGCATAGGGAACAGAGACCTTGCACGTTATATGAAATTACCTTAAGTGATGCCATAGGAGGAGTTCGGGGTGAGCAATTTTCGCAGTGATCTAGTGGGCACAGAACGGGAGGCGGAGCCGAAGGCAGTCCCTACAAAAGAGTATACAGTAGAAGAGAGTAAACAGAAGGGAAGGAAGAAGACAAAGTTAAAGAAAGTTAGACACTTACAAATTGCAAAGTACATTAATATGAACATTACCACAACGTGGTATACCTGTGAGCCAGATATCGGGCCTCCCCCCGCTAGGGAAAGATGCCCAAGACCTGTCTCTATTTCCAAAAATAGGAAATATATACCTAAAAAGGTATGGCCTACGTGGGGGACATGGACCATCATGAGAGGGAGGGGTGCGAGGGCCAGCCCGGATCCACCACCCTCTCCTGATCAATAGGCAGTATACATTAAACAGTGTATAAGAGAGGGGAGTTTCCATGAGAACAAAAACAAAAGTTCGCAGCTCAATCTTGAGGTGGGGAGAAAAATCCAAAAAGATAAAATAAAATAGGAGGAGGGGGGGGACCTCAAAAAAAGGGAGAAAAAAGTGCGAAACAGAGAACTGGGTAAACAGGGCGTCCAGAACTAAAGCCTGACATGGTAAGTTCAGAGCCATGGCTTCTATATCTTTCCCTGGGGTATTCTCATAAGTTCAGAGCCAAGCTCCTGATCAGGGGCATTTATCCCAGGATAGATGGTCACGCGCAACTTCGTGTGCACATATGGCTCTGTCCCAACTGTAGGCGGCATGCTTGTGCTAGTGGTTAGGGGCCCTTCACAAAAAGGGGACAATCAGATGAGGTCTTGTAACATATGAGGAGAATGTTTCTCTCGGAATGCAGATCAAAAATAGGACAGCTTCCTTTAGTGCCTTGGTGACACAGGACCCATGGGGGAGGTAGATGCAGGGCGTCTGCGGTCTCGTCTGCGGCTCCTACGGTTGGCCGTGAGCCAAGGCTGGGGGAGCTGTAAGTGAGGATGGTCACTCGGGCCTCTCCAGTCTGGGAAGTCCACTGGCTCCAGACCTAGGGTCTCTAGGAAAAAAGGAAGGTCGTCCTTAGTGCGTAATGTGACACTCTTCCCCTCCTTGGTTGCTTGTAGATAGAAAGGGAAGCCCCAGCGGTAAGGCAGACCTGCCTTTTGAAGGGCCTAAAGCAGGGGCCGCAGGGCTCTGCGTTGCATGAGCGTGCGTCTTGAAATGTCCTGGTAAAAATACAGGTGTGCTCCGTCAAAGTCAAAGTATTGCTTCCCACGCATTTTCTGCATAATTCTGTCTTTTAGTGTATATTTATGAAGCTTACATATAACATCTCTTGGGTTATCTGCATCTTGGGAGGGTGGTCTGAGGGCCCTATGAGCTCTGTCTATCTCCACAGGAGCCGTGGCAGGTAGTCCCAGTATTTCTCGGAAGACGTCTTCCAGCGTGGGAATATCATCTTTTGGTGCCGTGGCCTCTGCTAAACCGCGTATGCGTATATTTGCTCTCCTGCTACGGTTTTCAAAGTCATCTGATACAATAGGGCTTCTATTTTCTGATCCTGAGAGTTGCATCTGTCCTGTAGTTTAGCAATAGTCGGCAGCACCTCATCCAGTCTCTGCTCCACAGTTTCCACTCTGTTTCCCAAGTGATTAGTGTCTGTCTTGAGCTGGGCTTAATCTTCCCTGAAGGCCTTCTCAATCCTGGCAGTGAATCTCTCTAGATCTTCCCTGGTGGGGAGGGACCAAATATGGCGTTTTATGTCACCTTCCCCTAAAAAGTCCGCCATGTCAGGGCCCTGATCATGGGAGGCAGAGGATCCCGGGGAGAGTGGAGGGGCTGTATCACTCACCAACCGCGGAGAAGGAATCTGGGAATTCTGGTGCTGCTGCTGCTGAGCCAGGGCCTTCTGTGTGGCTTTTGTTGCTTTGCCAGCCTTCGGCGTTGGCGCCATCTTGGAGGCCTCGTGTCCGGGCCCGGCGTTCGGGCCGAAGTATGTCTCCAGCTGCTCCTGCCGTGAGCCCTCTGCTCTCGAGTGCTGTGAGAGAGCCCTCCGTCCTTGCGACATGTTCTGCGGCGTTCCGGAGGCAATTTCTCCCCTCTATGCGGCTGGTAATGCGGCGGTGTATCGGGAGCTGAGGTAGCACGCGTCCTCACTCCTCCATAGCCAGGCCACGCCCCCCAATCCAACAGTTTTTTAAAGGGGCAGTCAGGCTCAGACCACAGAGGAAACCTAGAAAATGGGATCTACCGTTAGTTCTTGATTTCTTTTCACAACTTGACAAACCTCTCTCAGTCAGAGAGCTAACCCTCAAGACTTCTTTTCTGATCGCCCTAACTTTGGTGAAGAGGATTTCTGAAATTCAATCTTTAGGTTCAAAGGAACCCTTTCTTACTTTTTTTCCGGATAGAGTGGTCCTAATCCCGATGCTAGGGACAAATCCCAAGGTCACCTCGATCTTCCATGAGAACCAGGATATCACTCTTCCTACCTTTAATTCTGCTTAGAGTCTGGATCCACACCCTCTCGATATGGGAGTTATCTTGAAGCAATACTTGGAAGCTACAGCTTCTTTTCGACAATCTGACTACCTCTTTGTTTTGTTCCATGGAAAGAACAAGGGCTTCAGGGCTTCTGTCAGATGCATTGCAGCTTGGGTGGTTCAAGCCATCCAATGGGCTTACAAAGAGAACGGCTTGGCTCCTTCTGAGGCAGTTACAGTGCACTCTGCTAGAAGTCTCTCTACATCATGAGCGGCCTCACGTCATGTTGCACCTGAAGTAATCTGCAGAGCAGCTTCCTGGTCAACAATTCATATTTTTATGTCTCATTATAGTGTTGAGCCAGCGACTTTATCTTCTGTCAATTTTGGTTTGAAGGTGCTGTCGGTTCACAGTGTTAAAAAAATCTTTTTGTTCAGCATATTTTGCCCACCCGGGTGTGTATGGCGAGTTATTTCCCACACGTTGCTGCCATGGAGTCTGTCAGGAAAATGTAAAATTCCTATCAAAATACTTACGGTAATTTTCCTTTCCTGATGGACTCCATGGCAGCAGAGTTCCCTCCCAAATGGCTGGAGTAGGCTAGTTACCGAACATGGCCGTGGGCAGGGAGCAAAGATTTATGGGAGTAGTGTCCTATAGGGTAGTAGAGGCGGGACTAAACCCACACATTGCTGCCATGGAGTCCATCAGGAAAGGAAAATTACGGTAAGTATTTTGATAGGAATTTTCCATTTTGTTGGGATTTTATGTGATAGACCAACACAAAGTGGCACATAATTGTGAAGTGGAAGGAAAATGATAAATGGTTTTACAAATAAATATGTGAAAAGTGTGGTGTGCATTTGTATTTAGCCCCCCGAGTCAATACTTTATAAAACCACCTTTTGCTGCAATTACAGCTGCAAGTTTTTTTGGGTATGTTTCTAGCAGCTTTGCACATCTAGAGAGTGAAATTTTTGCGCATTCTTCTTTGCAAAATAGCTCAAGCTCTGTCAGATTGGATGGAGAGCATCTGTGAACAGCAATTTTCATGTCTTGCAGCAGATTCTCAATTGGATTTAGGTCTGTGCCATTCTAACACATAAATATGCTTTGATCTAAACCATTGAATTGTAGCTCTGGGTGTTTGTTTAGGGCTGTTGTCCTGCTGGAAGGTAAACCTCCACCCCAGTCTCAGGTCTTTTGCAGACTCTAACAGGTTTTCTTCTAAAGCCATGTACACACGAGCGGACTTTACGGCAGACTTTGCCCGGCGGACGGGATTTCGTCGGACAATTCGATCGTGTGTGGGCTCCAGCGGACTTTGTTTTCTCAAAAGTTGGACGGACTTAGATTTGAAACATGTTTTAAATCAATCCGTCGAAATCGAGTCCGCTCGTCTGTATGCTAGTTCGACGGAAAAAAGCCACGCTAGGGCAGCTATTGGCTATTGGCTATGAACTTCCTTGTTTTAGTCCGGTTGTACGTCATCACGTACGAATTTGACGGACTTTGGTGGATTGTGTGTAGGCAAGTCCGTTCATTCAGAAAGTCCATCGTAAAGTACGTCGAAAAGTCCGCCAGGCAAAGTCTGCCGTAAAGTCCGCTCGTGTGTACGCGGCATAAGATTGCCCTGTATTTGGCTCCATCCATCTTCCCATCAACTCTGACCAGCTTTCCTGTCCCTGCTGAAGAAAGGTATCCCCACAACATGATGCTGCCACCACCATGTTTCATGGTGGGGATAGTGTGTTCAGGGTGATGTGCAGCGTTAGTTTTCCACCACACATAGCGTTTTGCTTTAAGGGCAAAAAGTGCATTTTTGGTCTTATCTGACCAGAGCACCTTCTTCCACATGTTTGCTGTGTCCCCCATATGGCTTCTCGCAAACTTCAAACAGGACTTCTTATGGCTTTCTTCCAACATTGGCTTTCTTTTTGACACTCTTCCATAAAGGCCAGATTTGTGGAGTGCACAACTAATAGTTGGCATGTGGACAGATTCTCCCACCTGAGCTGTGGATCTCTGCAGCTCCTCTAAAGTTACCAAGGGCCTCTTGGTTGCTTCTCTGATTAATGCTCTCCTTGCCTAGTCTCTCATTTTAGGTAGACGGCCATGTCTAGGTAGGTTTGCAGTTGTGCCATACTTTCCATTTTCAGATGATGGATTGAACAGTGTTCCATGAGATGTTCAAAGCTTGGGATATTTTTTTTATAACCTAACCCTGCTTTAAACTTCTCCACAACTTTATCCCAGACCTGTCTGGTGTGTTCCTTGGCCTGCATGATGTTGTTTGTTCATTAAGATTCTCTAACAAACCTCTGAGGTCTTCACAGAACAGCTGTATTTATACTGAGATTAAATTACACACAGGTGGACTTTATTTACTAATTAGGTGACTTCTGAAGGCAATTGGTTCCACTAGATTTTAGTTAGGGGTATAAGAGTAATACAAATACAATGCGTGCCACACTTTTCACATATTTATTTGTATAAAATTTAAAAACCATTTATCATTTTCCTTCCACTTCGCAACTATGTGCCACTTTGTGTTGGTCTATGACAAAAAAAAAAAAAATACATTTAAGTTTTTGGTTCTAACATGACAAAATGTGGAAAATTTCAATATGATACTGTTTAAAATCCAGTAATGCATTGTCTCACCCTGCTCTGCACACGCTCAGTTATTCTCTATTCTTGGCACTGTACCTAAAATCAAAGTCACTAGAGGCTGATCAGCTGACAGGTTTAAAGCGATTGTAAACCTCTGAAATTAAATATGAATAAAGCATATTCCTCTCTATAGTGTGCACTTATCTCTGTATCAAGAACACTAAGGGGTTGATTTACTACAGGCAAATCCACTTTGCTCTACAAATGCACTGCAAGTGCACTTGAAAGTGCACTTCGAAGTGCAGTAGCTGTAGATCTGAAATGAGAAGCTCTGCTGATTTTATCATCCAATCATGTGCAAGCTAAAATGCTTTTTTTTATTTATCTTGCATGTCCCCCTCAGATCTATAGCGACTGTACTTCCAAGTGCACTTGTAGTGCAAAGTGGATTTGCCTTTAGTAAATAACCCCCTAAATGTCATGTCTGTCTGCTACATTGTTCTCTGCTATCTGCATGAGTCACATCTGACAATGTCACTCTGATTCAATAGCTGAAACAAATGTGTGTCTATTGAAAGTGTGAGGAAGAGCATTTAAAAAAAAATAAAACATCTGCATACATATCTTTCTTGCAGGGATCTTTGGAGGAATTTAGGTCGCTAAAGAAGTACAAAGAAGCGGAGCAACAGGTCAAATGACAGAATACAGCCTAAGACCACTGTATGATGCTGCCTGGTGTGCACAACCACACATAAAGGAGCCACAAACATGTACCAACAAATGCATGACAATGAGCACCTGGAAGTGCCCTTATTTAAAGGGGCAAGCACTAGAACTTACACGTGCCTGCCCCATCATAGATGCATGCTGGCTAGTAAGATCTTCCTGACAATTATTGTTCAGATACTTTAATCAAATCTTCCATATGAATGCATATATTATCCAGTCTGTGGCCTATTTAAGAAGACCATAAATACAAAGAATCCAACACATTGCATACAGCAATCAGACCCAATCATAGGAGAGTGCTATGGTGAAAAGGCGGAGGGCACTGCCAATGCTTAAATCCAGGATTACAGGAGTGAGGCTATATCCTTGGAGGCAAAAAATTCTGCTCTGAGGTTAATGGAAAGGAGTTCACTTTAGACTCCTTCTATAACTGTAAAACCAGTTATGTGGTGTATCTCATTACATGCAGCTCCTGTCACGTATAGTACGTGGGGAGAACAACAAGACGCTTCCGTGTCAGATTTTATGAGCATGTGTACAGTATTGACAAGAACAAAACCCTTGGGAAACACTTTAATCATTGTCATGGAGGTAATAAGTCTAATTTAAGAGTCCAAATTATAGACAAGATTGGGGTACACAGCAGAGGGGGCGAAATTTTTTTACCATTATTTCGGAGAGAGGTATACTTGATTTTCCACCTACAGACTTGCATCCCCATGGGTATGAACTTCGAGTGGGATGTAAGTCATTTTTATGAATAATTGATTGTTCGCTGTGCCTCTTTCCGACATGCATACACATAGTTCATATGACCCATGCGGTGTGAATACTTGATCTATTGCATACGTCCTCTATGGACTATCTTTCTCCTTTTTATGCATTTTTTTTCTGCATTTTGTGCATTTTCAATGCTATTTCTTTTTATGCATATCCCTCCCACATGGCCTTTTTGGTCTTGTCTGTTTGTGTCCACTTATATATCCAAAGTAATACACATCCTTTTACCTTGTTATGTGTACATGTTTATACAGACAAGGTTGGTTTCAACACATATATAGGTTATATATCCATTTATGATATTTTATCTATTGAGACATATTATGCGTTTTCTTCTTTCTTTTTTGTTTCTTTGTTCACAATTTTTTCCTTTTTATATGAATTTTTGGTTGACACATTTTGTTTGTGGTTTATAACAATATAATTTACTTTCTATCCATTTATTATTTCATTTAATGACTGTTTTTTCTTTGTTTTTGTAATCTACATATGACGTTCATATGGTCAGTTAGGATGTTGGATGGGATGTCGATATAGACATATACATTTTTTGGTCTCCCACACGTTCCTTTGACCGGTTGTAATGTCAGTGTCTAATGTCCGTGTCTGTTTTGACTTTTTATTCTGTTCTCAGTGTGCAGTACTTAATTTCTGGTTAACTTCATGTGATTCCATTGTTCCAACAAGGTGCATAGCTGAGAGAGAAGTTTTTCCAGACGCTCCGCTGACGTCATCCTCACCTGTGCTTTACATGGGGATGGAGTCCTCTTTAAGGGATGTCAGTGGAACATGTCAGGGTAATGAATAAGCACAGCATCGCTGTGTGAAACGCGTCTACCTGTACCTGCTTTTCTCATCCTGTGGTGTCATTTATGTTTTGAATTTTACAATAAAGAGACTTTCATTTACCTCTGTGTGCAGCCATCAATTCTTTCTCCATACAGAACAAGGCCTGAAATTTTTGGTTCTTCTAAATCTTCATCTTCAAGTAATGTACTCGCCATTGCATGTGCAAAAGCTGAGCAGCAAAAAGCATCTTTAGAAATGCAGATAAAAAAGAAATGTGTAGAAAAAGGGGGGAAAATACTGCGCTAAACCCAAACAATCTTAAAACAAAAAACTGCTAACACACAAACAAGGTTTATTAGGGGGTATTATTTATAGCAGCACATTAAGGGCTTTGTTAATTCATCCATTTATTTATTTGTTTTACACTATACTGGGGTTAAGTGCGGAGTGGAATTTAGTAGTATTTCAGAATATGTCTATCAACACTAGGCCATTATGGACTTTGCCATGGTCTTTGCACAATGTGAGAGTGACATATTTGAGCTAGTAGATGCAGACTCAAATGCAGAAATTTGTCTTGTGGTCTCTACACTTCAGACAGTGACCCCAGGCAGTCACCTTAAATTGCACGGATTCAAACGTTTTATAACTTGGAAGTCACTCCAAACAACAGTAACTGTAAAGGTATTGCAAACAAAAACTCTATCCCCAGAGACAATGCGCTGAGAAAACCTGATCCAGTTCTTGAGCAAAATGGCCTACCTAGAGTAGATAGCCACCCTGGGTATTCAAAATTAGAATCAAATAAGAAAACCCCACTCATACAGTAGTTTTTGGCCATAATCACAATACTTTTTGATTGTGCTGCATTATCACCAGGAAGCTGAATACCAAGGATGACTATTTACAGAAGAAGTGTTATGACCTGCTGGTTTATTGATAGATGGAGCTTAAAATTGATGAGTACTGTGATCTTCAAATTTATTATTATTTGCCACAAGCTTCATAGCATGCTACAAACACAAATATTGTGTACCTAAACCCAAAAAACAAACATGCTATAGATTGCAGTTTACCAGTGTGTTGAGGTGGCTGCATTAACTTCCTTTTTTAGATTTTTTTCCCATTAGTTTTCCCTGGTGTTTCTGACAATACCACTGTATGTGTCCTAGGGTCACAATGTTCACTCTCTATACCACGGTTTCTCAAACAGGTTTCCATGGAACTCTAGGGTTGCTTTAGAGATGGCTAGGTGTTCCTTGATCAATGAGCAATTTCTGCTTCTCAGATAAGTTCCCACTGACACCAATGATTTTTTTAGCTATCTGTAAAGGGGAATTCATCCTAAGGACCACAAATGTAAGGGGTATTCTTCCCACTGACCATCACACTAATGTATCATGAGTTGTAGGTATAGTAATTTTTTGGCAGGGGTTCCCTGACATTGAAACGGTATTTGATTCATCAATTGGTTCATCTGTGCTCAAATGGTTGAGAAAGGCTGCTCTACACTGTAGCTATGGAGGAGCAGCAGGACTGCTCTTCTGATTTAAGCTACAAACACCTCTGGTTCTCCTAATTTTAATTACATTCAGGGTAATTTCTTTGTAGTTCACTGAAGATAGCTGACGCACCCAGTAACATTGTTTGAGAGTCCAGTTTACGCCTGATGGACACTGGGGGGTTGATTTACTAAAGACAAATCCACTCTGCACTACAAGTGCACTGCAAGTGCACTTGAAAGTGCAGGGAAAATGCACTTGGAAGAGCTGTCGCTGTAGATCTGAGGGGAAGAGCTGAAATGAGGGGAAGTGCTGCTGATTTTAACATCCAATCATGTGCAAGCTAAAATGCTGTTTTTTATTTTCCTTGCATGTCCCCTCAGATCTACAGCAAGTGCACTTGTAGTGCAAAGTGGATTTGCCTTTAGTAAATAACCCCCTGGGTGTTTAGCTCCTGTGCCTCAAATCCAAGTGTTTTCATGCATCCAGGAAGCACAGTCTAAGGTAGGCTGAAATATGCTGCGGTTGGATATGGCTGGATGCTGCACCAAGGGGTACTCACCTTTTTGGCATTATGCATTCAGGGATATATGCCCGGAACTTAGAATACCCATGTGTCGGACCCTGAATTCATATAGGCCCGAACACAAGTACGACTTGGTACAGTGTCCAGCCTCAGCATATTTCTGCCACATCATAGGCTCTGAAAGGCTGAAGACAGTGGGTCTTTTTTTTTTAGAAGTCATTTAAATGAACAGAGAGCTCTTGTAGTATGGGCCATAAGAATATACCTTCAGCACCACTGGACACTATGGGGTTGGCTTCCTAAAACTGGAGAGTGCAAAAGCTGCTGCAGCTGTGTATGGTAGCCGATCAGCTTCTAACTTCAGCTTGTTCAATTGAGCTTTGACAATAAAACCTGGAAACCAGATGTTGCATGTTTCAAGGCTACAGATTTTTCTTCTCCTCTGCAAGACCCTTGAGTATCTCTATACCTGTTTTGGCTGTTAACTGTATACACTGTGTGTGTGTGTATATATATATATATATATATATATATATATATATATATATTTACACACACACACACACACACACACACACACACAGTATCTCACAAAAGTGAGTACATCCCTCACATTTTTGTAAATATTTTATTACAGTATATCTTTTATGTGACAACACTGATGAAATTACACTTTGCTACTATGTAAAGCTTGTATAACAGTGTAAATTTGCTGTCCCCTCAAAATAACTCAACACACAGCCATGCCAATGTCTAAACCGTTGGCAACAAAAGTGAGTACACCCCTAAGTGAAAATGTCAAAATTTGGCCCAATTAGACATTTTCTCTCCCCGGTGTCATGTGACTCGTTATTGTTACAAGGTCTCAGGTGTGAATGGGGAGCAGGTATGTTAAATTTGGTTTTATCACTCTCACTCTCTCATACTGGTCACTGGAAGTTCAACATGGCACCTCATGGCAAAGAAATCTCTGAGGATCTGAAAAAAAGAATTGTTGCTTTACATAAAAATGGCCAGTGATGGCGAACCTTGGCACCTCAGAGGTTTTGGAACTACATTTCCCATGATTCTCATGCACTCATGCAGTGTAATTGAGCATCATGGGAAATGTAGTTCCAAAATATCTGGGGTGCCAAGGTTCGCCATCACAGCCCTAGGCTATAAGAAGATTGCTTAGACCCTGAAACTGAGCTGCAGCACGGTGACCACGACCATACAGCAGTTTAACTGGACAGGTTCCACTCAGAACAGGCCTCGCCATGGTCGACCAAAGAAGTTGAGTGCACGTGCTCAGCCTGTCAGCCTGTCAGTGCTCAGACAAGCACGACTAAGGACGTGGATTACTGGAACAATGTCCTGTGGTTGATGAGACCAAAATAAACTTATTTGGTTCAGATGGTGTCAAGCGTGTGGGGCAGCAACCAGGTGAGGAGTACAAAGATAAATGTATCTTGCATACAGTCAAACATGGTGGTGGGAATGTCATGGTTTGGGGCTGCATGAGTACTGCCGGCACTGGGGAGCTACAGTTCATTGAGGGAACCATGAATGCCAACATGTACTGTGACATACTGAAGCAGAGCATGATCCCCTCCCTTCAAAGACTGGGCCGCAGAGCAGTATTCCAACATGATAACGACCCCAAACACACCTCCTAGATGACCACTGCCTTGCTAAAGAAGCTCCATGCCCAAGAGGGTTAAGGCATTGGTGGAAAATAATGGCCGCCACACAAAATATTGACACTTTGGGCCCAATTTGGACATTTTTACTTAGGGGTGTACTCACTTTTGTTGCAAGCGGTTTAGACATTAATGGCTGTGTGTTGAGTTATTTTGAGGGGACAGAAAATGTACACTGTTATACAAGCTGTACACTCACTACTTTACATTGTATCAAAGTGTCATTTCTTCAGGGTTGTCACATAAAAAGATATAATAACATTCTTACAAAAATGTAAGGGGTGTACTCATTTTTGTGAGATACTGTGTGTGTATATATATATATATATATATATATATATATATACACACACATATACACACACACACACACACACACACACACACTAAAAGTTCCAATTCAAGACATGAACAAGTCTTAATTAGTACGCTACATGACCCAATTCATTGTTTATGGTGCACACCAAATTTCAGAATCTAAGTATAAACCTATTTTATAAACCTATTTTGTAACTACCATTTCTAATTAAAAAGCATGCACATTCGTAGCCAAAGAAGGAATAGGTGTGGTAAATAATCTTCCAAGGGCACTTTGATACTTATTATATAGCCTGTTGCTTAAAAAAAGGCCATCAAGGCTGATGTGGCAGGTTGGTCTAGGATAGGCCAGCAGAAACCTAGATAGTTATATTCTGAAGGTTCACGGCTGCTTCCACACGTAGACAAATACACCTAGAATCCTCAATGCAGGTCAGTGATCACTTTTAACTGAATATAAACAATGTTTGACTCATGTCAAAGTTTCTTCTTTTCATGCAAGGCAAATATATTGTTATACATTCTGACAAAACAATTGCTACACTGTGATAAATTTCAGTCATTGTTTTAATCATAACATGACCCAGTACACAATGTCACTCGGGTTCAATAAATGACTAGGTTATTAATAAAATCCAGGGGATAGTGACTCTGAATGGAAGTACAGAGCATATGAAAATTAGAGAGCCTGTAGTGGGAGTTGTAATCTTCGAGTTTATAATATTCAGTGTATAAAAGTTATGCTGGGATATACTGTATACATCATGGGCAGACACACAAAATGGAGGCATCATTGAAAAGGCAGGGAGGGCACAGGAGGGTGGTTGTCAGTTTGGGGCTTGCTTGTCAGTAAGGCAAGTGAGTATTAGTGTGGGAAACTGTATCTCAAACCAGGAGGGGTTTGTGGAGGTGGTTGAGAGATTGGTAAGAGTGGGATAACTGGGTGTCTATCAGCATAACTTTGTGTACTGTATATAGCATGAATATTCTTTTGCTCAGCATGACTCATAGAAAGGCAAACAAGCCGATAATGATAAACCCTAATTACACCTTAAATCACCCCTGCGCAAAGCATATTTTTACATATATTTCTTGCAGTTAGGTCGCTAAAGAAGTGCAAAGAAGGGGAGCAACAGGTCAAATGACAGAATACAGCCTAAGACCTCTGTATGATGCCAACGCTGCCGCTTGATGTGCACAGTCACACATAAAGGAGCCACAAGCATGTACCAGCAAATGCATGCAAATGAGCACCTGGAAGTGCCCTTATTTAAGGGGCCAAGCACTAGAAATTACATGTGCCTGCCCAATCATAGTTGCATGCTAGCTAGTAAGATCTTCCTGACAATTACTGTTCAGATACTTTAATCAAATCTTCCATATTAATGCATATATTATTCAGTCTTAAGAAAACCATAAATACAAAGAATCCAACACATTCCATAAAGCAATCAAACCCAATCATAGGAGGGTGCTATGGTGAAAAGGCGGAGGGCACTGCCAAAGCCAATTCAAGGTATTACCAGCACACCACATTTAAATAAACAAGCAGGTCACTTTTCTGTCACCAACAGAAGGAAACAATGTTTTGAGGCCACTAGGTGTCTTTTCCTCTAGCAGCAGTGAGGGTCCCAAAGGCCCGCTACTCTGTCAGCACAGCCACCTGCCTACAGCAATACAGCAGTATCTACACAGTCAACAACCACCACAAATGCAACATGTCACCGTCAGACACCTTCATACAGATCAAGGCCTGAAATCTTTGGTTCTTCTAAATCTTCATCTTCAAGTAATATAGATGAATGGTGTCACCCCAATATGAAGTTAGATTGTTAGTGAGCCCACATGCCTAAGTAATAGAAAGCGAAAATCACTCAAGAAGAGTGTGGATCTCTCCCTGCCTGCAGCATACCACAGACCACAGGGAGACTAGAAAACAAGCTTGATCGTTTAAAACTTGATGTATCAAGGAGGTTTTATTACAACTCTGAATATGTCCCTAAATTGATCCTACGGGCTCGTTTTTTCTCCCCTAACTTGTCTGTCTCTGAATCTGTGGTTATACACACTGCAAGTCAGGATTTGGGTGCTCGGTAGAGGTGACCAGCCAGCTCCCTGTAATTGGCTCTGGTTTACCCCCTTTGTGGAGGGAGGACATGTTTCATTGGGGGTGCCCTTTGTGGCTACTGGGGATCACTGTCCATCTTTGGGGACCCTCCCTGCCCCCGCGTCCCTTTCTTTTTTCTTCCTTCATCCCTCCCTGTCCCCTTGTCCTTGGCCTCTGTGAAGCTGTGGCTGATCGATTTCCCTCTGGATGCTGTGGATGTCCTGGAGAGTCCATCTAGAACAGTGGTTCTCAACTCCGGTTCTCAGGACCCACTAACAGGCCAGAATTTACGTATTACCTTGGGGAGATGCAGACTAGAATACTGTAATCACTGAGTAGCAAATGATATCACCTGTGATGTATTTCAGTTATCCTGCAAACCTGGCCTGTTAGTGGGTCCCGAGGACAGGAGTTGAGAACCACTGATCTAGAATATACGTGACTTAAAATGAATTGTGACCAAACTTACTACCCTTGAAGAAGAGGTTCACCTTCAAATACCTTGAAACGTTGGGTTATCTCTATTGTTGTAATTTTTTCAATAGAATTGGTTATTGTCTTATGCTTATATCCAACATCTGCCTATGTGCATCCATTTTTAGATATGTATATCTGTCATATATCATAGCTACTTATTTGATATATTTTCTCATAATAAATATAATACCGGTATATTTTTAATATTATCTTCTACCTTTGTATTTACACTAAGTTGTTAGTGACCCAATTCAAAGTCCCACCAGAGGATCCACATTCTTTTTGAGTGATTTTCGCTTTCCATCTTCAAGTAATGTACTCACCATTGCATGTGCAAAAGCTGAAGCTGCATGAGCTTGAGCAGCAAAAGGCATCTTAAGAAATTCAGATAAAAAAGAAAAGAAAAGCTCCAACGCGTTTCATCGTTATGGACTTTATTAAGAAGATGAGCGGGTGGTGTAAATCCCTCTTATATGCATACTGATCTACACTGGATTATTATTAAAGTGGATGTAAACCCAATGTCATCCTTTCTAAACTACTGCCATAGGGGTTATCTATAAGGATATACATGCCTCCTGCATGTATCTTTACCTGTCAAATGTCTCCCCTCTGTCTGTTATTAGACCCGAAAAACTGCATATTCTGTGGGTGGGTCTGTTGTCTGGAGCTCGGTGGGTGGAGTTGTGATGTCAGTAGACTCCCCGCCCACCTCTACACTCCCCTTGTCAATATGCATTTTCTCCTGTGTATTTCTTACACTGAACTTCTGTTATGATCTCTAACATCCAGTGAAAAGACAGGAAAGTAACCACGTGACTTCAGCATGCCAAATTATGCTGAGGTGTGGATCAGCCAATCCTTGCAGAGCTGCTGAAGAAAGGAGTGGGGGTGGGAATTAAAAAATAATGCATGTCTCTTAGGCTGTCACTCACAGCAAGGGGGAGTATTTGACAAAGTTTTTCTCAGTTTGTCAAGATTTTTCTCACTGAACAATAAAAGAGGATTGCTCAGAGATGGATTAACTCTGTGTGGCAAGACTGGGCTCAAATGATAGGAAATATTATACTCTACAGTAGGGTTTACATCCACTTTAACCCTCAGTACACCATACAGAAGCATAGCCATTGCACAAAATGACCCCTGAGGAAGTGCATTTCTGAACACATTTATAACATTAAAATAGGATATAAAACTCATAGTGTGTCATTAAACTTTAGGGAAGTACATAATAGAGCTGCACATACCTTGCAATTTTGAGAAATCGAATGTGTGTGGCCATATTGGAGGGAAATAGTGTAAGGAGTATTTCACAAAAAGAGACAAAATTAATTTTTAATATGAATACTCCAAAACCTAGGTAATTAAATTGAGCCTCTGTCCTCTAGGCTGATCTCAGTCTCCAGCTGGTCAATCTGCTACTCTGCTCTGGGTAACAGTGCTCTGTTCCTGTCTCCAAAGATATTCTCCCGCATTGTTACCCTGTCACACTCTTTTCAAGTGTAGAGTACAAGCAGCCAGGCTGATGAACATTGCACAGTCAGGTGGGACCAGTCATCTCTCAGGGGGCCATCCTGAAAGACTTCCTGGAAGCACAGCTACCGGCTGTGGATATTTGACCGGCTTTGCCCCTGTCATATATACTCTCTACAAGTATCCTGGTTATCTTCACTACATCTCCAGAGATCTTCATCTATATAAGCTTAATTGGCGCAGTGGGTGTATACCCACCTGTGTACAATTGTTCAGGTAAGCCCCCCACTTTTACATATGGTGGTGGATCTGCTATCAACACCTTATTATTTCTCTACACTTTTGGGTGTTTAACATACATACACCTCAACTGACATTTTTTGGACTCACTTTTGCATAGTAGTTTGTGTTAGATAAATGTACATCCAAGTGGATGTTCCTTGGGACTCAACTCTCAATAGATGTGTCATTTTGAATGTTTACTATATATATCTATTAATCTAACTTATGCATACGTTTGGGATATATTTACATTGTATATCAAATATCTATGTTAGCCATTTTTTAGCGCTGCACTTCCCCTTTTTAAAAATGTATCTCTCACAGGTTTAGATCACTTGTTTGTGCTAGCTGCTCACATCCCGTTCTGACAGCGCGATATTCACACATATATTTTCCATACGATTAAATATTGGGGTGGAGCCTAATGGTGGGTGCAGTATCAGCTCACAGAGTGGATGTTATCAACATACAGTGTGGCCAGCTGTATTTTCAGTGCAGTGAGAGTACCTCTGCTTTTCTGGAGGAAGATAACAGCTTATGTTTTAGACTGAAAGCATTTGTCAATCTGTAAGTGCATAATTGTTTTTAATAAATTAAGGTGTTTTTACAATATTACACTATGTGGGATTCCTTTTTATATGCCGTTTGAGAAACGATGATGAGGAACATTCCATGTACAGATGAGCGGGTCTCAATCTGCATTGATGCAATTACAAACAATACACCTGCAGCCAGGGTTTTCCAAAGCGAGTTTGTGTTTCTTGGGAAACATTGAAAATTAAAATTGGTGAGTGATATGATTAATGTCATTGGTCATATAAGTTTACCTATGGATCCTAAGATTTCACTTCTAAGTATTATACCAGAGGACATGTCATCCCTAATGCTTAGCTTAACCACTTGACCACTGGAAGATTTACCCTACCTTCATGACCAGGCCATTTTTTTGTGATATGGCATTGCGTTACTTTAACTGACAATTGTGCAGTCCTGCGGCACTGTACCCAAATGAAATTTATGTCATTTTTTCCCCCCATGAATAGAACAATAATAATGAGGATGAGGTAGAGAGCGGTCGCAGTTAGCTGCCTCTGTCGGCCAGTATCTCAATACCCCATGCAAAAGAACAACAACCCCTATAGAGGGGGGAAAGGGGGGGACTATTGCGGTACTAGATGTAATCAAAGTTACAGTGAACAGGGATAGAGAAAGAAAGCGATAATAAGGTATAAAAATTCCATTTTAATAGAAAACATAATTAAAAAATTGTAACAATGTCACATAACAGTTGTAATTTAAAAACGGAAGCAGTCAATACAACCAATTGGATTACAACCCATAGTGATAGTAGACACAAATAGAGCTTGAATTCTCGACCGGTTTCGCGGTTTTACCGCTTCCTCAGGAGAGCAATATCTGTGGTGCAACATACAATAATTATAATGAGTACAACACACAAAAGTTACATAGTAGCGTTATTAATGCAGCAAAAACATTTGAACAGAATATTACACAATTATATACAATTGAGATAGGAAAAGGATGAGCTCACCCATTCTAACGTTCCCCGTGGGTGTACACGGCCCCAAGCAAATCCCCCTGCGGCGGACACAGGGGATGGCTAAACAGCCTCTGAACGGATAAATTAAATGGTAAGGTACAGGGGATATGGACTGGAAAATCAATCAGAAGGAAGGTAAGGTGAGGGGGTGCCATTAGTGTGCCTCTGAAGTTGAAACGGTGTGCAAGAAAAGGAACCAAAAGGAGGTTGTATTGACTGCTTCCGTTTTTAAATTACAACTGTTATGTGACATTGTTACAATTTTTTAATTATGTTTTCTATTAAAATGGAATTTTTATACCTTATTATCGCTTTCTTTCTCTATCCCTGTTCACTGTAACTTTGATTACATCTAGTACCGCAATAGTCCCCCCCTTTCCCCCCTCTATAGGGGTTGTTGTTCTTTTGCATGGGGTATTGAGATACTGGCCGACAGAGGCAGCTAACTGCGACCGCTCTCTACCTCATCCTCATTATTATTGTATTAGTCACTTGGGATGATGGTACTTTTACCTGGTTATTAATCTTTTTGATTAGAACGCTCTCGCTTCCCCCATGAATAGAGCTTTCTTTTGGTGGTATTTGATCACCTCAGCATTTTTTATTTTTTGCGCTATTAAAAAAGACCGACAATTTTGAAAAAAAAAAAAAATATTTTTTACTTTATGTTATAAAACACATCCAATAAAAACGTGAAAAAATCTAATTTCTTCATAAATGTAGGCCAATATGTACTCTGCTACATGTTTTTGGAAAAAAAAATCCCAATAAGCATATACTGATTGGTTTATGCAAACAGTATAGCATCTACAAACTATGGGGTATTTTTTGGAATTATATTTTTTTTTATAATGGTGCTGATCAGCAGTTTATTGCGGGACTGCTTTATTGCGGCAGACAATTGGACACTAGCTTACACTTTGCGGGAACCAGTGACACTAATACAGTGATCAGTACTAAAAATGTAGCTAATGTAGCTGTTCTAATGACACTAGCTGGGAAGAAGTTAAACATCTAGGGTGATCAAAGGGTTAACTGTGTGCTTAGCTGGGGTTTTTGTGTACACAGTGCTGCTTTCATTAGGGGAAGAGATCGATTCTAGTCCTTTCTTTGCAGGAACACAGGACTAATCCCTTCCCCCCCCTGTCGGAACTGAGAAAATAAAAAAATGTAGCGCATACTAAACAAGCTAAAAAATTCTGTTAATGATAAAAAAATACAATTGGGTCCATGTAAATAAGTCCTTGGAACCTAATAAGGTGTATTTAAGGTGAAAACTGTCAAAACCATGTATAAACACCAATAGCAGAGTGATGAAGTGTCCAACTGTGAATAAATACAGGCACGACCGCTCAGGGATGGTGGGTATCTAAGGGTTGGCGAGGTTGAAGTAGGTCCGTGGGTAAGAACAACGTCACAAAAGACAGCATCAATGGATGAATGATAAATGCATATTCTTACCGGATCCGGTGGACTCCCCTGTCAGCGACATGGAGTCTTAAAGGCAATGTGCGCAGCAGGGCGGGTAAAGGAATATCCAGGCAGTTGAAAACTGCCTGGGATCATCAAGGTAGATCGTCACCACTGGAACTCAAGATGGAAATGCTGGAGGTAAGTGTACCACGTGTGGCAAAGGCTGGACATTATCTCCCATCAAAGCAATATGTGGAGAAAAAAGAAATGCTTCCACATAGTGCAGATAAAAAAAGGTAATTTTATTTCTAAAAAAAACCAAGAGTATAAAAAACGTGATCACAATAAAATCAAGGGCAACATGAAGAAAGTGTAAGGGCCGTTACACCTTCTTCATGTTGCCCTTGATTTTAATAAAATATGGTCCCCCTGGCTTGCTGTTTATCCATTGCTGGTTTATTCTGTTACCTAATTTTATGACTTTATATTTGTGCAACTACTCATGTAGATGTGTTTCTGATGCTCTTTTTTCATTTTTTTATGCAATGCTATGATATGCAGCTTGATTTCATATACTGGCATTTGGGGCTGAACTGACATACTTTGTTAATCGTCTTACATGCATTAGTGAGATATGTTTATGGACAGTACGTCTTGTCTTTTTTTTCTGCTTTTCTTTCTTTTCTTTGTTATTGTTGTTTTGTATTTTAAACGCAAAAAAAATGAATTGTAGCACCGTGGTGTTTAGGCAGGGTTGCTAGTAAATTTAGTTTGCCATGCAGTAGTTGCCCTGGTTAATTGTTAGTAGATCCACTGATTCCTCTCTAATTCTGGACTTGCTGCACCTTCTCTCTTCTCTCGCTAGGTGGCGTTATGTTGGTGACATTGGATAGACAAGGTGTCAGGGCTGGGCTCAGCCATACCTTCTCTAAGCTGGCCACTCAGCTGTCGGCTAATTGCCAGCTCCTATCTCTCTACAGTTACTCAGCTGTTGATGATATCCTGCTCGTCAGTCCTGCCTACTTAAGCCATCCAGCCCAGAGGATCTCTGCCTTTGCCTTAGTCAACATCACAGAGACACTCCCCTTCATTGCTGTTAAAAGACTTGCTTGGCTGACATCCCTTCTGGCTCCAGATCCTGCTTGCTGTTTTACTACCCTCATCTCCGGCTCCCTGACATTTGGCTTGTCTGACTATCCGTTCTGGTTCCTGAACTCTGGCTGTGTTTTGACTACATTTGTTCTATTTACTTTTTTTATTAAACAAGTGTGATTTAACTGCACTTCTGTCTCAGTCTGATTTCATGGTTCATGACAGTAGGCGAAAGCCATGAATTCAGAAGATACAGTCCATCCACTTGTTGGTAATATTTTTTCCAGATAGGATGAGCAAGATCACCGCATGGATCAGTTTGCCATGGCGTTACAAACTCCTGAGTCGCACGGCTCACCTGGAATCTCCCACTGTGGCTGCTCGGGTACAACCTGTGTTGCAGACCCTCCATGCTGCTGCGCCAGTCTCTGTGCAGGCACCCACCTCGTGTATTACCTCTATAAGAGGTATGTCTGGTTTCGCTCTGCTTCCCCAGCGATTTGGGGGCGTTCCAGTCTAATGCAGAGGGTTTCTCAACCAGGTTGAGATATACTTTGAGATGCTGCCCCAGGTGTTTCCCATGGACAGAAGCATAGTAGGTTTTGTGATATCTTTGCTTGCTGAGAGAGCCTTGGCCTGGGCAAACCCTCTATGGGAGATGCAAAAACCTGTTGTCTTGAGTTACCCTGAGTTGATGGCCTCCTTTAAAAGGGTTTTTGACGTTCCTGCACGTTCCGCTTCTGCTGCCAAGTGCCTCATGTCCATCAGAGTATGAGAACTGTTGCCGACTACGCGACTGAATTCCGTACTCTGGCAGCAGAGGTTGCTTGGAACAATGAGGCCCTCGTGGCTGCTTTTTCTCATGGTCTTCCGGATTCCATCAAGGATGAGATAGCAGCTTGAGATATTACGCACTGAGCTGGAGAAGTTGATCATGTTTGCCATCCTCATTGACTCGACTCCGAGAAAGACTCTCTTTTAAGGAGCACTTGCGGAAGCCTCCTCTACATTTGCCTTCGAGCTTTTCAGTCCCACCCGTGCCTACCTCACTTCACATGCCTCCTGGTACCGAGTCGGTCAGTGAAGATGAATCCATGCACGGTTTAGACATTAATGGCTGTGTGTTGAGTTATTTTGAGGGAACAGCAAATTTACACTGTTATACAAGCTGTAGACAAGTACTTTACAGTATCACACAAAAATGAGTACACCCCTCACATTTTTGTAAATATTTCATTATATCTTTTCATGTGTCAACACTGATGAAATGACACTTTGCTACAATGTAAAGTAGTGAATGTACAGCTTTTATAACAGTGTAAATTTGCTGTCCCCCCAAAATAACTCACTTAGCCATTAACTGCTGGAAACAAAAGTGAGTACACCCAGAAGTGAAAATGACCAAAACCGGGCCCAACGTGTCACTGTTACACTGTTATACAAGCTGTACACTCACTACTTTACATTGTAGCAAAGTGTCATTTCTTCAGTGTTGTCACATGAAAAGATATATTAACATTCTTACAAAAATGTGAGGGGTGTACACATTTTTGTGAGATACTGTATATATATATATATATATATATATATATATATATATATACACATACACACACACACACACACACACACACACACATACAGTTGTATGCAAACTTTTAGGAACCCCTGAAAATTTCTATGATTGTCATTTATAAATATTTGGGTGTTTGAATAACTGAAGGACACAGTAATATTTCAGTAGTGAAATGAGGTTTATTGGATTAACAGAAAATGCGCAATATGCATAAAAACAAAATTAGCCAGGTGCATAAATGTGGGCACCCCAACAAAAAAAAAAAATCACATTAATATTTAGTAGAGCCTCCTTTAGCAAAAATAACAGCCTCTAGACGCTTCCTATAGCCTGTAATGAGTGTTTGGATTCTGGATGAATGTATTTTGGACCATTCCTCCTTACAAAACATTTGCAGTTCAGTTAGGTTTGATGGTTGCCCAGCATGGACAGCCCGCTTCAAATCACCCCACAGATGTTCAATGATTTTCAGGTCTGGAGACTGGGATGGCCATTCTAGAACATTGTACATGTTCCTCTGCATAAATGCCTGAGTAGATTTTGAGCAGTGTTTTGGGTCGTTGTCTTGTTGAAATATCCAGCCCCGGCGTAACTTCAACTTTGTGACTGATTCCTCAACATTATTCTCAAGAATCTGCTGATATTGAGTGGAATTCATGCAACCCTCAACTTTAACCAGATTCCCAGTACTGGCACTGGCCACACAGCCCCACAGCATGATGGAACCTCCACCAAATTTTACTGTGGGTAGCAAGTGTTTTTCTTGGAATGCTATGTTCTTTTGCCAGCATGCATAATGCCCCTTGTTATGACCAAATAACTCAATCTATGTTTCATCAGTCCACAGCACCTTATTCCAAAATGAAGCTGGCTTGTCCAAATGTGCGTTTGCATAACTCAAGTGACTCTGTTTGTGGTGTGTGTGCAGAAAAGGTTTCTTTCGCATCACTCTCCCATACAGCTTTTCCCTGTGCAAAGTGCGCTGAATTGTTGAAGCATGCACAGTGACACCATCTGCAGCAAGTTGATGTTGTAGGTCTTTGGAGGTGGTCCGTTGGCTGTTTTTGACCGTTCTCACCATCCTTCGCCTTTGCCTCTCCATTATTTTATGTGGCCTGCCACTTCTGGCCTTAACAAGAACTGTGCCTGTGGTCTTCCATTTCCTTACTATGTTCCTCACAGTGGACACTGTCAGCTTATATCTCTGCGATAATTTTTTGTAGCCTTCCCCTAAACCAAAATGTAGAACAATCTTTGTTTTCAGGTCATTTGAGAGTTGTTTTGAGGCCCCCATGTTGCCACTCTTCAGAGGAGAGAGAAAGAGAACAACAACTTGCAATTGGCCACCTTAAATACCTTTTCTCATGATTGGATGCACCTGTCTATGAAGTTCAAGGCCTAATGAGCTCACCAAACCAATTGTGTGTTCCAATTAATCAGTGTTAAGTAGTTACAGGTATTCAAATCAACAAAATGACAAGGGTGCCCAAATTTATGCACCTGTCTAATTTAGTTTTGATGCATATTGTGCATTTTCTGTTAATCCAATAAACCTCATTTCACTACTGAAATATTACTGTGTCTTTCAGTTATTTGATCGATCGTTGCTGATCCAAACACCCAAATATTTATTAATGACAATCATGGAAATTGTCAGGGGTTCCTAAGCTTTTGCATACAACTATATATGCAAAAGCTTATGCTTTTAATCATGGCAAAGTTTCTTCTTTTCATGCAAGGTAAAAATATTGTTCTACATTCTGACAAAACAATTGCTACACTGTGATGAATTTCAGTCATTGTTTTAACCATAACATGACCCAGTACACAATGTCACTCTATTTCAATAACTCAAACAAATGTGTGTCTATTGAAAGTGTGAGGAAGACTAGGTTATTAATAAAATCCAGTGACTAGTGACTCTGAATGGAAGTACAGAGTATATGAAAATTAGAGAGCCTGTAGTGGGAGTTGTAATCTTCCAGTTTATAATATTCAGTGTATAAAAGTTATGCTGGGATATACTGTATACATCATGGGCAGACACACAAAATGGAGGCATCATTGAAAAGGCAAGAAGGGCACAGGAGGGTAGTTGTCAGTTTGGGGCTTGCTTGTCAGTAAGGCAAGTGAGTATTAGTGTGGGAAACTGTATCTCAAACCAGGAGGGGTTTGTGGAGGTGGTTGAGAGATTGGTAAGAGTGGGATAACTGGGTGTCTATCAGCATAACTGGGTATACTGTACATAGCATGAATATTCTTTTGCTCAGCATGACTCATAGAAAGGCAAAGAAGCCGATAACGTTAAACCCTAATTACACCTTAAATCACCCCCGCTCAAAGCATATTTTTTTTAAATAAAACATCTTCATACATATCTTTCTTGCAGGGATCTTTGGAGGAAGTTAGGTCGATAAAGAAGTACAAAGAAGGGGAGCAACAGGTCAAATGACAGAATACAGCCTAAGACCACTGTATGATGCCAACGCTGCTGCTTGATGTGCACAGTCACACATAAAGGAGCCACAAGCATGTACCAGCAAATGCATGCAAATGAGCACCTGGAAGTGCCCTTATTTAAGGGGTCAAGCACTAGAACTTACATGTGCCTGCCCTATCATAGTTGCATACTAGCTAGTAAGATCTTCCTGACAATTCAGATACTTTAATCAAATCTTCCATATTAATGCATATATTATCCAGTCTTAAGAAAACCATAATACAAAGAATCCAACACATTCCATACAGAAATCAAACCCAATCATAGGAGGGTGCTATGGTGAAAAGACAGAGGGCACTGCCAAAGCCAATTCAAGGTATTACCAGCACACCACATTTAAATAAACAAGCAGGACACTTTTCTATCACCAACAGAAGGAAACAATGTTTTGAGGCCACTAGGTGTCTTTTCCTCAAGCAGCAGTGAGGGACCCAAAGGCCCGCTACTCTGTCAGCACAGCCACCTGCCTACAGCAATACAGCAGTATCTACCTAGTCAACAACCACCACAAATGCAACATGTCACCGTCAGGCACCTTCATACAGAACAAGGCCTGAAATCTTTGGTTCTTCTAAATCTTCATCTTCAAGTAATGTACTCACCATTGCATGTGCAAAAGCTGAAGCTGCATGAGCTTGAGCAGCAAAAGGCATCTTAAGAAATTCAGATAAAAAAGAAAACATGCAGCTGGAAGCTGAAAAGGCAAAGCACCAACATGTTTCATCGTGTCATGATGGTTATACCTCAAAATATTATATTTTTGATTTAGACTGTTAAAATTTGAGTCAGTGCTCCCAAAAGAGCACTTCCCCTCCCAATTAGGTGGCCAATTTATACGACCCATTGAAAAGCTCGGAGGCAAGAAACAGAACTCATGTTGATACCGAATAAACAGAAACCTGATAAGAAACCAGTTGACAAACAGTCAGATTGGGTGGTCAGACCGAAGTTACAAAACTTTTAATACAAGGAAGGCTTGGGTAAATATGCCCTATTGTTTCAGAGGATGATATTGCCTTCCTAGTCAATGTTTTTTTTTTTTTTTCATTTCTTTATTTATTGTTTTTTATATTGCAAAAATTAAAAGCATACAGCATCATAAATTGTCATATAGTATTTGCAAATTGCAAAAAACATTATTATTATACTCTATCCCTACACCCTCCCTCCAACCCAACCTACTCCATTCCCCCTACCACACATCGCTCAAACATTATCTATACCTATCAAGATGTCGATTATCTAACTCTATAAGCGAAGAGGAAGAGGAAAACCTTGCCATTGACAGGGGGAAGATATAAGGAAAAGACCATATGGTAGAGAGAGAAGAAAAATGAAACGGCAGGGGCGCTCAAACGGGACATCCCATTTTCGGCAGCCAAGGTCCCCACATTGTCTCAAACTTTCTGACATTATTCTGCTTAATATACAACACTCTCTCGCTCCAAATCAGTTTTCTCGCTTGGAACTGACATCTCAACACTACCTTGGTAGTACCAGGCAGGACTCTATCTTCCTCCAAGCACCCTAATAGGCATGTTTTGGCTTCAGGTTCTAGTGAGCTCCTAAAGGTTTTATTTATCCTAGTAATTATCCCCCCTCCAATATCTAAAAAGCTTTGGACACTTCCATACCATGTGACTAAGGTCTCCCATCGCCTTACACCTGGGGCACTCATCATTTTGTTTACAACCAAGTTTAAACATTTTTGGGGGGGTGTAGTAAACTCTATGGATTAGAAACAAATGGGAAAGCTTATGCGAAGGGGAGATCGAGACTAGGGCTCCTTGTTCTAAAATCTTATCCTATTGTGTCATAGTTATTGTCCCTATGTCTCTCTCCCACCCCTCTTTGCTCTTAAGAGGACCCACTCCACTTATAAATCTCTCCCCCAGGCTAGTGTACACCTTGGAAATTAGACCTTTAGTAGAGGGTGAATTGATGATTTTCAGGAGTACGGGGATCTGAGTCCACTCTATGATTTGAGACCTGAACTGTGCTTGAATGGCATGTCTAATCTGCAGGTATTTATAGAACATCTTGTTTGATGTGTTAAATTCCCACCTTAGATCAAGAAAAGACTTCATAAGGTTGCCCTCGAATAACTGAATCAGGCAGCTAATACCTTGCCTTTCCCATTCCCCGGGTCTCTCTATACCCCTTATTTCAGCCAGGTTTTTGTTATGCCATAAAGGGGTATAATCTGTTAACCCATTATACCCCATAAATGCCTTCTTTACCTGCCACACTTTGCTAACTAATTTTATCGTCGGGAATCTATCAGTAAAGGAATCTGCATCTAGTGCCTCCACTAATGTATTGTGTGGGACCCCCTTTATCATCATTCTATTATTAGGACTCCCACCACCTATGGTTCCACAACCCACTAGGTGTTGCAGATGGGATGACAAAAAATATAATCTCCGATGTGGAATCGCCATGCCACCATCTTTATTCGGTAATTGCAGTGTTTGTAAGCTAATTGTCAGGAGAGTTAGTAGACCAGACTATGTGGACTATATAGAGATAACCAAAAACACATGAAAGGTGAATAGTAATGATATTTATTAAAGATAGGTGATAAATAAGAAATACAAAGAGTGCACAACCAACCCAACAAACCCACCAACAACAACAGTATATACAGCAAGGGGCAGTACCAAAATCACAGATGTCAGCTAGGCCAGGGTCATCCACAGCAGATCAGCAGAAAGACAAAGGATGTTCCAGAAACGTAAACATTAGCCAGGCCAAGGTCATACACGGGAGATCAGTAGATGAGGAACTGGGAACCAACAGGACAGGGAGGGGATGGTTCGGGCTGAAGGGTAAAGGAAAGGGTACAGGAACACAGGAGGGACCGGGTCAGGATAAGCACGGAACAAGGTCAGATGCAGGCTCAGGATCGGGTAACAGGCGAACAAAGGTCAGGGCTCAAGGAGAGAGATACCAAGGCAAGCATGTGAGGGCTCGCTGGGTATTTATGGGACTGACAATAATTATCTTCATGTAACGCCTGAGCGCAGGAAGTGTTGTCTGCTCCATACTGCCAGGATCCATCCGCTGGTGGACATCAGTACTGCGGCCAAAAGATGAAATAACACCAGCAGGGAAAGATTCCCCTAACAGTTCCAAACTGCCAAGAGACAACTGCTGGTGGACCCCAGCTAAATGATATATCTTACCAGCGGACGGACCCTTTCCTGACACTAATCCTAGATTGGGCCTTTTTCCAAATGAATTCCCTAAAAAAGGATTCTATTTTCTTAAACCACTTTTGACCTATCCAGATCGGAGAGTTGTGGAGTGTATACAATATCGTTGTTGATTTTAGCTTTTGCTCTTGGTTCATTATATAACCCAAATCGGATTAGCACCTTCCATAGGTAGTCCCATTCTAGACTATCAAAGGCCTTGGTGGCATCCAAGGCCAAGCCGACCTTAGGACCTAAGTTATCAGTGGGAATCTGTATGTTTAGAAGACTCTTCTAATGTTAATGCTTGTTGATCTATTTGGAATGAAACCCGACTGGTCTGGGTGTATCAACCCTTAAATATATCTATTTAAATGGGTTGCTAAAACTTTCGCCAGGATTTTTACATCAGTGCATAGTAATAAAATTGGGCGATAGGAGGAAACATCCAGGTGATCTTTCCCCTCCTTAAGTATTATGGTAATAGTGGCTTCTGACATTGAAGTAGGAAGTCTCCCATTAGCTAGTGCCCATCTTAATGTTTCCAGCAATTTTGGGAGAAGTACCTCTCCATATCTTTTATATATTTCCACCGGAAGCACATCCGCGCCTGGTAATTTTTGGCTGGACATCCCAGCCACTGCCCATTTTAGTTCCTCCAAAGTCACTGGTGCCTCCAAATCTATTCTATCCTGCTCTGACAAGGACAGGATCAATATTCCCTGGAGAAAATCATCCGTTATTTCATTCCCTTCGTCCCTGTTGGATTTATATAAAGACCTGTAATAATTACTAAATACCCGCATTATCTCCATTGTGTCGGTGGTAATGTCCCCGCTTGGAGTCCTAATTGCTGAGACGGAAGAGGGGGGGGTATTGGATTTAATCAGGAGGGACAGCATACGGACAACCCTTTCCCCCTCCCCAAAATGGTACTGCCTCTGAATTATATGCCTATTCTCCATCCTCCTTGTAATAGCCATTTTGTACACTTGTTGTTTATCTAACCATTCCCTCTGTCTATCTGGGGTTGGATCTTTGACATAGCGCTTCTCTGCCAGTGTCACCTCTCTCCTAATATCCCCTTCCCACTCTCTGGCTTTCCCCTTAGTTCTTGCCACCTGTTGGATCAGGAGGCCTCTGAGATAGGCCTTCAAGGAGTCCCAAACCACGTCCGGCAATGCTGAACCTGTATTAATTTGTACATATTCCTTTAGACTAGACACCACTTCTCCGGAATTGCCAATCAATTCCAGCCAACACAATTTTTTTTTCCATGCTCTAAAAAGGGTCTTATCCCCGACATTTATTGTCAGCACAAGCGGAGAGTGATCCAAGACTCCTCTTGGGCCATACTCTATACTGCTTATTGTTGATATTGCCTCCCAGTTACCCAGGGCCAAATCGATTTTAGAGAGAGTGAGATAAGAACTTGAGAAGCATGAAAACAGTCTTTCTTGCGGATAGTGCATTCGCTATATGTCACTCAATCCCATTTCCACTAGGAATCGGGATAACCGACTCTTGGCTGCTGTATTGGACCTATGACCCGACGGGAATCTATCTAGACTCCCGTTGAGCACTTCATTAAAGTCACCCATCGCTATTATCAGGGTTCCTGCTTTATCCAGCACAAACTCCAATAACTTATGTAGAACCTCTAGCTTGAATGGGGGGATGTAAATGTTCGCCAGCACAAATAATTTCTTCTCAATCCAACAAAGCAGGAAAATATAATAGCCTTGTTCATCAATAGAACTTTCCCTGCAGGAGAACGCCACTCCTCTCCCAACCAGGATACTTACCCCCCTTGAGTAGGAGGAATAGACCGAGTGGTATTGGGCTTGGAACTTCTGACTGCGCAATTGTATCGACGCGTCTTTAGTCAAATGCATCTCCTGCAGGCAAAGTAGACCTGGCCCCCTGCCCTCTAATGCCGATAGAACGGTGGCTCTGTTAATTGGATCCCCTAGGCTCCGGACACTCCATGGGGCTATACTGACTCTCTTTTCTTGCATGGTAAAATAAAAAAGTCTTTTAAGACGAAACGCGTCGGGAGACTCCACTGCCTGCCATAATTTTTATTTGAAGCTCTTTTTTTACTACCGAAATGTAAGTTGTTTACTTATTTTAATAAATCTGTTTTTCCAAACGGTATTGTGCTATGTGGCCCCCCTTCTTTATTCTTATATGGACTATCCATCTGAGATGACTCGTGGGAAGGTTTGCCATTCACTTTAAGTTCCGTCACAAGTGTGGACATGTCCTGAAGCTTTGCTACCATCCAGTCGTGAGGTTCCCCCTTTTGATTACCCATTGGGGTTACAAGCTTGATTGACTCATTGAATGTACGTTCCTATGAGTTCAATCCTTCTGGTAAGCCTTCATTTTGTCCTTATGTGGAGGGTCCATCACACTTTTGCATGTGTTATCCACGTGGTGAATAAGGAACTATACATACCTTTGGACTAACATCAGTCCTTTTCAGCTCTTAAAACATCTGAAGAACATCAGAGACTTTATTTGTTTATTTGTCAAGCTACTATATTTTGTAATTTCTGTTGTTTGACATAGACGTTTTTCTTTATTCTTATATCTTTATAAGTTTTTTAAACCCACAGCGCTACACTTGTATATGCATTTAAAATAAAAAAAAATAAATCAACACTGGAACGCAACACAAAATTAAAGTGAAAAAGTGATCATCCTAACAATCTCACTCACAGCTCTTGAACTCGAGTGTTTTTTCCAATCTGTGTATTTCTCCCTCTCACCATACCCTTCCCCTCTCTCAGTTTGTGTCTTTCAAAATACTAATATTATTAATGATGTGTGTTTCTTGACCCTCGCCTTACCCCCCTCCCCCCTACCCAGACCGACACCAGCTCTTACCCTCTCCCCCCCTCCCATATCCCCCCCTCCCTGCCCATCAGGGCCTACCCTAAGGGCTTCACCTGTGACCTTAACTTACCACTCCCGTCTTGTCTTCCACATGTTCCGACCCCGTGACTTTAATATAAAGCTTAACCATGGGAGTCCCTTACACTCTCTTACTCCCATACTTACAAACATACACCCAAAAAAGTGTCTCTCCTCCTCCACTCCCTCCAAACCGAACAATCAAACTAATTTCCGTTGTATGATAGTAATATTACAGTGATGGGTGAAAACCATGCGATCAGTGTTTTAAAGAAAAAATATTAAAATAAAGAGAAAACAAGAGGGAGGGAGGGGGGAGAGAGGGACCCACAAACCCGACAACGCTTGAAAACCTCAACCACTCCCCCCCCGCAAAATAAAAAAGGTTCCATGCTCAATGTCCTCTACAGGTCCTTCCTATTTTCTTCCAGCCACTGCTCCATTTCAGATGGTGAGCCAAAGAACAACGTTCCACCCAATGCTGTCACCCACAAACTGGCTGGGTACAGCAGAGCGTATGCTAGGTTATATTTCTGCAAAGTTGCTTAATGGGTATAAATCCCGCCCTGGAGCACCGGTGAGAAGTCTGGGTACAGCGAGACCCTAACCTCATTGTACATAATGGCCCCCATCTCTCTGGCCTTGCGTAATAGGATCACCTTGTCGTAATTAACACGTTTCAGGGGCAATGGCCTAGTATATTTACCCGACTGGTGGGCCCTGAGGGGAACTCGGTGGGCTCTTTCAATTGCAAATATTGCTGTAAAAGTAGTGGCCCCGAAAGTTTCCCTGAACCACCCCTCAAGGAAAGCTATGGAATCAGGACCCTGGCTCCTCTCTGGTAAGCCTATCACTCTCACGTTATTTCTGTGATTTCTGTTTTCCATTTCGTCGAGTTTAATAGCCTGTGCGGCCATTTGTTCTGGTAGTCCCTTGATTTCTTGCTTTAATGGTAATAGGTTGTCCTCAACTGTACTCATTCTCTCTTCTAAGGCAGTAGTCCTTTCTACAGTCTTCCCCAGTACCTGACTCATTGAGAGTAATTCATCTTTAATACTTTTTAGCTGGCTATCAAGGCCGACAATTGAGTCTTTGCAGGCATTAACAGCAGAGAGAACATCCCTTAATGTCTGCTCCTCGCCCTCAAAAGTGGTACTGGTCATACTGGGCGCCCCATCCGCCGTAGATTTTTTGATACTGGTCCTGTTTTTCCACCCCCTGTCCCCTTGGTGCTCATGGTTTTATTGCTGGATGGAGTGGTAGGGTTTGAGGATATCTGGCCATGCCCTTGACTTCTTCTATCTAGTGCGGGACCTGCCTGAGTTTTGACTTGCATCATTGTCTGCTGCTGGCCCCCCTTAGCAGGCAACGGGGAAACTGTATAGGCAAAACGTTCCAATTGAGTTGCGACGGCTGCTGCAGTCGCTGCTGCCTGGTTCCCTTCTCCTTCTCTTTTGCAGAGCGTGTCATTTGTGTCCCTTCCTGGGGTGTCTGCTCGTCAGCTGATCGTTTTTTAAATATGCCACAAGGCTTCAGCAGCAGTTCAGTGGTTAATTTGGCCAAAAAGATTTTATAGGCTGTTAATGCAGGCTATTTATGTGGGCAATTGGTACAGAGGGGGGGGTTTAAATCTCCAAGGGGGGCTTCCCGATACCCCCGCAGTGCACTCACCGCTTGTACCTCCCTCACCTCTCTCGCCATAGTGACCGTGTCCTCCGAACAGCTGTTCGAGCCAGTGACGTCCCAGAAAGTGCCACACGATCTCACGGGATCTCAACGGGGGGCTCGGGCAGCTCCGTTCTATTATGCGGCAAGGGCTCTGGGGTGACTGCAGCTCATCGTCCAACCGGGAGTTCCCTCCGAGTGGCTTCGGATCTGCATGCAGCCCAGGCATCAGGGAGGAGATAGGCGTCAGAGACAGGCAGTCCTCCACACTGGCTTCTCAGCAATCCACAGAGTGCCAGGTACGGCCGGTTCACAACACAGAACAGTCCAGTTAGTGCAGGGACAGGGATTGTCCCAAAATGGTATTAAGGTTGCGAGGGCCCTAAGGAAGGGATCACAGACCCATACACCAGATGCCCTCCTAGATATCAAGAAGTCTGCTGATATTTGACCACTCCCCATCTTGCTGGACCTTGTGACTGGAACCACTCAATGTGCTTAGATATTGGCGGACATCTTCCCCTTTTAAGCTAATTGGTAAGATACAGATCATACGGATTCTATTTCATCTGCTCTCTCAAAATTGTAGGGATTATATTTTATAGGTTATGTATTGACATTGATTGACTGTCCAGGTTGTGCATTATTGTAACCGTGTTTAAGGGAAATCAGACAAACAAATCAGACAAACATATTTACATCAATTTATAATTCTGTGGTCCCAGGGAGAGTTTTATTGATCCATTTAATTTTTGTACACTGTTGGTTTAATACTTATTTCAAATTGGCAATATTGTTCTGTTGACTTTGTGAGACATACTTTGGATTCCTTCCGGCCGGAGAAATTCAGGGGACTATTTCCCTAAGCGACAAGGGATATTGCATTCTTGAATATAAAGCGTAAACTACCGCACATATTTTTCCAACAGACCAATTTGGACTCCCCTGAGTAATTATATATTCAGATATTGTTTCATTGCTGTGTTGATGTTTTGATAATGTATACTCGTTAATTAATAAAGTCAAATTATTTACTTATTAATTTTATTGGAAGATATTTATACTTTGGTAAGAAAACCCCATAAATTAACAAACTCAGGAAAGGATTGTGGTATGCACCGATATTCTGAACTAAGTTCACAAAATTACCGTAGGGTTGGAGGCACTAAAAACAAAACAATGAGATCTTAATTAAGATTCCATACCACACTCACAACAATTGTTATGATGACTTTATCAAGAAGATGAGCGGGTGGTGTAAATCCCTCTTATACACATGCTGATCTACACTGGACTACACCATACAGAAGCATAGCCAATGCACAAAATGATCCCTGAGGAAATGCATTTCTGAACACATTTAGAACTCTAAAATAAGATATAAAACTCATAGTGTGTCATTAAACTTTATGGAAGTACATAATAGAGATGCACATACCTTGCAATTTTGAGGGATCAAATGTGTGTGGCCACATTGTAGGGAAATAGTATTTCAAAAAAAGACAAAATTCATTTTTAATATGAATACTCCAAAACCTAGGGGATTAAATATTGGGGTGGAGCCTAATGGTGGGTGCAGTATCAGTCAACAGAGTGGCTGTTATCAACATACAGTGTGGCCAGCTGTATTCTCAGTGCGGTGAGAGTACCTCTGCCTTTCTGGAGGAAGATAACAGCTTATGTTTTAGACTGATAGCATTTGTCAATCTGTAAGTGCATAATTGTTTTTAATAAATGAAGGTGTTTTTACAATATTACACTATGTGGGATTCCTTTTTATATGCCATTTGAGAAACGATGATGAGGAACATTCCATGTATAGATGAGCGGGTCGCAATCTGAACTGATGCAATTACAAACAATACACCTGCAGCCAGGGTTTTCCAAAGTGAGTTTGTGTTTCTTGGGAAACATTGAAAGTTAAAATTGGTGAGTGATATGATTAATGTCATTGGTCATATAAGTTTACCTATGGATCCTAAGATTTCACTTCTAAGTATTATACCAGAGGATGTCATCCCTAATGCTTAGCTTGACCTCTGGAAGATTTACCCTACCTTCATGACCAGGCCATATTTTGTGATATGGCATTGCGTTACTTTAACTGACAATTGTGCAGTTGTGCGACACTGTACCCAAATTAAATTTATGTTATTTTTTCCCCACGAATAGAGCTTCCTTTTGGTGGTATTTGATCACCTCTGTGTTTTTTATTTTTTGCGCTATAAAAAAAGACCGAGACGAAAACTACAGACCAATATCGCTGATTAACAACGACTTGAAAATACTGACTAAGATCCTAGCTAACAGAATTAACTCCTTCATAAACCAATATATAAACAAAGACCAAGTGGGCTTTATACCGGGAAGACAGGGCCCGGATCAAGTAAGAAGGGCGGTCGATATTGTTTCATTATTACAATCGGGTTGGGATGGAGGCCCAAAGCAGGAAGGTTTATTACTGTCGTTGGACCTTCAAAAGGCCTTCGACTCCTTGTCATGGTCATATCTATTCACAGTCCTGGGACGTTGGGGATTCGGGGAAAAGTTCATAAGTACCCTGAAAGCTCTATACTCCTCTCCTAGTGCCAAGGTCAAACTACACGGTTTCTATTCGGACCCCATTCAAATAACCAGGGGTACCAGACAGGGGTGTCCTCTATCCCCTGTGATTTTTGCATTGGCTATAGAGGTTCTGGCAATTGCAATCAGATCTAACCAAAATATTAAAGGTGTAAAATGCGGAGCGCACATCCACAAATGCGCCCTTTTTGCGGACGACATCCTTCTATTTGTCACATCCCCAACTACCTCTCTACCCAATATTTGCAAACTCTTAAAAACATTTGGATCCTTGTCGGGTTTAAGGGTCAACATGGATAAATCTCAGGCATTAAACATTTCCCTTCAAGAGGCAGAAGTAGACAGGCTTAAGCCTTCCTTCAAATTTAAATGGAGTGACTCTTCGATCCGATATTTGGGGATAAACCTTACCCCCAAGTTTGAGAGACTTTTTCAAGCTAACTTCCCTCCCATGTTCCCCACATTAGAATCTGACATTCTAGCCTGGTCCCAATACAATATATCCTGGCTAGGTAGAATACATTCTATCAAAATGACGTTACTGCCCAAACTCCTCTATTTGTTTAGGTCGCTCCCGATAGACGTTAGAAAACACCATCTCAAATCCCTCCAAGGGAAGATCATAAAATTCATTTGGGGCAAAAAAGGATATAGGCTAGCCCGCAATATTCTTTTTAGTCCCAAAACCAGGGGGGGTCTAGGTCTACCAGACCTTTATAGCTACTACCAAGCTGCAAGACTGGCCCAACTCTCAATGGTATACTTAAGAGTTGAGAAACCTGATTGGATAAATATTGAGAGACAAGCTGTCCCAACACACACCATAGACTAGCTCCTCGGGTGCCCCATGAAATCAAGGCCCTCCATATTAGCTCCGGCATTGTCCCAATCCTTTAAATTATGGGACACCGTGAAACATTTACCAGCACTGACCTCATCCATCCACCCTCTTGACCACATTTTTCATAATCCCCGATTTGGACCGGGCATGGACATCAAGTCCTTCAAATGGTGGCTAGACAAGGGGATGTATCGTATTGGCCACTTTGTTACTCCCTCGGGCCCGATTACGTTGAAGCATTGTATAGATAAACTAGAACTACCAGGCTCAGAGAGATTTAGATTTATCCAGATCTCCCACTTTCTCTCCTCACTAACAAAGGATCAGACGCCCCCTTTGGAATTCACACAATATGAGCGTTGGTGCGGCCAAGCTTTAGACATAAAGGGGGGCATATCTCTTATATACGCGTCTCTTGTGGAACCTACCACAAAATTTTCGTACATGGAGGCGTGGGAGAGGGACCTGCAGGAGACCTGGAGCCTGGAGGAATGGCATCGGAGGGGTTCTAGAGCCTTTAAAGGTATTTTAAATATTTCATTAATCGAAGCTAATCTAAAATTATTGATGAGATGGTATCTGGTACCCGCCATACTGGCGACTATGTTTTCTTCCGCTTCTCCGTTATGCTTCAGAGGTTGTCAAGCTCAGGGCTCCATGATTCATATCTGGTGGGAATGTCTGAGATTAAGAGGTTTCTGGAACAAAATATTCGCTATGATTCGAAAAGTTTCGGGTCTTCCTATAGCTAAATCTCTCCAAGTGGCTTTGCTTAATGCCCCAATTCCTAAGTCAGCGAAACACTCGCAAAAGTTGATATCCTTCATGTTGATAGGCGCTAAAACCACAATAGCTAAGGCATGGAAGCAACCCACAGTGTCTTTCCAGGCAGCCAAAAGAAAAATTTTGTGGATTATGTCCCAAGAAAAACTTGTCAGCTCTATGACGGACACCACTAAATCATTCGAGGCAACATGGGAGCCCTGGGCTAGGCATATAGGCACCTCCCTTATCCCTGGTATTCAAACGACATAGTCAAGCTAAAAAAAAAACGGACCGGGCACAACTATATTCAACCATCCGAGCTATCTATCTCTCTCATCTTTTCTTCTTTTCTGTCCTTTCTTTCTGTTACTTTAATGATTTGATACCACAACCGCAGTGTATCAGTAATATTTACCTCACTAATGTGCAATGGAGTAAAATTTCTTAAGTCACCATAAGACTTTGAATAGCGAGTCGCAGACTTGGACTCAAAATGGATTATTACCAGTCAGAGGGGAGCTGCTGGAGGGGTCGTCTGGCTTCTCTAGCGGTCCCTATCTTTACCTCAGGGAATGTGGCAGGTCCCTGGGCGCGGCGCCAGTAGGGGTCCCGGGGTATCCTTAACTTTTTCTCTGGAGATGGGGGGGCCCCTGACACAGTATGAACCCATTAGGGGTGTTGGGAGTGTCAACCCACCCAGGGAACAAAAGATTCAGCCTTCCCTACTGCTCCAATAGCAATTATAAGTTGTTTTGAATGACTTATTAATATATTTGTACATTTCAAATGTTAATCCCTTATCTGCACGAGATTTGTCAGTATACCTTTGGATTTATTTACAATGTACTGCACTGCTCTTTAATAAAGATTTTTTGAAAATTAAAAAAAAAAAAAAAAAAAAAAGACCGACAATTTTGAGAAAAAAACTATATTTTTTACTTTCTGTTATAAAACACATCCAATAAAAAAGTAAAAAAAAAATCTAATTTCTTCATAAATGTAGGCCAATATGTACTCTGCTACATGTTTTTGAAAAAAAAAATCCCAATAAGCATATACTGATTGGTTTATGCAAACAGTATAGCATCTACAAACTATGGGGTATATTTTTGGAATTATTTTTTTTTTATAATGGTGCTGATCAGCAGCTTATGGCGGGACTGCGATTATGCGGCAAACAATTGGACACTAGCTGACACTTTGCGGGAACCAGTGACACTAATACAGTGATCAGTGCTAAAAATGTAGCTTCAAAAATATGGGCAGAGTTCAGCTTCAAGAAGCTTTAGCATAATATGGTACCAGCATCCCAAAGGCGTATGAGAAACAACAAATGAGGAATAGGGGACTTTAAAGGTACCTTTTAAGTGAAAAGAGTAAATATACTAAGATCTAAAAAGTTGACAGCGAAACAAAGTGTAGTCACATACAGATAGCTAGTGCGTCCACAAAATTCGACATGTTTCGCCAGTGTGGCTTCATCAAGAAAGGGACACTTTATTTAGTAACCATAAAAACATACATTTTTCACAGCTTTATGTGTATAGGAAGAAAAAGGGAAAAATATATTATATTAATATACGTGTTTTTTGTTTTACATATTCTAAACCGACACACACATAAAAGTGAAAAGAAACACAAAACACAACACACACGAAACACAACACACACTCTCGTAGCTAATGTAGCTGTTCTAATGACACTGGCTGGGAAGGAGTTAAACATCTAGGGTGATCAAAGGGTTAACTGTGCACCCAGCCAGGGTTTTTGTGTACACAGTGCTGCTTTCATTAGGGGAAGAAATCGATTCTAGTCCCTTCCTTGCAGGAACACAGGACTAATCACTTCCCCCCGTCAGAACTGAGATACACCTTGTTTACAAAGGCATAGCTCAGTTCTCTGTGTATTGCTGACGATCGGCAGGGACATCGAGAGCCCGCATCTGAAAGTCGGCTTCTGCTGTGAATTATCACAGCAGAAGTGACCCGGCGGCAGCACGCACACACCCCCTGAGGGTGATCCTGCGCACAGCTGCCATCCTGTAGCAGCTGTAGGGCAGTCAGCAAGCGGTTAATGGACCTTACCTCTCCAACATTTCTTCAATGGCATAAAATGGTTAAAAAAAAAACTCTTGAATAGACAAATTAGCATACCAAAATAGGGGTTTTGTACAAAAATTCTAAAAAAAATTTGGTCACCCTGGCTTGCTGTTTATCCATTGCTGGTGTATTCTGTTACCTAATTTTATGACTTTATATTTGTGCAACTACTCATGTAGATGTGTTTCTGGAGCTCTTTTTTCAATTTTTTTTATGCAATGCTATGATATGCGGCTTGATTTCATATACTGGCATTTGGGGCTGAACTGACATACTTTGTTAATTGTCTTACATGCATTAGTGAGATATGTTTATAGAAAATACGTCTTGCCTTTTTTTCCTGCTTTTCTTTCTTTTCTTTGTTATTGTTGTTTTGTATGTTAAACGGAAAAAAAAAAAAGAATTGTAGCACCCTGGTGTTTAGGAAGGGTTGCTAGTAAATTTAGTTTGCCAGGCAGTAGTTGCCCTGGTTAATTGTTAGTAGATCCACTGATTCCTCTCTAATTCTGGACTTGCTGGTGACATTGGATAGACAAGGCGTCAGGGCTGGGCTCATCCATACCTTCTCTGAGCTGGCCGCTCAGCTGCCGGCTAATTGCCAACTTCTATCTCTCTACAGTTACTCAGCTGTTGATGATATCCTGCTCGTCAGTCCTGCCTACTTAAGCCGTCCAGCCCAGAGGATCTCTGCCTTCACCTTAGTCAACATCATAGAGACGCTCTCCTTCATTCCTGTTAAAAGACTTCCTTGGCTGACATCCCTTCTGGCTCCAGATCCTGCTTGCTGTTTTACTACCCTCATCTCTGGATCCCTGACGTTTGGCTTGTCTGACTATCCGTTCCGGTTCCTGAACTCCGGCTATGTTTTGACTACGTTTGTTCTATTTACTTTTATTATTAAACAAGTGTGATTTACCTGTACTTCTGTCTCAGTCTGATTTCATGGTTTCTGACAGTAGGCGAAAGCCATGAATTCAGAAGATAGTCAATCCACTTGTTGGTAATAATTTTTCCAGATTGGATGAGCAAGATCACCGCATGGATCAGTTTGCCTTGGCATTACAAACTCCTGAGTCGCACGGCTCACCTGGAATCTCCCACTGTGGCTGCTCCGGTACAACCTGTGTTGCAGGCCATCCATGCTGCTGCACCAGTCTCTGTGCAGGCACCCACCTCGAGTATTACCTCTATAAAAGGTATGTCTGGTTTTGCTCCGATTCCCCAGTGATTTGGGGGCGTTCCAGTCTAATGCAGAGGGTTTCTTAACCAGGTTGAGATATACTTTGAGATGCTGCCCCAGGTGTTTCCCATGGACAGAAGCATAGTAGGTTTCATGATATCTACCTCCCGGAATTCCCCTCTCGCGCGCACCCGAGCACATCCGTGACCGCCGGGTCCTCCGGACCCGGCACATCACGGATCCCGGTAAATGGCCGCTGATCGTGGCCGTTTACCATGTGATCGCGCCGTCAAATGATGGCACGATCACATGTAAACAGACCGGCGTCATCTGATGACGCCGGTTCCTCTCCTCCCCTCCTGTGTACCAATCGGTACACTGTGAGCAGAGAGGGGGATGGATGGATGGCTGCAGCGCTGTGGGCTGGATGTGTAGTGCCCACAGCGCTGCACAGAGACATCCATCCATCCATCCATGCTCAGCCATCCCTACTACTCTGCAATGCTGTGCAATACTCTGCAAAGCCCCACATTACCCTGCAATACTCCACATTACTCTGCAATACCCCCACAATACTCTGCAAAGCCCCACATTACCCTGGAATACCCCGCATTACTCTGCAATACCCCCACAATACTCTGCAAAGCTCCACATTACCCTGGAATACCCCACATTACTCTGCAATACCCCCACAATACTCTGCAAAGCTCCACATTACTCTGCAATACCCCCACAATACTCTGCAAAGCCCCACATTACCCTGGAATACCCCGCATTACTCTGCAAAGCCCCGCATTACCCTGCCATACCCCGCATTACCCCGCCATACCCCGCATTACCCCGCCATACCCCGCATTACCCCGCCATACTCCGCCAAACCCCGCCATACCCCGCCAAACCCCGCCATACCCCGCCATACCCCGCAATACCCCGCCATACCCCGCAATACCCCGCCATACTCCGCAATACCCCGCCATACTCCGCAATACCCCGCCATACTCCGCAATACCCCGCCATACTCCGCAATACCCCGCCATACTCCGCAATACCCCGCCATACTCCGCCATACTCCGCAATACCCCACCATACTCCGCAATACCCCGCCATACCCTGCCATGCTGAGCCATGCTCGGCTGTACTCGGCCTCTGTATGTGGCCAGGCTGTGGAAGTCTCACACATGTGGTATCGCCGTACTCAGGAGGAGTAGGAGAATCTATTTCGGGGTGTCATATTTGGTATGTACATGCTATGTGTTAGAAATATTGTATAAATGGACAACTTTGTGTTAAAAAAAAAAAATGCGTTTTAACCACTTCCCGCCCGCCAGCCGTCATACAACGTCCTTGACTTTGTGCAGGGATATCTGAATGATGGTTGCAGCTACAGGCATCATTCAGATATCAGCTTTTTCAGCCAGCAATTCCCTACACCATAAGAACAATCATAGCGACTGTTCCACTGCTTGATCCTTCTTACGGGAGGCGAGAGGGGATGACCCCCCTCCCACGCTTCTACCGACTCACCGCTACGATCGAAGCCAGGATCGTTTTTTTTTTTTTTTTTTTTTTAATTTCAGGCTTCCCAGCCTAGAGGTGAGATGTGGGGTCTTATTGACCCCATATCTCACTATAAAGAGGACCTGTCATGCCATATTCCTATTACAAGGATGTTTACATTCCTTGTAATAGGAATAAAAGTGGTCAAAAATTTTTTTTTTTGGAAAAAAGCATCAAACTAAAATAAATAAAGTAAAATGAACAATAAAATAAAAAAAAAAAAAATTTTAAAGCACCCCTGTCCCTGTGTGCTCGCATGCAGAAGCGAACGCATACGTAAGTCCCACCCACATATGAAAACGGTGTTCAAACCACACATGTGAGGTATCGCTGCTATCGATAGAGCGAGAGCAATAATTTTGGCCCTAGACCTCCTCTGTAACTCAAAACATGTAACCAGTAAAAAATTTTAAAGCGTCGCCTATGGGGATTTTTGAGTAGCAAAGTTTGGGGCCATTCCACAAGCACGTGCAATTTTGAAAGGTGACATGTTGGGTATCTATTTACTCGGCGTAACTTCATCTTTCACATTATGCAAAACATTGGGCTAACTTTACTGTTTTGGTTTTTGTAAAGCACAAAACATTTTTTTTCCAAAAAAAAACGCGTTAAAAAAATTTCTGCGCAAATGTGCAAGATAAAAAGTTGCAACGACCGCCATTGTATTCTCTAGGGTCTTTGCTAAAAAAACATATATAATGTTTTGGGGTTCTATGTAATTTTCTAGCTAATAAATGATAATTTTTACATGTAGGAGAGAAATGTCAGAATTGGCCTGGGTGCTCCAGAACGCCCTGAAGGTGCTCCCCTGCATGTTGGGCCTCTGTATGTGGCCACGCTGTATAAAAGTCTCACACATGTGGTATCGCCATACTTGGGAGTAATAGCAGAATGTGTTTTGGGGTGTAATTTGTGGTATGCATATGCGGTGTGTGAGAAATACCCTGCTAATATGACAATTTTGTGAAAAAAAAAAAGTAAAAAAAAAACCTTGATTTTGCAAAGAATTGTGGGAAAAAATGACAACTTCAAAAAACTCAGCATGCATCTTTCTAAATACCTTGGAATGTCTTCTTTCCAAAAAGGGGTCATTTGGGGGGTATTTGTACTTTTCTGGCATGTTAGGGTCTCAAGAAATTAGATAGGCCGTCAGTACTTCAGGTTTGATCAATTTTCAGATATTCGTACCATAGCTTTTGGACTCTATAACTTTCAAAAAGACCAAATATCCACCGATTTGGGTTATTTTTACCAAAGATATGTAGCGGTATAAATTTTGGCCAAAATATATGAAGAAAAATTACTAATTTGCAAAATATTATAACAGAAATGAAGAAAAATGTATTTTTTTTTACAGATTTTTCAGTCTTTTTTCTTTTATGGTGCAAAAAATAAAGAACCCAGCGGTGATTAAATACCACCAAAAGAAAGCTCTATTTGTGTGAAAAAAAGGACAAAAATTTCATATAGATACAGTGTTGCATGACTGAGTAATTGTCATTCAAAATGTGAGAGCACCAAAAGCTGAAAATTGGTCTGGTTAGGAACGGGGATTAAGTGCCCAGTTGTCAAGTGGTTAAGGAGCGCTTTCGGAAGCCTCCTCTACGTTTGCCTCCGAGCTTTGCAGTCCCACCCGTGCCTCCCTCACCCCCCATGCCTCCTGGTACCGAGTCGGTCAGTGAAGATGAATCCATGCATGGTTTAGACAGCGGTTTAGACATTATTGGCTGTGTGTTGAGTTATTTTGAGGGGACAGCAAATTTACACTGTTATACAAGCTGTACACTCACTACTTTACAGTATCTCACAAAAGTGAGTACACCCCTCACATTTTTGTAAATATTTCATTATATCTTTTCATGTGTCAACACTGATGAAATGACACTTTGCTACAATGTAAAGTAGTGAGTGTACAGCTTTTTTAACAGTGTAAATTTGCTGTCCCCTCAAAATAACTCGCACAGCCATTAACCGCTGGCAACAAAAGTGAGTACACTCCGAAGTGAAAATGACCAAAATTGGGCCCAACGTGTCACTGTTACACTGTTATACAAGCTGTACACTCACTACTTTACATTGTAGCAAAGTGGCACATGAAAAGATATAATAACATTCTTAAAAAAATGTGAGGGGTGTACACATTTTTGTGAGATACTCAATATATATATATATATATATATATATATATATATATATATATATATATATATATATATATATATATATATATATATATATATATATATATATATATACAGTGGGGACGGAAAGTATTCAGACCCCCTTAAATTTTTCACTCTGTTATATTGCAGCCATTTGCTAAAATCATTTAAGTTCATTTTTTTCCCTCATTAATGTACACACAGCACCCCATATTGAATTGTTGACATTTTTGCAGATTTATTAAAAAAGAAAAACTGAAATATCACATGATCCTAAGTATTCAGACCCTTTGCTGTGACACTCATATATTTAACTCAGGTGCTGTCCATTTCTGATCATCCTTGAGATGGTTCTACACCTTCATTTGAGTCCAGCTGTGTTTGATTATACTGATTGAACTTGATTAGGAAAGCCACACACCTGTCTATATAAGACCTTACAGCTCACAGTGCATGTCAGAGCAAATGAGAATCATGAGGTAAAAGGAACTGCTTGAAGAGCTCAGAGACAGAATTGTGGCAAGGCACAGATCTGGCCAAGGTTACAAAAAAATTCTGCTGCATTTAATGTTCCTAAGAGCACAGTGTCCTCCATAATCCTTAAATGGAAGATGTTTGGGATGACCAGAACCCTTCCTAGAGCTGGCCGTCCAGCCAAACTGAGCTATCAGGGGAGAAGAGCTTTGGTGAGAGAGGTAAAGAAGAACCCAAAGATCACTGTGGCTGAGCTCCAGAGATGCAGTCGGGAGATGGGAGACAGTTGTAGAAAGTCAAACATCACTGCAGCCCTCCACCAGTCGGGGCTTTATGGCAGAGTGGCCCGACGGAAGCCTCTCCTCAGTGCAAGACACATGAAAGCCTGCATGGAGTTTGCTAAAAAAACACCCGGACTCCAAGATGGTGAGAAATAAGATTCTCTGGTCTGATGAGACCAAGATAGAACTTCTTGGCCTTAATTCTAAGCGGTATGTGTGGAGAAAACCAGGCACTGCTCATCACCTGTCCAATACAATCCCAACAGTGAAGCATGGTGGTGGCAGCATCATGCTGTGGGGGTGTTTTTCAGCTGCAGGGACAGGACGACTGGTTGCAATTGAGGGAAAGATGAATGTGGCCAAGTACAGGGATATCCTGGACGAAAACCTTCTCCAGAGTGCTCAGGACCTCAGACTGGGCCAAAGGATTACCTTCCAACAAGACAATGACCCTAAGCACACAGCTAAAATAACGAAGGAGTGGCTTCACAACTCCGTGACTGTTCTTGAATGGCCCAGCCAGGGCCCTGACTTAAACCCAATTGAGCATCTCTGGAGAGACCTCAACTTTTAACATCCAACCTGACAGAACTGGAGAGGATCTGCAAGGAGGAATGGCAGAGGATCCCCAAATCCAGGTGTGAAAAATTTGTTGCATCTTTCCCAAAAAGACTCATGGCTGTATTGGATCAAAAGGGTGCTTCTAATAAATACCGAACAAAGGGTCTGAATACTTAGGACCATGTTATATTTCAGTTTTTCTTTTTTAATAAATTTGCAAAAATGTCAACAATTCTGTGTTTTTATATATATTACACACACACAGTTGTTTGCAAAAGTTTAGGAAACCCTGAAAATTTCCATGATTGTCATTTATAAATATTTGGGTGTTTGGATCAGCAATTTCATTTTGTTCTATCAAATAACTGAAGGACACAGGAAAATGCGCAATATGCATAAAAACGAAATTAGACAGGTGCATAAATGTGGGCACCCCAACAGAAATATCACATTAATATTTAGTAGAGCCTCCTTTAGCAAAAATAACAGCCTCTAGAGGCTTCCTATACCCTGTAATGAGTGTCTGGATCCTGGATAAATGTATTTTGGACCATTCCTCCTTACAAAACATCTCCAGTTCAGTTAGGTTTGATGGTTGCGGAGCATGGACAGCCCGCTTCAAATCACCCCACAGATGTTCAATGATATTCAACTCTGGGGACTGGGATGGCCATTCCAGAACATTGTACATGTTCCTCTGCATAAATGCCCGAGTAGATTTTGAGCAGTGTTTTGGGTTGTTGTCTTGTTGAAATATCCAGCCCCGGCATAACTTCAACTTTGTGACTGATTCCTCCACATTATTCTAAAAAAACTGCTGATATTGAGTGGAATCCATGCGACCCTCAACTTTAACCAGATTCCCAGTACCGGCACTGGCCACACAGCCATGTATGATGGAACCTCCACCAAATTTTACTGTGGGTAGCAAGTGTTTTTCTTGGAATGCTGTGTTCTTTTGCCGCCATGCATAACGCCCCTTGTTATGACCAAATAACTCAATCTTTGTTTCATCAGTCCACCGCACCTTATTTCAAAATGAAGCTGGCTTGTCCAAATGTGCGTTTGCATACCTCAAGTGACTCAGTTTGTGGCGTGTGTGCAGAAAAGGCTTCTTTCGCATCACTCTCCCATACAGCTTCTCCCTGTGCTGAATTGTTGAAGGATGCACAGTGACACCATCTGCAGAAAGTTGATGTTGTAGGTCTTTGGTCTGTGGGCTGTTTTTGACTGTTCTCACCATCCTTCGCCTTTGCCTCTCCAATGTTTTATGTGGCCTGCCACTTCTGGCCTTAACAAGAACTGTGCCTGTGGTCTTCCATTTCTTCACTATGTTCCTCACAGTGGACACTGACAGCTTATATCTCTGCGATAACTTTTTGTAGCCTTCCCCTAAACCATAATGTAGAACAATCTTTGTTTTTAGGTCATTTGAGAGTTGTTTTGAGGCCCCCATGTTGCCATTCTTCAGAGGAGAGTCAAAGAGAACAACAACTTGCAATTGGCCACCTTAAATACCTTTTCTCATGATTGGATGCACCTGTCTATGAAGTTCAAGGCTTAATGAGCTCACCAAACCAATTGTGTGTTCCAATTAATCAGTGCTAAGTAGTTACAGGTATTCAAATCAACAAAATGACAAGGGTGCCCACATTTATGTACCTGTCTAATTTAGTTTTGATGCATATTGTGCATTTTCTGTTAATCCAATAAACCTCATTTCACTACTGAAATATTACTGTGTCCTTCAGTTATTTGATAGATCAAAATGAAATTGCTGATCCAAACACCCAAATATTTATAAATGACAATCATGGAAATTGTCAGGGGTCCCTAAGCTTTTGCAAATCTCTGGTTGTCAGTTTGGGGCTTGCTTATCAGTAAGGCAAGTGGGTATTAGTGTGGGAAACTGTATCTCAAACCAGGAGGGTTTTTTGGAGGTGGTTGAGAGATTGGTAAGAGTGGGACAACTGAATGTCTATCAGCATAACTGGGTATACTGTATATAGCATGAATATTCTTTTGCTCAGCATAACTCATAGAAAGGCAAAGAAGCCGATAATGATAAACCCTAATTACACCTTAAATCACCCCCGCTCAAAGCATATTTTTTTAGAATAAAACATCTTCACACATATCTTTCTTGCAGGGATCTTTGGAGGAAGTTAGGTCGATAAAGAAGTACAAAGAAGGGGAGCAACAGGTCAAATGACAGAATACAGCCTAAGACCACTGTATGATGCCAACACTGCTGCTTGATGTGCACAGTCACACATAAAAGGAGCCACAAGCATGTACCAGCAAATGCATGCAAATGAGCACCTGGAAGTGCCCTTATTTAAGGGGTCAAGCACTAGAACTTACATGTGCCTGCCCCATCATAGTTGCATACTAGCTAGTAAGATCTTCCTAACAATTCAGATACTTTAATCAAATCTTCCATATTAATGCATATATTATCCAGTCTTAAAAAAAACATAAATACAAAGAATCCAACACATTCCATACAGCAATCAAACCCAATCATAGGAGGGTGCTATGGTGAAAAGGCATAGGGCATTGCCAAAGCCAATTCAAGGTATTACCAGCACACCACATTTAAATAAACAAGCAGGACACTTTTCTGTCACCAACAGAAGGAAACAATGTTTTGAGGCCACTAGGTGTCTTTTCCTCAAGCAGCAGTGAGGGTCCCAAAGGCCCGCTACTCTGTCAGCACAGCCACCTGCCTACAGCAATACAGCAGTATCCACACAGTCAGCAACCACCACAAATGCAACATGTCACAGTCAGGCACCTTCATACAGAACAAGGCCTGAAATCTTTGGTTCTTCTAAATCTTCATCTTCAAGTAATGTAGTCACCATTGCATGTGCAAAAGCTGAAGCTGCATGAGCTTGAGCAGCAAAAGGCATCTTAAGAAATTCAGATAAAAAAGAAAACATGCAGCTGGAAGCTGAAAAGGCAAAGCCCCAACGCGTTTCATCGTGTCATGACGGTTATACCTCAAAATATCATATTTTGATTTAGACTGTTAAAATTTGAGTCAGTGCTCCCAAAAGAGCACTTCCCCTCCCAACAGAATTAGGTCACTAATTTATACGACCCATTGAAAAGCTCGGAGGCAAGAAACAGAGCTCATGTTGATACCGAATAAACAGAAACCTGATAAGAAACCAGTTGACAAACAGTCAGATTGGGTGGTCAGACTGAAGTTACAAAACTTTTCATTCAAGGAAGGCTTGGGTAAATATGCCCTATTGTTTCAGAGGATGATATTGCCTTCCTAGTCAAACTCAGGCTTTTTCCCCCAGACAATGGCTGAGAGGCAATGTTAATATTACACTAAATGGCACGCACAGACTTAAATCTCTGAACCATATGTGACTAAATTGTCTAACAGGAGAGATGGTTTGCAACATTTAAAACATGTACATATGTGATATGATATATATATATATATATATATATATATATATATATATATATATCTATATCATCAAAGGTGATGCAAATGCTATATCTCAAACCTTTTAGGAGAACACTGATAACCTGTATACATGTTGCTTTATAAATACATGTGATATTAAAAGTAAGAATCTGATATTGTAATCTAGGATGAAGGAAGAACTGTGTTTTATATAACAGCATGGTTATAAAGACATAGACACCGTAATCGCATCTACATAAAATGACATATACGTTTTCATAGGCTGGAGTCATGCCTCTATCCATATAAGTATCCATTGTGTGTATATTAATCAAATTCTTACTAAAATATATTTTATATCAATTGCTGGGGGTTCATAAACAATTTATAAATATATTTACAGCCGCCAATATATAGATAATACCATTTATGAAAGAAAACATATTTTTCTTTTAACAAATAAGTAGAACACATTTTTTGTCTTCAGACACATCCGGTGGCTGAAGATAATATTACCTAATTGCACCCAGCAAATCATTAGAATTCCCCAACCAATTGAGAGAGAGCCAAACCTTCTGGGCTGAGCTTTTGATAATTTTATGAGCTTATTGTACCAAAATAGTATAAAGGTTGCGAGGGCCCTAAGGAAGGGATCACAGACCCATACACCAGATGCACTCCTAGATATCAAGAATTCTGCTGATTTTTGACCACTCCCCATCTTGCTGGACCTTGTGACTGGAACCACTCAATGTGCTTAGATATTGACGGACATCTTCCCCTTTTAAGCTGATTGGTAAGATACAGATCATACGGATTCTATTTCATTTGCTCTCTCAAAATTGTAGTGATTATATTTTATAGGTTATGTATTGACATTAATTGACTGTCTAGGTTTATTCAATTTATAATTCTGTGGTCCCAGGGAGAGTTTTATTACTCCATTTAATTTTTGTACTCTGTTGGTTTAAAACTTATTTCAAATTGGCAATATTGTTCTGTTGACTTTGTGAGACATACTTTGGATTCCTTCTGGCTAGAGAAATTCAGAGGACTGTTTCCCTGAGCGACAAGAGATATTGCGTTCTTGAATATAAATCGTAAATTACCGCACATATTTTTCCAGCAGACCAATTTGGACTCCCCTGAGTAATTATATATTCAGTTATCGTTTCATTGCTGTGTTGATGTTTTGATAATGTATGTGTGAAAAAATAATCACCAGAAAATCTATTTGATGCAGTGTGTGGCGTATGGTGTGAGCACTGACATGCTGACCCCCCACCCCTTCAACCCCTGCAGCAATGAAGGCAGCACTCATTCATCTATTTCCCAAAGGCAACCTTTGGATATGACGCTAAGCACGTGCACTCAACTTCTTTGGTTGACCATGGTGAGGCCCGTTCTGAGTGGAACCTGTCCTGTTAAACTGTATGGTCTTGGTCACCGTGCTGCAGCTCAGTTCCAGGGTCTTGGCAATCTTCTTATAGCCTAGGCCATCTATGTAGAGCAACAATTTTTTTTTTCAGCTCCTCATAGAGTTCTTTGCCATGAGGTGCCATTTTGAACTTACAGTGACGAGTATGAGAGAGTGAGAGCGATAACACCAAATTTAACACACCTGCTCTTCATTCATACCTGAGACCTTGTAACTAGTCACATGACACTGGGGAGGGAAAATGGCTAACTGGGCCCAATCTGGACATTTTCACTTAGGGGTGTACTCACTTTTGTTGCCAGCGGTTTAGACATTAATGGCTGTGTTGAGTTATGTTGAGGGGACAGCAAATTTACACTGTTATACAAGCTGTACATTCACTACTTTACATTGTAGCACAGGAAAAGATATAATAAAATATTTACAAAAATGTGAGGGGTGTACTCACGTTTGTGAGGTATATATATATATATATATATATATATATATATATATATATATATATATATATATATATATATAGTGATATCGGGGTGTTTAACTCAAGTGATAGATGCTCTTTTGGTGCAGTGAGTCAACGTCAAACAGGCGTTGTGGTTAAGGGCCTGCTAGCCCACATTTATTAAGTGAAGAAACAAAAGCAGAAGGTCCATTCAGGATTCCCACACAGAGGTTTAACTTCCATTAGCACTCAAAATAACGAAAACATAACGAGCTACCTGGCTCTCTTGTCAGTAGTTCCTCTGCTTGCTCTCAACAGAGTTGAATCATTCCAGCCCCCAGGACTCGCTGGCTTCGGTAGTCTTCCCAACTCTCAAGGCTTGCCAGCCTTTCCTAGTCCTTGCGCAAACAATCCCCCTAACATGGGCTACAGTCTCCCACAGGGCAGATAGCTTTCCAGACACAGATCTGTCTTTATACAGCAGTAGCAAGCTGCTCACACTCCACACAACCTGCTGGCTATCCACAGGATCCGGACACAGGGTTGGAGATCCCGTCCCACCCAAAACTCTTAGGGATCTCCAAATGGCAAAGTCCCATCCAGAACTAGCAAAACCCGGAGAAAGCTGCCAGAGCAGTTTTCTCTTCTCAAAATAACTGCTCTTTAGCCTTGCAGTCACCTGACATGCAAACTCTGTGTACTTTTTTGCTCCATTTCCATAGGGACCGGAACTCTCACTATTACAATATATATATATATATATATATATATATATATATATATATATATATATATATATATATATATATTTTCATAAAGAGGCCATGGTACATAATATATACTTTTTTTTCATGCTAACCTCCTATAACTTCAGAACTGTCTCCCATCTTTCAGAGCTGTCTTAATTAGCACTACCAAAGTCTCTCAGACTTTAGAAAAGGTTCCTGTACTACTTAAAAGAGACTTATATCTGACTTGTGCCTATAGACTTTATTGGAAGTCGCCTCCAAGTCAGATCCAGATTTATACTGATGTGATTTGGATCTGACATCACAGGGAGATTACCCAGGCATTCCCTGAAAGTTAAAAGGAAACAAAGAAACTGCGCTCTATCATATATCATAAATTACATATCACCATAGCGAAATAAATAAATACATCTTTATTTAAATTATAACAGATACATAAAAATTGTGAAGTCCATGTATAAATTCCACACGTGAATAGCTCCTCAGTGAGTATAGGAAAGGTTCCCCCTCCACCAGCATGCAGACACACTATGCACTCACCAGACTTAATTGACCCCTATTAACGGGCGCTTCAGTGTTGCCATATAGAGAGGGAGAGGAAAGAACACTCTCATGGTGCAATATTTCAAATCATTTATTTAAAAAAGAAGGTTGTATTGCACTTACATCAAAGAAGACAGGGATCAGCATGTATTAATTGTCAGTTTCATCAGCCTACATCTGATGTCTTCAGGGGTTACCCCTGAAGACGTCAGATGTAGGCTGATGAAACGGTGTTGGGTGATGTTTGAGATACGTCATTTCCAGCCAGCTGGAACGCAGGTGGATTCCTATATAAACTGGCGATTCCTATATAACACATGCTGATTCCTGTCTTCTTTGATGTAAGTGCAATACAACCTTCTTTTTTAAATAAATGAACAATTCAATCCTGTGACCTCATGTATGACATCTTGGATTTTCCCATATGCGTAATTTGACTTCCTGTAATAGGGGTCAATTAAGTCTGGTGCATAGTGTGTCTGCATGCTGGTGGAGAGGAACCTTTCCGATACTCACCGAGAACGTTATTCACGTGTGGGATTTATACACGGACTTCACAATTTTTATGTATCTGTTTTAATTTAAATGAAGATGTATTTATTTGTTTATTCACTATGGTGATATGTAATTTATGATATAAGAGCGCAGTTCCCTTGTTCCTTTTCACGTTATTTTTACACTTTACAACACGCAGATCTTTATTGTAGTTTATTTATTTTTTGGTTATTGATTTGCGTGGGTTTGGAACCTATTGGTTCCTATATTTTCTTTTCTTCCATTCCCTGAACATTGCTTTAAAGTTCCCTCAAAGTTGCTTCGAAGTCACATCAAGTAGTACTCAAGTAGGTCACCAGCAAATCTCCAGGAAGTTACCTGGCAAAGTCGCACGGTAATTCGTGTGGTTTTCAGGTTGCGGCAGTGTGAACTTGGCATTAGAGTGTGCAGTGTAATGCCCTGTACACACGGTCTGACATTGTTAGGACATTCCGACAACAAAATCCATGGATTTTTTCCGACGGATGTTGGCTCAAACTTGTTTTGCGTACACACGGTCACACAGTTGTCGGAATTTCCGATCGCCAAGAACGCGGTGACGTACACCACGTACGATGAGACTAGAAAAGGTAAGTTCAGAACCAAGCATGGCACCCTTTGGGCTCCTTTTGCTAATCTCGTGTTAGTAAAAGTTTGGTGAAAGACGATTCACGCTTTTTCAGACTCGTGGTTTTCAGATCGTTTTCTGCTCTTCAGTTTGTTCTTGTGGGTTTGTATCTGCTCTTCAGTGCGTGCAGCAAGTTACGCGTGACTCTTGTCATTGTGTTCTTGTTCGTTCGTTACTGTTTTTCAGGTCGCTCTTCACAGGCCTTGCTGTTCTTCAGTGCGTTCTGTTACTTCGTTCTGAGCAGCCGACCGTTTTCTAGCCATGTTGCGTATACGTACTCCTCGTAGAGTTCGTGCTGTGCGGGGCTTGGTGTTGGGGTCCTTACCTTGACACAAGTCCAGTCCATGAACAGGGTGGGGAGGAGTTCATGGACCAAGAATTGGTTGCTCCAGCGTGACCAGTTCTGTCATATGCCTTTGCTCCGTGAGATCCGTGAGAATAATCCTGATGATTTCAGGAACTTTCTCCGGATGACGGACCCCGTATTTTACCGTTTGTTGGCTTTGCTGACCCCTTATATTAGCAGGCAGGATACCTGCATGAGGCAAGCCATCACTCCGGAGCAGAGGCTAGTCGCCACCCTGCGGTACTTGGCAACGGGGAGAAGCCTGCAGGACCTCAAGTTCTCGACAGGCAACCCCCCCCCCCCCCGGCTCAGGATCATTATCCCAGAGACCTGTTCTGCCATCATCCAGGTCCTGCAGAAGGAGTATATTAAGGTAAGATTTTTATCCTTTAACATCACATTTTATTGTATTTAATGTTTGATAATATATTGTATTTCTTTCCTCATTCCCTAATTACTATGATTGGAATATGCTGTGAATGTCCCCTTTGTTCTCATGCATGCTGGATTTTTATGTAATTTTTTTTTTCTCCTTCATGCATATTTGCCTTCACTTACCGCCCCAGCATGGTCTCCTGGCCCTATATTCACCTCATGTAGTCACTTAACAATGTATTTTATCAGCTCCATAGTAGTGCTTTACCCCAAACACCCCCTAAAATGTTTTTAAATGTGATTTGTGCTTTAAATTCAGGCAGAGTGCCAGAGGCTTTTTTGGGGGGTCCCCAAATCATTTGGAACCCTCCCTCCCCCCAACTGCTAAGTCAGCTGATACCAATTCTCTATCTATCCTCAATCATCTATCTGCTGACTTTGCCAAACCCATACACACTATGCCCATCTCTTTAGTGGTCAGATGTATGGATGAATTCCCCAAAGCATGTAGTGCAATGGCCTGCCTGTATACTTTCAAATGGTACTGTTTAAAGTTTTGTATACTATTATTATCTTGCTAGGTAATAGCAGAATTTCCAAATGTGCTCAAATGTGTACAGTGTGTAATGATATCTTTGTATTATGACACTTCTTACCTGTCCAGTGGGCTGTCAATAGTGTAACTAAGGAGGGGCTGGCCAAAGTAATACCCATTATTTAGGCATTCATCTCTCAATGAAGTGGAGAGGGTTACCTGTCCAAGAGCTCCCCCCCATAAAATGTTAGAAATGGCCCATGAGAGGGGGGGGGGGATCTGATAGGTGTACCTTATACTTTGTTCTTTAAAAACTCCCTAAAATAAATGTTATCTTGATGTTGGCCAAGAATGTTTGTGTCTATCTGCTTTCCCTGTTTATGTGCAAAATGATAAATTTTTTTGTTGTTGTTTGACTCCACAGTTTCCTTCCACGCCAAAGGAATGGCAGACTGTGGCCTCCCACTTTGCCCAGCGGTGGGATTTTCCTAACTGCGGAGGGGCAATTGATGGGAAACACGTCCACATCGTCCCACCACCCAACTCGGGGTCATACTATTTCAACTATAAGGAGTTCAATAGTATTGTGATGTTGGCGGTGGTGTCGGCTACTTACGAGTTCCTGTATGTGGATGTGGGGAAGAATGGCCAGATGTCCGATGGTGGAGTCATCGCCCAGACGGAGTTCTACAGGCGTCTCCAGAATGGCAGCTTGGACTTGCCACCTCCAGAAGACAATGTGGAAAGACTCCCATTCGTCTTTGTTGCGGATGAAACGTTTGCGCTGGGGGACCATCTTATGCGGCCATTCCCGATGAGGACCCTCACCCCGGACCAGAGGGTTTTTAATTACGGGCTAGCCAGAGCCAGAAGAGTGGTGGAGAGCACGTTTGGAATCATGGCCAGCCGGGTCCGCCTGTTTCTTACACCCATACACATGGCGGAGTATAAACTGAATCATATTATCCTGGCGTGCTGTGTTCTACACAACTTTTTATGGCAACATTCTGCCAACTATGCTGGCTCAGTTGGGCCTGAGGCTGGAATTCAAAATGAACCAACCCTGACGGCGCTTGAAAGTGGCCGTCCTGGCTTGCCCCCCCTGAGTGCCTGTGATGTCCATCTAAGATACCTTGAATACTTTGCGGCTAGGGGGGCTATCAATATGCCAGACAATGTCTGAAACCTTTTTCAAATAAAAAAAATGAACTACTAAAATCTTTGGTGACATTTAATGCTTGGGTTTCTTTTAGCTGATCCTGACAGAAATGTGGTGAGTCCTGAAAATGGCGTGATTGTGTAACAAAGCATTGTTGGGTGTTATTTACTAAAGGCAAAGACACTTTGCACTACAAGTGTAGTTGAAACTGCACTTGTAGTGCAAAGTGGATTTGCCCTTAGGAAATAACCCCCATTGTCACTGAAAACACCATTTAGAGCACAACAAAAGTTTTGGAGCGTTGAGACAATAATCCACACATTCTTGATTAACAATCTTTTTAATACCAGCACAATCACATGTGCAGTTAGAAAAGGTTTTTAAGGCAGAGCAGACATGCATTGTTAGAGCTCCACACCGCTGAGGAGAGAAGAGAAGGACAAAGCGGAGCCTGCAGGCTCAAAAGGTATCCATTTGAACCTTTTTGCCCCAGGGAACAAACTGTGAAAGTTTGGGCAGGAAATATGGTACTGGGAGGAAACCGTGGCAGAAATAAAAATCACCTCACAAAGAGCTCACAGGCACTCACTGCAGCTGAAGCAGCTCCAGTCACCTCACAAGATACAGCATCAGGGCGCTCTCACAGACAGAAAATGTCACAGCAAGACTCTCCATTTGAGTCAGATACAGAACAAATCCTCTCACAAACTTCTCCACAAGCCTCCTCAGTATCCCCAGTAATATTATTACAATTTGAAAAGATGCTTCATAAGGCTTTAAAACAAACCTCAGACCAAATAACAAAAAGTCTAACCAAAGAAATAAGAGAGCTGGGAAACCGCACCGCAGCCTTAGAAATAAAAATGGATGAAATTGAAATTACAACCCAAGAAAATATAACAGAATTGGAACAATTAAAAAAAGAGAATTTAATACTTCAAACTAAGCTCGAAGATTACGAAAATAGAGTCAGACGTTCAAACTTGCGCATAAGGGGAATACCTGAAACTGTGACAGACCTGCAATCTACTATTACTGCTCTATTACAAGAACTAAAGCCAGATATCCCTATTGAACGTTTAGAACTGGACAGAGTACACAGAGCCCTCACAGCCAAAAAGAAAGATGGACCCCCACGTGATGTAATCACAAAATTTCATTATTACAGAACGAAAGAACAAATACTAATTGCTGCAAGAGAAAAAAAGGAACTTAATTTTCAAGGACACAATTATCAAATTTTTGCTGACCTATCCCAACTTACTATTACTAAAAGACGATCCATGAAACCCCAACTAATGGAACTGCAACGCCACAACATTATGTATCAATGGGGCTTCCCCTTTTCAGTCAGATTTAACTACCAAGGTACAATTTACAGAAGCAGATCAGCAGATGAACTACAACAAACCCTTTTAAAATTAAATCTGACAGAACCCACAAGCAGCAACACTCCCACACGCAGAAGAATGGCGTCATCTTCACCTTCAGGCAGCACCCAGAAAATTTCAGAACAAAAAATCATCATTCTCACAAAAGAGGCCGTTATGCCACATCATCCATGGACCAAGAAGATTCAATGGACTGACATCCTAATTCCTGATATCTCTTCATTTATTATACTAAGAGATGGTTCTCTATAAAAAAACCTATATTTATAACTGAATGTAACTGCATTCTGATAGTCACACACTGTGTGGGATCATGTTACATTCCAGTTATATTTCTTATTGCTTCTGATTCATATAGCCTTAGAATATATAAGTGAAATAAGGAAATTCTTGTTCAGTTATATATTATCAGGTAATAACAATAGATTTATTACTTTTTAGGACAAATATGTTCAATAATCCAGAAGTAATGGAAGCTTTTTCTTTCTTTTCTTAAAACAAATATATTATTACCTAACTAGTTCCTAGAATTATGTTTTTGTTTATTCTAATCTGAAGCAATACAACCTCAATTTTATGAGTTAACATATCTAAACAGTTGCATATGAATAAAATATGTAATTGTTTACTCTAAAAGGGTTAAAATCCCAAAATAATTCAAACTATCTTCATCAATACCAAAGTTATTAACAGTACCTTTATAACTGAATTATTTAGCCTAGGGCAAGACTAACCATATACAACCACCCTGGAATAAATAATTTCAACAAAAACTATATTCTGCACTCCAATTAATGAAACATCATTTTGATGTCTTTTGACATAGCATTTCTCTCCTGTAAGCGGAAGATCCGTGTACCCCCATTAGCCCTCCTCATTCTCCCAACCATATTATGTGGGAGTGTGACGAAGGCACTTATTCCCCTGAGAGAGATATTTATTCTCTTTCACGGGTAAATTGTGATTACTTGCAAAAAATAATTTATACAATGTATCATCTAATCTCATATGTTTTTTGTTTACTCTTTACTCCAGAATTCACTGGTTTCTTTTCTATCTATTCATCTCTTCAGTCCACACAGGTTGATCTGCGCAGTCAGCTCTGCATAACAAAAAGTAAGTCAAAACTATTTGATCTATTGCCATGGCACCACTGAATATACTTTCCCTGAATGTTCAGGGAATAAATGTCCCTCAAAAAAGGACCAAAGCCTTCCGTACTTTCCATAACAAGAAGGCTCACATAGTATGCCTCCAAGAAACACACTTCACCAAAGATTCTACTCCAAAATATATTTCTCCTTTTTATCAACAAATTTACACGGCTTCTGCCTGTACCAAGCAAAGGGGAACTCTAATTGCATTTCACCGATCCACACCATTCACCTTATCATCAGAAATTAAAGACCCAGAAGGTAGATACCTGATACTCATGGGTTATATAATGGATACAGCAATCACGGTGATTTCCTACTACGCTCCTAACAAACAACCTACACCATTCCTCTCACATATATTACAAGTGATTAATACACACAAAATAGGAACAGTGATAATGTGTGGGGATTCGAACCAGGTCCTCCTCCCATTTCTAGATAAATCACCTTTTACACCATCCAAAATAACCTCTAGATTACCTTTTTCTCAACTTCTTTCCAAATACAATCTGGTAGATTCATGGAGAGAAAGTAACCCAATGAAAAAGAAATTCACTTATTTCTCGCACCCTCATCAAACCTTCACCAGAATAGATCATATTTTTCTAACAATAGGAATGATACCAGAAATTATTGCATCAGATATAATTCCGATTCCGTGGTCTGACCATAATGCAGTATACACTACTATAACCTCAGCCATACCAAAAGCGCATGACCCAACGTGGTACTTACCGGACATAATGCTCAAACACCCACTACATCAGATGGCCATTGAACAAGCTTTAAAGGAATACATATCAATTAATAATACAACAGACATCTCCCCAATAACACTGTGGGAGGCTCATAAGCCTGTCTTGCGTGGTACAATACAAAGACAAATGGCACTATTTAAACGGGAACGCAAAAATCTAGCAAAAAAACTAGAACTCAATTTTAATGCAGCCTACATATCATTTCAAGATAATCCATCTCAGAGTACAAAATCTCATCTGGAAAAATCTAGATTGGAATACGATCTATTTCTCACTGAGTCAGTTGATAAATCCCTCAAACGCTCCAAACACAATTTCTACATGAATACAAACAAACCAGGTACATATTTGGCTCGGGCATTAAATTCAATTAACAAATCTTTCAAACCAATACGTTTGAAATTATCAAAAAATGTTTACACTTGTAATCCAGTTAAAATAGTCCATAAATTTCACTCACATCTCACAACTTTATACAAGACAAACAATGAATTTAATCCTACAGAAGCTGAATCCTTCTTCTCAAAAATAACCTTACTTGAGTGATCTCAGAATCAAAAAAGCAGTTTGGATGAGCCTATAACTATAGATGAAGTTGCTAACGCCATAAAAGACCTAAAACTTAACAAAAGACCAGGCCCAGACGGCTACTCGGCTTTATACTATAAAACATTCTCAGAAATACTCTCTCCCATTCTCACTGAAACTTTTAACAAACTTCTAGATGGACATTCTTTTCGGCAAGAAACACTAATGGCAATTGTTTGTATGATCCCAAAACCCCTTTCTGATGATACTTCCTGTGTGAATTATCGGCCTCTCTGTTAAACCTCGATATTAAATTATTAGCAAAAATAATAGCAAAACGCCTCAATAGCATTATAGGAAAATTAATACATAGAGATCAAGTAGGCTTCATGCCAAATAGACAGGCAGGCGATAATATACGCAGGGCAGTGTTATTGGCACATATTGCTAAAAAACGGAAAATCCCTTTATGTTTTCTATCTCTCGATATTAAGAGGGCATTTGACACAGTATCCTGGCAATATATGCAATATTCATTACAAAAATGGGGTTTTGGACCCCACTTTTTAACATGGATCAAAGCATTATATAATAAACCCAAAGCCTATATAAAATATGCTGGATACAAATCTGAAGCCTTTAATATCGAAAGAGGTACCCGACAGGGTTGCCCATTATCTCCCTTATTATTTGCCCTTATACTCGAACCCATGGCCCAATACATCAGAACAAACCAAACTATAACTGGCATTGAAGTAGGAGGTATTACACACAAATTATGTATATTTGCAGACGATATATTACTTTTTCTATCATCACCACAGGTCTCTGGTCCTAACTTAATACCAGCTCTTGATGGATTTGCAGCCCTATCCGGCCTTATGATTAATCCTAAGAAATGCCTAGTGCTTAATATTTCACTCACAAACATGGAATTGATCCCGGCTAGGGCTGCACTCCCATTCACATGGGCAGAAAAATCAATCCCATATCTTGGAATTCATTTAACAGCATCTCATTCTGACTTATTCTCAACCAATTACCCTCCTGTATTAAGACAGATCACAAATCTAACAAAACAATGGTCACAACTTCCTTTATCCTGGATAGGGAAGATTAATGCAATCAAAATGACTATTCTACCCAAATTGCTTTATCTATTCAGAGTTCTCCCTATTCCAATTCCTTCCTATTTTTTGAGAATAGTACAAAAAAGAGCAACTTCGTTTATATGGGGCTCTTCTAAACCACGTATACCTATACACACACTACATCTTCCCAAAAATAAAGGAGGCCTGGGATACCCTAATTTTACTAACTACTACAGAGCAGCACATTTGGCCAGTCTGTCCAAATACCATGCAAAACAGGAAATCCCATTATGGGTATTTATAGAGGCTTCAGAAAATGACCCTCTATTAATATCAAATTTATTATGGCTTGATCCTAAAGACCGCTTTAAAATTCATAATCCCATAACTAAACACTTCTTATCTCTCTGGGATAAACTAAAAACCAAATATCAGTTACAATCTCCACACAATCCTCTCCTTTCTTTTATCAGAAATCCGGCCTTTTATCCGGCATGGATCTACCCAAATTCTTTTAAAGCTTGGACAACATCAGGCATTCAGACACTAAATGACTTCATAGCATCTAAATCATTCCTTTCATTCCCATCGCTTAGAGAAAAATATGATCTACCAAACTCTGAGATTTTTAGATATCTCCAAATCAAAAATTTCTATACACCATTCCTAAAGGGGGATACACCATTATCCCAATTATCCATTTTTGAATCAATCTGTACAAAAGATCCATTTGCTAAAGGTACAATTTCATTACTTTATAATCAATTATATGGAGTAGCAAATCTTAATAGACCCTCTTACGTTCAGAGGTGGGAGGAGGACCTGGGACGAACTTTAGAAGACACGGACTGGTCTAATATATGGCTCACATCTAAGTCATCTTCACCCAACATCTTAGCACTGGAGACAAATTATAAAGTCCTAACTCGCTGGTACCTTGTACCCGCTAGAGTGGCAAAATATTCACCTAATACCTCAAATCTTTGTTTTCGAGGATGCCCAGAAATAGGCACATATTTACACATATGGTGGACGTGCCCAGTAATCCAAACCTTCTGGAAGGAAGTCTTCGTGATTGCATCTAAAATATTTAAAAAAATAATACAACCAGATCCATATTTAAATTTACTTAATCTAAAACCGGAATGGTTAACACTCTCTCAATTCAAACTTATGATCCAACTAATAACGGCTGCAAAACAAACAGTGGCCAAGGCATGGAAATCTCCTACATTGGTACTAGCAGAAACAATTCACAGAATGAATAATACAATGTCCCATGCTAAGATGGTAGCCATCGATCAAAATCAAATTCCAAAATTTGAAAAACTTTGGCATCCTTGGATAAAACAACAGTTCCTGTCAAATTTCAATGACTCTGTCCTGTTGCCATGGTAACGGATTAAATGACTTACAGAGACACCCATTCTAAGGCTTCAAAGAGAACTAAAAAGAATAATAAACTGACGAGCGGGACAACCTTGTGGACCATACCTCTACCTTTCAACCCTTTTTCTTCTTTCTCTTTCCTTTTCTCCACCTTACGATTAAAGCTCATTATCAGAATTTATTTGACCTATATACACTCTACTTGTAAACAATATGTATAGTAGGTATAAATCATTTAAATACCTACAAAAGTAACTAAGGAAATGATATATATCTTTAATTTAGGTTTACGTGAACCCAATGTTTAATATTTGAATGATATTTACCTATATAAACCCTACTGTAAAACAATGAGCTTACTTTATAGATCCTTGTAAACTTACTTTATGTATCTTTATGTATCTTTATAACATTGTATACTCAATAAACTTCTTTTGACAAGGAAAAGGTTTTTAAAACAAACCAACATGTTTGTTGTATAACAATTTTTGGGGTCACATTAGAAAAAGTAGAAATGTCCATTTAAGATAAAACAGGCATGTTTAAAACCAACAAGAAATACACAAATCTTGAACTTACAAAGTTCACATTTTGTAGAACTTGAAGGCAATATCAGACATGAGTATTTACAAACTGTGTTTGATATTGCGTTCAGATGGGGTGAAGTCACCCCTCGAAAAGCCAAATTTTGAAGATGCACACCAATTGCCGAATGTCAACATGTGCTAGCTGCCATCACGGGTGATCAAGGGACGTGTTTTGTGGGTGCAACCCCTTCCTCACAGCTACTTTATTATTAAGGTAGGGGTTGCACCCCCAAAACGCACACATTGATCTCCCGTGATGGCAGATAGCACATGTTGACACACTGTGTGCATCTTCAAAATTTGGCTTTTCGCAAATATGTCAAAAAATGGTAAAAATTTTTAGCTCACATAAAGCGCAAAAAAATGGGATTTTGAGGGATTTTAAAACAACTCTCCCTAAAACATCAATGATGTTCTTCATTTTTTTTTTAACATCATTGATGCTTTTCTGGATGTTTTCCAAGTCCTTATTACACCCCATGATTTTCCCGATCAGGATCTGTGCACTTTCTGAGGTGAAATGCCCTGGATCCACAACATCACGATCACCTAAAAAGATAGAAACAAAAACACACCATGTATTATAAATCTGCCGGCATCCATCTCTTACCTGAGCCTGTGGTCGCAGACATTCACCTGTTGTGGTGACTAGTTCTACCACATCTCCTTCCTCCTCCTCCTCCTGTTGGCTTTGGTGGGTCTCCACTTCTTCATGAGGTGGGGGGTTTCTGGTCTCCTCGGATGAGGGGTGTCCTCCGAGTCTTTTCTCCCCTATGTAAAAATAAAATAGGTATATTTAGCACACAGATATTTGATGGCAGAAATAGGAATATGAAACATTGCTTGGAAGTGGGGTACAATTGTCTGTTTTGGCAGAGTTCCAAGATGTAGAATTTTTATTGTCCTTTGTCAAGCCTCAAGAATTTACCTGTTTAGTACAAGCTTCACAGATGGAGACACCCCTATAGTATACACTGGAGCACCTGTGTGGGCCCCTAATAAAAAGTGTGTTCTTGTGTCCCACACTAGTGCTCCAGCATCTAAATGTGAAAACTGCTGAGTGTCCTCTCCTTATGCAGAATCTAGTTTGCATTACATTCTAGTTACAAACCCATCTACACAACCAAATTATTTTCATACAAGTAGGCCATAAAAAATGTTGGCAAATGCATATGGTCAAAACAATGGTGTTTTCTAGGCCGAACGAACAATGTTTTATACGAACGAATAATGTGCCCATGAACATGAAAGTTGCCATTTTAAACTGGATAACAGTTAAGAAAAGCACATGGAGCAGCATGAACATAATAAACATAAAGAGTAGGAACACAGCACAACTACTTACTTTTTTGCAGCACTCTCCAGATCTTTCTGTACTGCTTGTGCTCCCTTAATTGCAGGTCCGATCACCGCTTCCTGAGCTGATCTTTCGATCGTCGCACCCCGAAATTCCGGTGCAGACTCTTGACTACTTTTGCCATGATCTTGGCCTTTCTGACATTGGGGTTGGGGTTAGGTCCATACTTCCCGTCATAGTCGGCCTTCTTCAGGATGTCGACCATCTCCAACATCTCCCCAAAGGACATATTTGAGGCCTTAAATCTCCTTCGGGATCGAGACGTTTCTGGCTCCGGGCTTTCCTCCTCCTCATTGCTGTAATTAGCACGCACCTGCTGTGTCTCCGCCATGTGCTCTTCCCCCACTGTGCCGAACGAGAAGGGGCAGGGAATAGAATAGAAAGAACGTCAGGGGCGGGCGGAGTTTCACGCATGCGCAGTGTCTATAAAGCGTAACACGCGCGCGTAGTACGTACGATCTGTGAGTGGAGGAAGGAGTATCGGAGGCGCCGATCGTGATAACGAAGGTAAGATCTAAACTTGGGCCTATACTGCTTTTAGATTGAGGCCTATATTGTACCAAGATTAGGAGAGTTTTGCCTGATTTTAGGGTTTGTTTTGTGTTGTGTCTTGCAGATAAAATGGATGGCTTCAATGACCACAACTTCCTCCCCCTGTTCATAGACAAATACAGGGAGCTGCCCTGTCTGTGGCAGGTGAAACACCAGCATTATAATTATAAACAAAAGAGGTAAACAGCGCTGGAGAAACTGCCGGAGTTGGTGAAGTCGGTGGTCCCCACAGCAAACATCCCCTATTTAAAAGCCAAAATTGGTACCCTGAGGAGCACTTATCTTAGGGAGCGCAAGAAGGTCACGGATTCCCAGAGATCCGGAGCTGCAGCAGATGACATTTATGTCCCCAGACTGTGGTACTATGAGAGACTGCGATTTCTGTCAGACCAGACTGGAATCCCTCTCCATTCTTCCTTCCACTCTTCCTTCCACCCCAGCTGAGGCTTCTGATGTCCAACCTGGGACTTCCAGCCAGGAAGAAGTGGAAGAGTCCAGCTTGAGCCAGGTATAGCATTCTTCTACAGATTTCTGGTCAATAAAGAAATGATGTTTACTAGATGTTATTATTGATCACTAATTGCTGATTTAATAAAGGCATTTACATATCAATAGACAGTAGTGGGCAAAAATAATTGGGACAAGAATGAAAAATGCTGGGCTCAGAATGATAGTCTTTTATATTTGTTAACATTCAATTTGCAACAGTCATGAGATGAAAATTGTGTGTGATTGATGAAGAAAAAACTAAAACTATGTCCCTTTTTCATACACAGGAAAACCTCAGCCAGGACGAGGCTGTGGAATGTGGAAGACAGGAGGAGGCTGTGGAATGTGGCAGCCAGGAGGAGGCGGGGGTTACTGGCAGCCAGGAGGAGGCGGCGCTAAGTGGCAGCCAGGAGAAGCCTGGGACCAGTAGGAGCCTGACAGAATCGCAGGTCCCTCCCATCCGCCTTCCAACCAAAAGACCCAGGAAGGGGAGTCACGTGCAGGATTCAGCACTCAGGCTCATTCAGGAGGCTTCTGCGTCCCTCAGAGCCACCCCCACTCCTGAAGAGGCCTTTGCCTGCATGACTACCACCAAACTGCAGGGCATGCAGGAGGGCCAATGCCAGCTGTGTGAGGACCTTCTTTATAAAGTCTTAACTAAGGGGGTGAGGGGCGAAATCACACCCAATACCCACGTGAGTGAGTTGGAACATCCTCCTCCTCCTGCCACAACTACACCACCACAGCCACAGCATGGAAGGAAGACCAGAGAGTGATGGCCCTGGGTTCAGTTTGGTCTGGCAAAAGATGCAGGCTCTTGTATGACCACAGCCTGGGGACACAGATGTCATCTGCTGCTTTCATGATCTCTGGGACTTCTGGACCAGACTGCACTCCCTTAGATAAGGACTCCTCAGGCCACCAATTTTGCTGTAAAATAATTGATGTCTGCTCTGGGGGCCAAAGGCTTCACCAATTTCTGCTGTTTCTCCAGTGTTGCCTCCCTCTTTGTTTGGTTCTGAGCCCTTAATAAAGGTTTTTTGGTTTAAATTATACTCGCCTATGTGTGCTTTCCATCAAAAAAGGACAGTTTGTTTGTGAGGAGGCAGGTACATTTAAAAAATACAATGTGAAATTAACAAGGGACACCAACACCAAGCAATCACCTTGAGATTAAATAATACAAGATAATAATGGTGTTGTGGTAACTTGACACACAAAACACACAAAAATATTCTGGATGTTAAATAACTAAATACAACAAGAGCAGCCTTGAAAAAAATACAAACCAAAACGCTAATTTTACCAGACCGAGCTGTTCCGTCTCGGGATTTCTTCTGAGCATGTGTTGCACTTTGTGCCTCGGAATTGTCCACACATGGTCGGAATTGACGCGATCGGATTTTGTTGTCGGAAAAAATCTACGTTTTAAATGTGCTTGGTCTAAATGAAGTCTTGCGCCTCGTACACACGAAAATATCAGATGCTGATCGTCCGCTTTTTTTCTTCTTTTGCATGTTAGTCTCATATCGAAAATGAAGAGTTTACTAAAGTTACGTGATTTGATTGTAGCCGTATTAGTGCAATTGTGACAGAGAAAATTGAGTACTGTCCGTGATACTTTTTTTATTTGCACTAACATACAATTTTTCAGGACAAGCTTTCGGGGTATGTCCCCTTCTTCAAGGTCCAAGCAGTACTGATTCACAAAATTTTTAAGCAGAATGTTAAAGAAGAAGAAAAAAACAAAAAGTTACGAAAATTCTCATACGACAGAATACAACTTCAAAAGTGATGTATTGTATTGTATTATAGTGTATTCTTCGTTTCCAAGCATGCGCCATCTTGGTCACTTTTCGGGTGAATGCTGCACTGATTAAATGAAAATCGTTCGTTCTGGTATCATGAGAACAATTTTTGTGCTTGTCCCTTCGAATATTTTTTTTTTTTTTTTTTTAACAAAAAGTTTTTTATTTATTAAAACAAAAACATAAAGAATATACTATTGAAACATTGTGCAGTGGTCACATTATATGGTATACAGATACATTACAGTAGATGTTACATAACGAACCTTAGATCACTTATATAATCAACAGGGGTAGGTCCAGGGGAACAATGATGGGAGGGGGGAAAATATATGAATAAAGAGTAATGTAGTTACATCCCTTCTAGAACCTCAACATCGTTTCCTTAGTAGTAGACTAGTGATTTCAGCTTCATACACAGTATAGCTAGGTACTATAGAGACATAGGGGGATTTATTGATTCACAGATGATTCATCATGGAGCGCAGCAAAGTAAAATAGCACGGCTCGTCATTCCAGTAGGGATTATAATGTGAGTGGGAGGGGGAAAGGGGGGAAAAGAATATCCGCATACTGGAGTTTCATACTGTATTGGGTATTGTACATGCTGCGTGGTTTTTAGCTTGCGTAGGTCAGAGTCAACAGTCTTATTGCGTACGAGGAAGGGTGTCACATCTGCGGGTTAATTCTCTATTCTAAGTCTAGGTGTTCCTCACATTTCCAAGGATCCCAAATTTTCCCAAATTTTTTTGGGCAGTTACGGCCAAGATACGTTAACTTATATATCGGTAGTGCCTTATTAATGAGATTTTTCCAAAGACTTGTCGATGGGGGAACAGATCCCTTCCAGTGTAACAAAATCGCCTTTCTGGCATAGAAAGCTGCGTAAAATATGAAGAGTCTTTTGGCTCTGGAAGCATCTAATGTGTCAACTATTCCAAGCAGTAGGGGTATTGGGTCGCAGGGAACTTTTAATTTGCCAACTCGATTTATCGTGTTAACCACCCCTCTCCAGAACATCTGTATATAGCGGCAAGACCAAACCACATGGAAGAAGGAACCCTCTTCTGCTGCACGTTTGGTACACACCGGGTTATTAGTGGGGTATATTTTGGCTAGGCGCTGAGGAGAAAAATAGGCTCTGTGTAAAAATTTTAGCTGGATGAATCTGTCCCTGGCAGAGATCATCAGGGGCAAATATTGCTGAATTCCCTCTTCCCAATCGTCATCAGCCAGCGAAGGTATATCTTTCTGCCAGACCGAAAACAACTGTGAGACCTTAGAGGTGTCTAGGCCCGCCAGAGCCATGTATAGATTAGATAGGACTTTCCCCTCACCCTCCTCGCCCAGCAGCCGCTCTAGACCAGTAGTTATAATTTCCGGGGGTGTGGGAAACTGGGAGTGGTACGCGTGTCTGAGTTGTAGGTATCTGAAGAACATATTATTAGGAAGTCCTTTTTGTTGTTTTAGGATGTCAAAGGGAAGTAGGCCATCTCGTGAAACTATGTCCGTCACGGTGGTTATTCCGTAACGGGCCCATATCACTGGATCCGGGATGGTTTGGAAGTGCGGTAGCCGCGGGTTCCCCCACAGGGGTGTGCGGGGGGACCAGCTGTCCATTCCCCTAATCTTGCCTCTAACAGTCTCCCAAACCCTCAGGGTGGTCTTCATTGAGGTAGTAACATTAGGGCTAGATCTGGGTCCTCTGTGCATTAAGTTTCTCAGTTCTGAGTAGGAGCCCAACAAAGCCGCCTCCAAGGTGGAAGCAGGATTTGCTGGTTTCTCAGACATCCACCAACGGAGGGTGACCAACACCGCCGCCCAGTAATACTTTTGGAAACACGGTAAAGCAAGTCCCCCTAGTGAAAGAGGTAGTTGCAGAGTAGATTTAGAGATTCTAGGTATGCCACCGTTCCATACGAACGCAGTAATTACAGTGTCAAGTTTTTTTAAAGAAGGCATTCGGTATGTGTACAGGTGTCTGTCTAAAGATATAAAGAAGTTTAGGCAGTATGGACATTTTTATCAGGTTAACCCTACCTACTGGGGTCAGAGGCAACGTTTTCCAAATGGTGCACTTTTGGGTCAGAATAGACATTATAGGAGATAGGTTAAGAGGAATAAACTGTGCAAAGTCTCTATGTATTTCTACTCCTAAATATTTAAATTGGGAGACCTTTTTCAGGGGAGTGTTTGCTGGTATCGAAGCGGGTGTACCGCAAAAATTACCGATTTGCTCCAATTAACACAGGCGCCAGAGAACCCACCAAAAATATTGATAAGTGATAAGGCAGCTCCCAGAGAATCACTGGCATTCCTAAGGTACAATAGGGTGTCATCCGCGTATAGGGATATCTTTTCGTGTACCGTGCCAATCATAATACCAGTAACTAAAGGAGAGGATCGAAGGAGGATTGCCATCGGTTCTATGGCAAGTGGGAACAGGACAGGGGAAAGTGGGCAGCCCTGCCTGGTACCTCTATGCAGATAGAAGGGTGGCGACATTGTCATCCCCGTACGTACCCTGGCCTGTGGAGATTTATAAAGGGTTTGCACCCAGGATATAAATTTAGGACCAAGGCCGAATCGACGCAGGACCTCCCATAGATAACACCACTCTACTGAGTCGAATGCTTTTTCAGCATCCAGGGAGGCCACTGCGTCGAATTCTGTCAAATATTCCTTGGCACCCATAACCGTGTACAATCTGCGAAGGTTGATGTTTGTCCCCTTACCCGGCATAAAGCCAGTTTGGTCTTCATGAATCAAATTATGTATAACTCCATTAAGTCTTTTAGCTAGGATCTTGGCAAGTATCTTAGCGTCTGCATTAAGTAGGGATATGGGGCGGTAGGAGGTGCAAAGCTCAGGATCTTTACCTGGCTTAGGTATGACCACTATTATTGCCTCTGTCATGGATGGCGGAAGTATAGAGTCTTTCAGGGTCCCCGTGATCATCTCGTGTACTTTGGGTATCATTTGCTCCCCGTGTTGTTTATAAAATTCAGGGGGAAGGCCATCCGAGCCCGGAGTCTTCCCCGCCTGAAGTTCACCTATGGCCTGTTTTACCTCCTCCAATGAAATGGGTGTGTCTAAACAGTTTCGGGTCTCTTCAGTAAGTGTAGGGAAGGCGAGTTGACTAAGGAAGGAGTCCAGCTCCCCCTCAGAGTAACCCGCCCTAGATGAATATAAGGATTTGTAGTATGTGACAAAACAGGCGTTAATAGCAACTGGATCAGTCACCAGATTCCCATCTTCAGTTCTAATACGGACAATGGTAGACGTAGGCTGCTGTTCCTTCGCCAGCCATGCCAGCAGGTGTCCTGTTTTTTCCCCCTGTTCAAATATACGTTGTGTCTGTGTTAATTGTTGTTTTTTAGCCCCCGCTACTCGGAGGAGCAGCACCTCTCGATATGCAGCCTGCATATCGGACAGGGTAATTGGGTTTTGAGTCTGGACGTATTAGGATTCAAGGTCTTGTGCCCTATTCTCAGCTTCCTTAATAGAAACCCTGGCGTCGTGTCTGGCAAGGGAGATCACGGTCTGATAGCTTCCCCAAGTGTACGCCTTAAAGGCGTCCCACCTGATAGGCAGCACTGAGGAGTTAGCGTTAGAAGTCCAAAAGTCTGCTATAGATGTATCTATACTTGTCGCAGTACTTTCCTCTGAAACCCAATAACGGGACAGCCTCCATCTCTCTGAAGGAGGGGTCTGTGTTTGCAAAGTAAGAAGCATGGGGGCGTAGTCTGATATGCCCCTAGGGAGCATTTTCACCTTACACGAGAGAGCACCCCCCCACTGGTGTAGATCAAGTCTATCCTAGATAATGTACGGTATGAAGCAGATTAGCAAGTAAATGCCCTATCATGTGGAAATGTCCCCCTCCATACATCAATTAAACCATATAGAGTAGCCCATTTATTGAGGGGAGAGTCAGACCCCCCCCTGAATCCAATCTATCCATGGATGGGTTCGGAGCCATATTGAAATTCCCAGCTATAATAAGGTTGTCCGTGGCATAGGAAGCAAGTATAGGAGTCAGATATTTAAGGAGAGATATGGTAGCCGGAGGAGGCACGTACAAGCCCACAATTAGCATCTCGACAGTATCTATCACAGCATGCAATAAGACAAATCTGCCCTCCGGATCAGTCCTAACGGCGAGTAGGGTAAAAGACAGGGATTTGTGTATTAACATGCTAACCCCCCTAGCATAACCTGAATATGATGAGTGGTAATAGTGCCCTATCCATGGTTTTTTAAGACCTAGGACTTTTCTGCCCACCAGGTGGGTCTCTTGAAGTATACAAATGTGCGGGCTATATTTTTTCAGATACGTCATAACCAGGGTTCTCTTTATTTTGTCATTTAATCCCCTAACGTTCCACGATATAAGTCTCAGAGGCGCCATAACCGTAGAAATAGCAATACTTTAGAATGGGAATATCGAAAGGACTGATCCGGAATAGGACACTTGCCCCCCAATATACAGGAATTCATCTGTAACATCTTGGTCAGCAGGCCCCAGGTTAAGCCAAGGGCCAAAAAAGATGACCTATGTAGACCACTGCTTAAGATCATATTGAACTGAATAGAACCAGAACAAAAAGGAAAACAAAGGAAAAAAACAAAAGGGAGCAACCGTATTCTAAAAGCCCAACCCCCCCCTCCCCGCACATCTGTTGGGGAACTCGGAGTGCTTGTACCCAAAACTGATCCCATTATGTTGTAGGAAAGTCTCCTGTGAGAGCAATGGAGAGGCAGGCGCCTTGCCTTACACAGACGTCACTACTTCCTACGAGACTGGAGATCTCCCCTCCCACGCCTACAGCATCGCAGCATAGAAATGAAAAAATTAAAAAGAAAAGAAAAGAAAACAAACTCTTGCAAAGTATTATAGCGACATTTAGATTTGTCTAATGCATATTCTGCAAGGCAAAGTTAGAAGCAAAAATAAAAAAACACCTAGTATGAACTAGGGGCACACACTTAGTTATTTAACCAGTTTAACCTTCTCAGATATGAGGAGAACAGTTTATCCTCCTAACAGTGTCACGGGCATGAAATTCCCTCAGAGCAGCCTTGTAATGTCTCAGCAATTCTGATCCTGTTCATGGATTTTCCCCCTCATGCTGGAGATATCAACCAGGAATAGGAAGTCAATGTCAGTCACATTCTTCCAGCATCATTGAGCTTTGGGTAAGACATAGACGTTTAAGCAAAAATTTAAAAGAAAACATTTATAATAAAAGAGGAAAACAGGGAAAAGAGCATCCAGTGTGATCCAGAATCGCTCGCTTTGGTATTAATCAGCTTATCTGTTCCAGATATGAGAAGAGCAGTGTTTCCTCACAGCACTACCACAGGTATGAGTTTTCCACATAACTACCTTGCAATAATGTAATACGGAGGGGGTTAACTGCAGCATCGCAGCAAAGTACGTTCCTGACCCGTTCATGGATTTTCCCCCCTCATGCTGGAGATATCAACTAGGGATAGGAAGTCAATGTCAGTCCCATTCCCCCAGCATCGTTGAGGTTTAGGTAAGACATGGACGTTTAATTAAAAATTGAAAAAGAAAAAATTATAATAAAAGAGGAAAACAGGGAAAAGAGCATCTAGTGTGATCCAGAGTCGCTCACTTTGGTATTAATCAGCTTATCTGTTCCAGATATGAGAAGAGCAGTTTTTCCTCACAGCACTACCACAGGTAGAAGTTTTCCACATGGCTGCCTTGCATAATGTAGTACAGAGGGGGTTAACTGCAGCATCGCAGCAAAGTACTTTCCTGCGTATGTATGTCTCCTCATGAATATAAGAGCAGGGAATAGGATATAAACAACAGTCACAATCCCTCAGCATGCTGATAAACTCGGGTTATTGTCATCTGACCCGACATAGAAGGGGAAGGTCGGTCAGCAGGTAGAAGGAAAGGCCGCCAGCAGGCAAAGACTGTGGTCAAAATAATCCTTCTCCCCCCCATGCAATAAAACAAGGGGAAATGAAGGATAACTGAGGAGGGAGGACAGAAAAAGCCCGTCTATACTGGATTGGTAGTAAAGCGTTACCGGGCCCGAGGGAGGCCGTCCAGCCACTGAGAGGCATCTTCTGGGGAGGTGAAGTAGCGGGTAGATTCGCCGTCAATAACCCGAAGGCGGGCTGGGGAAAGCATGCTATATTTGAGCCCTTTTGTACGGAGCTGTGTTTTAACATGGTCAAAAGTCCTTCTGAGCCTTTGCGTGTCAATAGAATAGTCCGGGAATAGCATTAGCTTTGTGTTATCAAAGCGCAATTCGGCTACTTTGCGGGCTTCGCCTAGTGCCAGGTCCCGGTCCCGGAAATTCAAGAGTCTAAATATGAAGGTACGTGGAGGGGATCCCGGAGGGCCTCGCACAGGAGGCATTCTATGAGCTCTCTCTATAACGAAGCGCGGGGAGAATTGGGCCTGCGGAAGGAGGGTGCGGAGCAGATGCTCTGTGAAGGTCGTGGGGTCTTGGCCCTCAGCTCCTTCTGGTAGCCCCACGATCCTCAAATTGTTCCGGCGGCTCCTATTCTCGACATCTTCCGCCCTAGATTCCAAGGCCTTTACTTTAACCTGCAGGGTATGAATGGAGGCCCTCTGATCCCGAATGGAATCTTCCGTCTCGCCAACCCTACGTTCAGCTTCTCCCATTCGTCCCCTCATCTTATCCATGTCTCTCCGCAACAGCCCGAACTCTGTCTGGAGGGTATCGATTTTAGCTGTTAGGGTCGTCTGGCATCCAGCGATCGCCTGCATTAAGGCCTGGAAGCGATCCTCTTCTGCCGTCGCTGGATCCGCCATGTTGGTTTGAGATGCCACGTGTACGCAGTCTATGGCGGCCCGTAGTTGCTGCTGCTGGGATGTTTTAGGATGTTTAGCCTTCCTACCCGGGCCCGATTTGCTTCTTCTCATGCCCTAGTATCCTCCGGTGTCTGTTTGTCAAATGAACGATTAGTTTACGGATATTTTAGGCAGGTGGGAGCAGAGCTCCTCTCACACACGTCCATTCAGGCCGCCAGCTCAGCCACGCCCCCCCTTCGAATAATTTTGCATGATCGTCTCTCAAAAGCTGTGTACTAACTTCGAAAGCAGTATTTTTTCACCCAATTTTCTCATCGTGTGGAGGAGGATTTCCTGGACCAAAGATTGGTCACTTTATTAATCGTGAACAATTATGTCATATGCCTTTGCTGTGGGAGCTCCAGGAGAATAATCCGGATGATTTTTCGCAATTATCTCTCTTGGCATTGTTGACCCCCTATATTAAGAAGCAGGACACATGCTTGAGGCTCTTATTTTATTTTTTGGTTGAATAATAATGATTTGATTAGTTATATTTTCTATATTTTTGGATGCATAGAATGCACTTTTTGGTTAAGTTCTATTGGCAGATAGCATGTCTAATTTTATTTGTTTTCCTTTTTTAATGCACAATAAAACAAATTGTGGAGAATGATATTTGGCTATGTGTTTTACTTCAAATGACAGTTTGGGAGTAGGCAGTTGCATTTTAAAAAATACACTGTAAAATGAACAAGGGACACCAACACCAACATACCGTATATACTCGAGTATAAGCCGAGTTTTTCAGCCCATTTTTTTGGCTGAAAAACCCCCCCTCGGCTTATACTCGAGTGAGCCGTACCTTCCATTAGTAAAACAGCGTGTGTAACAGCGTGCGTCTCCCGCTGTGTATGCAGTCTGTTCCACTGTCCATTGTAAGATTGTCCTCATCTCTAATAGACGGAACTCTGATACAGTTTCCCAGCATTGTATCAGTGTTCCTCTAGCACGGACGAGGAGGAGGCGGAATGGACAGCGGAACAGACTGCATACACAGCGGGAGACACATGCTGTTATACACGCTGTTTTACTAATGGAAGGTACGGCTGCAGATTGGCACAGTGACACTACAGATGGGCACAATTAGACTGCAAATGGGCACAGGAGGCTGCACATGGGCATTGTTTACCCAGTAGCTGCTGCATTTTCCCACCCTCGGCTTATACTCAAGTCAAAATGTTTTCCCAGTTTTTTGTGGTAAAATTAGGTGCCTCGGCTTATATTCGGGTCGACCTATAATCGAGTATATACGGTAGTTGTATCTTTGATCTTAAAAACTACGGGATAATGGTGTTGTGGTAACCAAAAAAAAAAAAAAACAACAAGCATAATAATTTTATTCTTGCTATCACTAGAAAAAAAAGCCTTTGAAAAAGTTTGCCATTACTCCATCAGTATCACCAGCAAAGCAGCTTCATTATTATCTCCCATTAAAGAAAAGAATTGTGCGCTGCATTTCAAGATTTCATAATTTGCCGCATCACGAATGTTAATTCTCCATTACAAATGCTAGTTTACAAGATTGACCGCTTCTGGCTCATCCTTGCTTCTGAGCATGCGTGTTTGTACTTTACACTTTTGTCTGACGGACTTGTGTACACACGCTTGGAAAATCCGACAACAGACATTTATCCGTGGAAAATTTTAAAGCCTGTCATCCAACATCTGTCCATGGAAAATCCGACAACAATTGTCCGATGGAACGTGCAAACGATCAGCTTTTCCGCCAACAGCCTGTCATCACACATTTCCTGTTGTAAAATCCAATCGTGTATACAAGGCTTTAGTGTCAGGATCTGAAAAGTAAGTATAGATAGGTAAGTGGGAAATAGAGTTCAAGCTGCACAGTTAGGGCTCATGCACACAGGACGTTTTAAAAATGCCAGCGCCACAGCAGCGCTAAAAGCGTGTAATTTGCCGTGTTTTTACAATAGCGGTTTTTTTGCATTACTGTTTTTTGGCCTTTTTACAGTCCCAGTAAAAACACTCCCCTTGCTATTTTATATACTCCCCAATTCCCACAATGCATTGTGAAATAATAAATATATATGTTTAACGCCATTTTGAGGGTGGGGAGAGAGAGAGAGAGAGAGAGAGAGAGAGAGAGAGAGAGAGAGAGAGAGAGAGAGAGAGAGAGAGAGAGAGAGAGAGAGAGAGAGAGAGAGAGAGAGAGAGAGGAGAGAACAGTGATTTCTGCAAGAGCTAGCAGAGTTTTGTGTCTGCGGGCTGCTGCTGATCATGTAACAGAGGGTGAGGAGGCAGAGACAGCTAGAAGAGGGATGCAGACAATGGGGGTGATTTACTAAGAAGAAGGCACTGCACCAGTTCATACATTAATTGGTGCGCTGGAAAAGTCATTAATCGAACAGGCGCACATTGAAGCGCAAATAGTGACAATAAATACCCGCATATGTAAACTGCAACTGGCGCTCGGGTAACTGCGATTTTCCCATTGATAATAGTGCATGCCCAATACAATTGGTTCATTTCATCTCATTGGATGTGTCTTGTTAGGCAATTAGTAGGTGTTCTCAATTAATTAACCCTTTTGATGCTAATCTTATTCCTACCACTTCTAATATATCTTTGAAATGTGTTTTTTTCTTTTTTTACCCAAATCTTTCAATACATTACAAAAAACAGAGAAGTGTTTCTAAACCCAATAAATTATTTTTTTTACAGATCTTGATCTTTAAAGGTGACCATTAGGGATGAGCTTTGCGTTCGAGTCGAACCCATGCTCGACTCGAACATTCGCTGTTCGATCGTTCGCCGAATTGCGAGCGTTATGGGCTGTTCGCGCCAAATATGTGTGGCGTGTCACGGCCCATAATTCACTGCGGCATCGCAGTGCATTGCTGGCTGATGATTGGCCAAGCATGCACTATGACCTGCATGCTTGGCCAATCACTGCGCCGTCGGTAGAGAGAGCTGTAATTGGCCAAAGCCAGGGTGGCTTTGGCCAATTATGGCTCAGGGGGTTTAGAACATGCCCCACACTATATAAGGCAGCCTGCACGGCGGCCCTGTGTAGTGTGTTCCGGCGTGCTTAGATAGAGAGAGAGACAGTGTCATTTCATTTGAGTTAGCTAGATTAGGCAGGACAGCCAGTGAGTTAGCTGCAATTATAGTGTATTGTGTATATATATATATATATATATATATATATATATATATATATATATATATATATATATATATATATATATATATATATATATGCATCCCAGGTGATATATATATATATATATATATACACATATACATACACACACACACACACACACACATTATATATATATATATATATATATATATATATATATATATATATATATATATATATATATATACACACACACACACACACACACACATACACACATACACACTGTAATCAGTTTAGCTATTCAGTTATCTTCCTACTGACAGGCAGGCTTGTCTTGTTACAGTATTTACAGCTACCTGAAGAAAATTGCTGGTGTTCTTTTGATCCTATTAGTACCACAGTCAGGCAGCTAGACTATTTACAGTTAGTGTAGTGTGTCCTCCTCACAGTGTTCAGTTAAAGCTACAAGTTAGTTTAGTGTGATCTCTGCACAGTGTTCAGCTAAAGCTATAAGTTAGTGTAGTACGACCTCTGCACAGTGTTCAGCTAAAACTACAAGTTAGTGTAGTACGACCTCTGCAGTGTTCAGCTAAAGCTACAAGTTAGTGTAGTGAGACCTCTGCACAGTGTTCAGCTAAAGCTACAAGTTAGTGTAGTGCGTCCTGCTCACAGTGTTCAGCTAAAACTACAAGTTAGTGTAGTGCGACCTCTGCACAGTGTTCAGCTAAAGCTACAAGTTAGTGTAGTGCGTCTTCCTCACAGTGTTCAGCTAAAACTACAGGTTAGTGAGCCCCTCCCAGTCAGGAGCAGTCTGCAATCATTCTGGTGAAAGGAGCAGCCATTTCTTCCCAACAAAAAGTAGATCTCCAACTTACCAGGATGCCTATGTCAACAGTTGATCATTGCTGTGCTGTGTAGTTTGCAATAAAGTTCATCTTTAAGGAAAAAAATATTGATCAATAATTGACAACGCATTCGATGAACACACATGGGGAAGTGACATTTGCTGGATAGTTGGAAGATCTGATCGATTTCCTAACACAGCCACCAATCTCCCAGTGATATAGAGCTCAATGAATACTAAAGCCTGAGAGTTGGTAAGCACAATCTAAAGCTGTGGTGGTGGGTTATCACCTTTATCCCATATGCACAATAGGGTGTTGGTTTCAGGTGCATGCTTAACTTGGTTGCAAAACAATATTATACTATGGCAAGCATTTTTGTTTTTCTTTCGGTGATGAACTGAGGGAACTACGCCTGAACTCTGACAGATCTGATCGGTCCTTATCCCTAAAGGCCCTGGCTGGGTTTAAGCCGTCTGCTTAATATATTTTGCGCTCTGGTAAGGGCAATTCATGGTTGTGATCTTTTGGATTATTTATCATTCCTATGCATGTTGTACCATTTGGAAGATTTGTGGTGCTTTTTCTTACTCTAAGCGATATTTGGACTATACCATTTATACTTCATACTTATGTCAATATTCACTAAAGGACACTTAGCGCAGTTTATTTTTATTAGTGTAGTGAGAGCTCTGCACAGTGTTCAGCTAAAGCTACAAGTTAGTGTAGTGCGTCCTGCTCACAGTGTTCAGCTAAAGCTACAAGGTAGTGTAGTGCGTCCTCCTCACAGTGTTCAGCTAAAACTACAAGTTAGTGTAGTGCGACCTCTGCACAGTGTTCAGCTAAAGCTACAATTTAATGTAGTGAGACCTCTCAACCGTGTTCAGCTAAAGCTACAAGTTAGTGTAGTGCGTCCTGCTCACAGTGTTCATCTAAAACTACAAGTTAGTGTAGTGCGACCTCTGCACAGTGTTCAGCTAAAGCTACAAGTTAGTGTAGTGAGACCTCTGCACAGTGTTCAGCTAAAGCTACAAGTTAGTGTAGTGAGACCTCTGCACAGTGTTCAGCTAAAGCTACAAGTTAGTGTAGTGAGACCTCTGCACAGTGTTTAGCTAAAGCTACAAGTTAGTGTAGTGCGTCCTCCTCACAGAGTTCAGCTAAAGCTACAAGTTAGTGTAGTGCGTCCTCCTCACAGTGTTCAGCTAAAACTACAAGTTGGTGTAGTGAGACCTCTGCACAGTGTTCAGCTAAACCTACAAGTTAGTGTAGTGCGTCCTCCTCACAGTGTTCAGCTAAAGCTACAAGTTAGTTCAGTGTGATCTCTGCACAGTGTTCAGCTAAAGCTACAAGTTAGTGTAGTGTGTCCTCCTCACAGTGTTCAGCTAAAACTACAAGTTAGTGTAGTGAGACCTCTGCACAGTGTTCAGCTAAAGCTACAAGTTAGTGTAGTGCGTCCTGCTCACAGTGTTCAGCTAAAACTACAAGTTAGTGTAGTGCGACCTCTGCACAGTGTTCAGCTAAAGCTACAAGTTAGTGTAATGCGACCTCTGCACAGTGTTCAGCTAAAGCTACAAGTTAGTGTAGTGAGACCTCTGCACAGTGTTCAGCTAAAGCTACAAGTTAGTGTAGTGCGTCTTCCTCACAGTGTTCAGCTAAAACTACAAGTGTAGTGCGACCTCTGCACAGTGTTCAGCTAAAGCTACAAGTTAGTGTAGTGAGACCTCTGCACAGTGTTCAGCTAAAGCTACAAGTTAGTGTAGTGAGACCTCTGCACAGTGTTTAGCTAAAGCTACAAGTTAGTGTAGTGCGTCCTCCTCACAGTGTTTAGCTAAAGCTACAAGTTAGTGTAGTGCGTCCTCCTCACAGAGTTCAGCTAAAGCTACAAGTTAGTGTAGTGCGTCCTCCTCACAGTGTTCAGCTAAAACTACAAGTTGGTGTAGTGAGACCTCTGCACAGTGTTCAGCTAAACCTACAAGTTAGTTAGTGTAGTGCGTCCTCCTCACAGTGTTCAGCTAAAGCTACAAGTTAGTTTAGTGTGACCTCTGCACAGTGTTCAGCTAAAGCTACAAGTTAGTGTAGTGCGTCCTGCTCACAGTGTTCAGCTAAAACTACAAGTTAGTGTAGTGCGACCTCTGCACAGTGTTCAGCTAAAGCTACAAGTTAGTGTAATGCGACCTCTGCACAGTGTTCAGCTAAAGCTACAAGTTAGTGTAGTGAGACCTCTGCACAGTGTTCAGCTAAAGCTACAAGTTAGTGTAGTGAGACCTCTCAACCGTGTTCAGTTAAAGCTACAAGTTAGTGTAGTGCGTCCTGCTCACAGTGTTCAGCTAAAGCTACAAGTTAGTGTAGTGCGTTCTCCTCACAGTGTTCAGCTAAACCTACAAGTTATTTTTTTGCGAGCTCTGCACAGTGTTCAGCTAAATCTACCTGTAGAAGGTTGGTGGTGTTTTCCTGATCCTATTACTACCGCAGGCAGCTAAATAAGCTACAAGTTATTTTTTGGCGAGCTCTGCACAGTGTTCACCTAAAGCTACCTGTAGAAGGTTGGTGGTGTTTTGCTGATCCTATCACTACCGCAGGCAGCTAAATAAGCTACAAGTTAGTTTTTTGCAAGCTCTGCACAGTGTTCAGCTAAAACTACCTGTAGAAGGTTGGTGGTGTTCTCATACTACAGGCAGGCAGTTGATTTTGCTAGCTGCAGTATCAGAATATATATATATATATATATATATATATATATATATATATATATATATATATCTATATATCCCAGATTAGTGCAGCTACAGGCCATTAGTATGTCTGAAAGGCCAACAAGGAGAGGCAGACAGTCACAAGCCAATAAAAGAGGGCAAGCAGGCTCTGTGTCTAGAGGCAACAGTGCTGGTCGTGGAGACGGTGCATCCTCATCAGCACATGGCCGTGGGACACGCTTGGCCTTTTTTTCGGCAGCTGGCCATGTTGAGCCGCAACATGCGGAAGACTTGGTCGAGTGGATGACCAAGCCATCCTCATCCTCCTCATCCTCTCTCACCCATGCCCAGGGTACTTTGTCTGGCAAAGCAGCGGCCTCTTCCCTCGGCTCAATGTCATCAGTGACTCCTTCCTTAGCCCCACCATGTCCTCCTGAGGAGTCCCTCGAACTGTTTGACCACAGTGTTGGGTACATGCTCCAGGAGGATGCCCAGCGTTTGGAAGGCTCTGATGATGATACTGAGCTAGATGAAGGCAGTAACGTGAGCACGGACAGAGGGGGTGCCCAAGAAGGACAGCAATCGGGCAGTCATGCTCCCCCTGCTGCAGCATACTGCCAGGTTTGCTCCAGTGATGAGGAGGGAGGGGATGATGAGGTCACTGACTCAATGTGGGTGCCTTATAGGAAAGAGGAGGAGGAGGAGAAGGCGGCACATCACCAACGAGGCAGGATGCCATCCAGGGGCCAGCCTAAGAGCAGCACACTGACTGCATCACACCCCAAAGCTCCGCATGTGCAGGACGCTGCAGTCTCTGCGCGTTATTCAAAAAGTTCTTTGGTGTGGGCCTTTTTTGAGACGAGTGCATCAGATCGCACCGCTGCTATTTACAACATATGTCTCAAGCGTATCTCGCATGGCCAAAACATCTCCCGCTTGGGCACCACATGCTTGACCAGACATATGTTGACCTGCCATGCAGTTCGTTGGCAAGCATATTTAAAAGACCCACACCAAAGAACAAAGAGGACCTCTCCTTGCTCCTCATCAGCTGAGATCTCCAACCCCACTATACCTTCAGTCCTCTCTGAGACCTGCACTGAGAGGAATGAAGGTGTAGAATTAGGTGTGTCACAGCCAAGTACTTGTGGGCAATGTGCTTTCGGTACACCGACGTCAGATTGTACCAGGCAAATTTCCCTGCCCCAGCTGCTGCACCGCCGAAAGAAGTTCGCTCCCAGCCATCCACATGCCCAGCGTTTGAATGCTAGCTTGGCAAAATTGCTAGCACTTCAACTGCTGCCTTTTCAGTTGGTAGACTCTGTCCCCTTCCGTGAGTTTGTGGAATGTGCGGTTCCTCAGTGGCAGGTACCCAAATGCCACTTTTCTCACGGAAGGCGATTCCGGCTCTCTACCGGCATGTGAAAGGCAATGTCTTGGCCTCGCTGGACAGGGCGGTCAGCGGTAAGGTGCATATTACCGCTGACTCATGGTCCAGCAGGCATGGACAGAGACGTTACCTAAGTTTCACCGCGCATTGGGTGACTCTGCTGGCAGCTGGGAAGGATGCAAGACAAGGTGCAGTAGTGTTGGAGGTTGTTCCGCCACCACGCCTCCAAAATGCCACTACTAATGATTGTGACACACCTCTCTCCTCCACCCCCTCCTCTTCTTCTTCCTCCATGGCCTCTTCCTGTGCTTTGTCCTCGGAACCAGCGGTGCTCCGTAGCCATTCAAGGGACTACGCAAGTATGCAGGCCAAAAGATGCCATGCGGTGCTTGAGCTGGTGTGCTTGGGGGACAGAGGTTCTGTCAGCTCTGCAGGGGCAGGTTCAGAGGTGGTTGACGCCACGCCAATTTAAGGCAGGAATGGTGGTTTGTGACAATGGCACCAACCTCCTCTCTGCCCTCCGACAGGGCAAATGACCCATGTGCCCTGTTTGGCTCACGTCCTTAACTTGGTGGTGCAGCGGTTCTTGGGCAGGTACCCGGGCTTACAGGATGTCCTGAGGCAGGCCAGGAAAGTCTGTGTGCATTTCCGCCGGTCATATAATGCCAGTGCTCGGCTGGCAGACCTCCAAAAGGAGTTTAACCTGCCCAAGAACCGCCTAATCTGTGACATGCCCACCAGGTGGAACTCAACGTTGGCCATGCTGCAGCGGCTGCACACGCAGCAGAGGGCCATCAATGAGTACCTGAGCGACTATGGCACCAGGACAGGGTCAGGGGAGCTTGTTTTTTTTCCCCACGCCAGTGGGCCATGATCAGGGATGCATGCACTGTCCTGTCACCATTTGAGGAGGCCACGAGGATGGTGAGCAGTGACAGTGCATGCATCAGTGACTGTCCCCCTTGTTCACCTGTTGGAGCACACACTGCATGGAATAATGGACAGGGCACTTGAGGCAGAACAGAGGCAGGAAGAGGAGGACTTCCTTAGCTCTAAAGGCCCCCTTTATCCAGACAGTGTTCCTGCGTGCCCACCGATCACACAGGAATAGGACGAGGAGGAGGATTGTGTCAGTATGGAGGTGAAGCCTGGCACTCAGCATCAGCAGCAGTCTTTAAGGGATCAGTCCCAAGAAACACATGGACTTGTACGTGGCTGGGAGGAGGTGGCTGCGGACCATGTCGTCCTTAGTGACCCAGAGGACTCCGGACCGAATGCCTCAGCAAACCTACGCTGCATGGCCTCCCTGATCTTGCAAAGCCTGGGTAAGGTTCCTCGTATTCGTGGTATCAAGGAGAAGGACCAATACTGGCTGGCAACCCTCCTTGATCCACGTTACATGGGTAAGGTTGCGGACCTTATCTTGCCATCGCAGAGGGAGCAGAGGATGAAACATCTTCGGGAGGCCTTGCAGAAAGGTCTGTGCAATGCGTTCCCAGAGACTGGGAGGTTACAAACTCCTGTTTCTGGACAAGGTGTTGCTGAGGCTTCGGTCAGTCAAAGAAGGAGCGGTGGAGAAGGTGGCCGTCTGACCGATGTGTTCAGACAATTTTTTGGTCCGCAGCCGCAAGGTATGATCGGTTCCAGCAACCATTGCCAGCGTCTGTTTTACATGGTGCAGGAATACCTAGGGGCAAGATCTGACTTGGACACCTTTCCCACCGAAAATCCTCTGGGTTACTGGGTCTTGAGGATGGATCACTGGCCAGAGCTTGCACAGTATGCAATTGAGCTACTGGCCTGTCCTGCATCCAGCGTTCTTTCGGAACGCACATTCAGTGCTGCTGGAGGCTTTGTAACCGATCACAGGGTGCGTCTGTCCACCGCCTTGGTCGATCGACTGACCTTCATAAAAATGAATCAGTCTTGGATCACCACCAGCTACCAAGCACCTGATGCTGATGTAAGCGAATAATTTTTTTTGAAATCTCAGATCCCTTCAAAAGACTGCCTATGCTGATGCTGAGTGATGATCCTGAGTAATTATCCTCTTCCTCCTCAATGATCACACTGATAGCTTGTAAGAACATTTTTGGTTCTGGGTGCCACCACCAGTGCCTAAGGCCCAATTTTTTAGCCCGGCGTGTAATTACAATTTTTGATGCAATACTTTGCAGCAGGGCTCGTTTCTTTGTTCCAACTAGAGTATCTGTGAGGGGTTGCAGTGTTGTGGCACCAGCACCAGTGCCTAAGGCCCAATTTTTCAGCCCCTGTTTAACAGGGGCATGTAATTACAATTCTTGATCTAATATTTCACAGCAGGGCCCTGTGAGGGCTTACAGTGTTGTGGCCACAACAACACCTAAGGCCCAAATTTCTGCTGAGTATATAGGGCAGGCCCCTACTTTCAAACATCCAACTTACAAACTACTCCTACTTGCAAACGGAAGGAGACAACAGGAAGTGAGATGAAATCTACCCCTAGGAAGGGAAATTCTCTCCTGTAAGAGTTAATATGGGAAAAACGTTTCTCCTTTCCACTGATGCTTTATCACCAATCCTTGTTTCACAAAAAACCCAAATTTTCAAAAAACATTTGTCATTGGGACAAAAAAATGAGGTGAAATCTTCTGAAGAGGAGCACAGACAGCAAAACAAATGTCACAGGGGTGATAACCCTTCCCTATGTTTTCCAAAAAGCTTAAAATAGATTTTTTTGGCTGGAGCTAAACACGTTAAAAATGTACCAGTTCAAAATTACAAACAGTTTCTACTTAACAACAAACCTACAGTCCCTGTCTTGTTTGCACCGCCTGTATACTGCTGTTCAGAGTATATAGGGCCTGGTGGCCCCACGCCTTTCCTTTTTTTAATTTAGGTGCGGGGTTCCCCTTAATATCCATACAAGACCCAAAGGGCCTGGTAATGGACTGGGGGGTACCCATGCTGTCTGTCTCACTGATTTTCATCCATATTGCCAGGACCCGACATTACATTAAAGCCGCAAACAGTTTTAAATGACTTTTTTCCTTTAAAAATGACATTTTGTGCAGGGACTGTTCTAAGCATGGGAAACACGCGCCACTTTAAAGGCATACTATAGACACCCCCCAGGTACGATATTTAAAAGAATATTTCACTTTTTTTTTTTTTAACTTTAAGCATCATTAAAATCACTGCTCCCGAAAAAACAGCCGTTTTAAAAGTTTTTTTTGCATTGATACATGTCCCCTGGGGCAGGACCCGGGTCCCCAAATACTTTTTATGACAATACCAAGCATATAAGCCTTTAAAATTAGTACTTTTGATTTCTCCCATAGACAATTCATTATAGCCGCGAATTTTCGGTCCGTTCGCAGGTTCTGGTGCAAACCGAACCGGGGGGTGTTCGGCTCATCCCTAGTGACCATACACTGCAATCAGTTAGATCTTAAATAAATTAACACCTCAAAAGGTCAATCTTCAGGGAACCTGGGTAGGAGGGAGGAGCCGGATGTGGGCGAGGTTGGACTGCTAGGGCTGTGAGGTGGGAGCTCGGCGTCCCTCCAGCCGTGATGCAGACCAGGAGCTCACGGAACGAATGCTAGCCTCCCGCCCCCTCATCCCGGCGGGCCGTGCGGTGAACGTGGCTATTGCTCTCTTCTCTGGCCCCCTTTCGGCTCCAAAAACCAGCGGTGTCCCTGAGAAGCAGCTCCCTGAGCAGCAGCAGCAGCAGCAATAGCCAAGAGCGGCCACGGCCGGGAGTATGGTCAGGTTCGCCGTGCCATCCCCCACTTGATGGTGAAGCAAGCAGACTACCAGAGGCGATTTCCACAAGCAGGTGAGCGTCAGAGGAAGGGCTGCCCGAAGCCTGTGAAGCAGCAGCAAAAGCATCAACTGACAGTGATGAGAGAGGGAATCTAAGCACCGGGGGAAGCTTCCAGGAGCTGCAAGGAGGGAAAAAAAAAAAAAAAAAAAAAAAAGGAATCACATAACAGGAGCCTGGTGGGTAAGACTCTGTAAATAACACTATTCAACAAGGAGGGTAAGTAACTTCCTACCCATGACTTAAAGCTGTATGGATATCTTTGCCTTTTTGTCTTCTAAGGACTGATGCTTTAAGTTGTGTTACCACCTGCATTACCACTTGATTGATTCTAAATATTCTTGTACCAAAGCCACAACATTTTCTATTTTAGTGTATACTAAGACATACCTGGCAGAGGGGTAGATGTGAAGGCTGGGGGGCGGTAGGGACGAATCCATAAGAGCACAAGCAGCCCCAGGATCCCTCGCCTTCGGTTGTACCTGGGGGGGGGGGGGGTACGGGTCCGCACCCCCAGGTCCGGGACTTTATTGGAATAAAGTATAAACCAGCTTACCAGCATATTTTCAAGGCCGGAGGTCCGGGTAGGAGTGCAATAGCTGTATAGACAGGGAGAAGGACCCCAAGAGACTCTGAATATACTTCAGCAATTAAAGGAGGAATACGCAAACAAACAATAGGTAATCAGCCACGCGTTAACGCCATCTAGGTAACCTCTCACCTCTTGGTCAGTATACACCATTGGCCTGTCCCTACAGGGCCGAAAGAAATAGAGAAATGAGAGGCAAGTCAACAAGAGGGACCACAGCAAACCCACCCAGGACCAGTTCAAGCCCAGGTACAATTAGGAGATACATGGTGAATGACGGTAGCAAGGAGAGCCCGGGCAAATTAATAGGGGCAACAGCGGCAACAGGTACAAAAAATAAAACACCAGAACACACAGGTAAAGCGGGGACAAGAAGACAAATGGCTGAAGGGAATATAAGACCCCCAGGCAGCGATATAGGAGCAGAACCGTTAGTGGAGCCCCAGCAAGACAGAATACTCCCCACTAAGGGGGAAATAGCAGAGATGTTCGCTAGACTGGAGGTCTCAATCAAGGAGGAGATTAGTATTGTACATGAAAATATGAGCCACATTCTGAAAAGAGTGAAGGAGGCGGAATCTATAGCTGAAAAACAAGGAGCCGAAATTCAAAAACTGAAACATCAGATGGAAGTCATGCAGGTCGAACAAAGAAATATCAAATACAGACTGAAAGACCAAGAGAACCGCAGCAGAAGAAAGAACCTCCGGATCAGAGGCCTCCCGGAACCGCAAGAAGAAATAGAGAACCTTCAGCTTAAAATGGAAGAAATTTTTAAAGACCTGATGAACTCAATAGAGGCCGGCAGAAAGCTTAAATTGGACAGGGTGCATAGAATAAGAAAACCACCAGAAATCAGGGGGGATCTACCATGAGATGTTATCGTGCAATTCCACAACTTTGCGGATAAAGAACAAATAACTTCCAACTTAAAGAGAAACCTCCAGGCTAAGTACGGAGAAACAAATCTGCACATCTTCCAAGACCTTGCAGCAGAGACTCTCAATAGGAGAAGAATCCAGAAACCCCTTCTGGCAACCCTGAAAGCGCATGGAGTCCAATACTCCTGGGGCTTCCCAGCCTGCCTAATTGGACGCAAAGAGGGTCGAAAGGCCGTGCTTAGATCTTAGAAGAAACGCAAAAATTTTGTGAGCGCCTAGAAATACCTCTTTTGGAAATCCCGGGTTGGTGGGAGAAAAACACCAACCATGATCCAATAGGGGAAATACCTACCTGGAAACCTGTAGGAAATCCGTAGCAAACCTGTAGCAAACTAAAATAGAACAAAAAAAAAAAAAAATATATAGTATTGTGGACTCAGAGAAGCCTCAGTATAGATATATATGTAGTCTGCTCGGTGATGATGTAGTGGGCCACGGAGCTGGTGGGGGGGGCGGGAGGGGAGTGACGGGATGGGGGAGGCGAGAGGTATGAGGGAGGGAGCGCCGGAGCCGACAGCTTCCTTACAAGAAATGGAAAACCTGCGGTCTCGACCAAACCCCACCCCGAGCTCTACCTCTGGGGGACAACCGGGGGGCCGGGTGGTGGAGGAGGGCCACGGTTATTATCTGGGTCGAGCCAAGACCCGTTTTACCCCCAAAAGTCTGGGGAAGGGAGAGGGGGAGGGGGTTGGGGCAAGGGGAGTTTTCAGGAGGTGGGGGGGTGGATGGGGGGAGTAGGGGGAAGAGAGGGGGGTGGGGAGCAAGAGAGAGCCCAACGCAGCTAATAGTACCAGGAACCTGTCCTTTAGAAAACAGAATCCAAGTAAGAGAGAGTGATGTCACCTAATCTAAAAATCATTTTTTACAACGTAAGGGGTCTGAATGCCTGTGTTAAGCGAGCGAACATTCTGGGGGAATTGAAGTTCCTGAAGGCTGAGGTGGCTATGCTTCAAGAGACACATCTTAGTGCCAACAGGAACCAAACAATCTACTCCAGAGACTTCCCAGAGTGGTACTATAGTGATTCACCAATTAGGGGTGCAAGAGGAGTGGCCATAGGGTTTGCCAGGGGAATGAGATTCGAACTAGAGGAGAGACTATCCGATCCAGGAGGGGAGGTTTCTCTTCCTGAAAGGAAAAATTAATGGCTGGAAGTGTTCCCTGGCAAACATCTATGGACCAAACAAAAACACTTATAGAAGAGTAATGAGCATGTTGACTAAATTTGGGATATTTAAGACGGGGAGGGCCATAGTGGAAGGAGACTTCAATTTGTGCCCGGACCCCGAGAGAGATTGTTCGTCCCATGCGCGGGGGGAGAAGGGGAGTGTGGTCGGAGAAACTTAAAAAAAAATTACATCAGCTCCAGTTGCTAGATGCCTGGAGGATAGAACAGGGAGATATAAGGGACTACACTTACTACTCCCCCGTGCATGGGACATACTCAAGACTCGATTTTTTCTTGGTAGAGCACAGGATGCTGGAAGAAATTACTGGGGTTGCCATTGGTAATATGACCTTCTCGGATCACGCACCCGTGAGCTTATATATAAAAGGTAGGAGAAACTGATACACAGAGTACGGGGTGGAGATTGAATGAAGATCTGTTAGCAGATAACGACATTTTAAAGAGAATAAAGGAAGAGCTAGAGTGGTTTTTCAAAATCAACACTCCCGGAGAGGTAAATGAGGCTACAATCTGGGAAGCCCATAAATATAAGGGGGATTTTTATGATGATAGGGGGGGGAAAAAATAAAAGATTGAAAAATCAAAGGCTGGCCCTGACCAAAGAGATCCAAGAACTGGAGCAACAACATAAAGCATGGGAGGGAGGTATGGACAAACCTACTCAAAAGGAGGGAAGAGTTGAGGACCTCTCTGGAACAGGAAACACGCAAAATGTATTATTTGGTCAAAAAAGAGAGATACATGAACAGTAACAAACCCGGTAGGCACTTGGCAAGGGCTCTAAAAAAGAAGAAAACAAGCAATTATATTGAAAAAATTAGGACCAGTTCGGGGGAAATTAAACATAGAACGCGAGATATAGCTAAAGCTTTTCAAGCTTTCTATGGGACACTGTATGCAATAAAACCAGACAACCCTCAGGAACAGGATAAACACAAGCATGAGGTCAGTAAAATGTTCTTAAAGGGGGCAAACTTAAAAAAAATCACGGAAGAGGATAGTAACATGCTAGACGCCCCTGTGACCCTACAGGAATTAAGGAGGGCCATCCAGGATATCCCAAAGGACAAAAGCCCAGGGCCTGACGGGCTGACTGCCCTTTATTATAAAAAGTTTCAGGAATCACTGCTCCTCATATTGTGCTCTTACATCAACGGGATCGGGGAAAGTTGGGAGATGAGAAAGGAAGCACTCGAAGCAAACATTGCCGTCATAATGGAGGGAAAGGATAGCACCTTGTGCTCCAGCTATAGACCCATTTCCCTTCTGAACGTAGATATGAAGATCTACTCAAAGATCCTGGCAGATAGATTGAAAAAGGTCATAAAAGAAGTGATCCACTCTGATCAAGTGGGATTCGTACCTGGGAGGGAAGGAAGAGATAACAGCATTAAAACGTTAATGGTGACCCAGATAATGAAGGACAGGGGAGCCCCAGGCCTACTCCTGTCGATAGATGCTGAAAAAGCATTCGACAGGGTAGACTGGGGCTTTATGTGGAACACCCTGGAAGAGTTTGGGATTGGCAATAAAATGATCAGAAGGATCAAGGCCCTGTATACCCACCCCACCGCCAGAGTCAAAATTAATGGCACCCTGTCCGGGCCCATTGAGCTGCAAAATGGTACCAGGCAGGGTTGCCCGCTTTCCCCGCTGCTGTTCGTGCTGACATTGGAGCCGTTGTTGGCTAGGATAAGACTCGGATATCAGCGGGGTTAAAATTGGGGAAGATTAATTTAAAATTGCAGCATTTGCAGATGACGTCCTGTTGTATGTCACCCGTCCGAGGATTACCCTTCCCAACTTACTTGCGACCCTTAGAAACTATGGGCGATTATCAAATTTTCGGGTAAATGCGACCAAGTCGGAAGTAATGGAAGTTGTAGAAGATAAAGAAGGGGACAAGGCCTACCAAAAGAGTCTGCCTTTTAAATGGGGGATAAAAGAATTGAGCTATCTGGGAGTAAAAATAACATCAACAAAAGAGACAATGTTTCAAGCTAATTACATGACCCTCATTAATGAGATTGGGGTTGAGTTAAATAGATTTCCGCGGAATCGACTGTCATGGGGTGGTAGAATAAACTTACTCAAAACGTCAATTCTTCCCAAAATCACATACAAAATTCAAATGTTACCATTTGCAATTTCACAGAGTTTTTTGAACAAAATGCACACACTGTTTCTAAAGTTTATATGGAGGGGGAAGAAGTCACGAATAAAGTATGCACAATTAGTGAATGGCAAGAAGAGGGGGGGTTGGGGGGCACCAGATATTAAAAAATACTACACAGTAATACTATCACGTATCCCGGAATGGGTTAATAACAATAAAGACAAGCAATGGGTGAAAATAGAGAACACAAGGAGTGGGGTAGATCTAGGAAAAAGTGTTTGGATACCACCACAATTTAGAAAATTAAACACAAAAACATTTGACATCACGAAACACGTATTGAACACTTGGGATAAAATATACACTAGAGAGAAGTGGAGATACAACTCGCCACTAGTCCCGTTTAAGGGTACAGATTACTTTCCGCCGGGGAGGGAGGACTTGGCTGGGAGATGGATACTGAGGGAAGAGGTTCAGCTTAAAGATATCACCAGTCAGGGAACATTGTGTTCCTACCAGGAACTCAAGGCAAGAGACAATTGGTTTGTTATGGATAACTGGAAGTACAGGCAGCTGAAACATTTTGTAGAATCCCTCCCACAACCAATTAGGTCGATGGAAGACCTTTACCCCCTGGAAAAAGTATTTATAAAGAAAAACAGGAGGGGAGGATTGTCAAGGATTTATAGAACTCTGATAGAAATGGGAGAGACTGAGCGTCCAGGATTTCTTAGGAAATGGGAGGAGGAAATAGGAAACAAGATTAGTGACAATAAAATGAGGAGGATCCTGAGCAGAGTAAATGCTACATCAGTAAATTATAGGATTGCAGAAATGAATTTTAGAATCATGGCCAGGATGTATGTCACCCCGGATCTAGCACATAAAATCCAGGATGAGACTTCGCAGTTTTGTTGGAGGGGGTGCAGGGAAATAGGGACAATGGCGCACATCTGGTGGACGTGCCCGGTAATAAGAAAATTTTGGGAGGAGATAAGGGGGATCATATACATGATAACTAATAAGAGAGTACCAGATGACCCCTGGGTGTGCCTGCACCATGGTAGTAACTTGCCCTCCAAGAACTATCGGAAAATCCTGTTACCGCACCTCCTCAATGCAGCTAAGAGTCTCATCCCCAGACACTGGTGGGATAGTAGGAAACCCTCAACGTGGGAGTGGTTCGATAAAGTAGACCGAATTCACTGCATGGAATATTTAAGATACAGTGAAGGGCTGGAGATGGAGCAATATGAGGAGACATGGAGAGATTGGGTTAGGTTCAAGGCCTCTAAGGGGATTATGGGGGAGGTGGGGGGGTAGGGGGGAGGGGGACATAGTAGCATTATATTGAAGAACCAGTAATGGTAGAGGGTAACATTTTTATATTACATATGGAATTTAAAGTTTATGAGCAAAAAGAAAAGGCCACAATGATGTGAAAGTATTGAGGGATAAGTTTGACTGGAAAGTTGAAACAACATTTTCCCATGAATAGTACTTGACTGATGTGGCAAAAAAAAAAAAGAAAAAAGAAAAGAAAAAAAAAAAAAAAAGATCTTAAATAAATTAGATTTAGTGCAAGAGCCTGTTTGACTTCCTATAAATTCACAGCAGGACAAGCAGCTTCCTGAAGGAGCGTGATGTCATTCCGCCGCTTCCAGAACCAGATATGCGCCACGGGTACATACCTCCACGCACACAGCAGTTGCGCATCTCACATACACAGCGGTCGGGCATCTAGATGCATTTGGTGCATCTAGCTGCAGGAACCCAATTTTTATGGATATTAATAGTAAAACAGATTTCCGGGACTGGACTAACAAATGTTTCTAGTGAAAGGCAATTGGTGTTTTCTATTAACCGCTTTAGCCCCGGAAGATTTTACCCCCTTCTTGACCAGAGCACTTTTTGCGATTCGGCACTGCGTCGCTTTAACTCACAATTGCGCGGTCGTGTGACGTTGCACCCAAACAAAATTGACGTCCTTTTTTTCCCACAAATAGAGCTTTCTTTTGGTGGTATTTGATCACCTCTGCGGTTTTTATTTTTTTGTACTATAAACAAAAAAAGAGCGACAATTTTGAAAAAAATGCAATATTTTTTACTTTTTTACTATAATAAATATCCCCCAAAAATATATAAAAACACATTTTCTTCAGTTTAGGCCGATATATATTCTTCTACATATTTTTGGTAAAAAAAAAAATCAATAAGTGTATATTGATTGGTTTGTGCAAAAGTTATAGCGTCAAAATAGGGGATAGTTTTATGGCATTTTTATTATTAATTTTTTCTTTATTAGTAATGGCGGCGATCTGCGATTTTTTTATCGGGACTGCGACATTATGTTGGACACATCGGATACTTTTGACACTATTTTGGGACAATTGTCATTTATACAGCGATCAGCGCTATAAAAATGCACTGATTACTGTGTAAACTATGACACTGGCAGGGAAGGGGTTAACCACTAGTGGGCGATGAAGGGGTTAAGTGTGTCCTAGGGAGTGATTCTTACTGTGGGGGGGATGGGCTTTAACTCACATGACAGCGATCACTGCTTCCGATGATAGAGAGCAGTGATCTCTGTCATGATACAAGCCAGAACAGGGAAATGCCTTATTTACATAGACACTTCCCCTTTCTGCAGCTCCGTGACACGATCGCCAGGAAACCGGCAGACATTGAGTCCGCTGGTCACGTGGGCACAGTCTGCTATCCCCGCCTCTTAAAGGGGACGTACAGGTACGCCCATTTGCCCACCGCTGCCATTGTGCCGACGTATATCGGCATGCAGCGGTCGGCAAGTGGTTAAACAATGTCTAAATGGGTCATTGACATGCATCACAGTTGAACTGTGTCTTTGCAATGTTAAACTAAATGAAATCCTTTCTTATTTTTGCTTGGGGATAGAGTGCAGAGGGAGTAGAAGTCTTGTCAGTTTTTGGGGATGTCTGCACCCCTGATAGGGTGAAGACACCTCCCAAATGTTGCCAGTTTCTCCTTCAAATTTATTCACTTCCTGTCACATAGCCAAACAGGAAGTGAGGGTAAAACCCTAACAATGTCTTTCCTTGGGGACACACAGGTCAAGCTAAATAGTTTCCCCATAAGGTAAATTGCACTCTAGCATTTTGCTGTGCACACCCCAAATTATTAAGTATCTTGGACTTTTGGGTTTATTTATTAAAGGCAAATCCACTTTGCACTACAAGTGCACTTGGAAGCGCAGTTGCTTTAGAGCCGAGAGGGACATGCAAAGAAAATAAAAAAAACTGCATGGGGTGTACACAACAAAGTGCTAGAGTGCAATTTGCCTAATGGGGACACTAGTTAGATTGACCTGTGTGTCCCCAAGGAAAGACATTTTTAGGGTTTTACCCTCACTTCCTGTTTGGCTATGTGACAGGAAGTGAAGCCAATTTTCAGAAAAAGGACACAAAGCCCAACCTAAAAAAAGACAAGCAGGGGTTCTGACACTCACTTGGTTTCCCTCAAATGCCCACAAATAGAATAGGATTGTCTTCAGCTTGATTTGAGCTCAGTGCTCTAAATCAGTGGTTCTCAACCCTGTCCTCAAGTACCCCCCAACAGGCCATGTTTGCAGGTTTTCCTTCATCTTGCACAGGTGCTTTAAATTACAGTCAATGGCTTGGTATTTTGGACAGCTATTTTAGCTAAGATAAATTCCCAAAACAAGTCCTGTAGGGGGTACTTGACGACTGTGGCTGAGAACCACTGCACTAAACTGGAAAATGGAATACTTACCTCTCTGTAATTTTCCTTCCCTGGTGCCTATCCATGTCCATGGCAGCATACGCACAATCTATGCATATGCTGCCATGAAGGCACCAGGAAATGCAAGTTCATTCAGTGCAGAGACAGAATTTCAAAGTGGGTACGTCTGTTAAGGATGTCCTTAAATTACTAACCCAAAAAAACACACTCTCTGAGCATGCCCAGAAAACTCCAAGTGCTATTCACACACAAAAAGCACAAAAAAACCCAAAGTCCCTGCGCATGCCCAGACCAACCAAAATGCATTTCACACATCGAAAGCCACAGCAAAAAAACAAATTCCCTGAGCATGCGCAGACCAACCCAAATGTAGCCAGCACAAAATAAGCTAACCCCCTGTCCAAAATTAAGCACATCATTCATAGGGTTGCAACATCATCCCTTTAATCGAGGACATATATTAATTACACGGGTTCTGAGGCTGATTTAATGCAGATAAGGCACCAAGTGAGTTTAATTACCACCTTAAGCAGCCACAGAACCTGTGTAATTAATGTGTGTCCTGGATTAAAGGGATGATGTGGCAACCCTAATGGGGGCCCAGGTCCCACCCTGAGGGACATATTTTAATGTCACCAATTTGGACATCACCAAAAATGAAACAAGGAGAAGTGCCTTTAAAAATGCAAAATTGCTTAAAAGCTAGTAACTTGGGGGGGGGGGGGGGGGGCTTACTCTGCCTGTAAGGTGGAGCATCTGCAGCATGTATCCTAAATACTGCTTCAAAGATGTACGGCTTTAGAGAAAACTTACAAATCTACATTGCAGCTGCAAGATTTTAACCCAAAACAAAAAATAGCCTGCCCCCCAATACATACAAGGCCATTTGGTTCTGTTAAGGCTTTGTAGTGGGCACCTACTTTTAGTTGGTGACCCTTTTTGCTAGCTTTCTATGTCAGGTAAATTTAGACAGGCTTGTGCTATTACAGCAGGCCTGTTGTTGTCAGTTTCCTTTTGAGTGGCAGGTAGTTTATGTGATAGTCTGGACCAATCATTGATTTGCTTGGTAATTCCGGGACTCTCATATAAAAGCGGGGTCACGTGGTTAGAGTGGGAGTTCGAGGTCGAGTCCAGTCCTGCTCTGAGGAGCGAGAGAGCCAGCCTGGTTCCCAGAGGGGAAGGTGGAGGTTTTTCCCCTCCGGGGAGCCAACGGGGCTTCACCTTTGTGAGAAGGGTGAAGAACCAATCTTCATGGAGGAACAGACGACATCTTACAGCATGTAATCGCTGATGTCGTTGGCCGCCCTGCGGGGAGGGGCCACAAAGGAGAAGAGGAACTAAGAATCATTGCGGGAGAAGTAGAGACAAGCAGAAGGAAACTGGGTGATCGATCGCTTAGGAGCGACACACGGGCTATTGAGCAAGTGAGTGAAAAGCCCAAGGGAGGGGTACTGTCCAGAGGCTGAGGGATATTGGTACGCAAGTCAACAAGACAGGTGGTTGTGGCCTGTGACTTTGAGTTCAGCATTGCCCCAGGATTCCAATCAGTCAAGCAGGAAAAGGTCATTCAGAGTGACTCTTCTTTAGCTCAACTTGGAAGTACCATGCGGATGGGAAGTAGTGGTAAAAAGGTAGCTGTGAAGCTGCGAGCACATATATAGAGATACAGACTGTTCTTAGAAGTTCTGCAGATAAAGATGTTATTCAGAGTGACTCATTGTTTATTCTCTATCAAAAATCTACTTCCATCTTCCCTGATAAAGTAATCATCCAGTTTTGAATCACTATCACCCGCAATGTTATGAGTCTTTGCAAGTGAAGCAAGGAAAAGATCAGAAATCAACCAAAGAGCATCTCAAAGAAAGTCCTTCTCCCATCCCAGTTTATGTTGATGAATAAAGCATTAAGAAAAAGCATTAAGGACTGTGACTTTTAAATCTATGTGCTGCGAGAGTTGAGTGGTAAATGTGAATTACGGATATAACAAATATTTAGCCGCTCCTTCGGGGGTAATCGCTGCACTTAAAATGAGAACCCCACATGAAAAATATCACCCCAAACTAAAAAAATATTGTGCCCCTCCCACACACTAACAAACCCCTAGCCAAACACAGCAAGCCAGCCCATGAAATGGGGGTGGATGTTTGGGGGCAGGAGGGGCTCGGCACCCTCAAAGTCAACCACCTTGTTCCCATATTCAGGGGGACAAGGGCCTCTTCCACACAACTCTAGGCTGGGGTTGTGGAGGGCTGCAGAAAGGGGGCTGTACAGAATGTGGAAAGCCCCTTTAAACTAGTGGGTACAAGGTGCTTTGTGGTTGGTATTGGGCTGAGCCCAACATGCCCCAGAAGGCAGCCAGCTATGTTGAGTGCATGTGGCCTTGTATGGTTCAGGAGGGGGTTGGGCGATCGCTCTTCTCGCCCCTTTACTAGCTGGCCCTGTTGTATGCTCTGAAAAAGGATGTGGTTTGGATTGGTAAAGGCAGCTCACAGCCTTTCAAAAATGGAGTGGAGTGTGGAGTTCCCCTTTAAAAGCAAAAGTTAGCCCATGGAAATCAAAGGGGTTAGAGTGGGGAGACAAGAGCATTGGAGAATGGAGTTCCCCTTTAAAAGCAAAAGTTAGCCCAAGGAAATCATATGCATTAGAGGGGGAAGATTAAATGCCCTTTTAGGAGGAGCTAGAGGAGCGAGAGTCTTTTTACATCATTTTAACAAGGTGGATGTCACATGTTGGCAACGTAACATGCTAACATGACCTGTGTGCAAATCTCCTTAAAAAAAATACATAAAGGTGAACCAGCGTAAAAAAAAAATTTGTTACGTTTAGAGGTGCGGCCGTTCAACCAATGCAATTGCATGTACGTTGCTTAACATTTACTAAGATTTTGGCCGTGCAGGGAACAAACTCATGTGAACGATCGCAAGAGCCGCTTGCGCATGAGCATTGCTTACATTGATCTCACGCAGTTCTAAACGTACTTGCAGGCACAGCAGGCTTTCTCTGAAAAAGTTACTTTCTCATTCTATTTTGGGCATATTTGTTACTTGGGCAGCTATTACTAAACTTCCTCACATCAACCCATAATATTGGCACCCCCATCTTCTGTCAATATTGAATTGGAGATGCTGTGCGCCATGTCCATAGTGGCGCACAGATTGCATTCTCCGTGCGCTGAAATCGCTATAATAAATGAGGGATTTGAGCTCTGTTATGTTGTAAATATCGAAATGTGTGTTACGCCTCTCCGTGCGCCTGTACTGATGGCGCACGGCTTTCGTAAATCACCCCCAATGTCGCTTCTGGACCCATCCCTTTTTATCGCAGCCCCTCAGTTTGGAATACTTTTCCAACATGTATGCAGAGTTATGGAGATATCCGGATAAGTTCCTTAACTTTACCCGTATGTCTGCTGCTTCGTTTGACACCCTTCTTGAGAGCCTACGACCAAGACTAGCAAGACACCCAAATGAGGAAGAGCGTGTCGGAGGAACGTCTCCTCATGACAATCAGGTATTTTCTTATGACATTATTACATAACACCTATTAAAGATTGATAAAATATATATATATATATATATATATATATATATATATATATATATATATATATATATATATATATATATATATATATATATATATATATAAATAAAATTTGCAGGAAATTCGAGCGCCCCATAATGCACTGCAAGTCCGCAGTGCATTGCCGTATGATGATTGGTCAATGCAGATCAGGCCATACACCTGACCTGCATGCTTTGGCCAATCACAGCATGCTCCTCAGCGAGAGCCATAATTGGCCAAAGGCAGGGTGCCTTTGGCCAATCATGGCTCAGGGGGACTAAGTCCACGCCCCACATGGTGTATATATATACATATACACACACTCTGCATTCAGAGTAGCCTATATATACTATATATACTCTGCATTCAGCGTAGCCTATATATACAGTGCATTTGGTGGTGTACAGTAGATAATACAGTGCAGGCGGTGTACACAGTATATAATACGGTGTAGTGCGGTGTTAAAAAACAAAATGCCCATCATGTCCGGAAGGCCTTCAAGGAGAGGCAGACGCTCACAGGCCACTAAAAGAGGGCAAGCAGCCTCTGAAATAATATTTAACAGCAGGGACCGTTCCTGCACCTAGAGTTGCCACCTTATCCCTTTAAACCCAAACACCTTTGAATTACACAGGTTCTGAGGCTAATTAAATGCAGATAAGGCACCAAGTGAATTTAATTACCACCTTAAACAGCCACAGAACCTGTGTAATTAATATGTGTTCGGGTTTAAAGGGATGAGGTGGCAACTCTACCTGCACCCAACAAGAGTAACTGTGAGGGGTTACAGTGTTCTGGCACCACTAACACCTAAGACCCAGTGTTTCTGCCCCTGTTGAACTTTTGGAACTTATATTGAACAGCAGGGCCCGTTCCTGCGCCCAACAAGAGTAACTGTGAGGGGTTACCGTGTTCTGCCACCACCAACAGCTAAGGCCCAACTTTTCAGCAGAGTGTATAGTGCAGTCCGTATATACTGCAGTTCAGAGTATATAGTGCCCTCAGTGTAGTATATATATAATACAGTGCAGGGTATATAGTGCAGTGTACAATATATAATATAGTGTATTGAAGTCGTTAAGGGAAGCCCTATGACAGAATTAAGAAAAAGACGGCATGGGTTTCCCCCGTCTGGTATGGATTTTGGGGGGGGTGCATTTTTTTTGGTGTGGAGTTCATCTTAACAATCAAACCAGACCTGAAGGGCCTGGTATGGACTGGTGGGGGGGGGGGGGGGTTAGACCCAAGCTGTTTTATTAAAAAAATTTTATGTATATTCCTGGGAATTGGCAATACATTACAGCCATGAGCAATTTTAAATGACATTTTTCCTTTAGAAATAAACATGGGAAAAATGTGCTACTTTACAGGCAGACTAAGGGGACCCCCAGGCACGATAATGAAAGGAATATTTCATTTTTATTGTTTCACTTTAAGCATTCAAAATCACTGCTCCTGAGAAAACAACCGTTTTAAAAACTTTTTTTTGCATTGATAAATGTCCCCTGGGGCAGTACCCGGGTCCCCAAACACTTCTTTTTGGCAATAACTTTCATATAAGCCTTTAAATTGAGCACTTTTGATTTTTCATGTTCGTGTCCCATAGACGTTAACAGTGTTTGCATGTTCGCACAAATGTTTTGCCTGTTTGCAAGTTCTGGTGCAAACCGAACCGGGGGGGGTTGTTAGGCTCATCCCTAATATTGACATGATAGCATGATTTCTTCCCCTTTCTGATGCTTGGTCTGAACTTCAGCAAGTCGTCTCTGCCACATCTAGACGTCAAAATGCATTGAGTTGCTGTGCTGCCATGTGATTGGCTGATTGGCAATTTGTGTAACCAAGCAATTGAACAAGTGTACCTAATAAAGTGGCTAGAGTGCAATAATATATATATATATATATATATATATATATATATATATATATATATATATATATATATATATATATATATATATATATATATATATATATAAATAATCAAATATATTTTCCTCTAAAAAAAAATTTTCATGCGCATGTATGTTTAATTGTAGATTTTTGGCAATGGCACAAAGCTACGCATCCTTTCACCACGTGGGTGTCTCCACAGTGGCCCAAGTTACACGAGACACCTGCTTGGCATTGTGGGAGGATTTGAAGGTAGTGGTTATGTCAGAGTCCAATGAAGAAACATGGGAAGCTATAGCCAACAAATTTTGGGAGAAAACCCAGTTTCCCAATTGTATTGGAGCCCTCGATGGTAAACACATCAGGGTTAAAAAGCCTCCCTAGTCAGGATCCCTATATTACAACTACAAAAAGTATTTTTTTGTGGTCCTCATTGGTTGATGCAAACTTACAGTTCATAACTGTAGATGTTGGAGCATATGGCAGCCAAGGAGATGCCAGGATCTTTCGGGAGTCAGCCTTTGGACGTCGCCTACATGATGGGCACCTGAACATTCCAGCCAGCAGGCATTTACCGTGCACTGCAGAACCCAGTCTACCGTTGGTTGTGGTTGCAGATGAGGCATTTGGACTGGCCAAAAATTTAATGAGGCCATACAGTGGCTACGGTCTCAGCCCCAAGAAGAACATTTTCAATTATCGGCTCAGCTGTGCACACCGTGTTGTGGAATGTGCCTTCAGCGTCTGCAGCACAAAGTGGCAAGTCTTGCTCTCTTGTATGTAGCTGGACGTAGAAAACGCCATCAAGGTGGTACTGGCATGCTGCGTACTACATAACTATCTACATGACAAGGAGAGAGACTCTGTGGAACAGGAGCCACAAAATCCTACACAACGTGTCCAGTTTATGGACTCGAGGCCAACTTTCCCAGTCATGGCCATTCGCAATCAATTTGTAGATTTCTTTGTATCATCTGAGGGTGAAGTTTACTGGCTGGATCAATATGTTTAAGCTATTTTTTTTTTTTTTGGTTTCTGCATCTTCTCAGCTTACTATCATTACAAATAAATTTAATTATTTGAATACATTTTTTTGAAAAATAATAATTTTGTAATTTTATTTCTCTTGTCGCTATCCACATACACATTACTATAAAAATATACTGTCCGCTTTGGTGTCTGTATACGTTTCGATCCAGTATTCAAGATTGCCCAAAACACAACAAATTCATAAATGCTGCTCCTGGAAGCACAGGCTGGCTCTTTTATTTTTACTGCCACTAAACGCTTATGAACGCTAAGAAAAAGGGGCTTTTAAAGGCAGGTAAAAAAAACGTCAAACGCCCCTAACAGCAGCTGTAAAAACGTCCTGTGTGCATGAGCCCTTAAGATATCCAAACAATGAAAATTCATTCATATTCATATCCTAACATAAGGCCAAATATTATAGGATCTCTTAAAGTAAAACTGCAGGAAAAACTTATTGCAGCTGCTGACTTTTAAAATAAGGACACTTAACTGTCCAGGGTGCCCGCGATGTCCTCACCCAAAGCCAACCCATCCCTCGGCTCCGGGTGGAGGCGCCGGCATCTTCTTTAAGGGAATCAGGAAGTGAAACCTTGCAGCTTCAGAGACTGGTTCCCTACCACGCATGCACGAGTCACGCTGCTTGTTCTGAGTGGTCCCTGCTTTCTTCTGGGACCTGTGTGTCTCCCAAAAGACAGCAGGGGGGGGCGGAGGAGGGGCCGGACATGGTGTTAGTGGTCGCGAATTCTGCGGTGCTCTTTCGCTGGAAGTGGGAGCAAATACCTGGATTGGACAGGTATCTGCTCCCCCCTGCAAGATGCCAAATGTGATACCGGAGGGGGGGGGGGGGGTGACCAGATAAGCGGAAGTTCCATTTCTGGGTGGAACTCCACTTTAAGAAAAAAACCAAGCCTTTAGTAACACTTTAAAAGAGGATTATTATAACTCTTGTCAGGTTTTTTGCCATCGGAGTCCCATTGGAGAGATTTCTCTTCACTTCCTGTCCCATAGCCAAAGCAGGATGTGAGAAGAAATCACTCCAAAAAAAGGGAATCCATGGTTGTCACCAGGGTCACCATACCTAGTGTGCCTACTGGAAGATTCCCCCCTATTAATTTTCTGGGGACAATCCAAAATTTGTGATTTTCCTTCACTTTTGGTTTTAGTGATAATGGTAAACAGAACAAATAGAGAGGGTGATTCCCCCCAACGAGGGCACAGACAACATGCCACCCGGTATAGACAATATATTTTCAAGCATGCAGCCAGCTACTTACAGTACAGTAGGGCACATCTACGGTCACCCATTTCGTCAAGTGGAGCCACACCACTAGACATAGCCAGAAGTCTCAGTGTAAGTCCCTCTCCTACTGACTCAATACCATCATGCTCATTATCTGGGAGGTCACAAGTAGGCAATGCTATTGGTGTTGAGGGTGTAGCATCCATCATGTGTGCCAGTTAGCATGTAGCTGTCACAGGAGCCTTTGGTCCAACTTTTAGCATGCAGCTTATAAAAGGCCAATCCTATCTTGGGCAGTAGAACCCTGGTCTGGAAGTAAGTATAGTGTGGACTGGTCATATATTTTCAAAGTTACATACAGATTTTTGTACATTAAAGCATTACTTCTAGGTGCTATGAAAACACAAGCAAACTCTGCTATGGCTTTATATGCATAAGGAACAACATACATCACTTTGGCATAGACTGTAATAATTAAAGTTAATAATTATTGCCCCTAGCTTCTCTGATAGTATACCAATATGCCCTAAAAAAGATATTCATTGTAGACAGAGTTGTAAATGACTGTGGTTGCTTTAAAGTGGTTGTAAACCCTTGCATATACCTAGTGAAGCGATTAGCTTCCGATGATACATAGTGATTATTTAAATCCTTTTGCATAAGGTATACCTGTTTATCTGCAGTCGTCACTCCTGTACAACCTTCTACAACACACAAATTAAAATATTTTTTTTCTCAGCAATGGAAAGCAGGGGTGAGGGATCTAACATCACAAACACTGTAGAGCTGAGTGTAATCTGAGAGCTGAGTGTAATCTGAGAGCCGATTGGAGGAAAGTGTCAACCTTCACAGGCTCAGAGAAACATAGAGCTGAGGGTATGAGTCATCTGCTGGGTGCTGGGCATCTCCCGGGAGGCTGAGGTGTCAGCTTAATCTATTTGGTGCAAGTCAGATAACAGTGTGAGTAGAGATCAGAGAGGGACCACACTCAGTGCTTTGGATTTAGGTTAGTATGCACTATAGAGGGATGTGCTTTGTTCGTTTTTCATGTCTGAGGTTTACAACCACTTTAAAGGTAAATTACCCCATCTGGAATGTGTAGCAAAAGAAAAGGATAACTTGGGGTCTATGAAGGCTTTACCTATTGGGATGATTCAAAGATAACAGAAATGGCAATGCTGGGATTCCTTGGAAAGTCTTTAGAAGCATAGTGAGTGAGAATGCTCTGTGTGAATAAAAATAAATTGTTCTATATTCAAAAGTATGTCATCCCAGGTAGCAAGTAATTGTGCTGCAAGTTTGAAAATGACTTACTAAGCTATTGCTAGACTTCCCAGGCTTCACAAGTTTGTTGCACAATTGCAGCAAGTCCTCATTGTATGACTCCAGATGAACTTTCTTTGCAAACATTCTGCAAATCTGCTGCAAGTTCTGGTTCAGTTATGTTGTCCAATAGTCATAGTTTAGTTTAGTTTATATTAATGCATTCTATGCATTAAGATAAACAGCCTTCTGTGTGTAGCAGCCCCCCTCAGCCGCCCTAATACTTACCTGAGGTCCCGCTAGATCCAGCGATGTTGCTGGAGTGTCTCGGTTGCCCGGGACTCCCCTCCTTATTAGCTGAGAGCAGGAGCCAATGGCACTCAAAGCCAGTAGGCCAATGAGGAGAGAAAGGGGGCGGGGCCGAGGCTTCATGATCTGAGCAGTAACACACCTCCTGTTTTAGAATACTTCCACTCTGGATGAAGGAGCACAGGGGCACCTTTGGACAGCAGCACTGTCAGTCTGGGGGGGAGGAAAGATTTAGATACACTAATAAATTGAAACCAAAGTTCAGGTAACAGTTACAGCAACAGTTTTTTTTCTTTTGGGATAAAGGTTTTACATAAATGAATAAAAGCTGACCATTGTAAGGACCCCGGTCAGTGTTAAATGGTTTCAAATGGTCTCAACCATCTAACTGCTACATCTGCGGGACAATTTGTTCTGTTGAAAAATAACAAAAAACAACAAACTTACTGGCCGGATCACCAGGTGAAAATAAAAGACAGAAAGCCTAAAAAAGAAAACGAATGCAGCCATCACGTCATCTAAGAATTGGTAAGCTGCAAGATCCTGTAATAAATGTTTGCTTTTGAGTCTTATGCCCTGTACACACGGTCGGATTTTCCCGATGGAAAAAGTGCGATCGGATTGTGTTGTCGGAAATTTTGATCGTGTGTGAGCTCCATCTGACTTTTTTCGTCGGAATTTCCGACACACAAAGTTTGAGAGCAGGATATAAAATTTTCCGACAACAAAATCCAATCGTGTAAATTCCGATCGTGTGTACACAAATCCGACGCACAAAGTGCCACGCATGCTCAGAATAAATGAAGAGACGAAAGCTATTGGCTACTGCCCTGTTTATAGTCCTGACGTACGTGTTTTACGTCACCGCGTTCAGAACGATCTGATTTTCCAACCACTTTGTGCGACCGCGTGTATGCAAGACAAGTTTGGCCCAAAATCCGTTGGAAAAAATCCGATGGATTTTGAATGTCCAATCAATGTCCGATCGTGTGTACAGGGCATTATACTGTTTTAAAGACAAATTAACCCACAATAAAAAAGAACAAAAAAAGTGCTAGCAATTAGAAAATTAAGTACAGTTTCATAAATTACCCCAATCCTTCCTTCAGCAGTTTTTCAGTCATCCCTATTCCTAGCAGCAACTTCCAAAACACTGACATTATGGCTGCTCTGTAGTATCCCCCCACCCTTTTTGTGAGGGGGACTGGCACATAACAAATCTCCCATTATTGGCCCATCTAAGATAACTGACCTAAATTCAAACACACTTTCCGGTGCATCCTGGTTGCAATGAATTTGGCCCAGCAAAATTTATCATAAACTCACCGAAAATCGCTTGATCCCACCCCATCAACACAGCCGGCATTGATGGGGGAATTCCTCCTGTGGGGCCATTGTGTTCTCCTGGCAGGGGAAGCCCTGGAGAACACAGTGATTTGTGCTAGTGGCTATAACAGCTACTAGCAATAATTGCAATAAAAAAATCTGACAGGCTGGTTGTACCCAAGTTGATTGATCAATCAACTTGAGTACATTCAGCCTGCTTGTACATGGTATGAATCTCGGCCGGTTCCTGCCGAACCAGCCAAGATTCAAACTGTCTATGGCTGGCTTAACTGAGCCATATTTTGTTTAGTAAAGTAACAGGGGGAACTTAAATTTGTATGTTACAATCCTGTCTTGTCCCTCAGTTAGATGTTGTTGGAATGACAAAAAATGTTTCAGCAAGATGGTGCCCCACCTCACTTTGCTATTGCTGTGGGAACTTTCTTAAATCAAACCAAACAGGTGGATCAAAAGGCAAGGTCCAGTCCTGAGTCCTAGGTCTCCAGACCAAAGACCACTCAACTTTTTTCTTTGGTGTGATCTGAAATCAGAATTCTATCAACTCAGAACAATCATTACACTAAATAAGGAAATCATTTTGTGTGTGTAAGAACATTATTTCTGCTACAGTAGTTTCTTACATTAAAGTATAACTAAAAACAAAACGTATTTTGTAGTTTTGGACAGAGTGTAGAGCGAGCCATTTCTTCAGTGCACATGTGCCGATGACGTTGGCGCAAGCATACATGGTAAATATCTCCTAAACTCTGCAAGTTTAGGAGATGTTTACAGTACCTACAGGCAAGCCTTATTATAGGGTTACCTGAATGTACAAGTGGTGTAACTAGGTTTACAACCACTTTAACCACTTCCCGACCGCCCTATAGCGGATTGACGTCCAGGAAGTGGTTCAGTTATCCTGACTGGGCATCATATGTCGTCCTACAGGATAACATGCCGCCGCGCGCCCACGGGGGCGCGCATCGCGGCGATCGGTGAAGCAGTGTGTCAGCTTGACACACCGCTCCACCGATCTTGGTAAAGAGCCTCCGGCGGAGGCTCTTTACCACGTGATCAGCCGTGTCCAATCACGGCTGATCGCAATGTCAATAGGAAGAGCCGTTGATCGGCTTTTCCTCACTCGCGTCTGACAGACGCGAGAAGAGAAGAGCCGATCAGGGGTTCTCCTAACAGGGGGGGTCTGCGCTGACCCCCCCTCAGATCACCACACTGGACCACCAGGGATCTCCACTAGGACCACCAGGGAAGGGGCAACATGTGGATGGCCAGGTATGTACCCCATGGCCATCCATATGTGCCCAATGTGCCCAATCTGTGCCAATCAGTGCCCACAAATGGGCACTGATTGGCACCAACATGTTTCAGGTCTGCTCAGCAATGCCACCAATCAGTTTATTCAGTGCCACCAATCAGTGTCATCAGTGCCACCTGTCAGTGCCCATCAGTGCCCACCTATCAGTGCCATCCATAAGTACCCATCAGTGCGACCCATAAGTACCAATCAATGCCACCTACGAGTGCCCATCGGTGCCACCTATGAGTGCCCATCAGTGCCGCATACCAGTGCCACCTATCAGTGCCCATCAGTGCCACCTATCAGTGCCGCCTATTAGTGCCCATCATCAGTGCCACCTCATCAGTGCCACCTCATTGGTGCCCATCAGTGCCGCCGTATCAGTGCCCGTCAGTGCAGCCATATCAGTGCCCCTCATTGAAGAAGAAAACATACTTATTTACAAAAAAATTTAACAGAAACAAAGAAAAACTTGTTTTTTTTTCTAAATTTTCGGTCTTTTTTTATTTGTTGCGCAAAAAATAAAAACAGCAGAGGTGATCAAATACCACCAAAAGAAAGCTTTATTTGTGGGAACAAAATGATAAAAAATTTGTTTGGGTACAATGTTGTATGACCGCGCAATTGTCATTCAAATTGCAACAGCGCTGAAAGCTGAAAATTGGCCTGGGCAGTCTAAGTGCCTGGTATTGAAGTGATTAAAAGTGAAAGTAAAAGAAAATCCTAAATTTTGGGTTGTCCTCAGAAAAGTAATAGATGGGGAAATCTTCCAATGGGGACACCAGTTCTGGTGACCTGGGGGTCCCGCAGGAATTCCTTTAACCACTGGGCATTTAAACCCCCTTCCTAACCAGACCAATTTTCAGCTTTCGGTGCTCTCACATTTTGAATGACAATTACTCAGTCATGCAACACTGTACCTATATGCAATTTTTGTCCTTTTTTCACATAAATAGAGCTTTCTTTTGGTGGTATTTAATCACCTCTGGGTTTTTTATTTTTTCACTATAAAAGAAGAAAAAATGAAAATTCTGTAAAAAAAAAAAACACATTTTTCTTAGTTTCCATTATAACATTTTGCTAATTAGTAACTTTTCTTCATAAATCTTCGCCAAAATTTATACTACTACATTTCTTTGGTGAAAAAAAACCCAAATGAGTGTATATTATTTCTACACAGAAGTTCTCAAACGATCACTTATCCGGCGCTTAGGAAAATCATAAATGAAGTAAAAGAGCAGCTGCTATAATGAAAAAAACCTGATACAAGGGAAGCAATCAAAACGACTATGATTTCAATACGATTCAATTTGATTTGGAATAATTTCAATCTAAAGGTAATCTTCCAAAACTTCAGCAGCGCTAAAGATTTTAAATAGAAGCTAAAAAATCTTTATATTCAGCTGAGAACTGGAAAAGCCATAGTGCTTTACAAATAAAAGTTCATATGTGATTCATCTGTTGTTTAAAACTGGAGAAGCCAAAGTGATTTGCAAATAAATGTTCATAAGTGACTCATCAGTTGTTTAAAAACGTCAACAATCGATACATCTAGTGCTTGAGATCCCTCTAGGAATTGCACTCACCAGAAAGAAAATAAATCGAAAGCCTTGTGGTGTATGTGAAGTGGCTGCGATCGCTGTCAAACAAACATCAATCCAATCCACAGTGACCGATCAGCAAATAGGGAGGCCAGCACTCTCGTCTTCTAATTTACCCAGATCCAGTCAGCTGAAAACTATCCTTAGTACTCAGGCAAATAAGGAGAGAGGAAGCCTCATAGTGTAAAACTGTAAAGCTTTTAACCACTTGAGCCCCGGACCATTATGCTGCCTAAGGACCAGAGGTCTTTTTCCAATTTGGCACTGCGTCGCTTTAACTGCTAATTGCGCGGTCATGCAATGCTGTACCCAAACGAAATTTGCGTCCTTTTCTTCCCACAAATAGAGCTTTCTTTTGATGGTATTTGATCACCTCTGCAGTTTTTATTTTTTGCGCTATAAACGGAAAAAGACCGAAAATTTTGAAAAAAAATGATATTTTCTACTTTTTGTTATAAAAAAAATCCAATAAACTAAATTTTAGTCATACATTTAGGCCAAAATGTATTCGGCCACATGTCTTTGGTAAAAAAAAATGTCAATAAGCATATATTTATTGGTTTGCGCAAAAGTTATAGCGTCTACAAACTAGGGTACATTTTCTGTAATTTACACAGCTTTTAGTTTATGACTGCCTATGTCATTTCTTGAGGCGCTAAAATGGCAGGGCAGTACAAAACCCCCCCAAATGACCCCATTTTGGAAAGTAGACACCCCAAGGAAATTGCTGAGAGGCATGTTGAACCCATTGAATATTTATTTTTTTTGTCCCAAGTGATTGAATAATGACAAAAAAAAAAAAAATTTACAAAAAGTTGTCACTAAATGATATATTGCTCACACAGGCCATGGGCCTATGTGGAATTGCACCCCAAAATACATTTAGCTGCTTCTCCTGAGTATGGGGATACCACATGTGTGGGACTTTTTGGGAGCCTAGCTGCATACGGGGCCCCGAAAACCAAGCACCGCCTTCAGGATTTCTAAGGGTGAAAATTTTTGATTTCACTCTTCACTGCCTATCACAGTTTCGGAGGCCATGGAATGCCCAGGTGGCACAAAACCCCCCCCAAATGACCCCATTTTGGAAAGTAGACACCCCAAGCTATTTGCTGAGAGGCATGGTGAGTATTTTGCAGCTCTCATTTGTTTTTGAAAATGAAGAAAAAAACTTTTTTTTTTTTCTTTTTTCAATTTTCAAAACTTTGTGACAAAAAGTGAGGTCTGCAAAATACTCACTATACCTCTCAGCAAATAGCTTAGGGTGTCTACTTTCCAAAATGGGGTCATTTGGGGGGGGTTTTGTGCCACCTGGGCTTTCCATGGCCTCCGAAACTGTGATAGGCAGTGAAGAGTGAAATCAAAAATTCACGCCCTTAGAAAGCCTGAAGGCGGTGCTTGGTTTTCAGGGTCCCGTACGCGGCTAGGCTCCCAAAAAGTCTCACACATGTGGTATCCCCGTACTCAGGAGAAGCAGCAGAATGTATTTTGGGGTGTAATTTCACATATTCCCATGGCATGTTTGAGCAATATATCATTTAGTGACAACTTTGTGCAAAATAAAAAAAAAAATGTGTCTCTTTCCCGCAACTTGTGTCGCAATATAAAATATTCCATGGACTCGACATGACTCTCAGCAAATAGCTTGGGGTGTCTACTTTCCAAAATGGGGTCATTTGGGGGGGTTTTGAACTGTCCTGGCATTTTATGCACAACATTTAGAAGCTTATGTCACACATCACTCACTCTTCTAACCACTTGAAGACAAAGCCCTTTCTGACACTTTTTGTTTACATGAAAAAGATATTTTTTTTCCCAAAAAATTACTTTGAACCCCCCAAATATTATATATTTTTTTAAAGCAAATGCCCTACAGATTTAAATGGTGGGTGTTTCATTTTTTTTTTTTCACACAGTATTTGCGCAGCGATTTTTCAAACGCATTTTTTGGGGAAAAAACACACTTTTTTAAATTTTAATGCACTAAAACACACTATATTGCCCAAATGTTTGATGAAATAAAAAAGATGATCTTAGGCCGAGTACATGGATACCAAACATGACATGCTTTAAAATTGCGCACAAACGTGCAGTGGCAACAAAATAAATACATTTTTAAAAGCCTTTAAAAGCCTTTACAGGTTACCACTTTAGATTTACAGAGGAGGTCTACTGCAAAAATTACTGCCCTCGATCTGACCTTCGCGGCGATACCTCACATGCATGGTGCAATTGCTGTTTACATTTGACGACAGACCGCCGCTTGCGTTCGCCTTAGCGCGAGAGCAGGGGGCGACAGGGGTGCTTTTTTTTTTTTTTTTTTTTTTATTATTTTTTTGCTTTTTTATCTTATTTTTAAACTGTTCCTTTCTTTTTTCTTTTTTTAAATCATTTTTATTGTTATCTCGGGGAATGTAAATATCCCCTATGATAGCAATAGGTAGTGACAGGTACTCTTTTTTGAAAAAATTGGGGTCTATTAGACCCTAGATCTCTCCTCTGCCCTCAAAGCATCTGATGACACCAAGATCGGTGTGATAAAATGCTTCCCCAATTTCCCAATGGCGCTATTTACATCTGGCGAAATCTAAGTCATAAAATGCTCGTAGCTTCCGGTTTCTTAGGCCATAGAGATGTTTGGAGCCACTCTGGTCTCTGATCAGCTCTATGGTCAGCTGGCTGAATCACCGGCTGCATTCTCAGGTTCCCTGTTGAGACAGGAGAGCCAGAGAAAAACACGGAAGACGGTGGGGGGGGGCATTCCCTCCCACGGCTTGTAAAAGCAGTCTAGAGGCTAATTAGCCGCTAGGATTGCTTTTACATGAAAGCCGACCGCTGGCTGAAAAGAATGATACCAAGATGATACCTAAACCTGCAGGCATCATTCTGGTATAACCATTCAAAGTCGTGAATGGCGTACCTGAAGACAAAAAAATGGTTAACAATAAAACACAGTAAACAGTAAAGTATAAAAAATTGCATACCTGAAAAACAAACATGATAAAACATAATAACAATAAAACATTGCAGAATAGAATACAGTAAAAAAGAGCAGAACAAGAGAGAGAGAATAGAGAGAGAGAGAACAATAAAACGACAACTATTTTTTTTTATTTTATATATTTTTTTTTTTTTTTTTTTTTTTTACACTTTTTTTGTAACTAACTTTTATAACTGTAACCGGTTCCAGGTTCGGGTCTCTCAAAATGCGATGGCATCTTGGGAGACCCTGTGAAAGTGTGCCTAGTCTGTGCAATGCTGTACCCTACGCTAATACTCAACTAGTGAATGGTAGCGTTCAAAACATTCACCAATGCAAAGACCAGGATTGTCAGGACAGGAGGGACAATAATAGCGGGTGTCACGCCTATATCCGCGCTTGCTGCAGACACAACATCTTTTTTGGGGGGCGTTGGGTAGGGGTACTCGGGAGGACATAAAGAAAATGCCTCTCATGCAGCCGACTGCATTTGGTTGGGGATGTGAATGGGGGAAGTACGGGTGCTGCAGAAGTGGTGGGTTCCCAATTAGGATTGGCGAATGCAGCAGGAAGGGCACTATGGGCACGACGGGCCTGTGTTTGTCTTTTTGGTGGCAGCGGGACACTACTTGTGCTTGCCACCTCACCAGCTTGAACTGCACTTATGGGACTCGCCACGTCACCAAGTGTTACTGCAGTGCTGGTTTGACTACGACCGGGGTGTACTAGGCCGCTGGCGCTTGCCAGTTCAATAAAAAGCTACCAAAAAAACTGTTAGCGATCGCAGGGATCAGGCCTGACTCTGCGAACGCTGCAGTTTAGTTTAGTGTTTTGTAAGTGACAGTGATCGATCGATACTGCACTTGGGTGGGCTGGGCCGGGCGGACGGGCAAAACGCAGGTGCTAGCAGGTATCTGGGCTGATCCCGCTAACACTGCGTTTTTGGGAACCCTAAACTGCTGGGGACGCTAGTATAGATCTGATCGGATCAGATATTGATCCGTTCAGATACTATACCACTAAGGGAGGCGTATGCTGCATGCGTGGGTGTTAGCGGTACTGGCGCTAATCTGACGCTGCTTGGGGCTGGTGCTTGCCAGTTCACCAAAATACTACCAAAAAACTGTTAACGATCGCAGGGATCAGGCCTGACTCTGCGAACGCTGCAGTTATGCGTTTAGTGTTTTGTAAGTGACAGTGATCGATCGATACTGCACTTGGGTGGGCTGAGCTGGGCCGGGCGGAGGGGCAAAACGCAGGTGCTAGCAGGTATCTGGGCTGATCCCGCTAACACTGTGTTTTTGGGAACCCTAAACTGCTGGGGACGCTAGTATAGATCTGATCGGATCAGATATTGATCCGATCAGATACTATACCACTAAGGGAGGCGTATGCTGCGTGCGTGGGTGTTAGCGGTACTGGCGCTAATCTGACGCTGCCTGGGGCGACGCATATCACCGCCGGGCGATCAGGGGGCTAAACCTTTATTCGGTAATAAACGGCGGGTGCCCTCACACTAAAAAAAATAAACAAACTAACCAGCGTCACCCGTAACACTTATACGGTGATCAGTGGTGAAAGGGTTAACTAGGGGGCCATCAAGGGGTTAAAACATTTATTAGATAGTATATGGGGGTCCCTGTCGCTATAAAACGCTGACGGCGAACCTAAATATTTACGTCCCTAACTAGCGTCACCAGCGACACTAATACAGCGATCAGAAAAATGATCGCTTAGCGACACTGGTGACAGGGGGTGATCAAGGGGTTAAAACTTATTAGGGGGGGTTAGGGGGGTATCCTAGACCTAAAGGGGGGTAATATTCACTGTCCCAACACTGTAACTGTCACACACTGACACCAATGCAGTAATCAGAAAAAAAAAACAAAAAACTGCTGGTGTCAGTTTGTGACAGGGAGGGGGGGGGTGATTGGGGGGGGGATCGGGGGGCGATCGGGGGGGGGGGGATCGGGGTGTTTTGTGTGCCTGGCATGTTCTACTGTGTGTGTAGTGCACTCACAGTGATGTCTTCTCTCCTCGGCGCTGCAACGGAATACCGAGCCGAGGAGAGATGACATCATTTCCTTTGCTGCTGTTTAGCATACAGCAGCAAAGGAAGTTATCTGATTGGCCGGCGGCGATCGCGAGGGGGGGGCCACGAACGGATGGCCTCCCCCTCATCTCCGATCGCCGTGGGACCAAAGACGACCGCCTCGGGCACCGGGGGGGGGTCCGATCGGACCCCCCACCCGCAGAAGGCAAATCACGTATATATACACGTGATTTTGCCTGTCCGTGCCACCTTGCCGACGTAAATCGGCGTGAGGCGGTCGTCAAGTGGTTAATATCCGAAAAAAACACCCCTCCCTTATTACATTGAACTTACAAACAAGTAAAAAAATAGGGCATGCAATAAATGGTAGCGTGGTACATTCCGTTATGAGAATCTCACCACCTGTCGGAGAGCTGTAATCGTCCATGGTGGTTCCCGGGGAGAGCCCAAAACGAATGACCTGTAGGCAAGCCGTGTGGTACACCTAGACACGTTTTGTGAATCCGTCATTATCAATAGGCATCTACTTGTTTGTAAGCACCCTCTTATGCCTAATAGACACACTGCTATATGGCAGGTGCGTCCTACGGATCTGGTAAGGGTATCCAACTTTTCCTCTTGAAGATTTGTGTGCTTCGGTATCTGTGGTCGCCTTCCCATTTGAGTGTCCATATACTTCCCAGGATATATGGTACCCCCCCTTTTGGAGAAGACTTCCACTCACTTCATCATTTATGGACTTTTGTCTCTTGTTACTTCTAATATAGGCATTATTTTGACCACTCTTAGCAGGCCACTGCTTATATTTTTGCTTGTCACTATATTTTACATTCTCATAGGTGCATATAATTTCTTATCTATGCATGTAGTTTTAGCGCTGCACTGTATTATTTTCACTTATGGATGGATGGCTGGCTGGCTGAGTATGGATGGATGGATGGCTGGCTGAGCATGGATGGCTGGCCGAGTATGGATGGCTGACTGAGCATGGATGGATGGATGGCTGGCTGAGGATGGATGGATGGCTGGCTGAGGATGGATGGATGGCTGGCTGAGGATGGATGGATGGCTGGCTGAGGATGGATGGATGGATGGCTGAGTATGGATGGATGGATGGCTGGCTGAGCATGGATGGCTGAATGGCTGGAGTGGGCACAAATCAGCGCTGTGGGCACTACACATCCAGCCTACAGCTGTTCTGTACAGAGAGGGGAGAGAGGAACCGGACGTGACGCCGGTTTGTTTACAAGTGATTGCTCCGTCGCTTGACGGAACAATCACGTGGTAAACGGCCACTGTCAGCGTCCATTTACCGTGATCCTTGATGCAGGACCCGGCGGTCACGGATGATCCCGGGTGTGCGCCCCAGGGGGTGCACGGGAGCAAGATTCTTGGAGGACGTCAATGTACGCCCTCCCAGAGTTATCAAACCATGTTAGCCATCATTCGGCTATAGAGCGGTCGTTAAGTAGTTAAAATGGAGGGATTTCCTTTCATTTACTGTTTGGCTAAGGGACAGAAAATGAAGGAAACTCACCGCAAGCGGACACAAATGGTGAAAAAAAAAAAAAATCTGACAGGGGTTATAACTAGGGATGGGCTGAATAGACCCCTGTTCTTTTCGCACCAGAACTTCCGAACACTGCAAAAGTTCAGACCCGAATAACAAACCCCATTAAAGTCAGTGAGACCCGAACATCAAAAATCAAAAGTGCCCATTTTTAAGGCTTATATGCAAGTAATTGGGCATACATTGGTTATAGGGGTCCAGGTCCTGCCCTGGGGGACATGTATCAATAAAAAAAAAGTTTGTGAAAAAGGTCATTTTTAAATGAGCAGTGATTTTTTTTTATTTTTAATGTGAAAGCTTAAAAATGAAAAATTCCTTCCAATGTAGTGCCTGGGGGGGTCACCTTAGTCTACCTGTAAAGTGACAGATCTGTACCATACCTAGAATCTGCTGCAGGAATAATTGCATTTATAAAGCCAAAAAAAATAATTTTCCCGGCAAGCTGCCTTTATTTTGCTCAGCAACAGCTGGGGAACCAGTGTGTATGATGAGGCCACAATGTAATGCACTGGGAACAAGATTAGAGATTTTTTGGATACATTCTAATGTCACTTTGACTTTGGATAGAAGTAATGGGTGCGTAAAAGTTGGTCTTTGTGTGTCGGTGGTGCCTTCACACCGTAACCCTATAGAGGTACTCTTGATGAAAGCAAGAATTGGCCTTGCTGTAAGAAATTGCAATGATATGCACCTGTCAAACAAGTGCAGAAACATTATCCTTTGGGTGTCGGGGGCGCCTTCCCACCGTAACCCTATAGAGGTGCTCTTGATGAAGGCAAAACAAATTGCAATGATATGCATATGGTTGGTGTTTTTGCCACGTTTGATGTGCCCGAGACACAGTTTGCAGATAGCAACAGTGCGATCTGCTGCAGATGTGCTGAAAAAGGCCCAGACCGCTGAGCTTTGGGGAGTGGGCCGGGAGATAACAGCTGCAGAATGTGTTTCTTGATGTCGGCCTCCTCTGCTCTATCTGGCACCCAAGTTGCATCAGTGACCTCATCATCATCATCATCTCCATCTCCTCCATCTTCATCATTACCACTGGAGACAACTTGGCAATACGCTGCGGCTTGGGGAACATGAATGCCAATTTGTCTACCAGTGTTCCTCCCTCTTTCTAGGCTCATGTTCCTGTCATCCTCAACCTCAGAACCAACATCTGAATCCAGTAATAGCTGGGCATCATCAAGGAGCAAGTGGCTGATGCTGTGGTCAAATAACTCAGCTTACTCCTCAATGGCTGATGTTGGGGCTATAGCAGGAATAGATGTGGACAAGGAGGCAGGTTTATCCACTCTGGCAACTGCAGAGGACTGCACACTTGTCCCTGCTTGCGTGAAAGAGGATGAGGAAGGTTTAGTAAGCCAGTCCACCACCTCCTCTGCATGCTGTGGCTGGACAGCACGGGCAAACTCACTAAATAGAGGAAATGATGCCCTGCCTGAGGACTGACCACCACGTCCACCTTTGCCTGTGAACCCATTTGTTGCTGGCCCCCTTACAGTGCCAAGGGAACGTCTACCTCTCCTTGTTGTCCTCCCAGACATTATTGGGAGGGAGGGGGCGGTGCTTATAAGCAAATGTAAAGAAGGATTTGAAATCTCCACGGATACTATAATATACTGCAATATAGTATGCCAAACATACAGTGATGCACAGAACTATATGACTGGCAGTAACATATACAAAAGTAAATGGCGTTAAACTGGCAGTACCACACAAAACTACAGTTGTGCTCATAAGTTTATATACCCTGGCAGAATTTATGATTTCTTGCCCATTTTTCAGAGAATATGAATAATAACACACAAACTTTTCTTTCACTCATGGTTAGTGTTTGGCTGAAGCCATTTATTATAAATCAACTGTGTTTACTCTTTTTAAATCATAATGACAACAGAAACTACCCAAATGACTCTGATCAAAAGTTTACATACCCCAGTTCTTAATACCATGTATTGCCCCCTTTAACATCAATGACAGCTTGAAGTCTTTTGTGGTATTTGTGGATGAGGCTCTTTATCTTCTCAGATGGTAAAGCTGCCCACATTCCTCTTGGCAAAAAGCCTCCAGTTCCTGTAAATTCTTGGGCTGTCTTACATGAACTGCACGTTTGAGATCTCCTCAGAGTGGCTCAATGATATTGAGGTCAGGAGACTGAGATGGCCACTCCAGAACCTTCACTTTATTCTGCTGTAGCCAATGACAGGTCGACTTGGCCTTGTGTTTTGGATCATCGTCATGTTGGAATGTCTAAGTACATCCCATACGCAGCTTCCTGGCTGATGAATGCGAATGTTTCTGCAGTATTTTTTGATAACATACTGCATTCATCTTGCCATCAATTTTGACCAAAATTTCCTGTGCCTTTGTAGCTCACTAATCCCCAAAACATCAGTGATCCACCTTCATGTTTCACAGTAGGAATAGTGTACCTTTCATCATAGGCCTTGTTGACTCCTCTCCAAATGAACCAAGTGAAGAGTTTATGGTTGTAGCCAAAAAGCTCAATTTTTGTCTCATCACTCCAAATGACTTTGTGCCAGAAGGTTTGAGGCTTGTCTCTGTGCTGTTTGGCGTATTGTAAATGGGATGCTTTGTGGCATTTGCGTAGTAATGGCTTTCTTCTGGCGACTCGACCATGCAGCCCATCTTTCTTCAAGTGCCTCCCTATTGTGAATCTTGAAAACAGCCACACCACATGTTTTCAGAGAGTCCTGTATTTCACCTAAAGTTATTTGTGGGTTTTTCTTTGCATCCCGAACAATTTTCCTGGCAGTTGTGGCTGAAAATTTAGTTGGCCTACCTGACCGTGGTTTGGTTTCAACAGAACCCCCCATTTTCCACTTCTTGATTAGAGTGGAACACTGCTGATTAGCATTCTCAATTCCTTGGATATCTTTTTAAATTCCTTTCCTGTTTTATACAGTTCAACTACCTTTTCCCACAGATCCTTTGACAATTCTTTTGCTTTCCCCATGACTCAGAATCCAGAAACATCAGTGCACAAACGGATGAAAGATGCAAGGGTCTGTCAGGAGTCCAGAAACTCATTGACCTTTTATACACAAACACACACTAATTACAAGCAAACAGATCACAGGTGAGGATGGTTACCTTTAATAGTCATTCAAACCCCTTTGTGTCAACTTGTGTGCATGTTATCAGGCCAAAATCACCAGGGTATGTAAACTTTTGATCAGGGTCATTTGGGTAGTTTCTGTTGCGATTATGATTTAAAAAGAGTAAACACAGTTGATTGATAATAAATGGCTTCAGCCAAACACTAACCATGAGTGAAAGAAAAGATTGTGTTATCATTCATATTCTCTGAAAAATGGCCAAGAAATCATAAATTCTCCCAGGGTATGTAAACTTATGAGCACAACTGTATATGGTGTTAAACTGGCAGTAACGCACAAAGAACTATATGGTGTTAAACTGGCAGTAACGCACACAGAACTATATGGTGTTAAAATGACAGTAACGCACACAGAACTATATGGTGTTAAACTGGCAGTAACACACACAAAACTATATGGCATTAAACTGTCAGTAATGCACAAAACTATATGGCGTTAAACTGGCAGTAACCTACACAAAACTATATGGCGTTAAAGTGGCAGTAACGCACACAGAAGTAAATGACGTTAAACTGGCAGTAACCCACACAGAAATAAATGGTGTTAAACTGGCAGTAACGCAATCAAATAGATGATGTTTAACCATCACTACACTGACGCTATCTGAACTGTCCCTACTCTAGCTATACACTAATATAAAGATTACTGACACGGGCTCACTACACTACACTGAAACTATCTGAGCTGTCCCTACTGTAGCTGCACACTATGCAAAGCTGAATGATGTTCCTCCTCACTACACTCACACTAGACTAGACTGACACTTAACTAATATTCTACACTGACATTAGAAGCAAAATAGCACAGTATAGCACACTAACTAACTAAAAGCACTGAACAGAACCCTGTTCTATCTCTCTCCACACCAAAATCACACTGAAAATGGATGCCATTGAAAGAATACTTTTATACTGTGGGGCGGGAATGAGCCATGATTAGAAAAAGTCATGTTTTCAATCATGACTCTGACAGTGATCTGTGCCCTGATTGGCTGAAGCTTTCACTGCTTAAGCCAATCAGGGCTTGGAATGCACTGTTCAGCACCGCAATGCATTGTGGTTGGTTCTGGGGGCCAAACAAACAGTCGAATAACTTGTTTGTTCGGCTGTTCGACGAATGTCCGAACAGCAAAAGTTCGACCCGAACTTATGCTTGGGCCAAACTGTTTACCCATCCCTAGTTATAACCCTCCCTTGCTTTATCCAAAATGAAAAAAAACGTTTTGCAGATAGTTCTACTTTAAGAGTACACAAAGCCCAAGAACAATTACTGTATTTAAACTTTTAAATACATTTTTGCCTATGGATCCGTACTTTTGGGACATCCTGTATGATAATGTTCATAACATCTTTTCATGCTAGTAGCTACAATGATTATGTGCAAAATATGTTTTTTGCAAGATCACTTATCTAAAAAGACATCTGGTAAACAGGACTTCACCTTAATAAGGAGGACTACAACAAACCAAAATTTTAGATAAGCAACAGAAGGTCATCTTTACAAGACCTACAAGTTTTCTCTGTGCTGTGTGTCTCCCTGTCCCAACTTTGAGGAATTTATGCCCATTTCAGCGATTCATAAATTATATACATTTTTGTAGATACACACTAAATCTTTTTTACCTTACATTTAGTTACATTCACAAGAACATAACCACTGATTGTCTATATTCCAATTTGTATGTTAAAATTACTGACCTGTTCTAGCGTGTACCCTCTGTGGAATGTATAAACGTTGGACATAAAGATGACTAGGTAGACTTCATTTCACTTGCAGAGCATTTTGTGAAAATTTACACATCTCATTCCTAACCACAGAATAGTGATTATCTATAGCTAAAGATGTTATGGTTGCTCTGTCTTTTAAGCCTCCCTACAATTACTCCTACAGGCGTTGGCATGTATTTGAAAGGAATACAGAAAAAAACACAACCCTGTACACAGAAATAGGATGGCTCTTTGGTATTTGTATATATAAGAAAAGTAGCTATTTCCAGGAAAGAATTTCTTTCTTTAGCAAATCAGGGAAGGTTTATAGTTTACAAACTTTACAATACCTAACCACCATACCTCTCAAATACTGTCTTGATCTATTTGAGTGGATCTCACAGTACTAACACATTTCTGCAGCATGAAGACAAATAAACTACAAGTTCCTATTATTTGATCAGCTTAGTCACCTTAATGTTAAATGGAAAATGAAGGGAACATAGAGACAGGAAGTTACAACTTAACCATGTAGTTCCACAAGAGAGAACAATGCATTAAAGTGTTACTAAACCAGGACCCTGCATTCTCTATATCTGGTTTCTTACAGTACAGTACAGAACATGGAAATGCAATAATTTTAGTAAATATAAAACTGCAAAATACCTTTTCTCATCAGCAGTATATAGCAGTCTTATGACTTCTATCAGTGTCTGGTTAAAGGTTATAGGAGGAGTTCTCATTTTCCTCTGACTGTCCTATGAGGCTGCAGGACCCCTGAAAAAAGCTCTAGCAATACACACCAAACTGAGCATGTGCAGAGTGCCCCCAAGGCTCTGTTCTATCAGTAGATAGTTTAGGGACAGTGGAAGAAGGGAAGGATCAGAGAAGACCAAATCAAACAGCCCTTTTACACAATGCAGAAGATTAGCCACTTAGGTTCCACAGTGAGTATAACAAGCATGCTTTACTTCATATACAAACTGATTTAACTGCTGTGAGTTAAGTAACACTTTAAATATAACATTTCAGTTGCCACTACTGCCTAATGGCAGAATTATTAATCACAGTATAATAGATGAGAATAGTTGTTGCACCCATGTCTGTATAAATAGCATGCTAAGACCCCCACCCAACGTCTTGTCTCATCTTCTTTCAGAGGTATAAAAACATTGGCTTTGAAGTGGTTTTGTAATAGCATTTACTATCATCTTATTGTAGTATATTGTTTCACAGTATATTATATAATTATCTTATACAATCATAATAATAGTATATTATTATATAATTAGTATATTATAGTAGTTAATATAGTATAGTTTCATAGTATTCAAGCACAATTATATTTTATTCCATGGGGTCTCAGAAGTAATGGTGCGTCATATTAAAGTGCTCAGTCCTGGCAGTGATCTTGTTTAATTTTTTATTTTATGACACACAAACATACAGACAGTATTATAGTACATTTTGTCCAGAATACATGGAAAATGACACATTCCAAAGGAACCTTACAACCTATCTTACAACCTGGGCTGAAACAGGTAACAATGATATTACCCTGTACAGTGGGGAAAATAATTATTTGATCCCCTGCAGATTTTGTAAGTCACATTTTATCATAGGTGTATTTTAAATGACAGAGACAGAATTTTTTTAAGATAGAGACAGAAAAAACACATGTAACAAATGCTATAAATTAAGTTGCAGGTTAGTGTGTAAAATTAGTCTTTGATCCCCAAGCAAAACATGACTTAGTACTTGGTGGAGAAACTCTTGTTGGCAAGCACAGATGTAAGACGTTTCTTGTAGTTGGTGACCAAGTTTGCATACATCTCAGGAGGGTTTTTGGTCCACTCTTCTTTACAGATCTTCTCTAAATCCTTGAGGGTTCTTGGCTGTCACTTGGTAACTTGAAGTTTCAGCTCCCTCCATAAATTTTCTGTAGGATCAAGGTCTGGAGACTGGCTAGGCCACTCCATGTGTCAGGAAAGGCTTGCTGGGAGTAGCAGTTCCACACAAGTGGGTGCGCGCTTGCGGGTGCCTGTGTGTACGCGCATGCGCAAATGCGTGCCTATGCACGTGCGTACGCGCACGCATGGGAGTGCGCGAGCATGCGATTACCGTCACCAGGCGCGCTATTTAAACTTTGCCATCCGTCTGCATCTGATACTGGCCAGTCCGCTACCTCTTGTCTGATCCTCTGGCTCATCCGTACCAGCCTGTTGCTGACCCGGCTTGTTCTGTGACTTTCCTTCAGCCTCCTGCATCTGCTCCAGTACTGCTCGCTTGTGTATGACCCGGCCTGTCTGATCTTCCTGTGTTCCAATCCCTGGGACCATCTTCCTGCATCCAGGGATTCAGGGATGTCAGGGATGTAAGAGAGGCCTCCCTCTGCATATCGGGCTCAACAACCAGGTACGTGACACCATGACCTTAATGAGTCACTTTTGTGTTGCCTTGGTGGTAAGTTTTGGGTCATTGTCAGGCTGAAAGACCTACCCGTGACCCATCTTCAATGTTCTGGCTGAGGGAAAAAGGTTGTCATCCAAGATTTTACAATACATGGCCCCGTCCATTGGCCCCTTAATGCGGCAAAGTCGTTCTGTACCTTTAGCAGAGAAACAGCCCCAAAGCATAATGTTTCCAAAGCTCGGGCACCTTGAGAGCTGAGTGGGCACACCGTCACGAGTCATCATTATTAACAGTAGGGATACAGGATTTCACAGCAGCTGTAGCAACAAGATCTGGGGGGGGGGGTTGGAGATCTGTCAGTGGAGGGATGGGGTGGTATTTGGGGGGTTAAGGGTCTGCCAGTAGGTGTTGGGTGGCGGTAGTTGGGTGGTGAAGGTCTGTGAGCAGAGGGCAGTGGTTATATTTGCATTTCTTCCCATGATGCTGGCTCAGACTGTGGTGCTGTAAAAACCATATTCGACAAGCATTTAGTTGGAATGCCCATTTTGGATCTTGCAGATTTCTGATTAAGGGTGAAGGTGGTACCGTTTTTTCTTTTTCTTTTTCAGAGGAAAAAACACAGACTCTTTTCAGAATTTCACTGATGTTCTGTTCCTTTTGTTGCAGTATTGATGGAGCTTCTTGTTCAGGTTGTTGTTGTTCAGATGGTGCTGACTATGTCACCTCTTAAGACTTTTGGCGCATAGGTGTTTCATTAATAATTAAAAGTTATGGTAAAGTCTAATTTTTTTTATACTTACCTGCCTTGTGCAGTAGATTTGCACAGAGCAGCCCAGATCCTCCTCTTCTCAGGTCCCTCTTCTATGCTCCCGGCCCCTCCTCTCCTGTTCATTGCCCCCACAGCAAGCTGAGTCACAGCTCTGTGTGTCCATTAAGTCACTGAACCGACCCCACTCCCTTTCTCTCCTATTGGCTGACTAACTTTGATTGACAGCAGCGGGAGCCAATGGCGCCATGCTGCTGTCTCAGCCAAAGAGGGGGGAATTTCCAGGCAGCCAAAACAGTCCTGCAACATCGCTGGATCTAGAGGGACCTCAGGTAAGTATGAGAGGGTCTGATGGGGGCTGCTGCACACAGAAGTCTTTTTATCTTAATGCATAAAATGCATTAAGATAAAAAAACCTTCTGCCTTTACAATCACTTTAATCGTTACCTTATTGGTGTCTGGATACAGAATTCTGTAACCTTTTTACGGCTCACTGTAGCTGATAGGGAATCCTATATTATAAAATGTATTCTTATTTGCATGCTTTTCTTTAGGAACGTGTATGTATGCTTTGCTTCCAAATATTTTAATGTGTTTCAGGTCAGGCTTTTTTCCATTCCATAGCTCATATAGAGTTTTATTTGCTGCTCTTCCAGGTAAGCGGTTTTAGATTTAGCAGGTTGTCATATTTGGCTCTCCCAACCATGTTACTGACAAATTTGCATTGAAAAACATGCTTTTGCCACTCTCGTATAAAGTGGGGTTCATTCTCTCTGCAACACCGTATTGTTCTGGATTGTATGGTACAGTAGTGTGGAACCCAATTCTACGCTTCCTCGGAACATCATTTTACCACTTGTAAATTCTGTGAGGAGAATTTGACACACGTATTGTGTATTTGGGCAAGATATTGTTCAAGTTCATAGAATACTTGAAATAATACAGGAAAACTATTTTAGTTTGTGTACATGGACCTGAGGCTATGCGACTGTGATAGCACGGAAAGGGGGCGTGGCCAACCGGCACTGAAGATGGATGCTTAGCTCCACAGCTCTTCAGTGAGGGGGAATACCGGAGCTATTGGAGCCCGCTAGAGACATCCAGCCTGCATCATTTTCACCCCAGAGACACAGCACATCGCCGCCGATGTCCCGCAAAAGGATGGGAGAACACGGACCCAAGAAGCTGACGACTTTCATGTTCCCACCAGAGGTCAGTGACTGGCAAGATGGCGGCGGCGGCCTAGCCACATCAAGCAAGCATACACAGACCTTCCTGATGCCATCCAGGGAGAAATAGGCTTCTCAGCTCAGCCATCATCCCCTGCACTAGACACAGGTACCGATCCCCTCACCAGCAGCCCCGCCAAAGCCCGGATGCGGATGGATGCACCGCACCCGAGCCCGCCCACGGCCCTGATAGAGCCCCAGGCCTTCAATTCAATGCAATCTGGCCAGGCCCTACACAGCTCTATGGCATCCTTCCCCACCTCAGGTCAGCCTGTAATAGACACAACTTTAAAAGACATGCTCATGTCTTTACAGACATCGCTGATGACAGACCTATCATCAATGTTCCGCAAAACCTCTGCTGACATGTGGGCCATGGGAAAGGGTCTCCAACATTGAAACAGGCATGAACGAATACACAACTACAGTGAATGACCTAATTGATGCACATGATGAGATTAAGGAAGAACAGGAATGGGTCCGGGCCAAGCTGGCCGACTTAGAAGACTGCTCAAGGCGGAACAATGTTAAACTGCGCGGAGTCCCTGAAACTATCTTACCGACAGACCTATCTAAGTACGCTAAAGACCTCATACACACCATCCTACCAGATATATCCTCCAGAGATATCATAGACAGGATCCATAGAATAGCAAAACCTACCCATCTGGCAGCTTCGGTACCCAGAGATTGATGTCAGAAGCCAGGTCCAAATCGCCACTGCCAAGACCTTATGAGGGAATCGAGATCTTTCCAGATCTATCCAAATACACGCTACAACTCAGGAGGAACCTGAATTCTGTCACTAAGGGTCTCCACAACCATGAAATATTATACAAATGGCGCTACCCAGCAACCCTCCTCATCACCAAGAATGGCACCACACATATAATTAGCGATTTACAAAAAGGTATGCGCCTCCTGCATGAATAGAGACACCCAAAAATGAGACCCCACCTTTGCAACAACATAGACCACCACAACCACGCCGCAACCAGGGAACAAAAGATCTCTCAAACAATGCTTGACTTCAGTCCCGGACGGGCCAACAACCTCAACAACAAATTTCTCCCTCACTGAACACTGCGTTTCCTTGATTGTTCAGTTTAGTCATCTCAGTACTAACTGTTTTCCCCTCATAGCAGCACAGCTGAATTCAGCCACTTCCACGCCGCCTTACAATCTTATTTTGTTCAAATAACGCACAGCAGACAAAAAAAAAAGTTCTGCGTTTTCCTGTTTATTTTTCTTTCTTTGCAGTTTTGCATATAACTAAGGTAAACTGACTTGTTACTCCCTACCGTAGCTATAGCACTGAACTCACGACACCGAGAACCATAACCACCAGCAGATCCACGCCTTCAAGTAGTATCAACCAACACCACAAAATAACTCCAACCCCTTAACAGTAAGTAACTACAGATCTCTCCTATTCCATCTACACTCCAACGACCAGTAATGCCACTTACCACACTGTCCCTTAATGCCAAAGACCTATATCACCCAGCAAAAGGACACTCCTGATGGCTCACCGCAGAAAAATTACAAAGTGACATATTATGTGCCCAAGAAACAGATCTACTGCCCACGTCCGTAGCACTTTGTTCCAACAACAAGTTCCCTCACATCTACCACGCTACTTATTCCATCAAAAAAAGAGGAGTGCTAATAGCGGTAAAAAAGATGTAGACTTCCACCTGCTTCAAAGAATAACTGACCCCAATGGGAGATACCTAATCTTAATATGCACAATAAACAAAAGAACATACACACTACTCAATGTATATGCTCCCAATTCTCAACAAATGAAATTCCTTAGATCAGTACTTCGCAAAGCTAAAAAAGTCAGACAGGGCCACTTACTCCTATGTGGAGATTTCAGCTTGGTTCCAGATATCCACATGGATACAACATCGGCAGCAAAAAGAAGAGAATCCCCCTTGAAACAATTCCTAGCAGCACAAGATCTATTTGATGTTTGGAGGTGTTACCATGGCTCTGAAAAGGACTATACTTACTTCTCCCCACATCATAAATCCTACTCGAGGATCGACATGTTCCTCACAGACAAATGGTTGTTACAAAATATAAGTACATCTGTAATCCACACCATGACATGGTCGGACCACGCTCCTATCACAATTACCATAACTGACACTAAACACCAGCGGAATACTGTCCTCTGGCGTGCCAACAACTACATAATACAACATCCACAATATTCTCAAATCATCAGAGAACATCTTACTGAATACTTACATCTTAATGACGGATCAGTGTCTGGCCATGCTATGGTGTGGAGTGCGCACAAAGCTGTTATTCGTTAAACTATAATTAAATTAAGCTCTATTAGCAAAAAGAAGAGGACGCAGCGTTTTGACAAAATCACCTCACAAATTGCCAATACTGAGTCCTTACACAAAGCTGACCCACGTCCTACATATTTGGCCCAACTAATGACACTGAGACAGGAATTGAGGACGCTCCTCCTCCATTCTTTCGAACACATACAACGTGAAATTAAAGCCACCTCTTACTCTACATCCAACAAAGCGGAAAAAAAATTAGCATAACGCCTCAAAGGGAATAGAACCAAATCTAAAATCACACATCTGTTCCATCCCCACACTAAGGAACAACTGACTAACCCCCAAGATATAGCAAATGCTTTCAGTACCTACTACAGTGATCTTTACAATATAAGACAAGACACCTCCTCATTTCAACCCTCAGAAGAAGACATAAATACATTCCTACGGCAAATTACACTTCCTACACTCACCGATGCACAACTATCTTCTTTGAATGAACCTTTCACTGAATTAGAAATCCTAGACACGATAAACTCGTTACCTTCAGGGAACGCTCCTGGACCTGATGATCTGTCTATTATAATGAATTCTCCAGTCAATTAACCCCACACTTAACACAACTTTTCAACAATGCTGCTTCCTCTTCAAGATTCGATAAGGAATCATTAAATGCTATAACACTACCATTATTAAATGCTATAACACTACCAAAACCAGGAAAAGAACCGTCTTCCCCTCAAAATTTTCATCCCATATCATTAATTAACCTTGACTTAAAAATATATGCCAAAACCATTGCCAAACGTTTGATGGTGTTCATGCCAGACCTCATCAACAAAGACCAGTCAGGGTTCATTAAGGGAAGACAAGCACCAGATGCCACAAGACGCATGATAAACTTGATACATCATGCTGAATCCAGCGGAATGCCTTCTCTGCTGCTCTCATTAGACGCAGAGAAGGCGTTCGATAGGGTTCATTGGTCATATCTCCAAAGTGTACTTCTTAAATTTGGTTTCAAAGAACACATATTCAGAGCCATCATGGCACTATATTCCAATCCATAAGCACAAGTGTACTCAGCAGATATGCTATCACAACAATTACAGGCTTAACGGTAGGCAAAATCTCTCATAAGATCAGTCTCTTCGCGGATGATGTGATCTTGATTCTCACTAATCCAACATCTTCTCTGGCAGAAGTCCAAAAACTATGAGAATGGTTTGGACAAGTCTCTTACTACAAAGTGAATACAACTAAATCACACATCTTAGATCTTAAACTAGACGCCACAACTAAAAACTTACTACAAGCCCAATACCCCTTTACATGGCCAGATAAAAACATATCATATCTCGGGGTACTTCTCACAGGATCGGTTAAACACCTCTTCTCAGCCAATTTTAAACCATTACTTGACAAACTACGAACAGAAAGCCAATCTATAGCAAAGCTGGAATTATCATGGTCCGGTAGACTTGCAGCATTTAAAATGATCCACCTGCCACAAATCCTTTACTTGTTCAGGCCTCCCCCCATCCCCATACCGAAGTACTTTTTCAAATCTCTCAAAACCTTATTCAATAAATGTATATGGAAAAATACCAAACCTAGAAGTGCACGCTCGACACTCATGAAACACAAATTAGCGGGAGGATCAGGAACCATTGATTTTTAAGATTACTATCTAGCATCAGCACTAGACCAACTTAACGATTGGTTTCACCCATGTCCTGGTAAATTATGGGGCAAAATAGAGAGCTCATCACTTATACGCCCGAATCTTCGATGGTGGCTAATGAGCACTCCCTTAGGAACACAAATACCGTCGGCACTACCACCCACTATGAAAACATCAGGCATAGTATGGAAAATCGTGGCCCAAACTAGTCAAACCTACCCTAACACCCCTCCAATACCTATTCCTATTGAATCCCTCCACCACATATCACCAGATTTATCTTTATCCAAATGGTCCTGCCAGGAAATAAAATCCATTCAACATCTACTCCAAAACTCCAAACCAAAACCCTTCTCTCTTTTACAACGCGAATTTAATATACCAAAAATTTACCTTTTTACCTATATTAGAATGAAACATTGCCTTGATAAATTACATCTCCCACTATACACAATACATCCAATGGCATGATAATTCCTAACGAACCCACCACCAAATGCAAAAGGGATCTCTATATTCTACAATGTTTTACATCAAAAATGCAGATTCACTAAGGCTCCTTCCCATATACATTGGTAGAATGACTTAGGATAAAAATACACAGAATACCAATGGCAACAAGCACTACAAATAGGGATGAGCTTCGTGTTCGAGTCGAACCCATGTTCGACTCGAACATCGGCTGTTCGATCGTTCGTCGAATTGCGAACGATATGGGCCGTTCGCGCCAAATTCGTGTGGCGCGTCACGGCCCATAATTCACTGCGGCATCGCAGTGCATTGCTTGCTGATGATTGGCCAAGCATGCACTATGACCCGCATGCTTGGCCAATCACAGCGCCGCCCTAACAGAGAGCCATAATTGGCCAAAGCCAACGAGGCTTTGGCCAATTATGGCTCAGGGGATTTAGTACACGCCCCACACTATATAAGGCCGCCTGCACGGCGGAGAGAGAGAGAGAGAGAGAGAGAGAGAGAGAGAGAGAGAGAGAGAGAGAGAGAGAGAGAGAGAGAGAGAGAGAGAGAGAGAGAGAGAGAGAGAGAGAGAGAGAGAGAGAGAGAGAGAGAGAGAGAGAGAGAGAGAGAGAGAGAGAGAGAGAGAGAGAGATTTCATTCGAGTTAGCTAGATTAGGCAGGACAGTCAGTTAGCTGCACTTAAAGTGTATTGTCTATATATATGCATCCCAGGTGTTGCATATATATATATATATATACACACACACACTGTATTCAGTTTAGCTAGATCCGTTCCTGTTATCTTCTAGACTATTTACATTTAGTGCAGTGCATCCTGCTCACAGTGTTCAGCTAGATCCGTTCCTGTTCTCTTCTTACTGACAGGCAGGCTTGTCTTGTTACAGTATTTTGAAGAAAATTACTGGTGTTCTCTTGATCCTATTAGTACCACAGTCAGGCAGCTAGACTATTTACATTTAGTTCAGAGCGTCCTGCTCACAGTGTTCTGCTAAACCTACAAGTTAGTGGGGTGCGTCCTGCTCACAGTGTTCAGCTAGATCCGTTTCTGTTATCTTCTTACTGACAGGCAGGCTTGTCTTGTTACAGTAAATACAGCTACCTGAAGAAAATTGCTTGTGTTCTTTTGATCCTATTAGTACCACAGTCAGGCAGCTAGACTATTTACAATTAGTGCAGTGCGTCCTGCTCACAGTGTTCTGCTAAACCTACAAGTTAGTGGGGTGCTTCCACCTCACAGTGTTCAGCTAAACCTACAAGCTAGTGGGGTGCGTCCTGCTCACAGTGTTCAGCTAGATCCGTTTCTGTTATCTTCTTACTGACAGGCAGGCTTGTCTTGTTACAGTAAATACAGCTACCTGAAGAAAATTGCTTGTGTTCTTTTGATCCTATTAGTACCACAGTCAGGCAGCTAGACTATTTACAGTTAGTGCAGTGCGTCCTGCTCACAGTGTTCTGCTAAACCTACAAGTTATGGGGTGCGTCCTGCTCACAGTGTTCAGCTAAACCTACAAGTTAGTGGGGTGCGTCCACCTCACAGTGTTCAGCTAAACCTACAAGCTAGTGGGGTGCGTCCTGCTCACAGTGTTCAGCTAGATCCGTTTCTGTTATCTTCTTACTGACAGGCAGGCTTGTCTTGTTACAGTATTTTGAAGAAAATTACTGGTGTTCTTTTGATCCTATTAGTACCACAGTCAGGCAGCCAGACTATTTACATTTAGTGCAGTGCGTCCTGCTCACAGTGTTCAGCTAAAGCTACCTGTAGAAGGTTGGTGGTGTTCTCATACTACAGGCAGGCAGTTGATTTTTCTAGCTGCAGTATCAGTATCAGTATATATATATATATATATATATATATATATATATATATATATATATATATATATATATCCCAGCTTAGTGCAGCTACAGGCCATTAGTATGTCTGGAAGGCCAAGAAGGAGAGGCAGACAGTCACAAGCCAATAAGAGAGGGCAAGCAGGCTCTGTGTCTAGTGCTGGTCGTGGAGACGGTGCATCCTCATCAGCACGTGGCCATGGGACACGCTTGGCCTTTTTTTCGGCAGCTGGCCATGTTGAGCCGCAACATGCGGAAGACTTGGTCGAGTGGATGACCAAGCCGTCCTCATCCTCCTCATCCTCTCTCACCCATGCCCAGGGTACTTTGTCTGGCAAAGCAGCGGCCTCTTCCCTCGGCTCAATGTCATCAGTGACTCCTTCCCTAGCCCCACCATGTCCTCCTGAGGAGTCCCTCGAACTGTTTGACCACAGTGTTGGGTACATGCTCCAGGAGGATGCCCAGCGTTTGGAAGGCTCTGATGATGATACTGAGCTCGATGAAGGCAGTAACATGAGCACAGACAGAGGGGGTGCCCAAGAAGGACAGCAATCTGGCAGTCATGCTCCCCCTGCTGCAGCATACTGCCAGGTTTGCTCCAGTGATGAGGAGGGAGGGGATGATGAGGTCACTGACTCAACGTGGGTGCCTGATAGGAGAGAGGAGGAGGAGGAGGAGGAGGAGGCGGCACATCACCGAGGCTGGATGCCCTCCAGGGGCCAGCCTAAGGGCAGCACATTGACTGCATCACACCCCAAAGCTCCACATGTGCAGGGCACTGCAGTCTCTGCGCGTTATTCAAAAAGTTCTTTGGTGTGGGCCTTTTTTGAGACGAGTGCATCAGATGGCACCGCTGCTATTTGCAACATATGTCTCAAGCGTATATCGCGTGGCCAAAACATCTCCCGCTTGGGTACCACAGGCTTGACCAGACATATGTTGACCTGCCATGCAGTTCGTTGGCAAGCGTATCTAAAAGACCCACACCAAAGAACAAAGAGGACCTCTCCTTGCTCCTCATCAGCTGAGATTTCCAACCCCACTAGACCTTCAGTCCCTTTCTTAAATCTGCACTGAGAGGAATGAAGGTGTAGAATTAGGTGTGTCACAGCCAAGTACTTGTGGGCAATCTGATTTTGGTACACCGACGTCAGATTGTACCAGGCAAATTTCCCTGCCCCAGCTTCTGCACCGCCGAAAGAAGTTTGCTCCCAGCCATCCACATGCCCAGCGGTTGAATGCTAGCTTGGCAAAATTGCTAGCACTTCAACTGCTGCCTTTTCAGTTGGTAGACTCTGCCCCCTTCCGGGGGTTTGTGGAATGTGCGGTTCCTCGGTGGCAGGTACCCAAACGCCACTTTCTCACGGAAGGCGATTCCGGCTCTCTACCAGCATGTGGAAGGCAATGTCCATGCCTCGCTGGACAGGGCGGTCAGCGGTAAGGTGCATATTACCGCTGACTCATGGTCCAGCAGGCATGGACAGGGACATTACCTAAGTTTCACGGCGCATTGGGTGACTCTGCTGGCAGCTGGGAAGGATGCAGGACAAGGTGCAGTAGTGTTGGAGGTTGTTCCGCCACCACACCTCCAAAATGCTAATGATTGTGACACACCTCTCTCCTCCACCCCCTCCTCTTCTTCTTCCTCCATGGCCTCTTCCTCGGAACCAGCGGTGCTCTGTAGCCGTTCAAGGGGCTATGCAAGTACGCAGGCCAAAAGATGCCATGCGGTGCTTGAGCTGGTGTGCTTGGGGGACAGGAGCCACACTGGGGCAGAGGTTCTGTCAGCTCTGCAGGGGCAGGTTCAGAGGTGGTTGACGCCATGCCAACTTAAGGCAGGAATGGTGGTTTGCGACAATGGCACCAACCTCCTCTCTGCCCTCCGACAAGGACAAATGACCCATGTGCCCTGTTTGGCTCACGTCCTTAACTTGGTGGTGCAGCGGTTCTTGGGCAGGTACCCGGGCTTACAGGATGTCCTGAGGCAGGCCAGGAAAGTCTGAGTGCATTTCCGCCGGTCATATAATGCCAGTGCTCGGCTGATGGACCTCCAAAAAGGAGTTTAACCTGCCCAAGAACCGCCTAATCTGTGACATGCCCACCAGGTGGAACTCAACGTTGGCCATGCTGCAGCGGCTGCACACGCAGCAGAGGGCCATCAATGAGTACCTGTGCGACTATGGCACCAGGACAGGGTCAGGGGAGCTTGGTTTTTTTTCCCCACGCCAGTGGGCCATGATCAGGGATGCATGCACTGTCCTGTCACCATTTGAGGAGGCCACGAGGATGGTGAGCAGTGACAGTGCATGCATCAGTGACACTGTCCCCCTTGTCCACCTGTTGGAGCACACGCTGCGTGGAATAATGGACAGGGCACTTGAGGCAGAACAGAGGCAGGAAGAGGAGGACTTCCTTAGCTCTCAAGGCCCCCTTTATCCAGACAGTGTTCCTGCGTGCCCGCCGATCACACAGGAAGAGGACGAGGAGGAGGAGGAGGAAGATTGTGTCAGTATGGAGGTGGAGCCTGGCACTCAGCATCAGCAGCAGTCTTTAAGGGATCAGTCCTAAGAAACACATGGACTTGTACGTGGCTGGGAGGAGGTGGCTGCGGACCATGTCGTCCTTAGTGACCCAGAGGACTCCGGACCGAATGCCTCAGCAAACCTACGCTGCATGGCCTCCCTGATCCTGCAAAGCCTGCGTAAGGATCCTCGTATTCGTGGTATCAAGGAGAAGGACCAATACTGGCTGGCAACCCTCCTTGATCCACGTTACAAGGGTAAGGTTGCGGACCTTATCTTGCCATCGCAGAGGGAGCAGAGGATGAAACATCTTCGGGAGGCCTTGCAGAAAGGTCTGTGCAACGCGTTCCCAGAGACTGGGAGGTTACAAACTCCTGTTTCTGGACAACGTGTTGCTGAGGCTTTGGTCAGTCAAAGAAGGAGCGGTGGAGAAGGTGGCCGTCTGACCGATGCGTTCAGACAATTTTTTGGTCCGCAGCCCCAAGGTATGATCGGTTCCAGCAACCATCGCCAGCGTCTGTTTTACATGGTGCAGGAATACCTAGGGGCAAGATCAGACTTGGACACCTTTCCCACCGAAAATCCTCTGGGTTACTGGGTCTTGAGGATGGATCACTGGCCAGAGCTTGCACAGTATGCAATTGAGCTACTGGCCTGTCCTGCATCCAGCGTTCTTTCGGAACGCACATTCAGTGCTGCTGGAGGCGTGGTAACCGATCACAGGGTGCGTCTGTCCACTGACTCGGTCGATCGACTGACCTTCATAAAAATGAATCAGTCTTGGATCACCACCAGCTACCAAGCATCTGATGCTGATGTAACCGAATAATTTTTTTGGAAATCTCAGATCCCTTCAAAGACTGCCTATGCTGATGCTGAGTGACTATCCCTGAGTAATTATCCTCTTCCTCCTCAATCATCACGCTGATAGCTTGTAAGAACATTTTTGGTTCTGGGCGCCACCACCAGTGCCTAAGGCACAATTTTTCAGCCCCTGTTTAACAGGGGCGTGTAATTACAATTTTTGATGTAACACTTTGCAGCAGGGCTCGTTCCTGCATTCCAACTAGAGTGTCTGTGAGGGGTTGCAGTGTTGTGGCACCAGCACCAGTGCCTAAGGCCCAATTTTTCAGCCCTTGTTTAACAGGGGCGTGTAATTACAATTTTTGATCTAATATGTCACAGCAGGGCCCTGTGAGGGCTTACAGTGTTGTGGCCACAGCAACACCTAAGGCCCAAATTTCTGCTGAGTATATAGGGCAGGACCCTACTTTCAAACAACTAACTTACAAACGACTCCTACTTGCAAACGGAAGGAGACAACAGGAAGTGAGATGAAATCTACCCCTAGGAAGGGAAATTCTCTCCTGCAAGAGTTAATATGGGAAAAACATTTCTCCTTTCCACTGATGCTTTCCAATCCATTGGGACAAAAAGTGAGGTGAAATCTTCTGAAGAGGAGGAAAGACAGCAAAACAAATGTCACAGGGGTGATAACCCTTCCCTATGTTTTCCAAAAAGCTTAAAAAAAGATTTTTTGGCTGGAGCTAAACACGTTAAAAATGTACCCGTTCAAAATTACAAAGAGATTCTACTTAACAACAAACCTACAGTCCCTGTCTTGTTTGCACCGCCTGTATACTTAATTTGGGTGTGGGGTTCCCCTTAATATCCATACAAGACCCAAAGGGCCTGGTAATGGACTGGGGGGTACCCATGCCATTTGTCTCACTGATTTTCATCCATATTACCAGGACCCGACATTACATTAAACCCGCAAGCAGTTTTAAATGAGATTTTTTCCTTTAAAAATGACATTTGGTGCAGGGACTGTTCTAAACACGGGAAACACGCGTCACTTTACAGGCATACTATAGACACCCCTCAGGTACGATATTTAAAGGAATATTTCACTTTTCTTTTTTTTTTTACTTTAAGCATCATTAAAATCACTGCTCCCGAAAAAACGGCCGTTTTTAAAAGTTTATTTTGCATTGATACATGTCCCCTGGGGTAGGACCCGGGTCCCCAAACCCTTTTTAGAACAATACCATGCAAATTAGTTTTTAAAATGAGCACTTTTGATTTCGAACGTTCGAGTCCCATAGACGTCAATGGGGTTCTAATGTTCGTGCGAACTTTCGGTCCGTTCGCAGGTTCTGGTGCGAACCGAACCGGGGGGTGTTCGGCTCATCCCTAACTACAAACAATTTATAAAGCAACTAAATGCTCTGCCTTATGGGAACTAGCCAAAAAACTGTCTCTCAGATGGTACTTAACCCCATCAAAACTGGCCTTGTTTAATAAAAATTCCCCAAACTTATGTTGGAGATGCAATTCAAATAAAGGCGCCATACTACACATTTTCTGGCAGTGTAGCCATCTCAAAAATTACTGGGAAAATATCTTCACAGTCCTAACGGACAATACGACACAACACATCCCTCTGACACCCGACTTGGCGATCTTAAACCTGAATATAGACTCTATACCACGACCCTTCAGACATGTAATAACACACATCCTACTAGCAGCAAGACTAAGCATAACAAGACTTTGGAAATCTGATAAGATTCCTTCAGTGGAACACACACTCGAACTGGTAAACATACATTATAGCTATGAATTAACCATGGCTTCCAGTGGAAACTGTTTAATGAAAGAAAAAACACTGTGGTTGCCATGGGAAAAATGGGTAGGTGCTGAAAAATTTCTGTGATGTAAGAACACTAATAACTAGATTAGTCATGATATAGTACCGAGTCAGTATGGAATATTCGAATATATAAACATCTTAATATATGATTACTGTAAAGATATATACTTTGGTTACCCACGTACCACCAAGTTCAGTTCTCCCCCCCCCAGAAGACCAAAAGAGGTCCCAATGTGGGTCCCCTGGGGGTGTAAATACCACTACTTCATGGTAACCATTTAACTAACCATTTCACTACACCAGATGTAGAAGTTTCTGCCTCTCATCATCTTTCATTTTCTATTATATGTTAACACAAGTTATACAATTTATTTCTATGTATTGACATGTACACAATACCTTGTACAACGTTTTACAATGTCCACATTGTATTGTCTTACCTCAAAACAATAAAAATGTATTGAACAGAGACTGTGATAACACATGCATTTTTAGTGGTTTCCTTTTGAAGGAAATTACATTTCTGAAAATACTTTGGTTCCGGATGAAATTTTTCCTAGCATATGCAAAATAAAACATGTATGATTTTTAACAAGCGAAAATCACATTAACAATGAGAATTTTGTTGAAACAAAAATCCCGACCCTTTGAAATTTTCAGTTTCTAAGGCCAAAATCAATCGAAACGAAAATCTGTGTATGGCCAGCATTAATTTCTGTTTGATCTGCAGTTGCCAGAGTGCTGCACATGTGATCAGCTATGGGACCAGCCATTTGATGGCTTGACAGTTCGGTTGGGAGCACAAACAAATGTGACAGCTCTCATTCAAAACATGCCTTGAATGTAACTGTTTTTCAGGAAACCGTTAAATCAATTGGTTTAGCTCTGCCTTAAAATTAACTGGCTGGTTTTAGATCTGCAGTTGCCATGGCATTGCACATTTGTCCAGCTATGACTCCAGCCATTTTAGGGTTTAAAGTGGAACTAAACCCACTAATTTACCAGTTTCCCAAATTAATTACATTTAAAGGGCATGCTTCTGGTGATAACTGTCAAATTTGTTTAAGCTAGCTTCCAACTGAACTTCCAGGTGCCACCAGTACACAGCAGGATAGGCTTCCAATCATGTGACAGCTGTGAGAGCCTATTACAATAACCACATGATATAGAAGCTGCACCACCTCCTGGGCATTAAAGCCCACTTAAGGAGCTGGCAGGAGAAAGCATCACATTTTTGGTAGAGAGCAGACACGAGCACACAATCATTTGCCTTGAAAGTGACATACACTGCGCATGTGCTAGAAAGCAGAATGTAAATGAAAACACTGCGGAAAACAACATTTCTATGTTTGATTAAGGATTAAAATTTATTGAACATTTCTTGAGCTTTCCTTTGGAAAATAGTTAAATTGGTGTGTTTAGTTATATTATAATTTTGTTTGTCATTCTTTATACTCTCAAATACTAAAAAAACAACATATGATTATAATTTTCAGCTGCTCCTAAACGTCAAGCCTTTCAAAAGCTTTTAACAAATATTATTTTGTGCTGTACTTTCTGTTCTGACCTTCTGTACAGCTGAGATTATTTTATTCTGTAAAGACCTAATTTTTCTAAACTAATCTGGTTTGTGTAAACCTATTTAGCATTATCAAGTAAATTATTTTTTCAGCTGCTTTTTCCTGCTGGATATTACTGTGAGAGCACATGCATGTGTGTTTACCACCTGTATGATCAGCTTTCCTTTTTAGAAGATAAGCACAAATACTTTATTAAAGTAAGCAAACATTTAAAGTGTATGGCAAAGCAAAAAGTATACAGCATGTCTTTGTAGCACTTGCACATTTCCTATGTTTTATTCTTTTAAAGACCTTGCAATTATAGAAAAATATCTATAGATCTCCCAGAATTGCACCAAGCTCATACTGTCCTGTGGTGGGCTGACAACACAGCATTTTAAGTGACTAATTGTTGTCAACCCTGCCCAAGCTTAACTGCTAAAATCTATCCACATTTATGCTGGGCGTGTGAGGAAGCTACAACTCTGTTTCATTTTATGTTTGCTTATGTAAAATTACAATACATTTTCTGATTTCTGATTTCCACATAGACACTGATCTTTCTGTATTCCCAAGATAAAAACTAGGATGGCTAACTACTCTTCTTGAGATAACACAGGAATATTCATAAGACAAATCTGAAATTCTATAAACCAAAAGAAAATCTGCGCTTGTGATCATTTACTGATGCAGCTGAACACTATAACTTTGATATCAGGCTCACATATAAACATCCAAAAAAGTTCAGCTTACTTAACTGTGCCTTTAAATAATACACAAAACAAGCATGAAAGTCCCAAAAACTCTATGATGAGCATAGGCGTGCGCACAGGGTGTGCCGGGTGTGCCCAGGCACACCCTAATCACCCCATGCGCATTAGTGTTATCGCTCTGTGTAGCAGCAGGAACATGGTAAAGATCTCCCTCTTACCTGCTCTGCCATAAGAAAAGTGTTTATGCTCTTCTCTTTCACTGTGCCGGCAGGGAGATCAATGTGCCGGGGTCATATATATGTAGGCACATACACATGCATGTGTGTTTGAGCTTAAGGGTGCACACCCTAATGCAATAGGCTGCGCACGCCTATGATGAGATTGGAAAGGAATCCAGGGATAGACAAAATGACACCAAAGATACCCTCACCAGAGGCTTGCCAGAATGCCAGTGACCCCCTTATCCAGGGTGGTCAATATGCACTCAACTAAACAGTAGAGATAGACCCCATGGCATTAGAAGAGACATCAGCGCAGATCACTTTTGCCAATATATTAGGACTTTTTAAACGACCAGGTGAATCTGACAAGCTCACAGCAGATAGTGGAATATGCAAAGTAAAAGGCTTCACATAGTGTAATATTGTAAACACCAGTGGTTTAATAAAAACGATTGCTCTTACAATTGGGTAGATATTGAACAGCATGTAAAAAAACATCAAGAATAGGAAACAGGTCTTCCTCCAGTAACAAAGATGGCCGACACTTGGCTGAGCATGCATGGTAGCTTGTGTGTGTGGCTCTCCCCTATGCGTTTCATCAGATATAGCATCATCAGAGGCTAGATCAGAGGATCCACATGACTGGATAAAAAACCAAAGGCAAAGGGAAGGACTGGAAAAGAAAAAAGGGGTTGATCACATACTAATCCAAACAATAAAAACGAGCCGTTCACCATTGCCATCTTGTGGCAAAACAGCAAGAAGATACCCAAAATTATCATATAATATAACCAAAAAAATCCATTTTAGACTTGAAGACTGCAGACCATAAATGGTCACCATCAAATTTAACTAAATTTGAGTAGTTCTGCAAAGAAGAGTGGGCAAATATTGCAAAGTCTAGATGTGCAAAGTTAGTAGAGACATATCCCAACAGACTAAAGGCTGTAATTAAAGCAAAATTATTTCTAGACCGTTGATATGGCAACATGTGAGGAGGAAGGAGCGCTGCGCGGTGACATTACTGCGCAGGTGCGAGATCGGGAGGGGCATGCTGGGTAGATCCAGGAAATAGATACCAGAGGGCTTCGGGTGCCCATAGTGGACATGGACCCTGCCAGCTTCCGAGATCAAGGTAGTCTTTCTTTATTTTAACTGAAATTAAATCGAATACACTATAAAAACACTAGCTAATTGTGGCAGATAAAGTTAAACAAAGTACAGTGGAGTTAAAAAAAAAAAATTAGACTTGGGGGACTGGAACTCCGCTTTAACATCAAACCAAGGAACACCTGTTAAGTCATATGCGAACCAATGTACCATCTTGCTTGACTCTGCTTAACCAGGACATTGTTAAGTATTCTAACCCTCAGCTCATTTTTATTTCTCTGTTGCAGTTTTGTGTCTTTGTAAGACCTTTTTTCTGTAAATATTTTATTTGCACCATTTTGACCTTTTCATTATTAAACCATATTTTGAAAAGTGTTAAAACTGTCTCTAATGCGCTAATGCAAACCTACTGTAGTCTAAATCTCTGAATAAACCTGTCTGTGGTGACAGTGAATGTTACAGACATTTATTCTAAAATCATAGTTGCTATTGTTAACATTGGGAACATTTACTACTTCTCGGTAAAAAAGTAGGTTGTGGCAGTTTAACCACTTCAGCCCCGGACCATTTGGCTGGCCAAAGACCAGAGCATTTTTTGCGATTCGGCACTACGTCGCTTTAACTAACAATTGCGCGGTTGTGTGATGTGGCTCCCAAATAAAATTGCCGTCCTTTTTTCCCCACAAATAGAGCTTTATTTTGGTGGTATTTGATCACCTCTGTGGTTTTTATTTTTTGTGCTATAAACAAAAAAAGAGCGACAATTTTGAAAAAAAAAATGCAATTTTTTTACTTTTTGCTGTAATAAATATCCCCAAAAAATACATAAAAAAACATTTTTTTTCCTCAGTTTAGGCCGATACGTATTCTTCTACATATTTTTGGTAAAAAAAAAAAAAAAAAAAAAAAAAAAAAAAAAAATCGCAATAGGTGTTTATTGATTGGTTTGCGCAAAAGTTATAGCGTCTACAAAATCGGTGATAGTTTTATGGCATTTTTATTTTTTACTAGTAATGTCGGCGATCTGCGATTTTTATCGTGACTGGGACATTATGGTGGACAGATCAGACACTGAAGGGGTCAACCAGTAGGGGGCGCTGTAGGGGTTAAGTGTGCCCTAGGGATGTGTTCTAACTGTAGGGGGGGTGGGCTACGTGTGACACAACACTGATCACCGCTTCCGATCACAGGGAGTGATCAGTGTCCTGTCACTAGAAAGAATAGGGAAATGCTTGTTTACATCAGCATTTCCCCGTTCTTCTCCTCTCCTCTCCATGAGACGACTGTGGGTATCCCCGCGGACATCGAGTCCGCGGGACCCGCTCTCACACTTACGGAGCTCGCGGCGGGCGCCCGCGTGCCCACAGTGCCGCGTCTTAAAGGGCAACGCACAGGTACGTTAATATGCCTGTACGTGCCCTTCTGCTGATGTATATCGGCGTGAGCCGGTCGGCAAGGGGTTAAAGGGTTAATTGCATAGTTAACTAAGCCAGGCTGTTGGAACTTAGATTGGAGTCCTGCAAGCTAAAAAATCTATTTGCAGGTTGAGGCTGGGAGTGTCATTGTTGCGAATCAGTGACAGTGTGATGTGAGGTTGACCAGCCAGTGGTCACAAGTTAGTGAAAAGGGCAGTGGCCTGACCCACATTTGTCACATATACTTTAGGTCAGTTTGTAAAGCTTTCTGACAGAGTTATGTGTATTCTTATTTGAATCTTGTTGTGCTTTGCGTATTTTTTCCAGATCTGTGCAGTAATCCAGTGTCCAAGCTTTGTCGCTGTGCAGGAGCTTCCTGTAATAAAGACCAGTCACTGCTGCTCTCTTTCCTTGTGCTGAATGGCTGGTTTTGTACCCACCTACTTGTTGTTCTCTGTAGCCAGCCTGTAATGGGTGTCCCTGCTGGGCCCCTCCCACTGCTCTGCTCTCTGCATAGGTTGTATACAGCACAGTGATAATGTCACTTCTTCTTTTACAAGGCAATGATAGGTTTTGCAAAGGCATTAGGTGCACAGAAAGTGGATGTATACCCTTTATTGAAGAATATACTTAAAGCAGATTTCCACCCGAAAATAGAACCTTTCAGGGGGGAGCAGATACCTGTCTAATACAGTATTTGCAGTATCCGCGCTGATCTGTGTTATGTTCGGCCCCTCCTCCGCCCAGCCCCCCCAAGCCCCCCCCCCACCACTGTCTTCTGGGAGACATACAGGTCCCAGCAGACAGCAGGGACCATTCAGAACACGCAGCGTGACTTGCGCATGCGCAGTAGGGAACCAGGTTGTGAAGCCGCAAGGCTTCACTTCCTGAATCCCTTACTAGCAATGCCGGCGCCTCCACCCGGAGCTGAGGGACGGGTTGGCTTCGGGTGAAGACATCGTGGGCACCCTGTACAGGTAAGCGTCCTTATTTTAAAAGTTAGCAGCTGCAATATTTGTAGCTGCTGACTTGTATTTTTTTTTTTTTTTTTAGGCGGAACTGCACTTTAAAGTGATTTCTAACAGTCTGTTTTTCTTTTAAATAATTAACATGTCATACTTACCTGCTCTGAATGGTTTTCCACAGAGCGGCCCTGAACCTCTTCTTTGGGGGTCCACGGCTGATGTTCCTGGCTCCTCCTTATCTCTGAGTGCCCCCATAGCAAACTGCTTGCTATGGGGGCACTCGTGTGGACTCTTCCCAAACCCAAGCTATCCATTGACACACACAGCCTGGCTTGGTTTACAGGATTTCATTGACAGCAGCGGGAGCCAATGAGGAGAGAGCAGTGCTGCTACTCTCTGGCACCACGCTGGATCGAGATTGGGCTCAGAAGGTTTTTTATCTTCTAAAGAAGGCTAAAAAAAAATAAATAAATAAAAACCTCACATTGCTATGAGGAAGGCTGCCATAGCCGAAGCAGTTTAGTATTCTAGGTACTGTATTTACGTCATGTAGCCAATAAGGAGTGATAAGAGTTGTACACCGGGTGGCTGGCTTTTTTTTTTTTCTGCTGTGAAAAAGAAACCTGCCTTTGCAACCACTTTAAAATGAGCCTTTTGTTCCTGGAGTTCACCTTTCACAGACCAAATGGGAGCAAATAAGAGAAGTTCATTGTTGAGGTATACATACATTTTTATGCGTCCCACATTCACATTTTTGACCCGGGGCGTTTGTAAATGTCTATTTCATTCATTTTGGTTCTCAGTTCATTCCTGGACACGGCAGAGACTTAGGTGAGTGAATCTAGTGTGTAAGGGAGACAGACACCATCAGCCAATAAAACCACATTAATAAAAAGGAATAGAAATGGGGCAGGTGAATTCACAGCAACACAGAATAAGCATACTGTGACCAAGCTTAATTTGTCTTCCACATGCATCACTTACAATAGTTCCTTTATAGCTGAAATCCTCTGATGTGCAGCTGCTCAGGAAAGCTTTGTGGCTTATTTAGGAGCTCGATTTCCCACAGGAAAAGAGACGAGAGAGGGGCATTTGGTTACTTGATATAGCTAAGATAAGATACATTCAGCTTCAATATAATGTCTGTGTCAGCGTTGAAAAAAAAAAAAATGAGTGTCATCCATTTTAACTGAGCCAGTAACTGGAGGAAGCAGTGTGCAAAAAAGGTTTACCTTGTAGTGCCAGCAGTTAGCACTTTATAAATCCTTAAAATGACAGGCTGCTCCTCCTCTACCACCACTACTCTAAACCATCACAATGCAAATGAACATGCTGGGATCCTACAGCTCCCCCCTCCCCAGAGGATTCATTTAGGCCCCTTTCACACTGGAGCGGTTTTCAGGCGGTATTGCGCTAAAAAAAACGCCTGAAAACCGCCCCTAAACAGCCTCCACTGTTTGTTCAGTGTGAAAGCCCGAGGGCTTTCACACTGAAGCGGTGCGCAGGCAGGGCGGTGAAAAAAGTCCTGCAAACCGCTTTTTTGGAGCGGTGAAGGAGTGGTGTATTCACCGCTCCTTCACCGCTCCTGCCCATTGAAATCAATGGGACAGCGCGGCTGTACCGCGGTAATATCGCGGCTATAGCTGCGCTGTACGAGCGGATTTAACCCTTTTTCGGCCGCCAGCGGGGGTTAAAACCGAACCACTAGCGGCCGAATACCGCTGCAAGAACGACGGTACAGCAGCGCTAAAAATAGCGCTGTTGTACCGCCGACGCCCCCACCGCCCCAGTGTGAAAGGGGCCTTAGTATGAGTTTATGCCTTGTATCCACTCTTTGGTTAAGCGTTAGTAATGTATTCATACCCCCCCCTCCTATATCCCATTTGCACAACAGGATTATTAACCACTTGACCTCTGGAAGATTTACCCCCCTTCATGACCACGCCATTCTTTGAGATACGGCACTACGCTATTTTAACTGACATGCGACAGTGTACCCAAACAAAATGTATGTCCCTTTTTTCCTACAAATAGAGCTTTCTTTTGGTGGTATTTGATCACCTCTGCGTTTTTTAGTTGTTGCACTATAAACAAAGGAAGACAATTTTGAAAAAAAAAATATATATATATTTTACTTTCTGCTATAAAACATAACCAATAAAAAAAAAAAAAATGTAAAAAAAAAAAAAAAATCGAATGTCTTGATCAATTTAGGCCAATATGTATTCTGCTACATATTTTTGGTAATTAAGAGTATATTGATTGGTTTTGCACAAAAGTTAGAGCGTCTACAAACTATGGGATATATACTGGAATTTGTATTTATTTTTATACTAGTAATGGCGGGGATCAGTGACTTATAGCGGCACTGCGATATTGCATAGGACATTCGTACACTGACACTTTTTGGAAACCTGTGACACTAATACAATGATCAGTGATAAATATATGCACTGTCACTGTACTAATGACACTGGCTGGGAAGGGGTTAACATCAGGGGCAATCAAAGGGTTAAATGTGTACCTAGCCAGTGTTTTGGTGTACTGTGTTAGGTGCTTTTACTAGTAATGGATTTTATTCCCTGCTTGCTTAATTACAGCACTGCCGGGTCACGGCGGCAAACGCATGCACCTACCCAGAAGTGCCAGTTCACATACTAGGTACTTGATCTGGCACAGCCAAGCTGCCTTGCCGCCATTTATCTATGTTATACGGTCAGCAAGCGGTAAAAGTCTATACTAACCCCAAGAGTATAAGAAAAAATATGGCTAGGTGACTGAGCCAAGCCTTGTCATTGGCAGAAAGGCTTCACTGGAACATTGTTCAGAAATCAAGGCACAGATTGCGTATATTGTATTAAAGAAACATTCAGACTGCCATTGTGGACATTTCAATCTGAAAATGCTAGTTGCTTAGTTATCTCTGGTCTCTGTGCTTTTTGCACCACTGAGCTGCAACAAGAATGCTAATGAGAGGTTCTCATAAAAAAATACTCGTCATCAGTGACTCACAAAGTATTATGTTCACTGGATCAGCATCAATACAAGGTCAGCAATAGCAGCATATCTATTTTCTTTTTTCAGAACAGGTTTCGTTTCTCGTTCATTAGGCCTTGTAAATGTACTTTTGGTATGTTTTTATTTGTTCTTTTTCAGCAGTTCAACGATTAAAGCGGTGTTCCAGCTGAATTTTTTTTTTTAAGTCAGCAGCTGCAAACACTAGCTGCTTACTTTTAATAAGGACTTTCAATAAGGTCTAGGGAGCGCGCTATGTTGGCCCCCTGAGGCCGATCCATCCATCTGATTGGGTGCAGGTGCCGCCATTCCAACTAAGGGAAACCAGCAGAGGAGCCTTGCGGCTTCACTGCCGGTTTCCGGCTGCGCATGCGCGAGTCTCACATCGCTTTGTGAATGTCCAGCTTGTCCTCTGGGACCCACACATGTCCCAGAAGACAACGGGGGGCTCACCGTAGAAGAGGATGTGATGTCCTCGGCCCGGCTGGATCGGAAGTACTCTTAGTACTCCAAAAAGAGGTATGAGAGAAAGTAAAAAAAAAAAAATTAATTATCCAAAAACGAGGGGTGGAGAGGTGGTCGTCGTTTAAGACCACCTCTCAAAATTGGGTGGAACTCCGCTTTAAATCAGCAGGAAAATTGTAGTCTATGTCCATCTAGCAGCTACAATACCATACTTTGCATGTTAGGGCTTTTAAAGGTGTTCTGTGGCCAGAGCATACACTTCCATATCATAACATCAGCAAGGTAATAACAATACAAACAATGTTTATATTATCCACTTGAAGACCAAACCTTTTCTGGTACCTTTTGTTTACAAGTCTAAATCCCTAGTGAATAAAATGGCGATCATTGCAATTTTTTTTGTCACACAGTATTTGTGCAGCGTTTCTTTTTTGGAAAGAATACACTTTAATGAATTTAAAAAAAAAAAAAAAACACAGTATATATTGGTAAAATATGAAAGATGATATTATGCAGAGTAAATAGATACTTAACATGTCAAGCTTTAAGATTGTGCACACTCATGGAATGGCGACAAACTACGGTTCTTAAAAATCTCCATAGGCGACATTTTACATTTTTACAGGTTACCTGTTTAGAGTTACAGAGGGGGTCTAGCACTAGAATTATTGCTCTCACGCTAACGTTCGCAGACATACCTTACATGCGCGGTGCGAACACTATTTACATATGCGCGCGCAACTTACGTATGCATTTGTTTCTGTGTGCAAACACGGAGGGATGGGGGCGCTTTTGTTCTCTCTTATTTATATAAGAGACACTGTCCCTTTAATTATTTTAATTTTTTTTTTTATCACTTTTTTAAAGTGATGACAGGTCTCCTTTATGGAGAGATCTGGGGTCAAAAAGACCCCAAATCTCTCCTTGACCTTTAAAAGCAAAAAGATAAAAAAAATTTTGCTTTACAAAATAAAATGTTTGTCATGACATCACTCTGGTCTTCCAAGGCCATAGAGGTGATCAGAGTCGATCTAGTCTCTGTTTTTCCTTTGTGACCAGCCGACCACACTGTTGGGTCATTTCTCGGGTGCATTGGTAAAAATGGTAAACCAGAGAAAAACCTTCTAAAAAAGCAAACCAGTGGCTAATGAGCCACTCGTACCACTTTCATGTCAAAGCCAGCCACAGGCTTAAAAAAAAAAATACCGGGGTTGTGGCTGATAGCTTTAGCCATAACCCCGGGAAACCACTTACAAACTGCAACATATATAACATGGGATAATAAAGCAGTGCAGCGCTATACCCAGAAGTTCAAATATTACTAATAAAAGTCCCTTTAAATTTAAAAGTTGATAGAGAAAAGGTCTCCTCTGTAGTGGTCTAAGTGCTCATGACAGTCCATGCAGTGCTATACATCCATGATTCCACCACCAGCTAGCTAAACCGCTCACCTCAGCATATGGACCCCTGAGCTAACAGACGGGTCAAAACAGCATTTACCACTCTCAGTGGATAAAGATGGAGACTTGCATGGGCAGATGGTCACACGATATAAAGGCAGCACTCAGTAATTGATGATCATGTTCACATGCAATAAAAATAAGAGTACATAGTGCACACTGTGTGGCTAAGAAGATCACATTTATTAAAAGTCAAGTACTCACATACACAGCACTACACCCTAGTGCTGGGATAAAGGTAAAATGGCATCAAAGGATAACGTCAAGTAGTAATGGTGGCTGCAGTGATGTCCAAGGAACTCCTGCATGCGTATCGTCCACATCTGGACTTCATCAGCGGAACAGGATCGCCTGACACTTTGGCCAATCGGGAAACAGGTCTCACAAACCTGCCTCCTGATTGGCTGGGAGGAACTTTAGTGTGAAAATAGCGAAAATTAATTCGCTATGGTCACACAACTGGGTGGCCTCGGAGCTCAATGCTCTGCGATTTGAGGCCACCCTTTGTAAAGCCTCCGGGTCTAATCAGGTGCTTCAAAAAAACACCCACCCTACACCCACCCTGCATTGAAATCCATGGTCCAGTGCCAAAGATATGTAGATCAGGGGGCCGGATGCATGGAAAGGGAAGGCGACGCCCATGTGCCCTCTATGGATGGGCCCCACTGATACGTATATATCTCTTTTCATGTTGTGGAGTTCAGCCTGTCTGCTGGTCATCTTATTCTACAACTTCCTGGATTCCCTGCACGGTTTGCAGCTTCTCCTCTGCTTTTTATTTTCAATTTCTAGGGACTACATATCCCATGGTACCTTGCTGCCTTGCAAGCAGTGATTCCTCTACTGACTCCTAAAACTCATCCTCTCAGCAGCCCTGTAGCTCAGAAAGGCTCTGAGAAATGTGTGACACCATCGTGTCTACTCACAGGGCATATGGAATACATGTCACAGACCTTAAGGTAAAAAGTAAATGTGTAGGGATCTTCACATAGTAATTTACAAACATCAAGAATGTCATATTAATATGAAGAAGTTATAAATAATTGAAATACACTGTGCAAATGAATATACAATTTTACATTTTGACCATAGATATGCTTTAATAGAAATGTAACCACTATGCCATCAATAAAAATGATACAGATGACCAGTAACCAAGAGTTAATTGATAAAAGCACTCGTATTAAAAAAGCAACTCAGTGGTTCTCCTTCATTTATCCTATAATATCTTTAACCGCATCTGTTACAATTAAACTGATAACCTGCTGCCTGTCCAAGTAATTACAGCCTGCTCATGAACTCTTTTTTCCTTTTTGTTCGATAGAGCAAGCTATACAAAAAGATGCTAACCACTCCAACTTATAACTAGCTTTTGCAGTAAGGTGCACATGGAAGGGCAATGCACAACACAAACAGATAACAATATCCCCAGCACACTCACCAGCTAGCCTGCAAAAAAACAAAAAACAAACTGACCCTCTTTAAAAATACACATTGAAAGGTTTTAGTCTCACACATTTGCAAATATATGTAGAAGTGACATTAGGTTTGCCTGGAGGGAGCCTACTCCTCCTTAATGGCACATGAACACATTAGACTCCCAGCAAGAGCACAATGGCAGCTGGGAGCATCCAATGTGCCCCCATGCCAAATTCAGCAAACAAGCTATACAGAAAGATGACAACCACCCCAATTTATAACTAGTCTTTGCAATAAGGTGCACAGGGACAGTACAATAAAAAATATCAGGGGGGGGCAAAAGATGGTAGGTCAGCAGGGCAGAGGATAGGGTCAGCAATTTGTACAGTAGTGTTTAGGAGCTACTAGTTTGTAGGACAGTGTACAGGGTGTCAGAAAGGACAGAGGACCGGGGGTCACTGCTGACAAGAGAAAGGACAAGGGTCACAACTGGCAGGAGAGAGGAAAGGGATAACAGCTGGCAGGAGAGAGGACAAGGGTCACTCCTGGCTGAAGAGAGGACAGGGGACATCACTGGCAGGAGAGAGGAGAGGGTCAGGGGTCACGGTTGGCAGGAGGAAGGACAGGGGTCACCTCTGGCAAAAGAGAGGACAGGGGTTACTGCCAGCAGAAGAGAAGACAAGGGTCCCCATTGACAGGGGTCAGCGCTGGCAAGAGAGAGGACAGGGGTCACTGCTGGCAGGAGAGAGGACAGGAGTCACCACTGGCAGGGAACTGGGAGGAACACTTTCTTTAATCCCTGCACAGTACACAGCCTGAGCACAGGCAGCAAGATCTCCTTCTTACACAGCACACACTTTAGCTGAAATCCCATTCCCTTACACACACAGCAATGATCTGCACAGTGTGTAGGTGGCTACTGTGCTGCAGTTCTAACCTGTGAAATTCCCTGGTCCAGAAACAGTTAAGCTGCAGTAGCCAGCTACACGCTGTGCAGATCATGGCTGTGTGTAAGGGAATCGGATTTCAGCTACAGTGTGTGCTGTGTGAGGAGGAGATCTTGCTGCCTGGGCACAGGCTGTGTACTGTGCAGGGATTAGGAGGCAAATGGCACAGCATCAGGGGTGGGCTTTGGAGGGCACAACTGACATCTGAGAGCACAGTTCATTCCAGCAACCCCCTAGATCCGACCATGAAGTTACACATGGAAGGACAATGCACAACACAAAGACAAAAATGTCCCAACACACTTACCAGCAAGCTGGCAAAAAAAAAAAAAATTACCCTTTCTAACACCTCACGTTAAAAACATAGGCTTGAGAGGACTTTGAAAGGTGTTACCTGTTGCCTTTGTTTTCTATATAAATAAAGCCTTGAAAGATGGACAGAATGAAGACCTTATATTGCCCTGCCAAATCTGACCTGTTTTCTTGTACACCTAGAACACTATGGAGTTTATTTTCTAAAGCTGGAGAGTACAAAATATGGTGCAGCTCTGCATAGAAACCAATCAACTTCCAGGTTTTATTGTCAAAGCTTAATTGAGCATGCTGAAGTTAGAAGCTGATTGGCTACCATGTACAGCTGCACCAGATTCTAAGCGCACCAGTTTTAGTAAATCCACCCCTATGATTAGTGAACATCTGTAGTACCTTGCTAATACTGTGTAGGTGCTCTGAGTGCTGCAGGAATTATTTGTATTTAAAGGAATCCTTTGCTCAGAGACAGCTATGCTTCCTCTGAAAATGTTGTTTTCCAAGTCACTGATGCATAAATGAATGCAGCTAGTGAAGTTAGCAGTATATATCTGCATACTAGTTGTGGACCATCATGATAGCCAGACAATTCACACTTTGTGAACAAAACTTCAGCAGTGGCAGCCTATGTATTTCTCTGAGTACGGGATTCCTTTAACCACTTCAGCTCCGAAAGATTTTACCCCCTTCATGACCAGGCCATTTTTTGCTATTCAGCACTGTGCTAATTTACCTGGCAATTGTCCCCCCTTTTTTTTTGATACCTGGCAATTGTGTCATGCAACACTGTACCCAAACAAAATTTATATCATTTTTTTTCACACAAATAGAGCTTTTTTTTTGGTGGTATTTGATCACCACTGGGTTTTATATTTTTTGCAGTATAAACAAAAAAAGACCAAAAATTTTGAAAAAAACAAAACACTATTTTTTACTTTCTGCTATAAAACATATAAAAAAAAAAATCTAATTTCTCCATAAATTTTGGCCAAAATATTTTCTGCTACATGTTTTTGATAAAAAAAGAAAATCCCAATAAGTGTATATTGATTGGTTTGCGTGAAAGTTATAGCACCTGCAAACTATGGTATATACTGTATACTGGAATTATTATTTTTTTTTTATACTACTAATGGCAGCGATCAATGACTTATAATGGGACTGTGAATAGTGCGGCAGGTGATGTGACACTAACTGACGCTGGGGGGAACTGACTAACTGCCACCGACATCATACAGTGATCAGTGATAATATAGACTGTATATTATCATCCTCGTACTATACACTGTCACTGTACTAATGACATTGGCTGGGAAGGGGTTAACATCTAGGACAACCAAGGGGTTAAGTATGTGCCTAGCTATCTGTAATGTGTGTACAGTGTGCTGCTTTTACTAAGTGATCTCTAAGTTTCTCATCCCCAATTGCTGGCAATTTCTGGCTGTGTTAATACAGAAGCTATTACAGCCGCTTGTGTCTAAAAATGAACCTTCTGATACAGTTTAGCCAGATAGAGAGATACAAAGTAACATTGCTACTTGTATTTCATTCATACGATTCAAATCAATGAGTTTCGATCTGCACATGAGGTATAGGCGTTTTGGATAGAATAAGAGAGATTTTTAACCACTGTCAGATTTTTTTTTCGCCATCTGTGTCCCATTGCAGAGATTTCCCTTCACTTCCTGTCCCATAGCCAAACAGCAAGTGAGAGGAAATCTCTTCAAATTAAGGGAATTTCTTGGGGACCTCCAGATCACCAGAACTAGTGTCTCAATTAAGAGATTTCCCCTCTATTAATGTTCTGGGGACAACCCAAAATGTGCGATTTTCTTTTACTTTCACTATCAATGATAATGGTAAACAGGACAAATAGGGGGACTCTCCTTAGCGGGGGCACAGACAGCAATAAAATCTGACGAGCATTCTAACCACTCTATCCAAAACAAAAAAAAGTTTTGACTTCATTTTTTTATTTTTTATATATACATTTGTTCCAATGCAACCCTTAATTAACCCCTTATTTTACCATATTCACCCCAAAAATAAATAAGTGCATGCATGGGCAAATGTACAGATTTTGACAGATTGAAAACCCATGCAATTTTTTAACACAAAATTTCTTCCTAAGTACTTTTTATTTAAAATGCAAACCCAAAATAGTTTTCATTGGTAAGAATTATAAAGAAACAGAAAGTCCCTACTTTTCAATCTGTATGAGTTTTAAAAGTGTTCCTTTATGATAAAAAAAAGATGATTATTTAAGGGAAATTCTGTAGCAGGTAATGTTCTATCATTATTAGAAATTTAATAAATGCACTGTAGGTTTTGCCGTCTAGAAAATATGCAATTGGAAAATGAATGAAACAGCAGTTTTTCCCCAAGGTGCAGACAAAAAAAAGCTAGAACCACGCAGATACTTTATCTTTAAACTGCTCATTGTACAACAATGCGATTATCAGCAGCTGCACTTCTTGCTGTGACAGAAGTAGAGCTGATTGAGTTTAAAAATCCATTGCACAGCAGGTTGTCAGATCTTTTTCCAGGTTCCTGTTTGTCAGGTTTAGACTGTCTCTTTTCTATACTTGAAAAAGGCATCCCTATTTAACAAAAATATCAATAGCTATAATGCAATAGATGCACTGGAGAAAAAGTAAGCAAACCCTTGCCCTCAGAATCTGGTATTGCCCTCTTGAGCATAGATTATTTCTTGTAAGCATTTTGCTTAATTGTCCACTAGTCTCTGACATGAGCTTGGTGAAATTTTTAACCACTTCTCTAGGCAGGCTTTAACCACTTCAATACAGGGCATTTTCACCCCTTCCCTGCCCAAGCCAATTTTTTCCCACAAATAGAGCTTTCTTTTGGTGGTATTTGATCACCTCTGTGTTTTTTATTTTTTGCGCTATAAACAAAAGAAGAGCGACAAGTTTGAAAAAAAAACACAAGATTTTTTACTTTTTGCTATAATAAATATCCCAATTTTTTCCTCAGTTTAGGCCGATATGTATTCTTCTACATATTTTTTGGTTTAAAAAAATCTCAATAAGCGTATATTTATTGGTTTGCACAAAAGTTATAGTGTCTACAAAATAGGGTATAGTTTTATGGCATTTTTATTATTATTATTTTTTTTTTTTTACTAGTAATGGCGGCGATCTGTGATTTTTTTATCATGACTGTGACATTGTGGCGGACACATCAGACACTTTTGACACCATTTTGGGACCATTCACATTTATACAGCGATCGGTGCTATACAAATGCATTGATTACTATATAAATGTCACTGGCAGGGAAGGGGTTAACACCAGGGGGCGGATCAAGGGGTTAATTGTGTTACCTAGGGAGTGATTCTAACTGTAGGGGGAGGGGACTCACAAGAGGAGGAGACCGATCGGTGTTCCTGTGTACTGGGAAAGCATCAGTCTCCTCTCACCTGACAGGACAAGGATCTGTGTGTTCACACACACACAGAGCCATGGTCCTGCTCTGTTAACGAGCACTTGCAGGTGCCCGGCGGACATTGCAGCCACGGGGCACGCGCATCGGCTCCTGAGTAACAGACCGACGGGAAGCCCAGGACGTCATATGATAATGGACGGGATGGGAACTGCAGTCTGCTCACATAATCTGTAATAAAAACATCTTTGCCATTCTGAGACTTCCCTGCAACCACTTTGCATATTATTTTATATACTGTATACTGTGATTTTGTACTTGCCAAATATGCTGCAGAAATCTCCCTCCACTGAGTCTGGCTGCAACCATTTTAACTGTTGGCAGCTGAAGCTGCTGCCTGTTCACTTCCTGGATTTACACAGACACACAGAGGCACACCTCCAGCTCTGCAGCTCTCATTGGCCCTCTTATGACTCATCCCCCCTCCCTTCTTGGCAAACTCTCACAAGAGTGAGAGAGACAGCTGTGCATGATGTCATAAGCCTAGGCTTTTTACCAGACAAGAAATAGGAAGTGGGCTGTATAAGGTATTTACTGGCAGAAAAGAATGTTTTACTATCCAAAGTTAAAACAAGGACAGAAGAATTAATAGATGGAAAGAGGACAAAATGACTGAACAGCAGCTTTAACTAGGCCACTCTAGAACCCTGCGTCTCTTCTTTTTAAACCATTCCTTGGTGGATTTAATAGTATATTTCATGTCATTATCGTGCTGTAAGGGCTTGTTGATATTATTTTTGCTCTCTGAAGAGCAATCTGTGTTTAGATTACTCTTCAGAGAGCATTTGGCAGGCTATGATGAGGCGTTTTATTGCTGGAACTGCCAAATTACATGTGGCAACTGAAGGCATTGCATGGGTGCTTTTAGAGAATCCCCATTGAATGAGTTGCATTTGGTGGGCGCTATGCCCGCCGAAAAATAAAATGAAACATAATTCTTCCTGTGACCATGAAGCAAAGCATAAACACGTGCACATACACATGAATGTATTCCAGTGGCCAGAATTAATTAATATTCTGGCCAGTAGAATGAGTGTACCCTCATACACATCTAAACAACATATACAGTGTATATGTAAAAGCACATAATTATGCACCAAAATGAGCAATTTTTACACTTGATATTTCTGCCAGTTCCTGGCAGAAAATTGCAGCGTGGATAGGAGTATTTTAATACGTCCATGTGCGTGGGCATCCGCAGAACTTTTTTCACGGGGGCATCATTTTAAGGTCACCCATGCTCCGCCCTTTCCCCTTTTCGACAATGTCGTGAGAGACTGAAGACATACTACAGGATACGGTCAGAGACTGCAGACGTAGTACAGGAGATGGTCAGAGACAAAGTACATACAGTATATATTACACCCCCATACACCCAGATACATTACATCCCAATACACCCAGATTACACCCAGATACATTACACCCCAATATACCCAGATTACACCCAGATACATTACATCTTGATACACCCAAATTACACACAGATACATTACATCCCGATACACCCAGCTTACACCCAGATACATTACAACCCAATACACCCAGATTACACCCAGATACATTACACCCCAATACACCCAGATTACACCCAGATACATTACATCCCGATACACCCAGATTACACACAGATACGTTACATCCCAATACACCCAGATTACACCCAGATACATTACACCCCAATACACCCAGATTACACCCAGATACAATACACCCCAATACACCCAGATTACACACAGATACGTTACATCCCAATACACCCAGATTACACCCAGATACATTACATCCCGATACACCCAGATTACACCCAGATACATTACATCCCGATACACCCAGATTACACCCAGATACATTACATCCCGATACACCCAGATTACACACAGATACGTTACATCCCAATTCACCCAGATTACACCCAGATACATTACACCCCAATACACCCAGATTACACCCAGATACAATACACCCCAATATACCAAGATTACACCCAGATACATTACATCCCGATACACCCAGAGTACACACAGATACATTACATCCCGATACACCCAGATTACACCCAGATACATTACACCCCAATACATACAGATTACACAGAGATACATTACACCCCAATACACCCAGATTACACCCAGATACATTACATCCCGATACACACAGATTACACCCAGATACATTATATCCCAATGCACCCAGATTACACCCAGATACATTACATCCCGATACACCCAGATTACACCCGGATACATTACATCCCCACACACCCAGATACATGACACCCCCATACACACAGATACATGATACCCCCATACACACAGATTACACACAGATACATTACACCCCCATACACACAGATTACACCCAGATACATTACACCCCCCATACACACAGATTACACCCAGATACATTACACCCCCCATACACACAGATTACACCCAGATACATTACACCCCCCATAAACACAGATTACACCCAGATACATTACACCCCCCATACACACAGATTACACCCAGATACATTACACCCCCCCCAGGGAGGAGGGGGGTTAGCTATATACAGGAGGAGGGGGGTTAGCTATATACAGGAGGAGGGGGGTTAGCTATATACAGGAGGAGGGGGGTTAGCTATATACAGGAGGAGGGGGTTAACTTTATACAGGTGAAGGGGGGGTTAGCTATATACAGGAGGGGGGTTAACTATATACAGGAGGAGGGGGTTAGCTATATACAGGAGGAGGGGGGTTAACTATATACAGGAGGAGGGGGGTTAACTATATACAGGAGGGGGAGTTAGCTATATACAGGAGGAGGGGGGGTTAACTATATACAGGAGGAGGGGGGTTAGCTATATACAGGAGGAGGGGGGTTAGCTATATACAGGAGGAGGGGGTTAACTTTATACAGGTGAAGGGGGGGTTAGCTATATACAGGAGGAGGGGGGTTAGCTATATACAGGAGGAGCGGGGTTAATTATATACAGGAGGAGGGGGGTTTGCTATATACAGGAGGAGGGGGGTTAGCTATATACAGGAGGAGGGGGGTTAACTATATACAGGAGGACGGGGGGTTAACTATATACAGGAGGAGGAGGGTTAACTATATACAGGAGGGGGAGTTAGCTATATACAAGAGGAGGGGGGTTAACTATATACAGGAGGAGGGGGGTTAGCTATATACATGAGGAGGGGGGTTAGCTATATACAGGAGGAGGGGGGGTTAGCTATATACAGGAGGGGGGGTTAGCTATATACAGGAGGAGGGGGGTTAGCTATATACAGGAGGAGGGGGTTAACAATATACAGGAGGAGGGGGGTTAACTATATACAGGAGGAGGGGGTTAACTATATACAGGAGGAGGGGGGTTAGCCATATACAGGAGGAGGGGAGGTTAGCTATATACAGGAGGAGGGGGTAACTATATACAGGAGGGGGAGGGTTAACTATGTACAGGAGGGGGGTTAACTATATACAGGAGGGGGAGGGTTAACTATGTACAGGAGGGGGGTTAACTATATACAGGAGGGGGGAGGGTTAACTATGTACAGGAGGGCGGGTTAACTATATACAGGAGGGCGGGTTAACTATATACAGGAGGGGGGGTAACTATTTACAGGAGGGGGGTTAACTATTTACAGGAGGGGGGTTAACTATGTACAGGAGGGGTTACTATGTACAGGGGGGGTAACTAAGTATAGGGGGGTAACTATGCACAGGGGGGTAACTATGCACAGGGGGGTAACTAGGGAGAGAGGGGAAACTATGTACATGGGGAGGGGGTTACTATGTACAGGGGGGTAACTATGGCTCTGCCTGGGACACTGATGTAAGGACTGAGGCTGGGAATACTGGTGTAAGGACTGACTCTGCTGGGGGCACCTGATGCAAGGAGGGACTCTGCTGGGGGCACCTGATGCAAGGACAGACTCTGCTGGGGGCACCTGATGCAAGGACGGACTCTGCTGGTGGCACCTGATGCAAGGACGGGCTCTGCTGGTGGTACCTGATGCAAGGACAGACTCTGCTGGGGACACCTGATGCAAGGACAGACTCTGCTGGGGGCACCTGATGCAAGGAAGGACTCTGCTGGTGGCAGACGACGTGGCTAGTGACACGCTAAGGGATCCCACTAATTCGGCATTATGGTGAGCTGAATGATTTCATTTTATATTACAATGTAATAATAGGAATAATGCACTTCAATCATCCTGACACCATAACAATCATGGTGCCGGGATGATTGAAGCGCTAACGCCAGGTGTTTGGAATATCTTTATCTGTTGGTTAAACTTTCTAGAATACACATATTTCTATTGTTGTGTAGGATCTGGGGCTGCTGTCCCTTCATTCCTCTCTCCCCCTTTCCCTCTCCATCCCTCATTCATCTCAGACTCTAACCACACACCCTTTGAGCCATGCCCATTTAAGCCACGCCCATTATTCACGTAAACCACGCCCATTTTTCGCTGTGGCTCGCCACAATTTTCTTTTGTTTTTTGCTATGCCATGCCTACAATGCATGCCCCACCCCCTATTTATTGTACGACTCCGCCTACAGCCAAAAAAAGTGTCCCACAAATTTTTTTTGCAATGTTGCCAACTATGCATTACACCCCCCATACACACAGATTACACCCAGATACATTACACCCCCCATACACACAGATTACACCCAGATACATTACACCCCCCATACACACAGATACATTACACCCCCCATACACACAGATTACACACAGGTACATTACACCCCTAATACACACAGATTACACACAGATACATTACACCCCCCATACACACAGATTACACCCAGATACATTACACCCCCCATACACACAGATTACACACAGATATATTACACCCCCCATACACACAGATACATGACACCCCCATACACACAGATACATGATACCCCCATATACACAGATTACACCCCCTATACACACAGATTACACACAGATACATTACACCCCCCCCATACACACAGATACATTACACCCCATACACACAGATACATTACACCCCCTATACACACAGATACATTACACCCCCCATGCACACACAATAATTAGTATGGAGAACTCCCCTCCAATCAATTTCTATATTGCAAGCTTCAGGTGACATTCGAGAAAATTAAATAGATTTCTAACCCCAGAAAAGGCAGATGGAAGGCTCCAACAACAGCTGTACATGCCAAGCAGCTCAGATGAGGCTAGGGCCCCATGCAGTGCGTGTTCTCGGGGCCCCTATCTAGAAGGGAGCGCTGGGCCTTTCACACATGTCTAGGCAGAGCTGCACACACAGTCCGAGCCGAGGAGGAGGAGAGGTGATAAATCATTAGTGATCTGGTCGGGCTGAGCATTAGCAGACGCTGTCCGCGACATGTGAAAGGCAACAGGCAGCTGCGGGAGAGCTTTGTATTTCCAGCTACTGGCCGCACTGCCTTCCCCCAGTTCAGGGGCCGCAAACACCATCACTCCGCGACACACCATGTTGTGTATGTGACTCCCGGCCCTGGGACATGCAGCACGGCGCCCTCGATTGATGTGCACACTTGCCTATAGGTAGCACCAGCCCTGCCAGGGGGGCACTTGACCCCCCCTTGCCCCTACCTGCGGACGCCCATGCTTATGTGTATGAAGACTAAACCTTAATTACTCATATAATCGCAAATCACCATTTATATTACATTTGTGTTGATATAGTAGTCTATGAAATTTGTTGTCGTTTATATGGTGTTCATGTTTATATGACCTGGGCAACTTGTTACTTTGTAAAATTGATAAGAGCGGCACTCAGAATGACAAAACCAGTACAGTTGTGCTAACATACACACTCTATTAAACATATAAAAATAAAAACATAAACACATGCCTAATATATAGTGTTCTGCACACAAGTGTCAATAGCTATATCGGTAAACAATCAGTCTTTAGATTCACATTTCATATATGCCCCAGTGCTACCAAAAAGCACTTCAATCTTTCTTCTGTGACTTGCATTCCACCACGTGCCTTTAGAAATAGTGCACAGTAGCCCAGTGACCTTTTGTTTATTAACGAGGAGCTCCAGTCTCCCCCAAAAAAATTAAAAGTCAGCAGCTACTGTACAAATACTGTAGCTGCTGACTTTTAATATAAGGACACTTACCTGTCCAGGGATCCAGCAATGTCTGCACCCAAGCCGATTTTTCAATTGGGTGCAGGCGCTGGCATCTTAGGTAAGGGAAGCCGGCTTCACGGCCGGTTTCCTACTGCTCATGTGTGAGCCTCACTGAGCTTTGTGAGTGATCCTGCAGTCTACAGGGGGAAGGAGGAGGGGGCGGAACATCCTTGCAGATCGCCGCAGTGATCTGACCCAGAAATTGGAGCAGGTACCTGTCAAAAAAATGCTAAATGTGGCAGTGGAGGGGGGAGGATCACTTTTTGGTTGAAATGGATGGACTTGTGTCTTTTTTCAACCAGATGGCCATACATGTATAGAAAACCACTCAAAAAAGCGTTCAACTTTAGCGGGTGCATTTCGATTCTCGAAATGGAACGTTTTATGCTAAAAGAATGTTCTGTCATGTTGGAACTTTGCTGTGTAATCAAACGATTTTCTAAACATTCATAAGGAAAATAATTGTAAATAGTTAGAAAAAACGTACAGCACATGTGCATTGATCGACTAAAAATGTACGTGTCATTACCGATCAATAATATGTGGAAAACAATTAGATACAATGATGCCGTTAACACACAGTCATTCGACAGATCTTTATCAAAAAAATTTTTTGAATGATTTTCTATCCATGTATGGCCAGTATAACTATGTAATTAAAAATAAACAACCCAATTGGCCAATTCCTAAAAACAACAGCTGCACTTGACTCCCATACTCCACCCTGATGCCGAGGAAGGTATAACATGGGACTAAAATCCCCCTGTAATGATGTATACTATGGAGTAGGGATGCGCCGAACACCCCCCAGTTCGGTTCGCAGCAAAACATGCAAACAGGCAAAAAATTTGTTTGAACATGCGAACACCATTAAAGTCTATGGGACACGAACGTGACAAATCAAAAGTGCTAATTTTAAAGGCTTATATGCAAGTTATTGCCATAAAAAGTGTTTTGGGACCCGGGTCCTGCCCCAGGGGACATGTATCAAAGCACTAAAAAGTTTTAAAAATGGCAGTTTTTTCAGGAGCAGTGATTTTAATAATGCTTAAAGTGAATCAATAAAAATGAAATATTCCTTTAAATATCATGCCTGGGGGGTGTCCTTAGTATGCCTGTAAAGTAGCACATATTTCCCATGTTTATAACAGTGCCACAGCAAAATTATATTTCTAAAGGAAAAAATGTCACTTAAAACTGCTCGCAGCTGTAATGTATTGTTGGATCCTGGCAATATAGATAAAAATACCAAACAAAAAATGGCGTGGATGTCACCCCCAAAATTCATACCGGGATCTTCAGGTCTGGTATGGATATTAAGGGGAGCCCCGCATCCAATTTTTTTTTTTAAATGGCGTGGGGGTCCCCCAGGCCCCCAGGCACTATATACTCTGAACAGCAGTATATATACTATACGGTCTGTCCTATATGCGTTGTAGAAAATTGGGCCTTAAGTGTTGGTGGTACCAGAACACTGTTACACTTGTTGGGTGCAGGAATGGGCCATGCTGTGAAATATTTTATCAAAAATTTTAATTACATGCCCCTGTTAAACAGGAGCAAAAAAATTGGGCCTTTGGTGGTGGTGCCACAACACTGTAAGCCCTCACAGTTACCCTTGTTGGGTGCAGGAATGGGCCCTGCTGTAAAATATTAGATCAAAAATTTTTATTACATGCCCCTGTTAAACAGGGGCAGAAAAATTGGGCCTTGGGCGGTGGTGTCACAACACTGTAACCCATCACAGATACTCTTGTTGGGTGCAGGAACGGGCCCTGCTGTGAAATTTTATATCAAAAAAATTAATTACATGCCCCTGTTTAACAGGGGCAGAAAAATTGGGCCTTTGGTGGTGGTGCCACAACACTGTAACCCCTCACAGATACTCTTGTTGGGCGCAGGAATGGGCCCTGCGTTGAAATATTATTTGAAACATTGGAATTACATGCCCCTGTTAAACAGGAGCAGAAAAATTGGGCCTTGGGCGGTGGTGGTGGTGCCACAACACTGTAACCCCTCACAGATACTCTTGCTGGGCGCAGGAACGTGAAATATTACATTAAAAATTGTAATTACCTGTTAAACATGGGCAGAAAAATTGGGCCTTGGGTGTTGGTGGTGGTGCCCTAAACCAAAAATATTGTTGAAAGCTAGCGTCATCGAGATTGAGGAGGAATAGGATAGTTAGCATAGGCAAGTGATCCCAGATCCATAGCAAATTCAATCAGTTACATCAGCATCAGGTGCTTGACAGCTGCTGATCCAAGACTGATTCATTTTTATGAATGTGTGCCTATCAATGGAGTCTGTGGACAGGCGCACTCTTCACAAACCCTCCAGCAGCACTGAATGTGCGTTCAGAAAGCATGCTGGATGCAGGACAGGCCAGTAGCTCAATTGCATATTGAGCAAGTTCTGACCAGTGGTCCATCCTCAAGACCCAGTACCCCAGTGGATGCTCTGTTGGAAAGGTCTCCAAGTCTCCTCTTGCCCCTAGATATTCCTGCACCATGTGATGGAGATGCTGGTGATGGTTGCTTGAACTGATCAGACCTTGGCGCTGAGGATTGAAAAATAGTTTAAAGGCATCGGTCAGTTGGCCACCTTCTCCACTGCTCTTTCTGTGACTGAACAAAACCTCAGCAACAGGTTGTCCAGCACCAGGAAATGGTAACCTCCCAAGGTCTGGAAATGCGTTGCACAAACCTTTCATCAAGGCCTCCTTAAGATATTTCATCCTCTGCTCCCTCTGCGAAGGCAGGATGAGTTCTGCAACCTTACCCTTGTAACGTGGATCAAGAAGGGTTGCCAGCCAGTAATGATCCCTCTCCTTGATAACACGAATCCTAGGGTCCTTTTGCAGGCTTTGCAGAATTAAGGAGGCCATGCAGCATAAGTTTGCAGAGGCATTTGATTCTGAGTCCTCTGGGTCACTAAGGATCACATGATCCGTAACTACCACCTCCCAGCCACTTACAAGTCCTTGGGTTTCTGGGGACTGAAAATCATCCCTTGAAGACTGCTGCTGAGTGTTATCCTCTACATCCATGCTGACACAATCCTCCTCCTCCTACTCTTCTTCCTGTGTGTTTGGCAGGCCCGCGGGAATGCTATCTGGATAAAGGGGGCCTTTAGAGGTAAGGAAGTCCTCCCGCTGTTCTGCCTCAAGTGCCCTGTACATGATTCCACAAAGCGTGTGCTCCAACAGGAAGACTAGAGGGACAGTGTCACTAATGCATGTATTGTTGCTGGTCATCATGCTTGTGGCTACCTCAAATGGTGACAGGACAGTGCATGTATCCTTGATCAGTAGCCAATGGCGTGGCAAAAAGAAGCCAAACTCCCCTGACCCTGTCCTGGTGCCATACTCGCACAGGTATTCATTGATGGCCCTCTGTTGCGTGTGCAGCCGCTGCAGCATTGCCAACATTGAGTTCCACCTGGCGGGCATGTCACAAATGAGGTGGTTGGTGGGCAGGTTGCATTCCCTTTCAATGTCAGCCAGCCAAGGATTGGCATTGTATGACCGGCAGAAATGACCACAGACGTTTCTGGCCTGCCTCAGTAGATCCTGTAAGCCTGGGTACCTGCTCAAGAACCACTGCACCACCAAATTTAGGACGTGTGCCAAACATTGAACATGGGTCAAGTGTCCCTGTCGGAGGGTGGAGAGAAGGTTGGTGTCATTGTCCCATACAACCATTCCTATCAAAGAAAAAAAGGGAATATTTGGGACTTTAAATGAGACGCAACGGGGAATATTGCGCCTCCATCCCTGGTTGCTTTTGCAAAAAAGAGGGGGGAGGGTGGGACTTTAGATGATGTGCGTGGGGTAGAGCCAGACAAAACCATATACAGTTGTAAAAAAATTGTATTCTTTATTAGACCAAAGATAGGGCATGGATCAGCCCATATAAATGCATAATAGCACATTGGCATATAAAATACAAAGTATCAACATACATATTAAGGATAGTCACCAACATGACACAGAAAGTAAATATTATACATAGTCCCCAAATGGAGTAGGCATAACATTATATCAGAGTGGTAGAGCAATAAAAAACATCTAGAATCATAAATACATACAACCATTCCTGGTTGCCCCTGCAGAGCTGACAGAATCTCTGCCCCAGTGTGGCTCCTGTCCCCTAGGCAGACCAGCTCAAGCACCGCATGGCATCTTTTAGCCTGACTGCTTGCGAGGCCCCTTGAACGCTTATGGAGCACCGCTTGTTCAGAGGACAAATCTGCAGAAGAGGCCATAGAGGAAGGCCATAAAGGAAGAAGAAGAGGAGGGGGTGGAGGAGAGAGCTGTGGCAGAATCACCACTAGCATTTTGGAGGTGTGGTGGCGGAACAAGCACCAACAACACTGAACCCTGTCCTGCATCCTTCCCAGCTGCCAGGAGAGTTACCCAGTTCACCGTGAAGGAAAGGTAACGTCACTGCCCATGCATGCTGGACCATGAGTCAGCAGTAATATGAACCTTACTGCTGACTGCCCTGTCCAACAAGGGCAAAACATTGCTTTCCATATGCCAGTAGAGAGCCAGAATGGCCTTCCGTGAAAAGAAATGGTGTTTTGGAACCTGCCACTGAGGTACAGCACATTCCACAAATTCACGAAAGGGGCAGAGTCTACCAGATGAAAATACAGCGGTTGCAGCGCTAGCAATTTGGCCAAGCTAGCATTTAGACGCTGAGCATGTGGATGGCTGGGACTGAATTTCTTTTTACAGTTCAGCAACTGGGGTAGGGAAATTTTCCTGCTAAAATCAGATGGTGGTCTACTGCTAGCAGATTGGCTGCAAGTACTTGGGACACCTATTGCTATACCATCATTCCTCTCAGTGCAGGTTTTGAGATGACTGGAGGTAAAGTTGGGTTGGGGATCCCACATGAGGAGCAAGGAGAAGTCCGCCTTTTTCTTTGATGTAGGTCTTTCAAGTGCTGTTGCCAACTGACTGCATGGCAGGTCTTCATATGTCTGGTCAAGCATGTGGTGCCCAAGCAGCTGCTGTTCTGGCCACGCTTGATCTGCTTCAGACATAGGTTGCAAACATCACGATGCAATCTGCTGCACACATGTTGAAAAAGGCCCACACCAAGGAACTTTTAAAAGTCAGTGGAGAGTCAGCAGCGCCCTGCACCTGCGGAGCTCTGCGGTGTGATGCAATAGGGTGGCTGCCCTTAAGCTGCCCCTAAAGGAAATCCTACCTCATTGGAGTTGTGCTTCCTCCTCTCTTCTCTCAGGCACCCAGGTACAGTCAGTGACCTCATCATCCCTTCCCTCCTTGTCACTAGAGCAAACTTGGCAGTATGCTACAGCTGGGGGAACATGACTGCCAGTTTCTTGTCCTTCTTGGGCACCCCATCTCTCTAGGCTCACGTTACTCCCTTCCTCAACCCGGGAACCAACATCAGAGGCTTCAAATCGCTGCGCATCCTCCAGCAGCATGTACCCGACACTGTGGTCGAATAATTCTGGGGACTCCTCTGTGCATGATGGTGGGGCTACAGAAGGAGTGACTGTGGACAAGGAGCCGGTGGAATGGGCCGCTTTGGCAGCTGCATTGGAAGGCAAATTACTCTGAATCTGGGTAACAGAGGATGAGGAGGGTGATGACGACTTTGTTATCCACTTCACCAACTCTTCTGCATGTTGTGGCTCAATAACAGGACCAGCAGCAGAAAAAAAGGACAAGCGTGCCCCACGGCTACCTGCAGAGGACGCACCATGTCCATGACCAGCACTGTTGACTGTAGAGACAGAGGTGGCTTGCCCTCTTTTAGTGGCCTGTGAGCATCTGCCTCTCCTTGGTGGCCTTCCGGACATGATGTATTTAGGGTACTCTACACAATGTACACAAACTTTACACACTGTATTAGATACTGTGTACACCTGTACACTGCCTGAAGTGTATTGGAAACAGTACACCACATAATGCACTGTAGATATAGACTACACTGGATGCAGAGTGTATATGTGTTGGATAGCGACATGGTTTAATATCTTACTTCTGGTATTTCACTTCCTGTTTGACACAGCCAGGTAGGAATGGAACACTTCAAAGCTTTGTGTTCAGAAGAACAATGCCTTGGCTCAAGCCCACCTGCTGTGACATGTGCGAGTACAAGCTTTAAAGAGACCACTGCTGCCAAGATGTCTATTGAGGTTTGACACAGGGCTAATAGAGATGCTGGCCCTGGGGGACAATATAGCATGCCTCCTGGAGAATGGGCAGACATCTGAAGGGATACCTCTCGGCAATGTATATTGGATAAAAGGCAAATGGGGGTGGCTACGAGTGGGCGTGTATGTTCGAATGTAAGGGACACACAGGCTTTTGTTCTCTCTCTTGGTTGCCGAGAAGCCTGCCATAAGGGTGTCCCTCTGCCATCTTGGGACCTCGCTCTGACTGAGGGCTTGGGCCTAAATTCCATGTGGCCCAGACCCCCTTTAACATCCAGAACCAGCAGATGAAACCATGTGTGATAAGTATCTTTGATATTTCATTGTTGTTATATGTTGTAGAGATATGCTGTTTAGTATATTATATTCGGATTGTAAGCTATTTAACATTGTAATACCCTTTTAGTACTTTTATGATAGTTTCCTAAATCCTTGGGAAATAAAATAAGATATTGTTTTACCAGCAGCACCGTGTGTTTGGTTTTATAGCTAACCTGGTATTATTGTGATATTAACAATAACGTGTGCTCAGAGTTTAATAGACCAACTAATTATAGGGACTAGACAAATTAATACACAGATATAATATTAATTATTATATCGATTACTTCATTTGGCACCCAGAGAGAGTGTGAATTTTATTTTTACACAGAATCCACAAAAACCTAATGTATTTTTGTCTTGAGTCCCTGTAAGCATAAATCCTCAACTATACCCAGAACTCAAAATCATCTCTAGTGTGGACAAGATTGGCGCTGGCTCACAAATTCTGAAACCACGCTTGGATGGTCATGAAGATTCTGTGAAATATTTCATCAGGGAAACGTAGAACCTGGTGAGATCTTTGGCTGATATATGTATATATGTTAAACGTTTGTATCATTAATATGCTTTAGGCCTGTAACCAGCCAAAGGTGCTGGCGAGTAAAAGGGCTGATCACCCTTGGTTAGAGATTGACAGGAAGTACCATACATCTTTGAGGAAAAAGTGGGAGAAATATAGATTGTTATTTTAACCACTTGCCGACCGCCGCACGACTATATACGTCGACAGAGCGGCACGGGCAGGCAAAAGGACGTATATGTACGTCCTTGCCTGCCCGCGGGTGGGGGGTCCGATCGGACCCCCCCCCGGTGCCTGCGGCGGTCGGCAAATCTCCCCCGGCGATCGGAGGTGAGGGGGAGGCCATCCATTCGTGGCCCCCCCCTCGCGATCGCTCTCAGCCAATGGGATCATTTCCCTGCCTCTGTATTGTACACAGAGGCAGAGGAAATGATGTCATCTCTCCTCGGCTCGGTATTTTCCGTTCCGGGCCGAGGAGAGAAGACTGCAATGTAAGTGCACCAACACTACACACACAGTAGAACATGCCAGGCACACTAAACACCCCGATCCCCCCCCCGATCGCCCCCCGATCCCCCCCCAATCACCCCCCCCCCCCCTGTCACAAACTGACACCAGCAGTTTTTTTTTTTTTTTTTTTTTTTCTGATTACTGTATTGGTGTCAGTTTGTGACAGTTACAGTGTCAGGGCAGTGAGTGTTAGGCCCCCTGTAGGTCTAGGGTACCCCCCTAACCCCCCCTAATAAAGTTTTAACCCCTTGATCACCCCCTGTCACCAGTGTCGCTAAGCGATCATTTTTCTGATCGCTGTATTAGTGTCGCTGGTGATGCTAGTTAGGGACGTAAATATTTAGGTTCGCCGTCAGAGTTTTATAGCGACAGGGACCCCCATATACTATCTAATAAATGTTTTAACCCCTTGATTGCCCCCTAGTTAACCCTTTCACCACTGATCACTGTATAACCGTTACGGGTGACGCTGGTTAGTTTGTTTATTTTTTATAGTGTCAGGGAACCCGCCGTTTATTACCGAATAAAGATTTAGCCCCCTGATCGCCCGGCGGTGATATGCGTCGCCCCAGGCAGGGTCAGATTAGCGCCAGTACCGCTAACACCCACGCACGCAGCATACGCCTCCCTTAGTGGTATAGTATCTGATCGCATCAATATCTGATCCGATCAGATCTATACTGGCGTCCCCAGCAGTTTAGGGTTCCCAAAAACACAGTGTTAGCGGGATCAGCCCAGATACCTGCTAGCACCTGCGTTTTGCCCCTCCGCCCAGCTCGGCCCAGCCCACCCAAGTGCAGTATCGATCGATCACTGTCACTTACAAAACACTAAACGCATAACTGCAGCGTTCGCTGAGTCAGGCCTGATCCCTGCGATCGCTAACAGTTTTTTTGGTAGCATTTTGGTGAAATGGCAAGCACCAGCCCCAGGCAGCGTCAGGTTAGTGCCAGTACCGCTAACACCCACGCACCGTACACCTCCCTTAGTGGTATAGTATCTGAACGCATCAATATCTGATCCGATCAGATCTATACTAGCGTCCCCAGCAGTTTAGGGTTCCCACAAACGCAGTGTTAGCGGGATCAGCCCAGATACCTGCTAGCAACTGCGTTTTACCCCTCCGCCCGGCCCAGCCCAGCCCACCCAAGTGCAGTATCGATCGATCACTGTCACTTACAAAACACTAAACGCATAACTGCAGCGTTCGCAGAGTCAGGCCTGATCCCTGCGATCGCTAACAGTTTTTTTTGTAGCGTTTTGGTGAACTGGCAAGCACCAGCCCCAGGCAGCGTCAGGTTAGTGCCAGTAGCGCTAACACCCACGCACGCACTGTACACCTCCCTTAGTGGTATAGTATCTGAACTGATCAATATCTGATCCGATCAGATCTATACTGGCGTCCCCAGCAGTTTAGGGTTCCCAAAAACGCAGTGTTAGCGGGATCAGCCCAGATACCTGCTAGCACCTGCGTTTTGCCCCTCCGCCCGGCCCAGCCCAGCCCACCCAAGTGCAGTATCGATCGATCACTGTCACTTACAAAACACTAAATGCATAACTGCAGCGTTCGCAGAGTCAGGCCTGATCCCTGCGATCGTTAACAGTTTTTTTGGTAGCGTTTTGGTGAACTGGCAAGCGCCAGCGGCCTAGTACACCCCGGTCGTAGTCAAACCAGCACTGCAGTAACACTTGGTGACGTGGCGAGTCCCATAAGTGCAGTTCAAGCTGGTGAGGTGGCAAGCACAAGTAGTGTCCGGCTGCCACCAAAAAGACAAACACAGGCCCGTCGTGCCCATAATGCCCTTCCTGCTGCATTCGCCAATCCTAATTGGGAACCTACCGCTTCTGCAGCGCCCGTACTTCCCCCATTCACATCCCCAACCAAATGCAGTCGGCTGCATGAGAGGCATTTTTATGTCCTCCCGAGTACCCCTACCCAGCGAACCCCCCCAAAAAAGATGTTGTGTCTGCAGCAAGCGCGGATATAGGCATGACACCCGCTATTATTGTCCCTCCTGTCCTGACAATCCTGGTCTTTGCATTGGTGAATGTTTTGAACGCTACCATTCACTAGCTGAGTATTAGCGTAGGGTACAGCATTGCACAGACTAGGACACACTTTCACAGGGTCTCCCAAGATGCCATCGCATTTTGAGAGACCCGAACCTGGAACCGGTTACAGTTATAAAAGTTACAGTTACAAAAAAAGTGAAAAAAAAAAAAAAAAAAACACAAACAAAAATATAAAATAAAAAATAATAGTTGTCGTTTTATTGTTCTCTCTCTATTCTCTCTCTCTCTATTCTCTCTATTGTTCTGCTCTTTTTTACTGTATTCTATTCTGCAATGTTTTATTGTTATTATGTTTTATCATGTTTGCTTTTCAGGTCTGCAATTTTTTATACTTTACCGTTTACTGTGCTTTATTGTTAACCATATTTTTGTCTGAGTACAGCATTCACGACTTTGAGTGGTTATACCAGAATGATGCTTGCAGGTTTAGGTATCATCTTGGTATCATTCTTTTCAGCCAGCGGTCGGCTTTCATGTAGAAGCAATCCTAGCGGCTAATTAGCCTCTAGACTGCTTTTACAAGCAGTGGGAGAGAATGCCCCCCCCCCCCCCCACCGTCTTCCGTGTTTTTCTCTGGCTCTCCTGTCTCAACAGGGAACCTGAGAATGCAGCCGGTGATTCAGCCAGCTGACCATAGACCTGATCAGAGACCAGAGTGGCTCCAAACATCTCTATGGCCTAAGAAACCGGAAGCTACGAGCATTTTATGAGTTAGATTTCGCCGGATGTAAATAGCGCCATTGGGAAATTGGGGAAGCATTTTATCACACCGATCTTGGTGTGGTCAGATGCTTTGAGGGCAGAGGAGAAATCTAGGGTCTAATAGACCCCAATTTTTTCAAAAAAGAGTACCTGTCACTACCTATTGCTATCATAGGGGATATTTACATTCCCTGAGATAACAATAAAAATGATTAAAAAAAAAAAAAAAATGAAAGGAACAGTTTTAAAATAAGATAAAAAAGCAAAAAAATAATAAAGAAAAAAAAAAAAAAAAAAAAAAAAGCACCCCTGTCCCCCCTGCTCTCGCGCTAAGGCGAACGCAAGCGTCGGTCTGGCGTCAAATGTAAACAGCAATTGCACCATGCATGTGAGGTATCACCACGACGGTCAGATCGAGGGCAGTAATTTTAGCAGTAGACCTCCTCTGTAAATCTAAAGTGGTAACCTGTAAAGGCTTTTAAAGGCTTTTAAAAATGTATTTATTTTGTTGTCACTGCACGTTTGTGCACAGTTGTAAAGCATGTCATGTTTGGTATCCATGTACTCGGCCTAAGATCATCTTTTTTATTTCATCAAACATTTGGGCAATATAGTGTGTTTTAGTGCATTAAAATGTAAAAAAGTGTGTTTTTTCCCCAAAAAATGCGTTTGAAAAATCGCTGCGCAAATACTGTGTGAAAAAAAAAAATTAAACACCCACCATTTTAATCTGTAGGGCATTTGCTTTAAAAAAATATATAATGTGTGGGGGTTCAAAGTAATTTTCTTGCAAAAAAAAATAATTTTTTCATGTAATCAAAAAGTGTCAGAAAGGGCTTTGTCTTCAAGTGGTTAGAAGAGTGGGTGATGTGTGACATAAGCTTCTAAATGTTGTGCATAAAATGCCAGGACAGTTCAAACCCCCCCAAATGACCCCATTTTGGAAAGTAGACACCCCAAGCTATTTGCTGAGAGGCATGTCGAGTCCATGGAATATTTTATATTGTGACACAAGTTGCGGGAAAGAGACAAATTATTATTATTTTTTTTTTTTTTTGCACAAAGTTGTCACTAAATGATATATTGCTCAAACATGCCATGGGAATATGTGAAATTACACCCCAAAATACATTCTGTTGCTTCTCCTGAGTACGGGGATACCACATGTGTGAGACTTTTTGGGAGCCTAGCCACGTATGGGACCCCGAAAACCAAGCACCGCCTTCAGGCTTTCTAAGGGCGTAAATTTTTGATTTCACTCTTCACTGCCTATCACAGTCTCGGAGGCCATGGAATGCCCAGGTGGCACAAACCCCCCCCAAATGACCCCATTTTGGAAAGTAGACACCCCAAGCTATTTGCTGAGAGGTATAGTGAGTATTTTGCAGACCTCACTTTTTGTCACAAAGTTTTGAAAATTAAAAAAAGAAAAAAAAAATTTTTTTTTTTGTCTTTCTTCATTTTCAAAAACAAATGAGAGCTGCAAAATACTCACCATGCCTCTCAGCAAATAGCTTGGGGTGTCTACTTTCCAAAATGGGGTCATTTGGGGGGGTTTTGTGCCACCTGGGCATTCCATGGCCTCCGAAACTGTGATAGGCAGTGAAGAGTGAAATCAAAAATGTACACCCTTAGAAATCCTGAAGGCGGTGATTGGTTTTCGGGGTCCCGTACGCGGCTAGGCTCCCAAAAAGTCCCACACATGTGGTATCCCCATACTCAGGAGAAGCAGCTAAATGTATTTTGGGGTCCAATTCCACATATGCCCATGACCTGTGTGAGCAATATATCATTTAGTGACAACTTTGTGCAAAAAAAAAAAAAAAAATAAAATAAATTGTCACTTTCCCGCAACTTGTGTCAAAATATAAAATATTCCATGGACTCAACATGCCTCTCAGCAAATAGCTTGGGGTGTCTACTTTCCAAAATGGGGTCATTTGGGGGGGGTTTGTGCCATCTGGGCATTTTATGGCCTTCAAAACTGTGATAGGTAGTGAGGAGTAAAATCAAAAATGTACGCCCTTAGAAATCCTGAAGGCAGTGATTGGTTTTCGGGGCCCCGTATGCGGCTAGGCTCCCAAAAAGTCCCACACATGTGGTATCCCCATACTCAGGAGAAGCAGCTAAATGTATTTTGGGGTGCAATTCCACATAGGCCCATGGCCTGTGTGAGCAATATATCATTTAGTGACAACTTTTTGTAATTTTGTTTTTTTTTTTTTTTTTTTTTCATTATTCAATCACTTGGGACAAAAAAAATGAATATTCAATGGGCTCAACATGCCTCTCAGCAATTTCCTTGGGGTGTCTACTTTCCAAAATGGGGTCATTTGTGGGGGTTTTGTACTGCCCTGTCATTTTAGCACCTCAAGAAATGACATAGGCAGTCATAAATTAAAGACTGTGTAAATTCCAGAAAATGTACCCTAGTTTGTAGGCGCTATAACTTTTGCGCAAACCAATAAATATACACTTATTGACATTTTTTTTACCAAAGACATGTGGCCAAATACATTTTGGCCTAAATGTATGACTAAAATTGAGTTTATTGGATTTTTTTTAGAACAAAAAGTAGAAAATATCATTTTTTTTCAAAATTTTCGGTCTTTTTCCGTGTATAGCGCAAAAAATAAAAACGGCAGAGGTGATCAAATACCATCAAAAGAAAGCTCTATTTGTGGGAAGAAAAGGACGCAAATTTCGTTTAGTTACAGCATTGCATGACCGCGCAATTAGCAGTTAAAGCGACGCAGTGCCAAATTGTAAAAAGTGCTCTGGTCAGGAAGGGGGTAAATCCTTCCGGGGCTGAAGTGGTTAATTTTTAAATTTTTTTATGTTTTTTAATTTTTTTTTTACCCACGTGAGAGTGAAATAGCTTTGTTCCAATAGGAGATCAATGTGGCCTGCAACCTAATGGGAAGGCATTGATTGAGAGTCCGCCTTGTGTCTTGGAATGTGCCTTGTGTAGGCTGTAGAACTACAAGTCACTGTTGGGTTTAAATGGCTTTGTATCAGTTTTTTTTTTGTTTGTTTGTTTGTCTTTGCATTGTAAGCAACTCTGGTAAAAACAGGTTAGACGAGCTTCAGTGTAGACTAAGATGCAAATTAGCATATCAATGGATATTCCCCAGAAAGCGTGTGTGGTAATCCTACAAGCCATATAGAAACTGCAGGACAGAAGTGATCAGATACAAGGCAGCCGATAATGCCACAGTAAGTGTGGTGGGTCTTTTCTATGGATATGCAAAAGTTTAATGGTTTTGAATGATATCAGGTAAAAGTGGTAATGAATGAAGAATATTGAATGCTAGAAGAGCGATTCAGTTTTTTTTTTTTTTTTTGTGAGTTGTAAGAGCTAACGATAATTGAGTTTGGTTTATTACTCAGTGCAGTGTTGGAACGTTAGTACAAATAGAATTGTGTATTGTGTGGATTGTATGGTTGTGAAATGGAACTTGTGTATACATATGTTAAAAAGTACGCTTCTGCCAATTATCATTCATGTGCAGATGAACCTCTTAAAAGCCAGTGTAAGGTACTATTGTTGCAGTGTCAGCAACATAATAGCAGATTGGGTAAACAGCTAAAAAAGAAAGTTAAAAAAGAAAGGTTGGCAAATGAAATTGCAGTGTTGCTCAGAATTAAATTTATATCTGAGCAAATGGAGGGGAAGTGGGAAGCAGAGAGGAGAAGTCTCAGGGAGGACATAGAGAAAATCAGTGAAAACCTTCTAAAGATTGCAACAGCCTCCAGTAGTGAGATGGATGAATTGCGGACAAAAACAGGCAATTTGTCAGAAAGAAACAGTGAGCTACAAGAACAGCTTCAGAGGTGCAGCATGGACTGTGATATGAAGAGCAAACTTTTAGAGTCATTGTGAATAAAGGTGTCAGAGATGGAAGAGTTGGTTATGTCTTTAGAAAGAAAGTTAGCAAATGCACACTCCCAGCTTCTTACTAAAGAGCAATGTATAGTATCGCTCAATGAGCACAAAGGAACATGCCAATTGGCCAATATCTGCACAGTCAATGAGGAGAAGGGCTGTGATGAAACATAGTCTGCTATTGCACCCATAGCTTCGAAGCAGGATAACAGTTTGATTACAATCCAAGAGAGACTTACTTTGTGCCAGATTCTGGGTGAATTTAATGCCCTGGAATCACCAGTGAGTCTGTCCAATAAATTTGAGGCTCTAGTCCTTAAATTTCATTTGAGTAATGAGGATGCATGTTCTCTTCTGAGAGCATGGCTACCAGGGCCTTTGGCAGGCCAGTTATTTGCACAGGTTAATGATAACTTAGCAGATGCAGAGGTGCGGAGGAAAGAGTTGCAGCGTATTGTGGACAGTTGGGATAATGGTATGAGTGATTTACAACAAATGAGATTTAGGAGAAGAGATGACCCAATTTTGTTCTGCAGTGAGTATCTTGCATTGTATACGAAAGTGTTCAACTGTCCTGACTTATTGGAGGATGATACAAGTTTCATATACTCAATGGCCAATAAGTGTTATGTAAGCTATGCCACTAGAATGGCTCTGAGGAATGCTAGATCCTACCAAAATTTTGTCAATATCCTGCAAGACTTCTGTCAAGAGTCCAGTGATAGGGAATATGGGTCAAAGGCAGGTGTATCCGTAATAAGCAGAGCTACAGGAAGGCAGAGAGAGTTCAGACGTTCTAAATGGAATAGGCATGGACATAGATTTTGTAAAGCCCTTAACATTGCTAGCATGGAGCAGGAAACTCCAGAATTACAGGGTGCACAGGCAGCCATAATGGAGTTATCCTCCAAACATGCAAAAGCCGAATGTACAATGGCGGAGGTACCCTCCGCACATGTGCAGTGCTCAGCAAAGATAGAAGTGAAACATGCAGAAAAACCAGACGCTCTTATTGCTGCAAGTGATGTTGCTATGACAGAAATCAATGGTGGAGATGTAAATAAAAATGCGATAATTGTGCTTGAAAGTGATTCAGGAGTTGAAACTTCTGATGACTCCTCAGACGATGAAAGTGTAAAGTCTGCTTATTCCAAGCATAGTAATCTTAGTAATAATGTCCAGCAATGTGAGTTTCCAATGCCATATGCTCAAGAAAGGGCCTATACAGAGAGACCAGCCCTCAAATGTTTTTTCTGTTGGGCAGCGAATAATGATATCAAAAGAAGATCGCAGTACTCCAAAACGACCCCAAGGCATTATGAAGTATATTCTGCCCGATGGGGTAGCAACCCAAAGCATGGAGGCCATAGTAATCAAACCCATTTCCCTTTAAAGACCCAAATGCGGAGACTGCAGACTGAAAATCATCAGTATGTAGAACAGTTACGTAAAGTCAAAATGGAGGTAGCCGCATGGTTATTCAAATGTAGCACTGAGGGAAACAATGTTAGGAGCACTTAGTGAGCTGCATGGATGCTCCTTGCCATATTTTATTTAAATACGACGCTCACATCTAAACTTTATACATAGCAAATGTTCCCCTACATTACAATTAATGGGAAAAGGCTTGGGGGACTTAAAAAGTCAATTGTCATGATAACTGTGTGTAATCACCGTCTTTGTGTTCCTTTTTCAGAGACCTTGGAAGAAGATAAAACTGGTTTGGATACTAATATCTGTGTTTGTTTGCAGGTTCTTCAAAGAGAGAACAACAGTGGGCACATTTAGCAAAACAGGGGTTAGGTTATGGTAAAGGCATAATCGATTATCAAATGGTACCATGAGCTCATTAATTAGTAATTGTTTGCAAACAATGAAAAAATAAGATAAACAATAGTCAGGCATTAAGGGTTTCAAGTGTTACAGGTGAACTTACAAATGTTGTGATGAGGTACAGATGTTTTGTTTTTTTGTCTTTCCCATTAACTAATTGTCTTTCAGATGGAAATGAGCACTTAACTCTTCTCAGGAGGAAAATCCATGGATGTCTTTAGTTAAAAGTTGAGTGTTTGTCATTGTCTTATGGTGGTTGTCTTGTCATGTTGTTTTTGTGTTATAATGGCCAGAATTTTAATTTCTTTTGTTATTAAGTTTTTTAAATTTTTTAAATATTTTTGGTAGTTGTTTAGTCATCCATTTTATTTTTGTTTGTTCAGGTGGAGAAATTATTGTTTAGTCAACCTGAAAGGGGGGTAATTGGCTATTCCGTCAATTAGCAGCTGAATAGATGGTCATGGGATATGTCCTGCAGCTGAATACATTTTGTTGATTTAAGACAAGAGTTGTTGGTAGGAAGCCATTCTAGCCTCTGGAATTTGTTTTTTTTTCTCTTTGTTTTATGTTCATTCAGGTGGAAAAAGTTACAAGGTGTACGCTTTGTCCACCTGAAAGGGGGGTTGGTGCATAGGTCTGAAAGTACAGGTAATGCATTGTCTTTTTGATGCTTGAATTGAGAATTTTTGAGAGTCAACATTGACGTTCGTTTTGTTTTTACATTTTTGATCATACCATGGGAATCCATTTTAGAGTGGGTTCAGCCTAAAGATGTCATGGTTGTTTTGATAGTTTGGTCAGAGTTGCAGAAGCCAGGAATACCAAGTTCCTGGGTTCTAATGAAGGAACGGTAAATAAACGTAGCAAGTGAGTGGATATCATGGATAAGAATTTGATTCTGCTCTTGTGTTTCAATTCCAGAGTCCTGGTGGAGCGAGACTGGAGAGGTCTCTGGAACATGGATGACAGATGTTCATCTGGTTGACAGTTTGTTTGTGCCATACTACACCGCAAATTTGTTCTGATAAACATCAGGAGAGAAGGGACAAACAAAAAGATTCAGTTTAATACTTGTTTTTGCTTATGGACAATTTAGGGCTAATGCTAAATCTGAAGGACTGTGCCCATCAACAGGACTTGTGAAACATTTTTGCCGGAGTCTCTCCTGAAGAATGCAAACATGCTATTAATACATGTGCAATGGGTTGGAGGTTGGGGAAGGAATATACACATCTAATCCGTCAGAACATGAAATGTGAAATATATGTTTTTTGTTGGAGGGAGGAATTGAAAGAAGAAAAGGTTTTTAATGTATGACATGTATTGACGTAATGGAAGTAATATGGTGCAGGTACCCAGGAGACTGGCGCTTATACATAATAAGGTGTCGGTTGGCCAGACTAGAGGTTGGCCAGGTGACACATCAATGGGGTGAAAATTTCCTTGTATGGGGAGATACGCCTGGTTGATGTCTCACCTGAGAGGTTGAAACCCGGCACAGGGAAGGCCAGTGAATACACACAGGAGCATGCTCTGTTAGATAAGGGGAACAAACGCTGGCTACCAGGGTACATGCCTTCACCACATGGCGCTGCAACATCTCACAGTGGTTGATAAAAACCTATTATCCTATATGTGCTGAGTATGCACTGAATCAAGTGCGATCATTGTACCAGTGACTTGCTCCCAGAGATGTGCGGACACAGAATGAGGTTCATGCAGGGCGCGTATGTCTGAGGAGTAACTGGAAGAGGAGGGATGTATTCAGCACTATATTGGGGGAATAGGAGCTGGGATGGGTGTTGTTAATGGGGTGGACATCAGCCTCCTGAGGAACAAACTTGCAGCCATAGCTTCAGAGAATAAGCGGGGCTTTGTTACTCAGAGAGATTGGTGGCATCCTTAATAACATTCAACAAAGTCACATGAATACCCAGGTTAAAGTGGTTCAAGATTTTGTCAACCATGTTGAGAGGTTGGTAGAGAATGTGATGGTATAGGACAGGAATCTGTTGTTGGCTCTGGTGTGCACGCAGTGGCAGGTGGAAGTGTCAACCAGCATTGAGCTGATTGTACAGTCTCCATATGAGGGACAGAGGCCTTATGAGTTAGCATCACCGCTCAGTAAGACTTTGCCAAACACGTCGCTTACACTGATCCAAAGTGGTGGTCGAATACCTGGATGGGCTGTACCAGTTTGGATTGTGAAAGGTGTTATGCTGTATGATCTCAAATACAGAAGTGCAGACTCGGTCTGTATATTTGGTGGCATTAATGGGCTTACTGACGGGGGATTCTATCTTGTTGCATTTTAGGCTAATTGCCCACATATGATCAAAGAAGCTGGAAGCTGGAGTTGATACTTCCCTCGGTCAGAAGCATGACCATGATGTCCTTTGTATGCCAGGTCAATACATGGTGGTGAACGAAAAATGTTGGGAAGATATTTCATTCTGTATTAGGGATAGAGGGATCATTGCTGGGAAGGAGGCACCTGGGTATTATTTGGGACATAGACGAGTTTGTTTCTTTGTCCTAAAGAATACCAAATGTAAGGTTAGTCATGGAACTAGAGGGCTTCTTGAACCTAACCATAGGTAGAGGTGCATGGTATACCCTGGGCATGGTCTCTGAAATCCAGGCACAGGGATGGAATTGTGTGGGTTTTGTCATTGTTGCAGATTTATATGTGTTGTTAGATTTGATATTTATATAGAAGGGTCGCCCAGTTATCTATGCAAGCTGGGGGACGAAGTGACGGTAGGGTCTCTGCGTACAAGTTAGAGACTTTTCTGCCAAGTCAGAGCCCTGCAATAACGCTGAGATGCCAGAATTGTGGTAGGAAAGGCCATTGTGAGCGAACCTGCCTAATCCCGGCCCGTATCTACACTGAGGATGTATAGGAGGTTGGGAGCGGGATGAGTAATCTGATGGGTCATAGGTATATATGTATATATTATGGTAATGAGTTGATTCATGTTATGGTATAGTGTGATAAAGGTGTATTTTAGGCCAGTAATATTGGCAGAAGGCCCTCCTCGAGACTCTATATCTAAAAGCTGGTTAAGATGCTGCTCTGTATGTGTGCTGGTGAATGGTGAGTGTATGGACACCCCTTGCCTGTTTTATACCCCTTCATGAAGATGTTAGAAAGAAGAAGATACAGAATGGTGACATGGGAGCTGTCACGGAAGAATGATGTTGGTGTGTCACCCAGTAGCAAAGCGGCACATGTTGGGAAACACAGCACGTTAGGACCGTTATGGACTGTTCCACAGGAGCTGGTTCTGAGACCTATGTTGAGAGGCGCAACATGCGTTAAGACATTTATGGACTGTTCCATAGGGGCTGTTTCTGCACACGTTGAAAAACACAACACGTTAAGACAGTTAAAGACTGTTCTATAGGTACTGGCTTCGAAACACGTGTTAGGGAGAAAACAGTTATAGACTGTTCAATAGGAGCCATGTCTGAAGAAGGGTGGAATGCGCCCTTTAGGCGCAAAGCGGCATATGTTGGATAGCGACATGGTTTAATATCTTACTTCTGGTATTTCACTTCCTGTTTGACACAGCCAGGTAGGAATGAAACACATCAAAGCTTTGTGATCAGAAGAACAATGCCTTGGCTCAAGCCCACCTGCTGTGACATGTGCGAGTACAAGCTTCAAAGAGACCACTGCTGCCAAGATGTCTATTGAGGTTTGACACAGGGCTAATAGAGACGCTGGCCCTGGGGGACAATATAGCATGCCTCCTGGAGAATGGGCAGACATCTGAAGGGATACCTCTCGGCAATGTATATTGGATAAAAGGCAAATGGGGGTGGCTACGAGTGGGCGTGTATGTTCGAATGTAAGGGACACACAAGCTTTTGTTCTCTCTCTTGGTTGCTGAGAAGCCTGCTGTAAGGATGTCCCTCTTCCATCTTGGGACCTCGCTCTGACTGAGGGCTTGGGCCTAAATTCCATGTGGCCCAGACCCCCTTTATCATCCAGAACCAGCAGATGAAACCATGTGTGATAAGTATCTTTGATATTTCATTGTTGTTATATGTTGTAGAGATATGCTGTTTAGTATATTATATTCGGATTGTAAGCTATGTAACATTGTAATACCCTTTTAGTACTTTTATGATAGTTTCCTAATTCCTTGGAAAATAAAATAAGATATTGTTTTACCAGCAGCACCGTGTGTTTGGTTTCATAGCTAACCTGGTATTATTGTGATATTAACAATAACGTGTGCTCAGAGTTTAATAGACCAACTAATTATAGGGACTAGACAAATTAATACACAGATATAATATTAATTATTATATCGATTACTTCAATATGTATGTGTACATACACCCTGCCTTTGGGCAATTATGGCTCTCTCAGCAGAGTGCACTGTGATTGGCCAAAGCATGCAGGTCAGGTGCATGCTTTGGCCAATCATCATACAGCAATACACTGTGATCTCGCAGTGCAATATGGGGCGTTCCGCAGCGCTCAAATTTACGGCGAACGCCCATAATGTTCACTGTTCGGCAAAGGGGCGAACACCCCCGATGTTCGAGTCGAACTTATGTTCAACCCAAACATCGAGCTCATCCCTACTATGGAGTATAACTTAGTGTCCCAAAATGTAGAGCATCCGCTGAAATATATAGAAGAAAATCCTTGGTAACGTGTAGAGCAGAACTGTTTTTAACCTATTACTTGAATAGTGGAACCCCAACTAAGAGGATACCCCTGTGTGGATGCAACTTCAGTATTGTCACACAGTAAAACGATATCCGGTTTGTACATTAGGGGAACCACTAGTAGCCCAACTTTTATGTTTGATGCTATATATGCACTGTAATATTGTAATATATATGTCGATTAATAAATCTATTTTGTTTTAAAAAATTATATACGTGCCCTTAAAGTCCATCTTTTCAAACATTGAAAACCCTGAAAATCCTTGGTAGACAACTTGTGCAGATTAAATATACTCCATATACTCCTTACATCATATAGCTGGGGAGGATATTACATTAGTTCCATCACACTGATCATAAGTCAAATCCTTAAGAAACAACTTATGCAGTTGAAATGTACCCCATTAAAACAAGGGATATCACAATGGTCCCATCATCATTGCATGCAAATATGTGCATCATCATATGCAAATACCTGTAGATCATGTAGATAGGATGCTAAAGGGGTAGGTGCAGATAAAGCGTCCACCACCTGACATATAATTTGTACACCACAGATCATAACTTCAGCTTTCTGCTGGAAAACTTAATAGAAAATGGGTAAGTTACCCATTATCCACATATTTGTGCAATTGTCCTCTGAAATTCCTCAGACCATGTGGAAACCAGAAGGCTTATGCCCCACCTGGACTGGAAGCTCCATATAAACAAATAGTTCATTATATTCTCAGCAATGATATCAGCAGTCTATCATCTGGTGGTTCAGGCATCCCTCCCTTATTAACCAAGCCCTGTAATTTAGTGCAGGGTAGTACACCATTCAGTGGGTTAATGGAAAGTTACCAGCTACAGCCAAAGGCTGGTCACAAGTCCCAGCATTCATGAGTTGATATTTACTTATCCATCCAGGATCCAATGATTGTGTTTCCGTAAGCATCAAGGGTGGAACAAGTTTTTCAGGCCAGGTGGAGAATGCCTGATCGGTTTTGCAGGTTAAGCTGGCTGCATCAGAAGCAAAAGAACATTTGCATATAATCTATTACTTCTGTCTTTTTTTTTTTTTTTTTGTACTTTGAGAACTCTTATCACAAGTCCATGCCAATGTAGGCATTTCTTTCTTAACGTTAAAGCAGAGTTCCACCCAAAAGTGGAACTTCCACTTGTTATACTCCTCCCCCCCTCCAGTGCCACATTTGGCTCCTTTCGGGGGGGGGGGGGGGGGGGGAGGATACCTGTCTTTCACAGGTATCCTGTTCCCACTTCCGGGAGCCACAGTTGTTGACGTCACTGACCGGGCTCCCTCCTCCTCCTTCCCTGGCTGCTGGGCCAGTAAGAGAGAGGAGCGGAGCCTCGCACATGCGCAGTAGGGTTCACTGCCAGGTTCCCTTACTCGCAATGGAGGCGGCATGCACCCGACAGCTGATGGAAACATCAGCTGCAGTGCCGACATAGCTGTACTCCAGGACAAGTAAGTGTCCTACTATTAAAAGTCAGCAGCTGCAGTATGTGCAGCTGCTGGCTTTTCATTTTTGCAGCGGTGGGAGGACCTCCGCTTTAAGCCTGTGTCTACACTGAAACTATGGGTAAAAAGTAAGGAAAACAACAGAAGGCATTTACTCTATATAGTTGTTTGATTCAGTATTCACTGTCCACAAGCTGTAAATAATGACACTATATCCCAACCCAGCATATGGGCTTTTAAAGCACCACAAGAGAAAACTCAGTCATAAAAGTATAGCTTTTACATAGATTTATGTTGTTACATATATAAAATCAATTAACATATGTAAAACATTTAGCCAGGTTCCCGGTCGCCTTTGGTCTAATGAGAACCTCCAGAGTTAGGGATAGCTGACATCCTTCTATGTAGAGTGTGTTACGAGGCATGGTGGGTGTGATGCAAGGTAGATTCATGGGTGCCAGACACTTCTTGAATGCAAAGAGATTTATTGTCTCTTAAATAGGTGTTTATGATTTATTCAACAAGTTAATATTTTGAAGTTTTCAATTCTGTGCCATCATGTCATATAGATATAGAGGAGTTTAGATACTATATTTTTACTAATCCAGGCTTCCTATGGTGCACCCGTATATATGCGGTATCAGTGTGCTGGGTTGCTGTGTGTTTGAGCTGATTGTTCCGGCCGGTGTGCCCAGGCCCAGCGCTGTGATGCGCTCCGGGGGCCCTCCCCTCCCCCCTCTTCCTCTCATGGGTGATGCGGGGGCCCGAGCGGACATCCTGTTGCACATTAACATCATGCTTCCAGCACCATGCGCACTATGTCATTGCCAGTGGCGTTGGTGCACTGACGCTGTTTGATTCCAGCTTGGTGTCCCACACAAGGTAATTGGCGCCAGATGGCGAGCAGCGCATGCTGCTTGGCTGTTGGCGCCTCTCCTCTTATTGGCCGCTAGTGTGTTGTTGGTGGACACCCATGACCACATTGGAGTATTTATACTCCCCCAGTCGATTCTGACACTCCCTGTGGCTGATACCCCTGTGATCACTGTGCACCATTGAACCCCAACTGTTCACATAGGAATCTTAGGTAACTTTTTTTTGTTTTTTCTTCCTCCCCTCTCCCTTGCACACCTATATTTACTTTGTTCCATTCCCATTGTCTTTGACTTACACCTTAGCCCTGTTGTTTGGTTTTTGATCATATTCAATTCATTATTCCACTTTTATATTGGGGTGCATTATGTTACCTTTATTACCTTTATCTGCCTCGTATTTAGGTATAGATTTTTACCATGGGTTTTACCATGGCTTGGTCCCAGCACAAATATATTTCCATATATATATATATATATATATATATATATATATATATATATATATATATATATAATTTTTTTATAGATGGCTATGTTGATGTGGATGTTGATGTGGATCACATTTATTTAGAAAATCCATGGGGGTTCATCCCCAAGGACTGCTGTTTCCTACTGGTTTTCCAACGGTGTGTGTCGGGGTTTTCCACCTCAGCTCCCGGGGCTGATGACCCTTCTCGGCCGGCCTTCAGCTGTTCTCCTCTCCCTACAGATAGATTTACTCTATAATATAATTTCAACCCTTAGTAATCTGAATTTTTTTTATAGACACCTACCCTACATCTGCTCTTGAGGAATGGCAGAAGCCACAAAACGCGTTGAGCTATTAGATCCCAGCCCGTGTTTATATCGCAAGATTTTTACCAATTTTACCTTTTATGCCAATTTAGATTGCATCAATCATTTTAGGCTATGTTTATTACCTTGTGGAGACACCCAACAATGAGTTTGGTCCTTTATAATGCCTACAATATGAACTAATATGTTACTTTTACTATGTTACTATTTGATTTTAAATGCAACAAATTGTATTGATTTTATTTTGTTGTTGTGCATCATGCCTTCATGCAATGTCTATAGCTCTAACTTACAATGTATTTGCCAGACACATTCTTGTTGTGTTATCTCCCTGGTTGCATGCTTCACATAAAGTCCCAAACCTTCCCCACATTACCCATGTTAAATGTAGTGTTATCGCTCTCACTCTCTCATACTGGTCACTGGAAGTCATGGCACCTCATGGCAAAGAACTCTGAGGATCTGAAAAAAAGAATTGTTGCTGTACATAAAGATGGCCTAGGCTATTAGAAGATTGCCAAGACCCTGAAACTGAGCTGCAGCACGGTGGCCAAAACCATACAGTGGTTTAACAGGACAGGTTCCACTCAGAACAGGCCTCGCCATGGTCGACCAAAGCTGTTGAGTGCATTTGTCATATCCAGAGGTTGTCTTTGGGAAATAGACGTATGAGTGCTGCCAGCATTGCTGCAGAGGTTGAAGGGGTGGGGGGTCAGCCTGTGAGTGCACAGACCATACGCCGCACACTGCATCAAATTGGTCTGCATGTTGTCATCCCAGAAGGAAGCCTCTTCTAAAGATAATGCACAAGAAAGCACGCAAACAGTTTGCTGAAGACAAGCAGAATAAGGACATGAATTACTGGAACCATGTCCTGTGGTGTGATGAGACCAAGATAAATGTATTTGGTGCAGATGGTATCAAGTGTGTGTGGTGACAACCAGGTGAGGAGTACAAAGACAAGTGTGTTTTGCCTACAGTCAAGCATGGTGGTGGGAGTGTCATGGTCTGGGGCTGCATGAGTGCTGCCGGCACTGGGGAGCTACAGTTTAGTGAGGGAACCATTGAGTGCCAACATGTACTGTGACATACTGAAGCAGAGCATGATCCCCTCCCTTGGGAGACTGGGCCGCAGGGCAGTATTCCAACATGATAACGATCCCAAACACACCTCCAAGATGACCACTGCCTTGCTAAAGAAGCTGAGGGTAAAGATGATGGACTGGCCAAGCATGTCTCCAGACCTAAACCCTATTGAGCATCTGTGGGGCATACTCAAATGGAAGGTGGAGGAGTGCAAGGTCTCTAACATCCACCAGCTCCGTGATGTCATCATGGAGGAGTGGAAGAGGACTCCAGTGGCAACCTTTGAAGCTCTGGTGAAGTCCATGCCCACAAGGATTAAGGCAGTGCTGGAAAATAATGGTGGCCACACAAAATATTGACACTTTGGGCGCAATTTGGACATTTTCACTTAGGAGTGTACTCACTTTTGTTGCCAGTGGTTTAGACATTAATGGTGTGTTGAGTTATTTTGAGGGGACAGCAAATTTACACTGTTATACAAGCTGTACACTCACTACTTTACATTGTAGCAAAGTGTCATTTCTTCAGTGTTGTCACATGAAAAGGTATAATAAAATATTTACAAAAATGTGAGGGGTGTACTCACTTTTGTGAGATACTGTATGTGTAATATACCTGTAGCTCTCTTTCGGGGGTTATAAGAAATTACTCTCCAAAAACAGGATAGTGCTCTAAACTTGTACGTAAATAAGAGAACCAAAACGTTCGCGAAGTGAGAAGAGTGTGATTGATAATAAAGTTGGCAGTGCCTCCACGCAGGACAGGGCCTCTGTGAACAGAGAGGATTCCCTTCCTGGGAAGTTAACCAGTAACCCAATCAAAGTAATTGCAAGCAGAGAAATCACTGCAACCCACATACAGCATTAACCATAAGTATATAGATGCACACCAGTATGGAAATAATATAAGCTTTATATGAGAAAAGATTACTAATACTACGTACATCCAATGTACTAACTGGTATTATCAGAATAGGGCTTAATAGGAATCCTGGTCAAATATATTAATAGAGATATCTTTAGATGAATGCTGCAGCAAAGTCCAATTGCAACGCCCCCTGAGGATAACCAAAATATGGAGTCTGTCTTTGTGACAGAGACCTGAAGGCAAGATCAGCGATGATGGGGAGATTACCCAACCCAAGCAGTTTACCCAGTCCAACAATTAGTTTCTAATGTGACATGCAACCAGACCTCTAACTACCAGAAGTGGCCGTCGCATGCCTTAACTGGCTCTAGCCTATGTTTGTCATAGAGCCCTAAGCTAAAACTTTTCTGGCCTAGCCCAGACCAGAAAAAACAGAGTTAAAATAACAAAAGCTGCATATAAACTCTTTTTTAACAAACAGGTTTACCTACTAATATACTGGAATGTGACCACTACATACAACAGTACATACAGTAGCATGGGGTGACTGACAGGGGTTTTTACATTGATCAGCTTTATTTATTTATATTTATTTATGTAAAACAGTTATCCCAAAAGAAAAAAAAAAACGTTTGCTGTATCTATTTATAAAGTATTAGCTGGAGTTTGGCTTCAATTTGTTAGTGTACTTAAATCTGCTAGTGCACCTAACAGCCCCCCCCAACCCCCCTGGCTGACAATGCCGCTGTCCAAAGGTGCCCCTGTGTTCCTTCCGCCAGAGTGGGGGCACTATAATAGAGTAGGTCTGTTACTGGCCAAATTAGCAGGTGAAAACAGAGGGAAGAAACCCTAAAAAAATCATAAACTGCTGCAGCCACCACATCTAATCATTGGTAAGCTGCAATATATTATATTTTTGGTTTTGGGTTTAATAATGCTTTAGTTGTTTTATGTATGTCTTGCACTAGGGATGGAATGTTAGTCTGTATGTCATATCCTTTTCATGTGTATTACATTTTTGTGTATTTAAAAACAAATTAAATAAGTGCCTGCCTAGTGGCTTCTCTCCAGGATGCAGACGGCTGCTACCTCGCTTCCCCTGCGTCTCCTCCCTCCTCCTCCTGGCGGTCAATCTGATCAGATCTCCTTTCGCCCAATTGGGTGACAGGTCTCAGGACCTCTTCTTGATTGGCCGGGAGGAGAATCAGTGTTGTAATAGTTAATATTCATTCGCTATTGTCACACAACTGGGTGGGCTTCGGGCGCAGTGCCATTTGTCATTTCTTCACAAAGCACACTGATGCAAATTCTGTATTTGCTTACCGTTATATGACGCCAAAGGGAATGCTTCAGGACTCGAGGAGTTGCAGCAGGTTAGACTTGTAGGCAGACAGCAGTTTGGTGCAGTAAACTTGATAGAATAAGGGCTGAGGGTAGCAGGCAAGGCGTTGGCAACAGTGGTGAAACAGACTGAGGCTGGTCAAAGCTGCGTGCCTGGGAGTCCAGGGAGAGAAGAACCAACCTAAGGCACAAAGAGGGAGAACGAGAACACCAAACATGAGACTCTCCAGAGCAGATCATTTCTTGACAAAGCACACCACAGCAAATTGTGTATTTGCTTACCGTGATATGAAGCCAAGGCAATGCTTCAGGAGGAGTTGCAACAGGCAGGCAGTACTTCTGCTTGTAGGATGACAGCTGACCTTATGTTTTGTGCAGTTTAGGCTTCATGTACACAGGATGTATTTATTAACTATTTCAGCCATTCTGTGAGAGAACAGTGTGAGTAGCAGCTGAGAAAGCAGTGTGCTTGTAGCTAGCTGTTATTTTTTGGTTGGTTTGTTAGTATGGATCCCATGATGAGCATGTGTGAGGAAATGCTCCTGATGTTGCTTTTGCTGAGGCTCCAAACATGTAGAAAATTGCGTGAGAGGACCAGAGTTCGTCCATGGCTCAACGCATTTCTAATATGTATGTCCAGCTGCGTAATTACCCAGATATTTTTTTTTACTTTACACGCATGTCAACTGTCACCTTTGACGTTCTCTTGGAAAAGGTTAGACCCCGTCTAGTTCGCAAACTCTCAATGGTTGACGGGTGAGTGAAATTCCTATTCAACTTCAACGTCAAGTAATGCAAGTTGTGTATTGTACAGCATAATTGGCTGATGAGGGGAATATCACATGGTATATCAAGCTTGCATACAGTGATAACTGAGTTTTTGGTGTGTTTTTAGCATATTCCAGGCTCAAATGTAATATATAAAATGTTTCCCTTTAAAAACGCTACTAGATGAAAACGCGCCTACATTCGGGGAGCCACGCTTAGCCGCGTTTGACATTTGAAAAGCCTGTAAACACAGCTTCTGAACGCATTTTTTTGGGTTCCAAATAAAGCTTCTAAACGCAACTGCCTAGAAACGACTATAAACAAACCTGTGTACATGTACTGATAAGATAACATAGAGGAGAGTTCAGGAGCAGTTGAAAAAAATGCCCAACTGCTCCTAACTGTCCATTTTCCAGCAGCAGTGTACATGAGGCCTTACAGTGTACATGAGGCCTTACTTGATTCAAGGAAGGCAGCAGACAAAGGCATTGGCGGCAATGGTGGCATAGGCCGGTTAAAGCGGGCATGTTTGGAAGTCCAGAAAGATCCAACCTAACAGCACAAAGAGGGAAGGAGGGAGAAGGAGAAATATGAACATAAACATGATAGTATAACTGTCGCTGTCAGTGGCGCTGCTCCTCCATTGCAGTAATTGTTTGCTCCCATAGACTGCTCCATTTCTTTGCATTCATTCATTATTGCTCCCGGTAGACTGCTACATTCATTGCATGTAATCATGATTACCCCAGTAGCCTACTCCTTCCAGCTATTGCATTCATTCGTTATTGCTCTAGTACTTAGTATGTTGGCTGTTAGCAATTTTGCATACAAGTTCACCCTATTGCACTCAAAGCTTTACTAGTTTGCATTTGCACACAATGATCTCACAATTTGGTGGTGGGCACAGTATGGGCATTGGGCACAGGTGGTCTGGTCACTGGGCCATTTGGTTTCAAAAATAAAAATAAAAAAATGTAAGTACTTTTCTTTTATCTTCTGTGAATTCCTAATCCACAAAGTGCCACAGCACTTTAGCCAGTAACAAATAATGCTCTCCAGTACTCACATCCCACTGGTTTGGGTAACTCACCAGAAATAAACAACCTTTTAGTATAAAAGGTCTGTCAGCTCTTTAAAGTGGTGTTCCGGCCAAAATTATACTTTTTAAATAAAAATACCCCTATAATACACAAGCTTAATGTATTCTAGTAAAGTTAGTTTGTAAACTAAGGTCTGTTTTGTTAGTTTATAGCAGTAGTTTGTTATTTTATAAACTTACAGCAGGCCGTGGCCATCTTAAGTGTGGGCATCTGAAGCCAGACTGTATTTCTTCCTGGATCTCATCCTTGCAGATCTCGCACATGCTCAGTGCAGCACAAGCAGTGTAATAGGATTCAGGTCAGGTCTCCATAGCAATGGCAGTTTCAGAGGAAGTTGCCGCCCCTTCCCAGAAGACATTGCAAACAGGAAATGATGTGATGGGCCGCGGCCAGGGAGGAGGAAGTGAAAAATGAATACAGCAGATATACAGTAGGTGTTGAGAATTTTTTTTTTTTAAATATCCAATTTGTTTACAGTGCACAGTTTAGTGAGGGATGCTGAAGAGTTGTAAAAGTGGCTGGAACTCCACTTTAAGGTGAGTATTTTCAAGCCAGCAGGGAAACCTTCACATCGATATACATCGCTTCAGTTGATTCCTCCCATAAATGTTAGGACCATGTAAGGATATAAGGAAAGGGATAATAGGTGGCAGAGAGAAACAAGAGAAAGCAGAGATATTCCCAGAAAACGTGTCATCCCTGACCCACCAGAATCTAATAGAATGGAACATCAGGAAAAAATTTGATATAAATTCCCTATACACAATAGATTTGAGCATCTGCCTCAGGATAGTCCGGGAAGAGGATTTATAGGTACACAGATGAGAGACTATAAGAATCAACATTTATATAAAAATAATGAGAGAATCCCAAGACGAAGATATTTTAGGATCAGAGACCCCCACAGAAATGGGGAGGGGGGGTGGGGGACAGTTGAGCTGGAAAGACACATGCAAATCCCAGTATTAACCACCCAAAATGTCAGGAAATGTCGGATAAACAGACCATGAGGATGAGGGGGGGGAGCAAAATAATTCTTGGGAAGGGGATTTTTAACTAAATAGTGTTAAATTAACTAAAGATGAATTGATGGTTTTAGACACAGGTTTAATGTATGCACCCAATAAAAATATAGATACAATCGAAAAACATACGTAGATCTTAAAAGATTTTCAAATAAATTCAATATTAAAAAAAAAAATTATTTGAAGAGAGAGGGAACAGACCTAGGTGAAAGGAGGAACAGAATATATGCATATTGGGTTGAAAAATAATTTTATCCTAAGGCTATATGCGGTTCGAATCTAGGCCTGTTTAGCAGGAACCAGCTGAGATTCTGTTAATGGGAAGGCTGAATGTAGTTGATCAATATATCAACTTGGGTACAACCAGCCTGCCGGATTCTCTTGCAATAACTTCGTAGTGGCTACTATAGTCGCTAGTGATAATCACTGTCTTCTCCCGGTGGGGACGGCTTCCCCTGCCCACCTCCGTCGGGAGAAGACAATGGCCCGGCAGGAGGAATTCCTGCATCAACACGGTCTGTGTTGAAAGGGGAATCGAGCAAATTTATTTTCTTGCAACCCATGGTGGCAGGAAAGAAATTTGCTCTGTGTATGGTTGGCCTTAGTCTTCTGGACATCAATTTGTAGCTCTTTGCAAGAATGGTTGTGAAAGACATCAAGGAGAATAAGGAATGAAAGGGGGATATAAAATGTATGAAAAAAGTTAGAGCTTTGGAGAAGAAAGAGTATTGTTATCTGCCCAGCAGATAAAGCCAGTGGATTTGTTGTATTAAAGAAGGATTATGACCAGGAGATGAAGAGATTGTTAGGGGTGGAGGATGCATCAAACAGTTAACAGGAGATCCTAGTAATAAATTAAAAGCTAAACTGAAGAGATTGGAAAAGAAAAAGAATATATGAATTTCGACCTATTAAGTGGGATTTTTTAAGGCAACCACAAAACTACTTATAAGTTAAAAGTTTTTTTTTTTTCTCATATTAAAAAGATCAAAAAGTATCTTTCAATAAAATATCAAAATATAATTCACAATGTTCATAAATCATAAAAACAAATGTACACGGGTGAGTTTACATTGTTACATATCCATCAATAGTCAATAAACATAGTGGTATTCCCAATCGCTGGTTTTCAAAACCACGCAATGGGGTTGATTTACTAAAGGCAACTCGACTTTGCACTACAAGTGCACTGCAAGTGCACTTGGAAGAGCACTTGGAAGTGCAGTCGCTTTAGATCTGAGGGGAGGATCTGAAATGAGGAGAAGCTCTGCTGATTTCTATAATCCAATCATGTACAAGCAAAAATGCTGTTTTTTATTTTCCTTGCATATCCCCCTTAGATCTACAGCGACTGCACTTTCAAGTGCACTTGCAGTGCACTTGTAATGCAAAGTGGATTTGCCTTTAGTAAATAAACCCCAATGATTGTACTCTGACTACAAGGTTTGTTCAGCCAAAAGGGTATCTTCAAGCTTTTTCAGAACAATCTCTTCCTCAGGGATTTATTACCACTCTGTAGAGAACAAAAATTGATTTACAATCATGTCCATCAAATGTATTTTATAATATTAAGCATAGTAACAAAAAGCAAATAAAGAAGAAAACAAAACAAAAAATCATCATATCAGTCTATACACTAACATAGCATGCAATGTAACTTTAAGACAGACGTAACCTAAACTCCTCCCTGGATAGGCCGCTCCCAATATCAGGAGACCACAGAGACTGTGCAAAGACCGCCAGGCCAATAGCAATATTTAGATTGTCACTAAACAAAGTATAAGAATATATTCAAAAGTGAGCTAAGATGACATGATGTCACCATCATGTCATCTTAGCTCACTTTTGAATATATTCTTATATTTTATATTAATTGATACACTTTGTAATTTTAAAACAATTTTTAAGTCATGTGTTTGTAAATTTGATGTGCATTTTTTTGGAAAATGTACACCTAGAAGATTGATGCATTTTGTGTCCCCTTTATACATGTTTAGGTATGACTTATGGACAGTTATTTTATGGAAAGATTGGGTATACAATAACAGCAGATATTTCCCATTTGGTATGTGTGTTTTCAAATTTGATGTGTGTAGCAATAACTCTCGGTGGAGCTGCTGGTTTAAGCGGGTCTGTTACCCTCACTCTGCTTCCCTCTGTTTCACCGGCACCGGGTCTAGGGTTCCGTTGAGTTTATCTCTGGACAATACACGCACCAACACTGGAGTACGTTTTCAATGCTTTATTAAACACTTGACTTAGGAAATAGCAGGAAAGAGACGAAAGGGAAACTGCAGAAGGAAATCAAACATCTTCCTTTAGGGTTCTTTTTAACAAATGTTCGGGTAGAATTCAGATATTGTATGGAATGCACTCCCCTCGTGGGACACACTCCTTGCTCATCTGGATGGGCCTCTCTCACCAGCCTATCAGCCAGCACGCAGCACGAATCAAAGTCTCTGCCACAGACTTGCTTGGGAACAAAATCCGTATGATCCTCTGCCACAGGATGTATCAGATTTTTTGTAATGAATGTCAGTCACAGTGCCTGAACCTTTAAGCCATCCCGGCAACACTATGCTGTATAGTTACTTTCGGATACGTCCTCCAACCGAGAGACCAGCACGCTGCGTGATCCCTCCAAGACGGGTCCTCCCCTGGGATCTCCTCGGTTGTCCAGCTTCGCCACACAGGACCGACAGCTCAGGACCATTCCTCGGCCACGGTGGTAGGCCCCAGACAAGCCTCTGGACCCACCCCTGCGCCATAGTATCGTGGGCTTCCGGAACGGAGGACCACGAGGTAGCTCCTTAACGCATACCTGTCGGCCAGGAGGGCCAGCAGGTGGCTGAAAAACGAACCCCAAAATATGGCGTCTGTCCCATAAATACCCTCGCCCAGAATGCAACTCGGAGGACCACCTCCACCGAGTTGTCTCCGGACAGAAGAGCATCCATACGCTTCAACACGTTGCCTTTCCAACACTAACCAGTGATAACAGCGACACCCACCGGTCAGTATGGAAACACACACAACGTAAGCCAAGCTGGAACAGAAGCAAACTTAAAGTGGTGTTCCGGCCGAAATTATACTTTTTAAATAAAAATACCCCTATAATACACAAGCTTAATGTAATCTAGTAAAGTTAGTCTGTAAACTAAGGTCTGTTTTGTTAGTTTATAGCAGTAGTTTGTTATTTTATAAACTTACAGCAGGCCATGGCCATCTTAAGTGTGGGCATTTGAAGCCAGACTGTATTTCTTCCTGGATCTCATCCTTGCAGATCTCGCACATGCTCAGTGCAGCACAAGCAGTGTAATAGGTTTCAGGTCAGGTTTCCATAGCAACGGCAGTTTCAGAGGAAGTTGCCGCCCCTTCCCAGAAGGCATTGCAAACAGGAAATGATGCGATGGGCCGCGGCCAGGGAGGAGGAAGTGAAAAATGAATACAGCAGATATACAGTAGGTGCTGAGAAAAAAAAATTAAAAATATCCAATTTGTTTACAGTGCACAGTTTAGTGAGGGATGCTGAAGAGTTGTAAAAGTGGGTGGAACTCCACTTTAACCTTCCTAACGAACAAGTTACTAAATTTACCTAACGTGCGGTAGATTGCAAATCTACCAGCGCTACATGTGCATTGAGGTACTTTTAGAAAACTTATGCATTTGATTTTATTAATTATATTTAATTGATATAATTTAAAGAAGAAAATTTCTTTTGGTCATGCATCTATATATTTGATATGTGTTTTTTTTTTTTGTTTTTTGTTTAAAGGTATCCCTGGAAAATGTATGCACTTTATATACCCTTTATCTAAGTTTATGTATGGCTCATGGGTGGATATTTTATGGAAAGATTGGGTATACAATAACAGCCAACCCTTTGTTTTAAAGTCTGGGTATACAATAAGAGTAAATCCAGTGTTGTTTTTATAATAATACTTGCAGTAATGCACATGCTGTTACTTTGTAATAGCCACTACTATTCTAATCTGTATAGACCGTTTATATAGAAGGCCAAGGGTTAGTTTATTTCATTTATTTATTATAGGTACTTATATAGTGTGTCAATTTACACAGCGCTTTACATATATATTGTACATTCACATCAGTCCCTGCTAAGTCTAAGGTCCCTAACTAACATTCATACATACACAAGCCAATTTAAACTGGAGCCAATTAACATATCAGCATGTCTTTGGAAAGTGGGAGAAAACCAGGGTAGTTGGTGGAAACCCATGTAGGCACAGGGAGAACATGCAACCTCTGTGCAGGTAGTGTTGTGGTTGGGATTCGAACAAGCGACCACACTGCTGCTAGGTGGGAGTGAAGGGTTATTGCCTATATAATGTGTGTATAGTATCAGTACATATATATATATAAATATATGTGTATGTATACCAAAAGACGCACATACACACACACAGTGCAGCGCTACTACAGTGATAATTCAATGCTATACTTAGTGCTATGTATACATGCAATAAAATTCAAATTCATAAAAAATGTCCCATAAATCAATATCTGACTTGATAGTAGTGCTCCAGTGTTATTATAATATCACCGTGCTTCTCAATAATTCTTATTGCTTGTGCAAACCACCACCAGCTATTTAATCTGCTCACCTCAGGAAGACTCAAATGAACTCTTTATTTTCACTCCCCAAACGTCTTTTTCTTTCTCTCAGGACTCAGCTGTTCAATTTCTCCCTTTCACAATCTCCACTCCACCCAATGTATCCCTCACAGATAGGGGGTTGATCTCCGAGATTATTCAGCTGTTCCTCCACTTCAAGGGACTCATGTATCATGTAATCAAAAACACAGCCAACATAGTGCTCTCTGCTATAAAACTTTTATTGAAAACCCCGCTAAAAGAGGACACTTACCAGATATAAAAACAAAACTCGCTTGTTATGTGTATTGATAGCGCCCACTCGCTCACCACCGTGGCTGCGCAACGTCTGAGCCTTTGTTTTTATATCTAGTAAATGTCCTCCTAGCTCTATGGTAATCCAGCGCCGCCGTATTGGATCTCAGGCTTACTGATCGTACGAGAGAGCCACTGGAAAAGTAATCCAGTGGCTAATCTCGGCTGAAAACAGATATCTGGATGATGCCTGTAGCTGCAGACATCATCCAGATATCACTACTTCAACCAAAGGACATCATGTCCTACAGGTGGTAAGTGGCTAAATACCACCAAAAGAAAGCTCTATTTGTATAAAAAAAACGCTAAAAATGTCATATGGGTACAGTGTTGCATGACCGCGCAATTGCATTCAAAGTGTAATAGCGCTGAAAGCTGAATAGCCTGGGCAGGAAGGGGGTAAAAATGCCCGTTATTGAAATGGTTAAAGGAGGAGTATGGGTTTGGGTTTTTTTCCCCATTATACTTACTTAGGTGGATGCAACATCAGTCCGATGCTGCATCTGTTTCCGGCATCTCTGCCGATGGCTCAGTTCTCACAGATCCCCGAGAGGAGAGCTGCTGCCTGTCAGTCAACTGCTCTCCTCTCTGCTCCTCCACGCTCACTGGAGCACTGAGCTGTGGAGGGGCGGGAATCGGCTGACTGAGCTTCCCAGCGGCTCGCTGAGAGGCTGAGACAGCCATCAGTCCAGGCACCTGGCGGATCCAAACTTCCAAAGTCGGGATGACGATGTGCCTGGACTGATCTGTGTGGCGTTAGCAGAGAGTGGACTTCAGACTGCTCTCTGCTTAAAACGGGTCACAGGAGTGCAAAACGAAATAAACTCCAGTGACCCATAGGAGAAGCCCAGACAAACGAGCTCAGGCTGGACTTGCATATAATCTATTACTTCTGCCTTTTGTTCTTCTGTACTTTGAGGACTCTTATCACAAGTCCATGCCAATGTAGGCATTTCTTTGTTAACATTCAGCCTGTGTCTACACTGTAACTATGGACAAAAAAAAGGGACAACAACAGAAGGCGTTTACTCCACATAGATGTTTGATTCAGTATTTACTGTCTCCAAGCTATAGATTATTACACTATAACCCAACCCAGAATATGGGTTTTTAAAGCACCACAACAGAAAACTCAGCCATAAAAGTATAGCTTTTACATGGATTTATTTTGTTATATATATAAAATCAATTAACATATGTAAAACACAAAAATCCCAGTGCCATATAAGGACATCATTGTTCCTCCAAACTATTTTGCTGTTACTATTTGCAATAATCACACATGTAGATATATTGAGCATAGGTCCCCAAAAAAGCAAGCTCAAAGTAGCAAACCCATGCCCCAATGTTACTGTATATGATAATAACACATGTAAGAATAATGAACATAAGTTCTTCAGCTAAGGATCTACTGTATTGTAAAGTGGCAAACCCAACATGTTTCACAGCTAACAAGACTGCTTTCTCAAAGGTATACTTTTGAGAGATCTATAACAAACATGAGAAATATAAAAATGTATAGTACACATGGAGTAAAGACAGATGTAGACAGTTCCATTTAAGCAACAATGTTTTCAAATATGAGCAGGGACTTTTTAGTAACATTAATAACCTCTTTCCACAACAATGTCACATGGTTAGTATGGGTGCGGAGTTCCCTAAAAGGGGCTGTTGCCTCAGGCAGAACAGCCCTCCTCCTATTACAGGCCACTGGAATAGCAAGGAGGCCCCCGGAGGTACAACATAGGCATACAGTATCTCACAAAAGTGAGTACACCCCTCACATTTTTGTAAATATTTTATTATATTTTTTCATGTGACAACACTGAAGAATTGACACTTTGCTACAATGTTAAGTAGTGAGTCTACAGCTCTTGTATAACTGTAAATTTGCCGTCCCCTCAAAATAACGCAACACACGGCCATTAATGTCTAAACCGCTGGCAACAAAAGTGGGTACACCCCTGTAAATGAGTGAAAATGTCCAAATTGGGCCCAAAGTGTTAATATTTTGTGTGGCCACCATTATTTTCCAGCACTGCCTTAATTAACCCTCTTGGGCATGGAGCCCAGAGCTTCACAGATTGCCACCGGAGTCCTCTTCCACTCCTCCATGACGACATCACAGAGCTGGTGGATGTTGGAGACCTTGCGCTCCCCCACCTTCCGTTTTGAGGATGCCCCACAGATGCGCAATAGGCTTCAGATCTGGGGACATGCTTGGCCAGTCAATTGCCTTTACCCTCAGCTTCTTTAGCAAGGCAGCGGTCGTCTTGGAGGTGTGTTTGGGGTCGTTATCAAGTTGGAATACTGCCCTACGATCCAGTCTCCGAAGGGAGGGGATCATGCTCTGCTTCAGTATGTCACAGTACATGTTGGCATTCATGGTTCCCCCAATGAACTGTAGTTCCCCAGTGCCGGCAGCACTCATGCACCCCAGACCATGACACTCCCACACTATGCTTAACTGTAGGCAAGACACACTTGTCTTTGTACTCCTCACCTGGTTGCCGCCATACAGGCTTGACACCATCTGAACCAAATAAGTTTATCTTGGTCTCATCAGACCACAGGACATGGTTCCAGTAATCCATGTCCTTAGTTCGTTTGTCTTCAACAAACTGTTTGCGTGCTTTCTTGCGCATCATCTTTAGAAGAGGCTTCCTTCTGGGACGACAGCCATGCAGACCAATTTGATGCAGTGTGCGGCAAATGGTCTGAGCACTGACAGGCTGACCCCCCCCACGCCTTCAACCTCTGCAGTGATGCTGGCAGCACTCATACGTCTATTTCCCAAAGACAACCTCTGGATATGATGCTGAGCACGTGCACTCAACTCCTTTGGTCGACCATGGCGAGGCCTGTTCTCAGTGGAACCTGTCCTGTTAAACCACTGTATGGTCTTGGCCACCTTGCTGCAGCTCAGTTTCAGGGTCTTGGCAATCTTCTTATAGCCTAGGCCATCTTTATATAGAGCAACAATTCTTTTTTTCAGATCCTTGGAGAGTTCTTTGCCATGAGGTGCCATGTTGAACTTCCAGTGACCAGTATGAGAGAGTGAGAGTGATAACACCAAATTTAACTCACCTGCTCCCCATTCACACCTGAGACCTTGTAACCCTAATGATTCACATGACATCAGGGAGAGAAAATGGCTAATTGGGCCCAATTTGGACATTTTCACTTAGGGGTGTACTCACTTTTGTTGCCAGTGGTTTAGACATCAATGGCTGTGTGTTGAGTTATTTTGAGAGGACAGCAAATTTACACTGTTATACAAGCTGAATTAAATTAGCTAAATTTACACTGTTATACAAACTCATTACTTTACATTTTAGCAAAGTGTCATTTTTTCAGTATTGTCAGATGAAAAATAGGATTTTTATAACAGCTTACCTGTAAAATCCTTTTCTTTTGAAGTACATTATGGGACACAGAGCCATAGTAAATACTACCTTTGACCTATTTCCTGGGGTGCAACCCCTGGTTTCAAACCAGGAGACATATGCTTCCCAGACTCCGTAATATATAATTATGGAGGCCGGCTCCCTTGCATTAACCAAGATAGAAACCACTGAACCTGACAGCACACGTTTCTTCAGAGTGTGGGTCTCAATAGCCAAACCGTTAAATTTAGCGTTTGTAAAGTAGGATGGAATACCGGACCTTATGAAAGAAGGTCTGGCCCTGGTCTTACAGCGCTATACAAGTGGTGGTAGGGTCCATGGGTCTCCTACTGTCATCTTTACGATCCCTGCATACCAAGATTTCCTGGGCCCCGCTGGGGGCCACAAGAATCAGGACTTCCCTTCCTGCATGATCCTGCAAAGAAGTTGTGGACGCAGGCAGAATAGGAGGGAATGCATAAATCAATGAGAACCGATTCCACAGGAATAGCAAGGGATCTGTTCCGCATGCTAGTGGATCCTTTGTTTTTGACACAAAGTTGTTGATTTCTTTGTTGAACCTGGACGTAAACAGATCTATGTCTGGGATCCTCCATCTTTGACATATTGACAAGAAGATATCGGGGTGAAGGAACCATTCCTAGAATGAAGACCGCCGATAGGCAAAGTACATTTTTTTCTGCCCAAGATAGGATATGATTCACCTTTCTCTAGGCCGCACAACTTCTTGTCCCTCCTTGGTGATTAATATAGGCCATTGCTGTGGCATAGTCGGATTGAATCCTGGCAGGACAATAGGGATGAGCCGAACACCCCCTGGCAGCAGAACATGCGAACAGGCAAAAAATTTGTTTGAACACGCGAACACCGTTAAAGTCTATGGGACACGAATGTGAAAAATCAAAAGTGCTAATTTTAAGGGTTAATAAGTTATTGTCATAAAAAGTGTTTGAGGACCTGGGCCCTGCCCCAGGGGACATGTATCAATGCAAAAAAAAGTTTTAAAAACGTCTGTTTTTTCGGGAGCAGTGATTTTAATAATGCTTAAAGTGAAACAATAAAAGTGAAATATTCCTTTAAATTTCGTACCTGGGGTGTGTTTATAGTATGCCTGTGAAGTGGCGCGTGTTTCCCGTGTTTAGAACAGTCCCTGCACAAAATGACATTTCTAGAGGAATAAAAGTCATTTAAAACTACTCGCAGCTATAATGAATTGTCTATGGGAGAAATCAAATGTGCTAATTTTAAAGGCTTATATACATGGTATTGTCATAAAAAGTGTTTGGGGACCTGGGTCCTGTCCCAGGGGACATGTATCAATGCAAAAAGTTTTAAAAACGGATGTTTTTTTCGGGAGCAGTAATTTTAAAAATGATTAAAGTGAAACAATAAAAGTGAAATATTCCTTTAAATTTCGTACCTGGGGGGTGTCTATAGTATGCCTGTAAAGTGGCACATGTTTCCCGTGTTTAGGACAGTCCCTGCACAAAATGACATTTCTAAAGGAAAAAAAAGTAATTTAAAAGTACTCGCAGCTATAATGAATTGTCGGTCCCGGCAATACAAATAAAAGAAGTAGTTGAAAAACCACATGGGATCCCCCCCAGTCCATTACCATGCCCTTTGGGTCTGGTATGAATATTAAGGGGAACCCCGAACCAAAATTTTTTTTAAAAATTGCGTGGGGGTCCCCCCAAATTCCATACCAGGCCTAAGGGAACATCACTGTGTGGCCCAGCCCACAATTATAAAAGAACTGTCAAAGCGAAGACGCGTCATACGGCAGATGCTTCCCATGGAGGCAGGTCGATCGCGGCTTTATTTCTTTTTTTTTCTTTTTCGGTCCGTCGGTGGAGCAAGAGAAGAAGACTTCATGGGACATTTACATTTTTTGAATAAAGGACTTGTCCCAAGCCGTGTCTTGTCATTTGTACCATTTTGACACTTTTTTGTGAAATGGTAGGGGTACCCCATTACCATTTCACATGGGGGAGGCCAGGATCTGGGGGTCCCCTTGTTAAAGAGGGCTTCCAGATTCTGATAATCCCCCCGCCCGCAGACCCCCACAACCACCGGGCAAGGGTTGTGGGGATGAGGCCCTTGTCCCCATCAACATGGGGACAAGGTGCTTTGGGGGCTACCCCAAAGCACCCTCCCAATATTGAGGGCATGTGGCCTGGTATGGTTTAGGAAGGGTGGCGCTCTCTCGTTCCTCCCTCTTTTCCTGCAGCCTGTCAGGTTGCGTGCTCGGATAAGGGTCTGGTATGGATTTTGAGAGGGACCCCCACGCCATTTTTAAAAAAAATTTTGGCACGGGTTCCCCTTAATATTCATACCAGACCTGAAGGACCTGGTATTGAATTTGGGGGACCCCCACTCAATTTTTTTTATTTTGGTTTGGAGTTCCCCTTAATATTCATACCAGACCCAAAGGGCCTGGTAATGGACTGGGGGGATCCCATGACATTTTTTTCAATGACTTCTTTTATCTGTATTGCCGTGACCGACAATTCATTATAGCCGTGAGTACTTTTAAATGACCTTTTTCCTTTAGAAATGTCATTTTGTGCAGGGACTGTTCTAAACACGGTAAACATGCTCCACTGTACAGACACCCCCCAGGTATGAAATTTAAAGGAATAATTAACTTTTATTGTTTCACTTTAAGCATTAATAAAAAAACGTCCGTTTTTAAAACTTTTTTTTGCATTGATACATGTCCCCTGGGGCAGGACCCGGGTCCCCAAATACTTTTTATGACACTACCAAGCATATAAGCCTTTAAAATTAGTGATTTTGATTTCTCCCATAGACAATTCATTATAGCCGCGAGTAGTTTTAAATTACTTTTATTCCTTTAGAAATGTCATTTTGTGCAGGGACTGTTCTAAACACGGGAAACATGCGCCACTTTACAGGCATACTATAGACAACCCCCAGGTATGAAATTTAAAGGAATATTTCACTTTTATTGTTTCACTTTAAGCATTATTAAAATCACTGATCCCGAAAAAACGGCTGTTTTTAAAACTTTTTTTTGCATTGATACATTGCCCTGGGGAAGGACCCAGGTCCTCAAACACTTTTTATGACAATACCAAGCATATAAGCCTTTAAAATTAGCACTTTTGATTTCTCCCATAGACTTTTAAAGAGTGTTCCGCGGCTTTCGAATTTGCCACGAACACCCCAAATTGTTCGCTATTCGACGAGCAGGCGAACACCCGATGTTCGAGTCCAACTTATGTTCGACTTGAACATCGGCTCATCCCTACAGGACAATACCGTAAACTGAACGTTCAGGCCCTCAGAACCAAGTGGTCTGCCTGAATTTCTAGAATGATAATGGGCAAGGTCATTTCTGATCTGGGCCACTTCCGTGGTAACTGAAGGAAGGATTTTCCCCTTTGCAGATTTTTGGATACTAACCATAAACTGAGGCTTCAGCGTACCCAGCCTACAGTACCTGGTATTTCCAGGTGGTCCATCCGGGTACTAACCAGGCCCGACCCTGCTTAGCCTCAGACGAGATCGGGCGCTTTCAGGGTGATGTGGTCGTAGGCTTTGGAGTCAGACACATTAGGAATCTAGAGCTTGAACCCTTTGTTCCAAGTTGATAGGATAATGTTTTGCAGCAGTCTCGAATGAAACTGAGCATAAGGAACGGCCTCGAATGAAGCCACCATCTTTCCCAACAACCTCATGCCAAGTTGAATAGAAGAATTCATCTTGCTTCGACCACCTAAATCAGTTCCTTTATGGTGCTGATCTTTGCCTGGGGCAAGAATACCCTTTTCTGGGTGTACCTATGATCAGACCCAAGTATCTTAGCCCTTTTTATAGTTTTAAAGAAGATTTCTCCTAGGCTGAGAATCTGACCTAGATATTCCAGGTAGTTGAATGTGGTGACCATACTTTGGTCTAAGCGGGCTACCGATTGGACTATCAAAAACAGATCGTCCAGGTAAACCATATTCGTTATACCTTGGGCCCTTAATCTGGCTAGAAGAGGGGCCAGAACCTTTGTAAACACTCAAGGTGCAGTAGCTAGACCGGAAAGCAGAGCTACACACTTAAAATGAAGATTTTCCACCTTGAAAAGTAGATATTACTAGTGAGCGAGCAAATAGGCATATGGAGGTATGCATCTTTGACGTCGATTGACGCCAGAAGTTCTCCTCCTTGTAGGATGGAGATAACTGATTGGATTGACTCTATGCGAAAAAAGAGTGGCTATATTCAGGAATTTAATTTAGATTTTTGAGATCCAGAATGTCCATTTGGATTTAACCAAATCCCAACCTCTGCTCTTACATGGGGACCACCATGATCACTTTTTGCCAAAAGATGGTCCAATGCTTGCGAGAAAGACTTCTTTTTCTCTAGATCCTTAGGAATGTCTCTTCCTGCCAGATCCTTGAGAACTGCAGAAAAATTCCCCCTATTGAGTGAGAGGGGGCGCCTCCTCATAAGGAGGCTTTAGTATCTTGTAGGTTTCCTCCCCCAAGACCTCTTTTGTCCCTGTGGTTAACCCTGAGGATTACCTTTTGAATCTGACAGCGGAAGCCGTCGTGACTGCCTGGAGGCTTATGCCCCTGGCACAGAAGAAGGAGCTTTAAAATGAAAATACATTTACTCCTTTTCTTAAAAGGCAAAAGGGGTACTTTTTCCACTAGAATTTCTTTGAACACCTGTTTAAACTGGTCTCTCAACGATTAAGCAATTACTGTCAGTGCAGGCTGAGACACTCAATCTGCCAGAGAAAAAAGTGTTTTTTTGTTTTTTTTTAAATAGGAATTCCAACTTTTTATCCGTTGGATCCCTAAGCATTAGAGAATTGTCTACCGGACAAGTCAAACTCTTGTTAACAGAGGATATAGCAGCGTTAATTTATGGTATACCCTACTTAGTGAATTTCCTCCACCATAGGATAAAGGGTGAAAACTTTTTAGGAGGGAAAATAATGCTTATCTGGGTGATCCTCTCAGATACAAAACAGCTTTTCCATCAATGAATGGACAGGAAAAGGCATGCACAGCTTGAGGAGGCTTTAGCAAACTCAAACACTCAGTTAAGGGTACATAAATGTGGAGCAGACCATTCAGCAAAAAATTGCACCATCAATCTTAAGATTGAAACAGCTGATCCTCCCACGTTTGACACCTCAGAAGAGGAGTCATCAGCTTCACCACGGTCCCCTGAGGGAATTCGTCTTCTCCCACTCCTAGTTTCTCAGTTTGAGGGTCCTGGGCAATGGAAGAGAACCTGTTGCATTTTGACCCACACTGGGATGCGATTAAAGTCACTAAACGTTTTTTTTTTTTTTAAACTCTATCATGGCTGAGAAAAAAATATCTTTTTAGTAAAATAAACAGGGGCTGGAATGTTGAAAACAGTTACAAACGTTTCATGGCCCTGATGCTCATTCTGACCAGCCACCCCCTCTCAGGGGAGGATGCCATTTGTAGAGATGAGTAGGCTTTCCAGAGCTTGAGAGAGACCCTTTTAGCTCTTTTTTGGGGGTGTTTCAACCCCCCTTCTGACCTTAGCCCGATGCACAAAGCAGAGGTACTACCAGAAGAAATCGCATCCAATGCTTGAGCAATAGTCCAGCCACTGCCGCTGCTATTAATGCTCAGCCTGATGCAAATAGTAAATGTGTCAAATAGGAAATGCCTGTGTCACCAAAACCTTTTTCATGCTCCTCTTTGCTCTTATGTCTTTCCGATAATATTACAGCCAGCACAAAAGGGTTTTTTTTTTTTAAAACACACTCCCGCATTGGAGGACGCCAATGCAGCGCTAAGCCCCGCCCCACCTCGCATCGTGCCCCCCCTCCTTTCTCTTTCAAAAGAAAAAGTTTTCCCGCGCAGGCACGGGCCTCCAATCCAACGGGATCGGCTAAGTGAGGGAGGGATGGACGTGTAGGGGCGGTGAAAGAAAACGGCATGATCATTTTTAGTTCTCCCTTATACTCAGCCTCATGAAGAGGGGAAGAGTTCAGCCCAGGTGGGGGTGTCTGGAGGAAGCCAAACCCCCCAAACTTACCGGAGGTCTGCCTGCTAGCCTGAGGAAAAAAGGTCTGCTGCTTCTGTGACACAGCAAGATCTCTGAGCAGAGCATGAGAAGGTATGTGCTCCATATAGCCCCCAGTGGTGACAGGCATGACAACATTTACTTTAAAGGAGACATTTCATAAGAAAATTTAAAAATCCCTTAGATAACTCCACTTACCAGCAGGGTTTTCTGTGGTAAAACCAACAGACCCAATCTTCACCCTTCACGGTGGGTTCCATTAACAAACCTTCAGGAACCGGGGACCCTCGGCGGGACCCACAATCCTGGACCTGTAATAGCACCCCGCCAGTAAAACTTTATGGCCTTAATACCAAAAGTACTGGATCCCGGGGTCCAGCTCTCTAAAAAGAGAAGCATTTACAAGCAAAACCTCCTTTCTTCGGATACGAGGCCCGGGCACCATTCAATTTGGCCTAAAAGACACTTTGAATGGATCCGGCTGGATAGCTAGCCCCAGCAAGGATTGCTCCAGTGGAGCTTAGCGCAGCACATCTTCACTCGTGACCAACACCTTAGACACTGGCAAAAAAACTGAGATGCTCCCGGTATGGGAGGGGTTATACAGGTAGGCAACTTTCTGTTTAGGGTGTGCCAGTGTCCAGCACCTGAAGGTGGACTATAACCCACATAGTAATTACTATGGCTCTGTGTCCCGTGATGTACGATTAAAGAAAGATATAATAAAATATTTACAAAAATGTGAGGTGTGTACTCACTTTTGTGAGATACTGTAGGTAAAGTGTAGGTATATAACGGCGCCAAGGTATATATACCTGTAATAAAGAACAATCCACTTTGTAGAAAAGATGGGAGACTTTTTTCTATTTCCAGTTATGATTACTTATTCCAGATGTTTACATACACCATATTATCAAAAGTATTGGGACGTCTGCCTTTACACGCACATGAACTTTAATGGCATCCCAGTCTTAGTCCGTAGAGTTCAATATTGAGTTGGCCCACCCTTTGCAGCTAACACCTTTAAAAGAGAAGTATGGGTTTCCTTTTTTTGCTTACATCTATTCTATGTGAGCTGCTGATATCTAAAAATCTTTCCAGCCCTATCAGAAGTGCCCCCATTCTGTTAAAATCATGCTAAATACCTGTAGAAGGGGCTACAGACTTTCATACAGCATCATACTGATAATGGTCTGGCTCTGGAGTCTGGATCCACCCACTTTCCTTTCATTGATGTCAGCTCTCTGCTCTCTGCTCATTCCCGAGACTTCACAGAGCGTAGCTGCTCCCCCTCCCTTCTCTCCCGCAGCATGTTTCAATGGTCAGAATAGTTGGCAGAGATAAGAGCACTTCATTCAGTGACTAGGTAGGAGAAGTCACTGATAGAGCTGTGTATGTAAATGTCCTCTACATATTAACAACCAGAGTGAAAACAATATATTTGTAAAGCAGAATACACATATGGATGTGACAGCACACAGGCATTCCATGCATTACTGGTATAGTAAAATTAAATAAATCCAGAGCTAACATTGTGAATGAATCCTTTTATTGACTATGGATTTTTATATGAGACAATGAAACCTTCCATTCACATCTACTTGTATTTTCATACTGAAGCCCAGAGCTCCTCAGACATGGACAGAGCTTTGCTCCCCCATAATTGGTGTATTACCTAGTACCACTATAGTAATAATGTTTCCTTCATTGTAAATAGAGTATTACAAGATCACATGCCGTACAGTGCCACCACATGCCGTGCAGAGTCATCACATGCCATACAGTGCCATCACATGCCGTACAGGTGTCATCACATGCCGTACAGGAGTCATCACATGCCGTACAGAGTCATCACATGCTGTATAGTGCCATCGCATGACGTACAGTGCCATCACATGCCATACAGAGTCATCACATGCTGTTCAGAGACATCACATACCGTACAGAGTACAGAGGCACAGGTCACTATGCACCTCACCATGTCTCTTCTTCTGATATAACACAGTGCTGTGTGTAGAGAGATTACCTATGTTCATTTCTGGACATGAGAGGTAAATCTCCCCCCTCCCCCCATCAGCTGGAGGAGATACTGATACAGACTTTGAATGAGTGAGAGGAGAGGGGGGAGGGAATTCGGAGGACACAGGAAGGAACATCAAAGCCCAGGGGAGAGGTGTTGGAGTCTCTCAGAGGAGAGCTTGCAGATAACAGCCAGAGAAAGGTGAGGACTTCCCTGTTTGTATCACACTGTCTCTGCTTCCGGGTTTTAGCTGGGGAGACGCTGCCATGGAAACAGAGGCATGTGAAGAACGTGCTTGTTCTAGATAGCAGCCTGGTGTGCACCTCTTTACCAAACACACCCACATGTCCTCCAGAGGGAGGGAGTGAAGGAGGTGCTGAATTGTGGAGATGTTTCCACCTCCTGCAAACTTTTGAACTGAGAAAAAATCATTAGAGGCTGATACTGGACACTTCAAAAGACTATTCTGCAAAAACTAAAGGACTGGGGAAAGAAAGAAATGCAACGCAGGTATGAGGGTAGCATGTACTAGCTATTTTTGTATTCCCATACTTCTCCTTTAAAGAGGTAGAGATCATGGGAGAAGTCAAAGATCACGGGGCACAGTGTCACCTCCTCACACCTGATTTAAACCTCTAATTGCCGTACTGCCGTGTCACAATCGCGTGCATTATATGGCAATCATGGGTTTAAATCAGGTGGTGAAGAGGCAACATATCACCTTCTCACCACCTGTCAAATAAACTCAGATCGCTTTTCAGAGGAACAGCAGTGCCTGCTGCACTTGTGAATGAGCCTTTAGTTGCATACGGCAGCGGCACCCTTAGGGCTCATTCACACAAAGTTGGGGGGTGGTAAAACACTGCAGTTTATTTGTGGATATACCGCCCCCAATACTTACCTCCTTTAGCTGCTGAGGCAGCAGCCAAAGATGTACACAAGCCACAGAAGGAATTAAACCCCCTGTTGCTTTTGGTGGGTGCTACCACCTGCCAAATGCGACCTATTCAAATAAACGGGGCCACTTTGCAAGAGCCCTACAACTGCATGCTTCTGCGGGATCCAAGGGGTTAAAGCAGGTGGTGCGAAAGCAACACAATGCTACCCACTTTAACCCCTTTCATGCTGTACTGTACAAGGTTGCAGGGCATTTGCAGAGCGGCCTTATTCACTTGAATGGGTCATGCTTGGCAGGTGCTACATCCACCATCCATAACATGGTGCATAACTCCTGCAGTGGCTGCAACATGTGTATACTTCTGGCCACTGCAGCTAAAGGGTGTGCGGTTGGGGCAGGGGTGGTAAAACATGTCTTAAATATGGGGTTTTACCACCCCCAAACTGCAAATGTAAATTAACCCTTACTGTTCTAAACCCCCTATAAGGCTACTTTCACACTGATGTCCTGCAGTTTACCTGCACCCCGGAGGCAGGCAACACGGAAGGTTGGAAACCATAGTTTACCATAAACAGGGACAAATGGGAAGCTGAATTCAAGGCACTTTTGTGAGCAAACTCCGCCCACGGTAAGAGGTCTGACCAGTTGTTATGATGACGGGCCAGGACGGAGAGACCAACACAGACTTCACACGAGCGCTGTCCCATCATAGCATACCACACCATACATCCAGTGGAATTTTATCTGGGCATTTGAAAGCTGTCATAGAATGGTGCACTGACGCACCAGTGCCATGTGAGTACCCCAGTGTTGGAAGCGTTTTTATACAATAAAGTACTTGACTATATTACACTATATAGTTTCTTTTTCATTTATATATGGAGCCACATTGTTTCCAGCTGGAGGAGTGCATCTGATACTGAGACTGAGCCCGGGCTGGCTCCAAAGCGTGTTTTGACTCAGGGTAGCAGCTGGGTCACACGCTCTGAGGTGAGCGCATTAGCTTAAGGGGGCCACGGAGGTGCACCGGAGCATGGTTTGCAGCACTCAGGATGTCTTCGGCATGATGATTGATTGATATCACAGCTGGATACCACTCGCATGCATTGATTTGCTATCACTGTTGGACATTATTTGCACGCACAGATTTGGAGTGCTATATAGATCTTTTTTCACTTGTTCTTTTAATTATTTATTAAGACAGGCAGGATGCCTTATATGGAGCACTGAGCACTTTTCTGTGATTTATCAAGGCACCTTATATGTATTTTAAGGAGTAATAAGCACTTGGTTACTTATACACTTTATTGTTTGATTTAAATATTAATATTCACATTTTAAGTAATTGCATTTTATGTTTAATATTATTGCACTATTTGACATGCACATAGTTGGATATATATTTTTGGGTCACTCAAGCACAGCGCATGGTTTTTAAATTGATTCTTTTGCACGGCATATGAAACGTGATCAGCGCATGCAGCTGGAGGTAATATATGCAGGGCACAGGACCATTGTGGCTCACAGGATTTTTTTCAGTTTGACCTACAGTTGTTATGATGGTCAGAAATATAGCAACGTAGGAATTGCTCCAAGGATTGATTGGCTCGTTCTGCGGCCCCATTAGACTGCGGGTGATACGCAGAGGAGAAAGCAAGCTGAATACCCAACTGTGTACAAAAGGCTCACCAGAACAAGGACACAAACTGACTACCCCGTCGGAGACAATCACCTTGGGTAGCCCATGTAAGCGGAAGATCTCCTGAGCAAAAATAGACGCCAGTTCCTTAGAAGTAGACAACTTCTTGAGTGGAATACAATGCTACATTTTTGAGAACCGGTCAACCAATCCATAGACAGGTGGGTCCAGGGCCTCTCTCCATTGGGTATGGGTTGTGCCCACTGGAAGGTGTCGTGGAGTTTTACTCTGAGCACACATGGAACAGGCAGCTACGAAGGCGGTTACATCAGCACATAGACTAGGCCACCAGAATTGTTGGGAAATGGCCCAAAAGAGTTAATCCTTCCCAGGGTGGCCAACAGCCTTGGGAGAATGGTGAGTCTGGAGCACGGCAGTACGGAGACTCTCGGGAACAAAGCAGCGGTCACAAGGTTTCTCAGGAGGAGCATCGACCTGAGCAGCAAGAATTTTGTCACCCAAATGAGAAGTAAGACTTATTCGAACCGTAGCCAGAATACGATCAGGAGGAATCACAGGAACCGGAACCGACTCCACCTTAGAAGTGGAGGAAAATTGTTGTGACAAGGTGTCAGCCCTTACATTCTTAGTACCGGGTAAGAATGAGACAATGTAATTAAAACTCGACAAGAAAAGAGCCCATCGCGCTCTTCTGGGAGAGAAGCGCTTAGCCTCAGACAAGAATGTGAGATTCTTATGGTCAGTAAGAATGAGAACCGGCACAGTGGTACCTTCAAGGAGATGTCTCCATTCTTTCAGGGCTTAAATGATTGCCAACAGCTCTCTGTCACCAATCTCATAATTGCACTCTGCCGGTGACAATTTCTTGGAAAAGTAGCCACACAGATGCATAGCGCACTCAGAGTTAGGATGTTGAGACAGAAGGGTGCCAACTCCAGTCTCGGAAGCATCAACTTCTAGGATAAAAGGCAACGTAGGATCAGGGTGTGTGTTAGAAGATTTTAAGTTTATTATTACTTTAAGTGATAAAAGTTTCTGAAAAAATATATGAAACACATGAATATTATATGTAATTAGTGATGGTCTCTGAAGGTTACAGAACACATAAGGACAGAGTACAGAGAGGAGTGGTACTTCTATTCTGAGTTGCTATGTCAGGACAATGGGTGGAGTTATACAACTGTAGCTATAGACTGAAGCCATATAAGAATGGGTGTTATTCTAGGATATGCTGACATAATATTATGAAACAGTATAAGAGTGCACGAGAGTTATGGTAGTCAGGGGGAATGGAGTAGGGTTGAAGAGAGAGAAGTAACCCTATGCTTTGGAGAATGTAACAGCAAGATGTCTCCTCCTCCTTCTGAGAGGAGGAGATCACCATGCCATATGTTACTGATGTCAGTCTTGTCTTTGCTTATCTTTCTGAACAAATAAACAACCTTTCTGGAAGCATCGTATGAACGAAGGATTCTTCAATTTTTACTAAGAAATGAATTCCTAAAAGTAAGTTGGAAATGCAGCCTTGGATAAAGACACAAACATATTTCCTATACACCCTACCCTCTAGGAGAGAGGACACTGACATATAACACAAAGACTTTGCTATCCATCCAGAAACACTCCTGAGAATAAGAATATTTAGAATATTATAGATATATTTCTACATTCTTCAATGGCGAGCCAGCCAGGAGATCCAGCCTACAATAGTTGATTGACAAGGCCAGATGGACGCTATGCTTCAAGTTATTTTTGGAAATTCAGGACTTTGTTTGTGAAAACGTAACGTTACGTACGTGAAGATTTCTGCCATGGTTAGTTCCTAAGAAGGTGAGAGTCTCACATAAGAAAATATTGGGTAGTTGCCCAAGAAGAAAAAATGTTGAATCAGGAGCTGAGACTTCACGTTATTTGAAAAAGTTACTATTGGGTACAACAGGTAGATGTACTCTTTGGGTGAGCTAATATGAAAGTGGGATTTTGATGTTTGAAGATGGAAAGTCCAAGAACAAAAAGGCAAAGAAAAATCAACAGGCAAGCACAACGCTATAAGAAAATTATTCTTCAAAGAAAGAGGAAGCAACGAACGAAAGAAAAAACAACGAACGAAAGAAAAAGCAACAAACGAAAGAAACAGCAACCAACAAAAGAAAAGGCAACGAACAACAAAGTTAAAGGACATTATTAATCTCTTGTTTTTTTAAGTGCGCACAGGACTATCATACTAAACAAGGGGTGAGTGTGTTTGTTTATATAAAAGGGTAACATGGGATGGTTAACATCTCAAGGCTCAGAAGTATTTTCTTGTATACTCGGGAATACATGCAGTTTTTCTGGTAAGGACTTTGATTGAGGGAGGAGTTTTCATCGGGGATATGGCCAATCGCAGTTTTCGGGCAGGACCCAATCTGTGAGTTTCATGAGATTGTCCTCTAAACAATTTTTTTTTGTCATTACTATAATCAGGAAAGTCATATAACGTAGTGTACATGATTTCTGGCAGATGTACAAACAAAATATGTTTAAAAGTGGTAAAAAGGTTAAACATTTTAAAAACGAGAAACTAGATTGCTACCCAATTGTACAGTGTAGGGTATACAAAGCATGATAGCTAAGAAAGACAGAAACAGATCATTCTCTGAAGAGTTTGTGACATGCGAGGAGTGTGTTACCAACAGAGAAATGCAAATCAAGTTACACAGACTGACTGGTCAGACATGCTATGACAGTTTTCACTTCTGTGGATCAAAGTCTTCCAAATATCTGGAAGAGGGTTCATGGATGAGAGAAAAAACATTTTTAAAAAGGTATTATTACTTACTAAAGTAATTGTTTATAAAAATACGATTTTTTGAGCCTTAATAACTTTTCTCGAGAGTTCATTGAGATTTTTGCAGACAAAGTATTTGTCTGAGTAAATTTTATTGAATTATATAGGCTTACTGTAGGGCAAATATTTTTTTAATAACAAAACATAACATAATACAATAATTTGAAGATCTAAAGAAAGCCCTTATTAATTTAGTATTTTTGATTAATATAGAGATCTCTCTCAGCCATTTTACATTCAAGTGTATGTGGGTGATGAGACAATTTCATTGGTATTTATAAAAATGTGTTAGGGGTGCAATGTCCAATGTTACAGGTCAGAGACAACTGGATGTTAAAAAGATCAGTTGTAGTGGGATAAAAAACATGGTGACTAAATTGATGCAGTGTGAGGAATAGAGCCACAGTTGTGTAAATAAATGAAAAAGTCACTTATTCAACTTTTAGTGGACATTTATTGGAAAAGAATTTCTTGTGCTTCTATAGATGGATCCAAATATTGGCACAATGGAATGACAATATTAAACTTTCTGTATGTGTCTGAATTGAAAGCTGAATTTAAGACTGCCATGTGTTTAGCAGTCAGAGTGACAGGCATGTGTGGCTTATTCAATCATACTTTACGAGAGGAATGTTGGTTCTGAAAAGAAACTTCAACATGATCAAATTTCTTTCAGAAATAGGATATTTAGGAAAGCCCAACCTAAATTAGTGTTCTTTTACAAAATTAAAGCAATTGTCAGTGTAAAAGAAAAAATACAATAATCTGGTAAGATTATTCTTTTACAAGATTTAATTTAGTCAGGATAAAGAGGGGGACTATGACATTTTGTCTTATGCCGCGTACACACGAGCGAACTTTATGGCAGACTTTGCTCGCCGGACTTTTTGCCGGACTTTGTCAGCTCCTTGCGCCGGACTTAAAAAGGGACGGACTTGGCCACGCACGATCACTGCAAAAGTCCGCTGGTTTGGAACGCGGCGACGTATAGCACGTACGACGGGACTATAAAAAGGAAGTTCAAGCCCCACTACAGCACCCTTTGGGCTCCTTCTGCTAATCTCGTGTTTATCTCATGTTAGTAGAAGTTTGGTTAGAGACGATTCGCGCTTTTCACACTTCAGCTTATTTCGATCATTTTCTGCGGTTCAGTTTGTGCTTGTGAGGTTTGTATTTGCTTTTCAGTGCGTGTTGGTCAGTTCGTAACCTGCCTTGAAGGCCGTTCTGGTCCGCTCGTTCCTGATTTTCAGGTCGTTCTCCATAGGCCTTGCTGTTCTTCAGTGCGTTTGTTATAAGTTTGTTTGTTTGACCAGCCGACCGTTTTGAAGCCATGTCGCGTGAACGTACTCGTTCTCGAGTTCGTGCTGCGTGGGGACTTGGTGTTGGGGTTAATACTTTGACCCGAGTCCAGTTCATGAACAGGGCGAGGAGGAGTTCATGGATGAAGAATTGGTTGCGCCAGCGTGACCAATTCTCGCACATGCCTTTGCTCCGTGAGCTCCGTGAGAATAATCCTGAGGATTTCAGGAATTTTCCCAGGATGACGGACCCCGTTTTTGAGTGTCTGCTGGCTATGCTGACCCCCTATATCAGCAGGCAGGATACCTGCATGAGGCAAGCCATCAGTGCGGAGCAGAGGCTAGTTGCCACGTTACGTTACTTGGCGACTGGGAGAAGTCTTCAGGACTTGAAGTTCTCGACAGGCATCTCCCCCCAGGCTCTTGGGATAATAATCCCAGAGACTTGTTCTGCCATCATTCAGGTCCTGCAGAAGGACTATATGAAAGTAAGTTTTATCCTTTAACATGACATGATATGTATTAAATGTTTGCTAATGTATTGTATAAATGTCCTCCTTACCTAATTGCTATGCTTTCAATATGCTGTGAATGTCCCCTTTATCTTCATGCATGCCTGTTTTTGGACATTAATCATTTATTGCCCTACATGCATATTTACCTTCAATAACTTCCCACCATGCAATCCTGGGTCCATTTATATCTCTAGCCTATAGTCCCTTGAACAATGTATATTGTCTGCTCCATTGTCTTGTTTGACCCTCCCCCACCCCACAAATGTTTAAAACAGTCAGGTGTGTTTGTTAACCACTTGACGACCGCCTCACGCCGATTTACGTCGGCAAGGTGGCACGGACAGGCAAAATCACGTACATATACGTGATTTGCCTTCCGCGGGTGGGGGGTCCGATCGGACCCCCCCCGGTGCCCGAGGCGGTCGTCTTTTGTCCAGCCGCGATCAGAGGTGAGGGGGAGGCCATCCGTTCGTGGCCCCCCCCTCGCAATCGCCGCCGGCCAATCAGATCACTTCCTTTGCTGCTGTATGCTAAACAGCAGCAAAGGAAATGATGTCATCTCTCCTCGGCTCGGTATTCCGTTGCAGCGCCGAGGAGAGAAGACTTCACTGTGAGTGCACCAACACTACACAACACAGTAGAACATGCCAGGCACACAAAACACCCCGATCCCCCCCCTGATCGCCCCCTGATCACCACCCCACCCCCCCCCCCCCGTCACAAACTGACACCAGCAGTTTTTTTTTTTTTTTTTTCTGATTACTGCATTGGTGTCAGTTTGTGACAGTTACAGTGTTGGGACAGTGAATATTAGCCCCCTGTAGGTCTAGGATACCCCCCTAACCCCCCCTAATAAAGTTTTAACCCCTTGATCACCCCCCGTCACCAGTGTCGCTAAGCGATCATTTTTCTGATCGCTGTATTAGTGTCGCTGGTGACGCTAGTTAGGGACCTAAATATTTAGGTTCGCCGTCAGCATTTTATAGCGACAGGGACCCCCATATACTACCTAATAAATGTTTTAACCCCTTGATGGCCCCCTAGTTAACCCTTTCACCACTGATCACCGTATAAGTGTTACGGGTGACGCTGGTTAGTTTGTTTATTTTTTTTAGTGTCAGGGCACCCGCCGTTTATTACCGAATAAAGGTTTAGCCCCCTGATCGCCCGGCGGTGATATGCGTCGCCCCAGGCAGCGTCAGATTAGCGCCAGTACCGCTAACACCCACGCACACAGCATACGCCTCCCTTAGTGGTATAGTATCTGATCGGATTCATTATCTGATCCGATCAGATCTATACTAGCGTCCCCAGCAGTTTAGGGTTGCCAAAAACACAGTGTTAGCGGGATCAGCCCAGATACCTGCTAGCACCTGCGTTTTGCCCCTCCGCCCGGCCCACCCAAGTGCAGTATCGATCGATCACTGTCACTTACAAAACACTAAACGCATAACTGCAGCGTTCGCAGAGTCAGGCCTGATCCCTGCGATCGCTAACATTTTTTTGGTAGCATTTTGGTGAACTGGCAAGCACCATCCCCAGGCAGCGTCAGGTTAGCGCCAGTAGCGCTAACACCCACGCACGCACCATACACCTCCCTTAGTGGTATAGTATCTGATCGGTTCAATATCTGATCCGATCAGATCTATACTAGCGTCCCCAGCAGTTTAGGGTTCCCAAAAACGCAGTGTTAGCGGGATCAGCCCAGATACCTGCTAGCACCTGCGTTTTGCCCCTCCGCCCGGCCCGGCCCAGCCCACCCAAGTACAGTATCGATCGATCACTGACACTTACAAAACACTAAATGCATAACTGCAGCGTTCGCAGAGTCAGGCCTGATCCCTGCGATCGCTAACAGTTTTTTTGGTAGTATTTTGGTGAACTGGCAAGCACCAGCCCCAAGCAGCGTCAGATTAGCGCCAGTACCGCTAACACCCACGCACGCACCGTACACCTCCCTTAGTGGTATAGTATCTGAATGGATCAATATCTGATCCGATCAGATCTATACTAGCGTCCCCAGCAGTTTAGGGTTCCCAAAAACACAGTGTTAGCGGGATCAGCCCAGATACCTGCTAGCACCTGCATTTTGCCCCTCCGCCCGGCCCAGCCCACCCAAGTGCAGTATCGGTTGATCACTGTCACTTACAAAACACTAAACGCATAACTGCAGTGTTCGCAGAGTCAGGCCTGATCCCTGCAATCGCTAACAGTTTTATTGGTAGCTTTTTATTGAACTGGCAAGTGCCAGCGGCCTAGTACACCCTGGTCGTAGTCAAACCAGCACTGCAGTAACATTTGGTGACGTGGCGAGTCCCATAAGTGCAGTTCAAGCTGGTGAGGTGGCAAGCACAAGTAGTGTCCCGCTGCCACCAAAAAGACAAACACAGGCCCGTCGTGCCCATAGTGCCCTTCCTGCTGCATTCGCCAATCCTAATTGGGGACCCACCACTTCTGCAGCGCCCGTACTTCCCCCATTCACATCCCCAACCAAATGCAGTCGGCTGCATGAGAGGCATTTTCTTTATGTCCTCCCGAGTACCCCTACCCAACGAACCCCCAAAAAAGATGTCGTGTCTGCAGCAAGCGCGGATATAGGCGTGACACCCTCTATTATTGTCCCTCCTGTCCTGACAATCCTGGTCTTTGCATTGGTGAATGTTTTGAACGCTACCATTCATTAGTTGAGTATTAGCGTAGGGTACAGCATTGCACAGACTAGGCACACTTTCACAGGGTCTCCCAAGATGCCATCGCATTTTGAGAGACCCGAACCTGGAACCGGTTACAGTTATAAAAGTTAGTTACAAAAAAAGTGTAAAAAAAAAAATATATATAAAATAAAAAAAAATAGTTGTCGTTTTATTGTTCTCTCTATTCTCTCTCTCTTGTTCTGCTCTTTTTTACTGTATTCTATTCTGCAATGTTTTATTGTTATTATGTTTTATCATGTTTGCTTTTCAGGTATGCAATTTTTTATACTTTACCGTTTACTGTGCTTTATTGTTAACCATTTTTTTGTCTTCAGGTACGCCATTCACGACTTTGAATGGTTATACCAGAATGATGCCTGCAGGTTTAGGTATCATCTTGGTATCATTCTTTTCAGCCAGCGGTCGGCTTTCATGTAAAAGCAATCCTAGCTGCTAATTAGCCTCTAGACTGCTTTTACAAGCCGTGGGAGGGAATGCCCCCCCCCCCACCGTCTTCCGTGTTTTTCTCTGGCTCTCCTGTCTCAACAGGGAACCTGAGAATGCAGCCGGTGATTCAGCCAGCTGACCATAGAGCTGATCAGAGACCAGAGTGGCTCCAAACATCTCTATGGCCTAAGAAACTGGAAGCTACGAGCATTTTATGACTTAGATTTCGCCAGATGTAAATAGCGCCATTGGGAAATTGGGGAAGCATTTTATCACACCGATCTTGGTGTCATCAGATGCTTTGAGGGCAGAGGAGAGATCTAGGGTCTAATAGACCCCAATTTTTTCAAAAAAGAGTATCTGTCACTACCTATTGCTATCATAGGGGATATTTACATTCCCCGAGATAACAATAAAAATGATTAAAAAAAAAAATGAAAGGAACAGTTTAAAAATAAGATAAAAAAGCAAAAAAATAATAAAGAAAAAAAAAAAAAAAAAAGCACCCCTGTCGCCCCCTGCTCTCGCGCTAAGGCGAACGCAAGCGGCAGTCTGTCGTCAAACATAAACAGCAATTGCACCATGCATGTGAGGTATCGCCGCGAAGGTCAGATCGAGGGCAGTAATTTTTGCAGTAGACCTCCTCTGTAAATCTAAAGTGGTAACCTGTAAAGGCTTTTAAAGGCTTTTAAAAATGTATTTATTTTGTTGCCACTGCACGTTTGTGCGCAATTTTAAAGCATGTCATGTTTGGTATCCATGTACTCGGCCCAAGATCATCTTTTTTATTTCATCAAACATTTGGGCAATATAGTGTGTTTTAGTGCATTAAAATTTAAAAAAGTGTGTTTTTCCCCAAAAAATGCGTTTGAAAAATCGCTGCGCAAATACTGTGTGAAAAAAAAAAATGAAACACCCACCATTTTAATCTGTAGGGCATTTGCTTTAAAAAAATATATAATGTTTGGGGGTTCAAAGTAATTTTTTTGCAAAAAAAAATAACTTTTTCATGTAAACAAAAAGTGTCAGAAAGGGCTTTGTCTTCAAGTGGTTAGAAGAGTTGGTGATGTGTGACATAAGCTTCTAAATGTTGTGCATAAAATGCCAGAACAGTTCAAAACCCCCCAAATGACCCCATTTTGGAAAGTAGACACCCCAAGCTATTTGCTGAGAGGCATGTCGAGTCCATGGAATATTTTATATTGCGACACAAGTTGCGGGAAAGAGACAAATTTTTTTTTTTTTTTTTTGCACAAAGTTGTCACTAAATGATATATTGCTCAAACATGCCATGGGAATATGTGAAATTACACCCCAAAATACATTCTGCTGCTTCTCCTGAGTACGGGGATACCACATGTGTGAGACTTTTTGGGAGCCTAGCCGCGTATGGGACCCCGAAAACCAAGCACTGCCTTCAGGCTTTCTAAGGGCATACATTTTTGATTTCACTCTTCACTGCCTATCACAGTTTCGGAGGCCATGGAAAGCCCAGGTGGCACAAAACCCCCCCAAATGACCCCATTTTGGAAAGTAGACACCCCAAGCTATTTGCTGAGAGGTATAGTGAGTATTTTGCAGACCTCACTTTTTGTCACAAAGTTTTGAAAATTGAAAAAAGAAAAAAAAAAAAGTTTTTTCTTGTCTTTCTTCATTTTCAAAAACAAATGAGAGCTGCAAAATACTCACCATGCCTCTCAGCAAATAGCTTGGGGTGTCTACTTTCCAAAATGGGGTCATTTGGGGGGGTTTTGTGCCACCTGGGCATTCCATGGCCTCCGAAACTGTGATAGGCAGTGAAGAGTGAAATCAAAAATTTTCACCCTTAGAAATCCTGAAGGCGGTGCTTGCTTTTCGGGGCCCCGTACGCGGCTAGGCTCCCAAAAAGTCCCACACATGTGGTATCCCCATACTCAGGAGAAGCAGCTAAATGTATTTTGGGGTGCAATTCCACATATGCCCATGGCCTGTGTGAGCAATATATCATTTAGTGACAACTTTGTGCAAAAAAAAAAAAAAAAGTGTCACTTTCCCGCAACTTGTGTCAAAATATAAAATATTCCATGGACTCAATATGCCTCTCAGCAAATAGCTTGGGGTGTCTACTTTCCAAAATGGGGTCATTTGGGGGGGTTTTGTGCCACCTGGGCATTCCATGGCCTCCGAAACTGCGATAGGCAGTGAAGAGTGAAATCAAAAATTTACACCCTTAGAAATCCTGAAGGCGGTGCTTGGTTTTCGGGGCCCCGTACGCGGATAAGCTCCCAATTCCACATAGGCCCATGGCCTGTGTGAGCAATATATCATTTAGTGACAACTTTTTGTAAATATTTTTTTTTTTTTTTTTGTCATTATTCAATCACTTGGGACAAAAAAAATAAATATTCAATGGGTTCAACGTGCCTCTCAGCAATTTCCTTGGGGTGTCTACTTTCCAAAATGGGGTCATTTGGGGGGGTTTTGTACTGCCCTGCCATTTTAGCACCTCAAGAAATGACATAGGCAGTCATAAACTAAAAGCTGTGTAAATTACAGAAAATGTACCCTAGTTTGTAGACGCTATAACTTTTGCGCAAACCAATAAATATATGCTTATTGACATTTTTTTTACCAAAGACATGTGGCCGAATACATTTTGGCCTAAATGTATGACTAAAATTTAGTTTATTGGATTTTTTTTATAACAAAAAGTAGAAAATATCATTTTTTTTCAAAATTTTCGGTCTTTTTCCGTTTATAGCGCAAAAAATAAAAACTGCAGAGGTGATCAAATACCATCAAAAGAAAGCTCTATTTGTGGGAAGAAAAGGACGCAAATTTCGTTTGGGTACAGCATTGCATGACCGCGCAATTAGCAGTTAAAGCGACGCAGTGCCAAATTGGAAAAAGACCTCTGGTCCTTAGGCAGCATAATGGTCCGGGGCTCAAGTGGTTAACCTAATTAGAACCCCTCCCCCACCCCACAAATGTTTAAAACAGTCAGGTGTGTTTTTGACCCTAATTAGAACCCCTCCCCACCCCACAAATGTTTAAAACAGTCAGGTGTGTTTGTTAACCTAATTAGAAACCCCTCCCCCCACATTCAAATGGATCAATGGGCCATCAGAGGGGGTGATTAATCTTATAAGTGGGCCTTATGTTTTTTACAATTTCAATTACAAACACACATATTAATAATGTTTGACTGCTGTTGTTCACTAATGTTTTTGTGTAATCTGATATACAAGTTATGTTTAAAAGTCCTTATCTTAATGTTTGTTTTATTTTTCACTCCACAGTTTCCTTCCAGTACACAGGAATGGCAGACTGTGGCCTCCCAGTTCGTTGACCGTTGGGACTTTCCCAACTGTGTCAGGGCGATTGACGGGAAGCATGTCTGCATTGTGCCACTACCGCATTCGGGGTCTTATTTCTATAACTACAAGGGGTTCCATAGTGTAATTTTGATGGTGGTGGTCTCGGCACATTTGGACTTTCTGTTTGTGGATGTGGGGAAGAACGGCCGGATGTCTGATGGAGGAGTCTTTGCACAGACTGAGCTGTTCCAGCGTCTCCAGACTGGTGGCCTGGGATTGCCACCTGATGACCAGAATGTTGATGGACTCCCTCAGTTTTTATCGCTGATGAAGCGTTTGCTCTCGGTGAGCACTTGATGAGGCCGTTCCCCCAAAGGACACTCACCCCTGAGAGGAGGGTATTTAATTACCGGCTGGCCAGAGCAAGAAGAGTTGTGGAGAATGCCTTTGGGATTCTGGCCAGCCGGTTCCGTTTGTTCCTTTCAGCAATAAATCTGGCGGACTATAAACTAAATTATGTCATACTTGCTTGCGGCATCCTACATAACTTTTTAAGGAGACATTCAGCTACATATATTTCTTCTGTTGGGCCTGAGGCCAGACTGGAACAAGATACAACAATGACAGGCGTAGAAATTGGCCGTATTGGCTTGGCCCCCCGAACCGCACGTCAAGTGCGTGAGCGTTATGTTAATTATTTTAATGGTCAGGGGGCCATTGCTATTCAGCAACAGCTTTAATTTTACCAAAAAATACAATAAAAATAATTGATCAAAAATATCTTGTTTTTATTCTTGTTTGCATTTAGTTTTGTCTGTCTCCTAGTGCATTTGTAGTAGTGGCAAGTGCATTTACCTTTAGTTAATCAGGCCCTTTGTCACTGTAACCACCCAAAAAAAAAGAAAATTATTTTTCTGAAATAATCAGCCACACACATTGTATTAGTAAAAACTTTTTACTGTGTGCACATTGAAAGGTGCATTTTTGAATATTTTTTTTGTTTTTATTTTTTTTTCAGATTTTTTTTGGTGTAAAAATATATATATTTTTTTTAACGTTATTAAAGGCATATTTTTGCTAAAATAGACCTTGATATATTAAATATATGAAATATTTACATTCACAACAGTGTTTTTAAAAACATACCAAAACATTAAAGAACTTACAAAGTTCAACAGTTAAAGAACGGTGCATGTGATGTCACCCTTGGAAATTGTTCATTTTGAATATGCTCAAAATTGAGCATTACAAAAGGGTCAAGTCAACATGTGCTATCTCCCATCATGGGTGAGCAATGTACGTGTTTTGTGTGTGCAATCCCTTTTTGTTCCTATCACCACAAAATAATTTTGAGGATGAAGGGGTTGCAAACACAAAACAAGTACATTGATAACCCATGATGGAAGATAGCACATGATGACACACCATCATAATGAAAATTTGGGTATCACAAAAAAATTAAAAACAATTTTCTAGAAAAAACAAACTTCACAAGAAAATGAACAACATGATTGATGTTTTTAGGCAAAACGTTATTATATTCTGCCCAAAACATCAATCATGTTCTTCATTTCCTGTTGCATGGAGTCCCGGCAAAGTTGCATGCTGTGAATTTGGTCATGCATTTTATCTATTTGGCCATTCCACAGCATTATCTGGCCAATCAATCAGTCTTTGGGCACTGTCTGTGCTGAATGGCTCTGCCGCTTGGCCTTCCACAACCAGAAACTCACCTAAAATGAGTGAATAAAAACAAGGGTTACAATATGCACGCCAAAATACATTACCTTAAGCTGGGGTGTCAGTCACTCACTTGGTGGGCTTGAAACCTCGCACACTTCCTCCACCTCTCCTTCCTCCAGGTCGTCGGGTGGGCGTGGTCTTGGGCTGGGGCTTGGGGTATCTTCAGCCTCAGGCTGGTGACTTGGGGGGGTCCTGGGATCCTTGGACTGTTGTCTGAGTCTTTTCTCCCCTATGATAATTGAACAAAAGGTATAGTTAAAACACAATGATATTTTAGATCTTATCAAATAATCTGAAACGTTGGTTAGGAGTTGTGGCCAATTGCCTTTTTTTGTCATCAAAAATTTAGAAGACAGGATGAACATTCCCTCTGAGCAACAATTATAAACAATGCACATTTTCTGGCAAGTTTCACAGATGCAGACACCTCAATGATCTCCTATGTGTATTACCCCTCTAAAATTTATTTATGGTCACATAGTACACTATAGTGCTCGTGAGTCCAGATGTGGAACCAGCTGCTGTGTCCTGTCCTTACATTACACTGAATCATTTTTGAAGAAGCATTATATTTTCCAACACATCTATAGCACATCAACAAATTTTGGGAATTGGACAAATTATCAAGACATAAATGTATGTCCAACCCTGTCCCATCGAAAAAATAACGTAATTTTCTAAAGTATCATATGTATTTTACAAAGAACGGTCTTTACAAACGATGCTGTATAAAGTAAAAAAATATGGATCAGCATGCAAGTTAAGTATCTCAATAGGAAAACACAACAAGTACTTACTTTTTTTAAGCAGCTTCTTTATTCGCCAATATTGTTCTGGCTCCCAACTTTTGATGTCAGACCACCGTTTCCTCAATTGTTCTTTTGACCGTTTAGCGACAAATTTAGCTTCTAGAGTGGTGACAACTGAGGACATTATTTTGTCCTTACGCATATTCGGTCGTGTGTACGGTCCTTTTTTGTCCTCCCTTCTCAATATGGACACCATCTCCACCATCTCTTCAAAAGCCATGTTGGTGGCCTTATATCTCCTCCGGGATGTGGATGGTTGTAGCTCCGGGCTTTCCTCCACGCTACTTCCACTGATTCTCTCCTCCATCTTTATCTATCTACTCCCACTGCGCAACGAAGAGTGAAAGGGCGGGGACAAATCGTACTAAAGAACGTCAGGGGCGGGCGATGCAGGCGGAGCATGACACATGCGCAGTGTATATAAAGCTATTACGATGGCCTACGTATGTCCGTGCGGAAGTAGCAAGCGTCAGAAACGAAGGTAAGATTAAAGTGGGGGTGTGTGTGTTTGGTGTGTGTGTGTGTGTGTGTGTGTGTGTGTGTGTGTGTGTGTGTATGTATGTGTCCCCTAGATTACAAACCAAAATAATCCTGTGATTTGTGACTGACATTAGTTTGGATCTGGTGTCTTGTCTTTCAGAAACAATGAATCCCTTTAAAGAGGAAGAATTTTTGTCCCAATTTATTGAGCTCTATCAGGAAAAGAAAAACCTGTGGGAGGTCAAACACCCACTATGTTATAATAGGGATGTAAGGAAGGCAACACTGGGCACACTTTTAGAATTTGTGAAGACTCGAGTCCCCCAGGCAGACCTCAAGTTTGTGGACAAGAAAATTGGTATCTTGCGAAACATGTATAAGTGGGAACACAATAAAATCCATGAGTCGCTCAGATCCGGTGCAGCAGCTGACCAAGTATATGTACCCAAGTTGTGGTACTACCACAAAATGCGATTCCTGGATGACCAGACCGAAGCCAGGCAATCACTTTCGACCCTTCCCCCCACCCTTCCCCCCACCCTTCCCTCCACTCTTCCCTTCAGCCTTCCATCCACCTCCACCCCAGCTGAGGAGTCCCAGGAAGAACTGTGCCTTTTCATCATTGATGAAGTTGATGCGCCCAGCTTCAGCCAGGTATCCTTTTTTGTGTAATTTGTGATTGTGTAAATGTTATTAATGATGTTAACGTGTTAATTTTTTAAGTGCTTCCTAAAAAATGACTTCAGCACAAATATTAATATGTAGACATATCACTAGACAGTAGTGGCCAAAAATATACTTCTGCATAGGTGTGCTCAGCCTCTTGCATTAGGGTGTGCACCCCAAAGCTCAAATACATATGCATGTGTATATGTACTGATGGTGTCAGTAGGGCAGTGGACAGTGTAATTTTGTTAATTTTCTTTTCCCAAAATTTTTGGGCTTGTGTAACATTTTTGGGGGGGATGAAATATCAGTGGTCTAAACAGGGGGGAATATGCAGCACACAAGGCAATTAGGGTGTGCCCAGGCACACCTGGCACATCCTGTGCGCACGCCTATGTACTTCAGATATAGATGATCACCTGAAATAATAGATAGCCTTTACTATTTTTTGAAAATTATATTTGAAAGTCATGAGCTGAAAATTGTGTGTGATTGCATAACACAAAATTACAACTATGTCCCTTTTTTTGACACAGGATGACCTCAGCCAGGAAGAGGCCTTGCCCAGTGGGAGAGAGGAGGAGGCCTTGCCCAGTGGGAAAGAGGAGGAGGCTGTGGCTGGGCCAAGTCGAAGCCGCACGGAGTGTCAGGTGCCTCCACTCCGCATTCTCCACAAAAGGCCCAGGAGAATGACACAAACTGAGCAGGAATCCCTAGCCCTCATACGGGAAGCAGGCCAAATCCTGAGCACACCACCCAATGCAGAGGAGGCGTATGGCACCTATATAGCCAGCAGATTGCTGGAGTTGGAAAAGGGCCAACGCCTCCTCTGCGAGGGTCTGATTTTTCAGGCATATCAGAAGGGCTTGAGAGGGGAGCTTACTGCTACCACATATCTGGCAGATGAAGCCACTCCTCCTCCTCCTCCTCCTCCTGCCCCAAGTACACCACCAGAGGCACAACCTCCGAGGAAGGCTGCAGAGAAGCGTGAAGGGAAGGCTGCAGAGAAGCGTGGAGGGAAGGCTGCAGAGAAGCGTGCAGGGAAGGCTCCACGGAAGAGTCGAAAGTGATTGCCTGGTTTCTGTCTGGTCTGACTGTGCTCCCTGTGCTCCCTAGTCGCAAGATACCAATTTTCTTGTCCTAAAACTTGATGTGTGTCCTGGGGGACGAAAGGCTTCACAGATTCTAAAAGAGTCTCCAGTGTTGCCTTCCTAATTTTTTTTTTACCAAAATAAATGGATTTTTTTGTTACCTTACATTATTGACTATGTGTTTTTATTCAAAAACGCCATTTTGTTTGGGAGTAGGCAGGTACAGGTCAAAAAGACTATGGGGTTGATTTAAGAAAAGCAAATAGACTGTGCACTTTGCAGAGGGCAGTTGCCCTCTGCAAGTGCAATTGCTCCAGAGCTTCAGAAATGAGGTAAGGCTTGACTTTGCAAAGAGTACCCAATCCTGTGCAAGGAAAATTCGAAAAACAGCATTTTTGCTTGCACATGATTGGATGATGGAAGTCAGCAGAGCTTATGCTCATTTACTAAGCTCTGGAGCAACTGCTCTTGCAGAGGGCAACTGCACTTTGCAAAGTGCACAGTCTTTTTCCCTTTAGTAAATCAACCCCTATGTGTGTTTTTGACAAAAGGCTAAATCATTTCTAATATCAAGTGAAAAGGACTAGTGAAAAGTTCACTTTAGAAACTGCACAGCAAGTGCACTTGTTGGAAGTGCAGTCGCTGTAAATCTGAGGGGAAGAGCTGAAATGAAATGAAGCTCTGCTGATTTTAACATACAATCATGTGCAATAAAAATTTTTTGTTTTTTTTGGGGTTCCTTGCATGTGCCCCTCAGATCCACAGCGAAGGCACTTCAAAATGCTCTTTCTGTGCAATTCCAAGTAGAATTTGCACTTGTAGTGAAAAATGAATTTGCCTTTGTAAAATACACCCCTCTATGTCTAATGAACAAGGGACAACAACCTCATTAAGGTTCATTAAAACAACACAAAATATTAAGGTTATTGTGTTAACTTGAAAATCCACACAAAAAAAAAAAAAAAAGTGGGTATAATTTAACAAACATTGTAAAATAGATAAGTGTTGAAATCAATAAAAAAATAAAGATGAGTCCAAAATCTAATTTTAAAGTTTTTATTTATGGAGATCTGGCTTTTTACAAATATCATATTAGTCATGGCATGAGGATAAATCATGAAGAAAGTAGTTTGTGAGAACTCTGTGTGAATATAAAGCAGAAAAACAACTTCATTCCTCTCGCATTATAAATAAAAAAAAAGCGTTGTATTAAAAGATCACAGAAGAGGAATGTGCTAGCTTCAATACGAAGGCTAGTTTTACCAGACCGAGTGCTTCCGTCTTGTAATTGCTTCAGAGCATGCGTCAGTTTGAGTTCGTCGGACTAGCACACAGACGACCGCTTTGTCCGCTAGAAAGAAGAGTCCGTCGGATAGATTTAAAACTTGTTTCAAATCTAAGTCCGTCCAACTTTGGAGCAAACAAAGTCCGCTGGAGCCCACACACGATCGAATTGTCTGACGAAATCCAGTACGCCGGACCAAGTCTGCCGTAAAGTCCGCTCGTGTGTACGCGGCATTAGTTAGAATCAGTACAGACAGATGAACATAATATTTATTGTAAAAAAATAATTGATTCCTACAATAATGATAGAGTTATTTTTGAATTAAAATATTTCTTTTTGTATATCCAGGTACCTGACTGACTGATTGATTTTTTTGTTTAAGCTAATGAAAGAAATTCTGAACTACTCATTTTAGAACACTTTGTCAACAAACTTCTGAATATTGTTTTATTTGTTTATAGAACAATCCAAAAGGAAATAGTAACCTGATACTACAAAGTATTGAGGAATTTGGAAGATATATACAGATTGATTATATTAGTTTTTTTCACCTGCTAAAGGAGGATATTGGATGTTGTTTTTTAAGGTTAATGGTTCTTTTTGATAAATTAAGTGAGGTAATTCTAGAAAAAATAATATTTTTAACAAAAGCTAAGTTGTTGTGAACTTATGTCATATTCCACTGGGGTTGGATTTCAAACCATGGAATCAGATTATGATTTAAAATTTTATAGGACAGATAGTGAAGGACCTGTATGCAATTTTAGGTATTTTATAAAGTTTTTGTTTCTTATCATCTTAAGTACTCAGGTATTGTAGAACGTATGAATAGTATTATAAAGTCTAAATAGGGTAAGATGATTCAAGAATAAGGTAAAGATTGGGTGACTTATTTACCTGCTACAGTTTTAGTTTAAAAACGTTATTATTTTTTAAACATAGAGTTTGTTAACTTTTTGAGTTAATGACAGGATGTCTTTTGAGATTAGCATACTTATTTTTATATAATCTGTTGTATATAAAGAAGTGTGACTGCAAACATTGCAAACAACAGGTACAGGTATTTCAGAAGATTGTTCACAAAACATGGCTAGGCCTTTGCTAAATTTAAATAGAAATTATGTCTTGAATGAGATTTCTACTTCTAATGAGAATGTTTAGTAATTTATTCCTGTAGCTAAAGTTATGGTTAAGAATTATAGATCTGAAGGTACCAGGGATGCCAACAGATATGTCAACTGGGATATCAAGTGGGAAGATTATTTTGTTATTTTTAAGGTACATTGGAATTATAATTTTGTGTTTCAAAAGAATTGGTAAAAATAAAAATAATTGATAAAAATAAGAATAAAATGGGTAAACACAGAAAGGATTATCAGTCTAGAAAGGTTTATGTTAAATAATGAAAATTACTAAGGAAAACATATTTTATTATAAGAATTTGATACTTGTTTTCATTTTCTTTTATAGATATGTCTTTCATTTCTAAGGGCTCTTTCACATGGACGATCCGTATGTCCGTTTTTCATCCTTCCGTTTTCGGATGAAAAACGGACATACATTCATCCCTATGCATCCCGCTCCGATCCGAAAAGTGTAACGGAGGAAAAACCTACTTTTCCATCCGTTTTCAGATCAGATCGGGTGACGGCGGACCCTACGGTCCGTCGTCATCCGATCCCCCCATAGGGGAGAGCGGCGCTCTGACAGGTCCGCCGCTGCACAGCGTGCAGCGATGCACCTGTCATCTTCCTGCTCAGCAGGGATCGGCGGAGCGATCCCCGCTGAGCCAGCGGATGTTCACGGGGCGGATCATCACTGATCTGCCCCGTGAGAAAGAGGCCAAGATTTAAAGAAAATGATTAGATAGATAAATAAATAGAAAAATAAATAGAAAGATAGATAGAATATATAAAATATGACAATCACATAATGGGAAAGTTTTATGTTTTTTTATGTATCTACAGACGAGTAGATTATTTATTATGTTTATAATTGTTCAGTGTCAAGGATAATGTATAAAAAGTTATATTGTAGATGTTATTTAGTTATTGAAATTTCCAGGAATGGAAGAAATTTTATTTATTGATTAATAATTTATATTACAAAGCAATATAATTTGATTTTTCAAAGATATTTATTTCTTCTTTATATTAAAATAGTTAAATTATATGCTTAAAGTCATAAGAGTTTCACAGGAAGTTAAATAAATGTATGTAGTTGAAGGAAGAAAATGTTTTATATTACATCATTTAGATGGAGAATTAATTAAAATGAATAAATAATATAATAATTTAAATTTTCTCAATGGAATGAAATAGTTAAATATTATTCATAGGGATATCTGAGTTTTGGAAAATGTTTATGTACAATATCTGACTCGCTAAATTGTATTACTGTTTATTGTATTAATGTTTATTGTATTGTTTGTATTGAAAAAATGGATCAGAGACATTTATTATTTAAGATGAATGCACTTATTATATTTGTTGATTATAGTGCATTGAGGGGGAATTGTTAGAAGATTTTAAGTTAATTATTATTTTAAGTGATAAAAGTTTCTGAAAAAATATATGAAACACATGAATGTTATATGTAATTAGTGATGGTCTCTGAAGGTTACAGAACACATAAGGACAGAGTACAGAGAGGAGTGGTACTTCTATTCTGAGTTGCTATGTCAGGACAATGGGTGGAGTTATACAACTGTATCTATAGACTGAAGCCATATAAGAATGAGTGTTATTCTAGGATATGCTGACATAATATTATGAAACAGTATAAGAGTGCACGAGAGTTATGGTAGTCAGGGGGAATGGAGTAGGGTTGAAGAGAGAGAAGTAACCCTAGGCTTTGGAGAATTTAACATCAAGATGTCTTCTCCTCCTTCTGGGACTATCACCATGCCATATGTTACCGATGTCAGACTTGTCTTTGCTTATCTTTCTGAACAAATAAACAACCTTTCTGGAAGCATCATATGAACGAAGGATTCTTCCATTTCTACTAAGAAATGAATTCCTAAAAGTAAGTTGGAAACTTGGATAAAGACACAAACATATCTCCTATACACCCTACCCTCTAGGAGAGAGGACACTGACATATAACACAAAGACTTTGCTATACATCCAGAAACTCCCGAGAATAAGAATAGTTAGAATATTATAGATATATTTCTACATTCTTCAGTGTGCCAACACAGGAGCAGAAACAAAGGCAACCTTGAGACTCTCAAAGGCCTTAATGGACCGCTGAATGTTTCTCTGGGTCCATCGAAAACCCAGCAGTGGAAATGACATAGCCCAGGTATTTCACCTGTTCACAATGGAATTCGCACTTTTCCTATTTACAATAGAAATTGTTCTCTCGTAGTCTCTGAAGCACACGACAGACATCTGTGTGGTGACTCTCCAGGGACTTGGAAAATATGAGGATATCGTCGAGATAAACCACCACACATAACTGCAACAAATATCGGAGGACATCGTTAATTAACTCCTGGAAAACTGCCGGAGCGTTACAAGGGCCAAAAGGCTCTACGAGATACTCATAATGACCTGATCTGGTATTAAATGCAGTTTTCCACTAGTCGCCTTCCTTAATCCTGACAAGATTGTATGCCCCTCTCAAATCAAGCTTTGTGAAAACCGTTGCTCCCTTGAGGCGGTCAAATAACTACGTAATCAACGGAATGGGATAGGCATTCTTAATCATGAAACGATTGAGACCCCTATAATCGATACAAGGTCTCAGTTCACCACTCTTCTTCTTCACAAAAAAGAAACCAGCACCAGCAGGAGAAAAGGATTTGCGGATGAAACCACGAGAAACTGTGTCTGCTCCTCCATGGCCTTATCCTCCAAGACCGACAAAGGGTAAACCTGGCCATGAGGGGGTATGGCACCAGGTTGAAGGTCAATTGCACAATCATACGACCGGTGTGGAGGCAAAGTACCGGCTTGACCTTTGTCAAGGACATCTCTAAAATCGCGGTACTCCTCCAGCAGGGAGGAGAGTGAAGAGGTGCACAGGACCTTGGCTACCTTCTGGAAGCATCTCTCACTGCACTGTGGCGACCAGGACAGAACCTCAGCACAGAGCCAATCAAAAGAAGGGTTGTGCCTCTGTAACCAAGGATAACCAATAACCAGCGGAAACTTAGGTGAGGAAATAACTTGGAATTGGATCACATCTTTCACATATCACATATCTCATGGTAAAGGGCCCGTACGGCCATGGACAATGGAACAGTATCATGAGTCACATGGGCAGGCTGTAGAGGTCTCCCGTCAAGAGCCTCAATGGCAAGTGGAGTGTCACGCAGCTGCAGCGGAATCAAGTGCTTCGATACAAAGTCAGCATTAATGAGCAGGCCTGCAGCCCCAGAGTCGATTAGAGCCTGTATCTCGACGGATGACTCAGGGTAACCGAAACCAGGGGCTTATCTTTCTGAGAAACTGGAGATGAAACAACGCCACCTAAGGTCTGTCCGTGACAGGACCTCAAGGTTCAGGCATTCCCTGGACGGGTAGGACAAGATTTCAAAAAGTGACCAGCCTGGCCACAATAAAGGCACAATCTATCCCTCCTCCTAAGGGCTCTCTCATCCGCAGAGAGACGCGTGAAGCCCAAGTGCATGGGTTCATCTTCACAGACCGACTCGGTACCAGGAGGCATGGGAAGTGAGGAGGCAAGGGTGGGACTGCAAAGCCCGGAGACAAATGTACAGGAGGCTTGCGCCAGCGCTCCTTTAAAGAGAGTCTTTCTCTGAGTCTGGAGTCAATGAGGATGGCAAATGTGATCAACATCTCGGGCTGCTATCTCATCCTTGATGTTATCCGAGAGACCATGAGAGAAGGCAGCCACGAGGGCCACATTGTTCCAAGCAACCTCTGCTGCCAGAGTACGGAATTCAATGGCGTAATCAGCAACAGTTCTCGTACTCTGTTTGATGGACATGAGGCTCTTGGCAGCAGAAGCGGAGCATGCAGGAATGTCAAATACCCTTTTGAAGGAAGCCACAAATTCTGGGTAACTCAGGTCAACGGGTTTTTGCGTCTCCCATAGAGGGTTTTCCCAGACCAAGGCTCTCTCAGAAAGCAAAGATATCATGAAACCTACTTTGCTTCTGTCCATGGGAAATGCCTGGGGTAGCATCTCAAAGTATATCTCAACCTGGTTGAGAAACCCTCTGCATTGAACTGGATCACCCCCAAATCGCTGGGAAAGCGGAGCGGAACCAGACATGCCTCTTATAGAGGTAATACTCGAGGCGGGTGCCTGCCCAGAGACTGGAGCAGCAGCAGGGACGGCCTGCAACACAGGTTGTACCGGAGCAGCCATAGTGGAAGATTCCAGGTCATTCGTGAGACTCAGGAGCGTTTGTAACGCCAAAGCAAACTGATCCATGCGGTGATCCTGGTCATCGGATCTTGAAAAAATATTACCAACAAGTGGACTGACTGCATCTTCTGAATTCATGGCCTTCGCCTACTGTCAGAAACCATGAACCAGACCGAGACAGAAGTACAGTTAATCACACTTGTTTAATAATAATAAAAGGGTAAACCAGACAGGGTAGTCAGCCAATGCCAATGTCAGAGAGCCAGAGATCAACGTAGTAGTACAGCAAGCAGGGTAAGGAGCCAGAAGGGACATCAGCCGAGCAAGTCTTCAACAGGAACGCAGGAGAAAGTCTCAGAGATGTGACCAAAGGCGAAGACAGAGATGAAGTGAGCTGGATGGCTTTAAGTAGGCAGGACTGACGAGTAGATCATCAACAGCTGAGTCACTGTGGAGAGAATGGAGCTGGCAATTAGCCGACAGCTGAGCGGCCAGGTCAGAGAAGGAAGGGCTGAGCCCAGCCCTGACAGTAATACAGTGTGTACAGTTTCTAATACACATCATGTGGTGTACACAGTATATAATACAGTGTAATGTGGTGTTGCAAAACAAAAAATACATCATGTCCATAAGGCCACCAAGGAGAGGCAGACGCTCACAGGCCACTAAAAGAGGGAAAGCAGCCTCTGTGTCTACAGTCAACAGTGGTGGTCATGGACATGGTGCAGCTTCTGCAGGTGGCCGTGGGGCACGATTGTCCTTTTTTTCTGCTGCTGGCCATGTGATTGAGCCACAACAAGCAGAAGAGTTGGTGGAGTAGATAATAAAGCCGTGCTCATCCTCCTCATCCTCTGTCACCCAGGCTCAGAGTAGTTTGCCTTCCAAAGCAGCTGCCAAAGCGGCCTATTCCACCTGCTCCTTGTCCGCAGTCACTCCTTCGGCAGCCCCACCATCATGCATGGAGGAGTCCCCAGAATTATTCGACCACAGTGTCGGGTACATGCTGCTATAGGATGCGCAGCAGTTTGAAGGCTCCGATGTTGGTTCCCAGGTTGAGGAAGGGAGTAACATGAGCCTAGAGAGAGGGGGTGACACAGAAGGACAAGAAACTGGCATTCATGTTCTCCCAGCTGCAGCATACTGCCAAGTTTGCTCCAGTGATGAAGAGGGAGAGGATGATGAGGTCACTGACTGTAGTTGGGTGCCTTACAGAAGAGAGGTGGAGGCACAACTCCAATGAGGCAGGATGTCCTCTAGGGGACAGCTTAAGGTCAATCACCCTATTGCATCACTCTGCAGAGCTCCGCAGGTGCAGGGTGCTGCTGACTCGCCGCTGACTTTGAAAAGTTGGTGTGGGCCTTTTTTCGACACCTGTGCAGCAGATCGTACCGTTGCTGTTTGCAACATATGTCTGAAGCGGATCAAGCGTGGCCAGAACAGCAGCAGCTTTGGGCACCACATGCTTGACCAGATATATGACGACCTGCCATGCAGTCCATTGGTAACAGCATTTGAAAGACGCACATCAAAGAAAAAGGCTTCTCCTTGCTCCTCACATGGGTTCTCCAACCCTACTATACCTACAGACCTCTCAAAAACCTTGCACTAAGAGGAATGAAGGTATAGAATTAGGTGTCCCAAGTACTTGCAGCCAATCTGCTAGCAGTTCACCACCAACTGATTTTAGTAGGCAAATTTCCCTACCCCAGTTGCTGAACCGTAAAAAGAAATTTGGTCCCAGACATCCACATGCTCAGTGTCTACATGCTAGCTTGCCCAAATTGCTAGCACTGCAACTGCTGCCTTTTCAGCTGGTAGACTCTGTCCCCTTTCGTAAATTTGTGCAGTGTGCTGTACCTCAGTGGCATTTCTTTTCACAGAAGGCCATTCTGGCTCTCTACTGGCATGTAGAAGGCAATGTTTTGGCCTCGTTGGACAGAGCGGTCAGCAGTAAGGTTCATATTACCTTTCCTTCACGGCGCACTGGGTAACTCTGCTGGCAGCTGGGAAGGATGCAGGACAGGGTTCAGTGTTGTTGGAGCTTGTTTCACCACCATGCCTCCAAAATGCTAGTGGTGATTCTGCCACAGCTCTCTCCTCCACCCCCTCCTCTTCTTCTTCCTCTATGGCCTCTTCTGCAGATTTGTCCTCTGAACCAGCGGTGCTCTGTAAGCGTTCAAGGAGCTACGCAAACAGTCAGGCTAAAAGATGCCGTGCGGTGCTTGAGTTGGTCTGCCTAGGGGACAGGAGCCACACTGGGGCAGAGATTCTGTCAGCTCTGCAGGGTCAGGCTCAGAGGTGGTTGACGCCACGCCAGCTTCAGCCAGGAAAGGTTGTATGTGACAATGGCACCAACCTTCTCTCCGCCCTCTGACAGGGACACTTGGCCCATGTTCCATGTTTGGCACATGTCTTGAATGCCTGACTGTTTAGGCTCTGAGGAAAAGGGTACACCCTTGAAATGCGTCAGCCGTTTGGGGTGCCATCAGATCCCTCCAACATCAGGTCTGGGTTGCAGGTGTCCAGAGACGCAGTCTCACCAATTGATAAGCCTCTTTTACACGCTCGTTTGTGAGTATGACTATTGCTGTTATAGCTTTTAATAAAATTTACCATTAGTAATGCACAAGGTTGGTGCACCCTCCTTCTTTCTTTTTTGGAGCTGAGGATGAAACATCTTCAGGAGGCTTCGCAGATGACCCATGTTCCATGTTTGGCACGCGTCTTGAATGCTTGACCGCTTAGGCTCTGAGGAAAAGGGTACGCCCTTGAAACGCATCAGCCGTTTGGGATGCCATCAGATCCCTCCAACATGCAGGTGTCCAGAGACGCAGTCTCACCAATTGATAAGCCTCTTTTACACGCTCGTTTGTGAGTATGACTATTGCTGTTATAGCTTTTAATAAAAATTACCATTGGTAATGCAGAGCTGAATAATATGATTACAGCAAGAATAATATGATTACAGCAAGCATTGAGTGTATTGTCTCGTTATCATGGTTCATCTGAAAGTTATCATGAGAGGATGTTTACTTTTTAAGGCTTGATGTGACATTCGAAAATAGATACTGATTTCCAGGAACTGCTTTGCCACAGGTTCTCCAAACATACTGTAAATCATGAGTTTTGGTAAGTCAGAATTATTTTTCAAATATGCTAAGTGTACAAATAAAGGAAGCATAGATTCAAATTTTTATAATTAATCCTTCCTGTCCCTAAACAACCATCTTGTTTTGCTACCTCACAGGTATACAGTTGCTTTTCATTTCAGGAGGAATGAAGCATTCTTTAACCACTTCAGCCCCGGAAGGATTTACCCCCTTCCTGACCAGAGCACTTTTTACAATTTGGCACTGCGTTGCTTTAACTGCTAATTGCGCGGTCATGCAATGCTGTACCCAAACGAAATTTGCGTCCTTTTCTTCCCACAAATAGAGCTTTCTTTTGATGGTATTTGATCACCTCTGCCGTTTTTATTTTTTGCGCTATAAACGGAAAAAGACCGAAAATTCTGAAAAAAAATTATATTTTCTACTTTTTGTTATAAAAAAATCCAATAAACTCAATTTTAGTCATACATTTAGGCCAAAATGTATTCAGCCACATGTCTTTGGTAAAAAAAATGTCAATAAGTGTATATTTATTGGTTTGCGCAAAAGTTATAGCGCCTACAAACTAGGGTACATTTTCTGGAGTTTATACAGCTTTTAGTTTACGACTGCCTATGTCATTTCTTGAGGTGCTAAAATGGCAGGGCAGTACAACCCCCCCCCCCCCCCCCAAATGACCCCATTTTGAAAAGTAGACACCCCAAGGAAATTGCTGAGAGGCATGTTGAGCCCATTGAATATTAATTTTTTTTGTCCCAAGTGATTGAATAATGACAAAAAAAAAAATAAAAAAATTTACAAACAGTTGTCACTAAATGATATATTGCTCACACAGGCCATGGGCATATGTGGAATTGCACCCCAAAATACATTCAGCTGCTTCTCCTGAGTATGGGGATACCACATGTGTGGGACTTTTTGGGTGCCTAGCCGCGTATGGGGCCCCGAAAACCAATCACCGCCTTCAGGGCGTAAATTTTTGATTTCACTCCTCACTACCTATCACAGTTTTGAAGGCCATAAAATTCCCAGATGGCACAAACCCCCCCCAAATGACCCCATTTTGGAAAGTAGACACTCCAAGCTATTTGCTGAGAGACATTTTGAGTCCATGGAATATTTTATATTTTGACACAAGTTGCGGGAAAGTGACAAATTTTTTTTTTTGCACAAAGTTGTCACTAAATGATATATTGCTCACACAGGCCATGGGCATATGTGGAATTGCACCCCAAAATACATTTAGCTGCTTCTCCTGAGTACGGGGATACCACATGTGTGGGACTTTTTGGGATCCTAGCCGTGTACGGGGCTCCAAAAACCAATCACCGCCTTCAGGCTTTCTAAGGGCGTAAATTTTTGATTTCACTCTTCACTGCCTATCACAGTTTTGGAGGCCATGGAATGCCCAGGCACAACCCCCCCCCCCCCCCAAATGACCCCATTTTGGAAAGTAGACACCCCAAGCTATTTGCTGAGAGGCATGGTGAGTATTTTTCAGCTCTCATTTGTTTTTGAAAATGAAGAAAGACGAGAAAAAACATTTTTTTTTTCTTTTTTCAATTTTCAAAACTTTGTGACAAAAAGTGAGGTCTGCAAAATACTCACTATACCTCTCAGCAAATATCTTGGGGTGTCTACTTTCCAAAATAGGATCATTTGGGGGGTTTTGTGCCACCTGGGCATTCCATGGCCTCCGAAACTGTGATAGGCAGTGAAGAGTGAAATCAAAAATTTATGCCCTTGGAAAGCCTGAAGGCGGTGCTTGGTTTTCGGGGTCCCGTACGCGGCTAGGCTCCCAAAAAGTCTCACACATGTGGTATCCCCGTACTCAGGAGAAGCAACAGAATGTATTTTGGGGTGTAATTTCATATATTCCCATGGCATGTTTGAGCAATATATCATTTAGTAACAACTTTGTGCAAAAAAAAAAAAATGTCTTTTTCCCGCAACTTGTGTCACAAAATAAAATATTTCATGGACTCGAAATGCCTCTCAGCAAATAGCTTGGGGTGTCTACTTTCCAAAATGGGGTCATTTGGGGGGGGTTGAACTGTCCTAGTATTTTATGCACAACATTTAAAAGCTTATGCCACACATCACCCACTCTTCTAACCATTTGAAGACAAAGCCCTAATTGACACTTTTTGTTTACATGAAAAAAATTTTTTTTTTGCAAGAAAATTACTTTGAACCCCCAAACATTATATATTTTTTTAAAGCAAATGCCCTACAGATTAAAATGGTGGGTGTTTCATTTTTTTTTTTCACACAGTATTTGCGCAGCGATTTTTCAAACGCATTTTTTTGGGAAAAAACACACTATATTGCCCAAATGTTTGATGAAATAAAAAAGATGATCTTAGGCCGAGTACGTGGATACCAAACATGACATGCTTTAAAATTGCGCACAAACGTGCAGTGGCGACAAACTAAATACATTTTTAAAAGCCTTTAAAAGCCTTTACAGGTTACCACTTTAGATTTACAGAGGAGGTCTACTGCTAAAATTACTGCCCTCGATCTGACCTTCGCGGTGATACCTCACATGCATGGTGCAATTGCTGTTTACATTTGACGCCAGACCGACGCTTGCGCTCGCCTTTGCGCGATAGCAGGGGGGGACAGGGGTGCTTTTTTTTTTTTTTTTTTTTCTTTATTATTTTTTTGCTTTTTTACCTTATTTTTAAACTATTCCTATCATTTTTTTAATCATTTTTATTGTTATCTCAGGGAATGTAAATATCCCCTATGATAGCAATAGGTAGTGACAGGTACTCTTTTTTGAAAAAATTGGGGTCTATTAGAGCCTAGATCTCTCCTCTGCCATCAAAGCATCTGACCACACCAAGATCAGTGTGATAAAATGCCTTCCCAATTTCCCAATGGCGCTGTTTACATCCGGCGAAATCTAAGTCATGAAATGCTCGTAGCTTCCGGTTTCTTACGCCATAGAGATGTTTGGAGCCACTCTGGTCTCTGATCAGCTCTATGGTCAGCTTGCTGAATCACTGGCTGCATTCTCAGGTTCTCTGTTGGGACAGAAGAGCCAGAGAAAAACATGGAAGACGGTGGGGGGGGCATTCCCTCCCACTGCTTGTAAAAGCAGTCTAGAGGCTAATTAGCCACTAGGATTGCTTTTACATGAAAGCCGACCACTGGCTGAAAAGAATGATACCAAGATGATACCTAAACCTGCAGGCATCATTCTGGTATAACCACTCAAAGTCCAGCAACATACCAGTACGTTGCTGGTCCTTGTTGGGCATACATTGTAATCTTTTTTTTTTCATGCAGCCTGTGTGGCCTGAACGAAAAAAAGAGATTGATCGGTGGGTATGCCCACCATTAGAATACCTCCCTTCATCCACCCACTTCTAATGATGGGCATACATGCACCATTTATATATGCCGAAGCAGGGGGGCATCCTCCCGCAAAAGGTAGGAGCAAATCACTCCTCCGCCCCTGCTGCCCCCACGCTTCGGCATATATAACCTGTAACTTTTGTAACTGTAACCGGTTCCAGGTTCGGGTCCCTCAAAATGCGATGGCATCTTGGGAAACCCTGTGTTTAGTGTGCCTAGTCTGTGCAATGCTGTACCCTACCCTAATACTCAACTAGTGTATGGTAGCGTTAAAAACATTCACCAATGCAAAGACCAGGATTGTCAGGACAGGAGGGACAATAATAGCGGGTGTCACGCCTATATCCGCGCTTGCTGCAGACACGACATCTTTTTTGGGGGGGTTCGTTGGGTAGGGGTACTCGGGAGGACATAAAGAAAATGCCTCTCATGCAGCCGACTGCATTTGGTTGGGGATGTGAATGGGGGACGTACGGGCGCTGCAGAAGTGGTGGGTTCCCAATTATTAAGATTGAGGAATGCAGCAGGAAGGGCACTATGGGCACGACGGGCCTGTGTTTGTCTTCTTCTTGGTGGCAGCGAGACACTACTTGTGCTTGCCACCTCACCAGCTTGAACTGCACTTATGGGACTCGCCCCGTCACCAAGTGTTACTGCAGTGCTGGTTTGACTACGACCGGGGTGTACTAGGCCGCTGGTGCTTGCCAGTTCACCAAAACGCTACCAAAAAAACTGTAAGGGATCAGGCCTGACTCTGCGAACGCTGCAGTTATGCGTTTAGTGTTTTGTAAGTGACAGTGATCGATCGATACTGCACTTGGGTGGGCTGGGCTGGGCCGGGCGGAGGGGCAAAACACAGGTGCTAGCAGGTATCTGGGTTGATCCCACTAACACTGCATTTTTGGGAACCCTAAACTTCTGGGGACGCTAGTATAGATCTGATCGGATCAGATATTGATCCGTTCAGATACTATACCACTAAGGGAGGCGTATGCTGCGTGCGTGGGTGTTAGCGGTACTGGCGCTAACCTGACTCTGCCTGGGGCGACACATATCACCGCCGGGCGATCAGGGGGCTAAACCTTTATTCGGTAATAAACGGCGGGTGCCCTGACACTATAAAAAATAAACGAACCAACCAGCGTCACCCGTAACAGTTATACGGTGATCACTGGTGAAAGGGTTAACTAGGGGGCAATCAAGGGGTTAAAACATTTATTAGATAGTATATGGGGGTCCCTGACGCTATAAAACGCTGACGGTGAACCTAAATATTTACCTCCCTAACTAGCGTCACCAGTGACACTAATACAGCGATCAGAAAAACGATCGCTTAGTGACACTGCCGACGGGGGGTGATCAAGGAGTTAAAACTTTATTGGGGGGGTTAGGGGGGTATCCTAGAACTAAAGGGGGCTAATACTAACTGCCCTACCACACTAACTGTCACAAACTGACACCAATGCAGTAATCAGAAAAAAAAAACTGCTTGGTGTCAGTGTGACAGGGGGGGGGGGGGGAGGGGTGATTGGTGGGTGATGGGGGGTATTGTGTATGCCTGGCATGTTCTACTGTAAGTGTATGTGTTTTACACTCACTCGGATGTCTTCTCTCCTCGGCGCCGGAACGGAAAATACCGAGCTGAGGAGCGATGACATCACTTCCTCTGCCTCTGTTTACTATACAGAGGCAGAGGAAGATTCTCATTGGCTGGGAGCGATCGCGAGGGGGGGGCCAAATGGATGGCCTCCCCCTCATGTCTGATTGCTGCCAGACAGAAGCCGACCGCCTCGGGCACCGGGGGGGGGGGGGGGTCTGATCGTACAGGTATACTGTACTGCCTGTGCCATTCTGCCAACGTATATCGTCGTGAGGAGGTCGGCAAGTGGTTAAAAGAACTGTACGGGTAACAGCAAATTTGTCCATCTCTGTATCACTAACTGCTAACAGAAAGCAGACCTGCAGAGGTTTAGCTAGAGGTAGGCAGTAAATGTACAAATACAAGAACTAGAAACAAGAAATCAGAGATTCCACTGGGGGCACATTCTGCTATACACAGCTTTGTGGAATCAAATGAGAGAGAGAAACGAGAAGGGATTGCCTTAACTCATGCAGGAGTTGCATGTTTTAAGTAGTTTGTAATCCAGGTCTCCGGGGTTTACATACAGTCAGGTCCATAAATATTGGGACATCGACACAATTCTAATCTTTTTGGCTCTATACACCGCCACAAATTATTTGAAATGAAATGAACAAGATGAGCTTTAACTGCAGACTTTCAGCTTTAATTTGAGGGTATTTACATCCAAATCAGGTGAACGGTGTAGGAATTACAACAGTTTGTATATGTGCCTCCCACTTTTTAAGGGACCAAAAGTAATGGGACAGATTAACAATCATCCAGTCAATTACAGCCTGAAGTCTGGAATGCATAGACATCACCAGACGCTGGGTTTCATCCCTGGTGATGCTCTGCCAGGCCTCTACTGCAACTGTCTTCAGTTCCTGCTTGTTCTTGGGGCATTTTCCCTTCAGTTTTGTCTTCAGCAAGTGAAATGCATGCTCAATCGGATTTGGGTCAGGTGATTGACTTGGCCATTGCATAACATTCCACTTCTTTCCCTTAAAAAACTCTTTGGTTGCTTTCGCAGTATGCTTCAGGTCATTGTCCAAAAAGATTAGAATTGTGTCGATGTCCCAATATTTATGGACCTGACTGTAAATGCAGCATCACATGGAATGAAATTTTGGGTTGTGGTCAACCATGAGTTTGACCCAAATCCAAGCAGTTCTCTAAATGGGCAAAACAAATGGCCAGTTTATAAATTTAGTGGCAGTAGCTCCATGCGGTATTTTATTTCATGCCATGTCCAGTGGAATGGATACAGTGGAGAAGCATTAGAACCCCTGTCAGTTTTTATTTCTAATAAAGACATAAAATGGTTTAAACTGTAGAAAAATGCCAACTTTCTAAATCAGTGTGGTCCCTGCATCATATATATAATAATACAAAAGGAAAAAGTTGACTAGAATACTAGTTAAAGGGAAGCTGCTTTCACAGGACACATGTAGTGTATCAAAAACAACCAGCTTAATTTAGGCAAATGCAAAATATCTTCCTAAATGTCAAATAATATAAGAAAATAGTATTAAAAATATCATATATATATTGATATATATATATATATATATATATATATATATATATATATATCTCTATATATATATATATACATATACACGGTATATATATATATATATAGAGAGATATATATAGAGATATATATATATATCTCTATATATATATATAAAGAATCTCACAAAAGTGAGTACACCACTCACATTTTTGTAAATATTTTATTATCTTTTCATGTGACAACACTGAAGAAATGACCCTTTGCTACAATGTAAAGTAGTGAGTGTACAGCTTGTATAACAGTGTAGATTTGCTGTCCCCTCAAAATAACTCAACACACAGCCATTAATGTCTAAACTGCTGGTAACACAAATGAGTACACCCCTAAGTGAAAATGTCCAAATTGGGCCCAATTAGCCATTTTCCCTCCCTGGTGTAATGTGACTCCTTAGTGTTACAAGGTCTCAGGTGTGAATGGGGAGCAGGTGTGTTAAATTTGGTGTTATCGCTCTCACTCTTTCATACTGGTCACTGGAAGTTCAACATGGCACCTCATGGGAAAGAACTCTGAGGATCTGAAAAAAAAGAATGGTTGCTCTACATAAAGATGGCCTAGGCTATAAGGAGATTGGGAAGACCCTGAAACTGAGCTGCAGCGCGGTAGCCATACAGGGAAGACCATACAGTGGTTGAACAGGACAGGTTCCACTCAGAACAGGCCTCCCCATTGTCGACCAAAGAAGTTGAGTGCATTTGCTCAGCGCCATATCCAGAGGTTGTCTTTGGGAAAGAGACGTATGAGTGCTACCAGCATTGCTGCAGAGATTGAAGGGGTGGGGGGTCAGCCAGTCAGTGCTCAGACCATACGCCGCACTGCATCAAATTGGTCTGCATTGCTGTCGTCCCAGAAGGAAGCCTCTTTTAAGGATGATGCACAAGTAAGCCCGCAAACAGTTTGCTGAAGACAAGCAGACTAAGGACATGGATTATTGGAACTGTCCTGTGGTCTGATGAGACCAAGATAAATTTTGGTTCAGATGGTGTCAAGCATGTATGGTGGAAACCAAGTGAGGAGTACAAAAACCAGTGTGTCTTGCCTACAGTCAAGCATGGTGGTGGGAGTGTCATGGTCTAGGGCTGCATGAGTGCTGCAGGCACTGGGGAGCTACAGTTCATTGAGGGAACCATGAATGCCAACATGTACTGTGACATACTGAAGCAGAGCATGATCCCCTTTCTTCGGAGACTGGGCCGCAGGGCAGTATTCCAACATGATCATGGCCCCAAACACACCTCCAAGAGGACCACTGCCTTGCTAAAGAAGCTGAGGGTAAAGGTGATGGCCTGGCCAAGCATGTCTCCAGACCTAAACCCTATTGAGCATCTGTGGGGCAACCTCAAACGGAAGGTGGAGGAGCGCAAGGTCTTTAACATTCATCAGCTCTGTGATGTCATCATGGAGGAGTGGAAGAGGACTCCAGTGGCAACCTGTGAAGCTCTGGTGAACTCCATGCCCAAAAGGGTTAAGGCAGTGCTGGAATATAATGGTGGCCACACAAAATATTGACATTTTGGGCCAATTTGGACATTTTCACTTTGGAGTGTACTCAACTTTTGTTGCCAGCAGTTTAGACATTAATGGCTGTGTGTTGAGTTATTTTGAGGGAACAGCAAATTTAAACTGTTATACAAGCCATGCACTCACTACTTTACCTAGTAACAAAGTATTTCTTCAGGGTTGTCACATGAAAAGGTATAATTAAAATATTTACAAAAATGTGAGGGGTGTACTCACTTTTGTGAGATACTGTGTGTGTGTGTGTATATGTGTGTGTATATATATATATATATATATATATATATATATATATATATATATATATATATATATATATACACTGTATATATATATATATATATATATATATATATACCCTTCTTCTACAACGTTGTCTTTTTTTTATTGGTGGAAGAAGGGTACAGTAAAACCTTGGATTGCGAGCATAATTCATTCCAGAAACATGCTTGTAATCCAAAGGAAATGTATATCAAAGCGAATTTCCCCATAAGAAACAATGGAAACTCAGATGATTCGTTCCACAATCATTTATTCATAAGTCCTTCAGTTTATAGTCCATATAAAAAGATTATAGCAATGTGATAGGTTGTGTAACCATAAAATGTCCATCCACAAATGGAAGCTTCCACAAGGGGATTAGAAGCAAAATACAGCAGGAGCTACAGTGTATAAAAGAAAATAGAGGCACCTATAAGTGTAGCAATATGGTTATGTTTAATGAAGGTACAACATTTAGCAACTCGCATGGTTGATGATTAAAAGAGGCACATCTAAGTATGCAAGCATCTGGGGTAAAGCTATCCACATAAACGGTCCTCTGCACCGTCGGCTCTTACCGCTGTTGGTCTGCAATCGTGACGGGGAAAACCACCTTGCAGTAGATCGATTTGAAAGCGAGGCTTGAAGCGCTTGTGGAGCGCAGCATGGAACGGATGATGTCGATGGTGGTGTGGAGGATGGTCTATGTGCACAGCTTTACCCCGGATGCTTGCATACTTAGACGTGCCTGTTTTAATCATTAACCATGTAAGTTGCTAAATGTTGTACCTTCATTAAATGTAACCATATTGCTACACTTAGAGGCGCCTCTGTTCTCTTTTATACTCAGTTGTGACATGACGCTACTTGTATATCAAGACATCACTTGTATAACAAGTAAAAATGTATTTAAAACTTTTGTTTGTCTTGCAAAATGCTCTCAAACCAAGTTACTCTCAAACCAAGGTTTTACTGTATTTATATATGTGTGTGTGATTTTTTTATACTATTTTCTTTCAATATTTGATATTTAGAAATATTTTTAGTTTTTACTTTAAGTATAACTAAAGGAACTTTTTTTTTATAGTTTTGGATAGGGTGGAGAGGTGCTAGAACACCTTTTAGGTTTTTATTGCTGTCTGTGCCCCCACTAGGGAGATTCACCCTCTCTATATGTCCTTTTTACCATTATCATTGAAAGTATAGCTCAGCCTCACAGATAAGGGTATATAGCTCAGCCCCACAGATCAGGGTATATAGGTTAGCATTACAGCTAGGGTATATAGGTCAGCATTACAGATAGGGTATATAGGTCAGCATTGCAGATAGGGTATATAGGTCAGCAGTGCAGATAGGGTATATAGGTCAGCATGCAATGTGGGGAAAAGAGTACCTTTTGACACTTGCATCTCCGGGCTAGACATGGTGACAGTCCTGCAAAGCTATAACATCAGTGCAAGAAAACAAAAAGCAATGGTTCAGTAGAACCCAGATGCACAAACCCTTACGGTACAGGGGGATCACACCCATTAAGTAATCAGGGGCATGCGCCTACATGAGAAAATGGTAATACACAATAACAAGTAATGCAATGCTCTGTTACTATCAATAAGGCACCAATCAAGTTTCCACGGTGTAAAAGGGAGGTCGCAACAGGTGGGTGGCCTGAGAATTGTGTCCACAAGAGCATTTATGAATACAAAACTGTAAGTCTGTTAACCATTAAACTGAAAAGGTAGTAATCACCAAATAACCAGGTGGCCCCCCCCTGCGGGGGCTCGCGGCACTGACAGCAACCCCCCCGGCGCAGACAGCAACCCCCCGTTGTGGGGATCGTAGCACTGGCAAGACCCCCCCACTGGAGATCCAGCACTTACTGGGCTGTGGATCCTTCTGTGTCTCCACTCTCCTTCACAGTGCGGACAATGGGCCAGGGGGAAACCAGAAGTGACGTAGCTCCGGGAAAGCACCGCCTATGTCCTACAGCGATGCCAATAGAAAACCCCACAACAAGGACAATAGCTGAAAGATGAGTGTTGCGGCTCATTGCTTTGTGCCACAAGGATTTCCAAAACCAGGCAAATGAGGCGTCTCACCTGCCATCACGTGATTGCATAGACGTCATGCTGCCCATAGGACCTTGTTACTTTTTTTTGTTTGTTAACCTTCTCTTATTTTTATTTTTTGGTGACCAGCTATGGAGGGGACATCTTTCAATGGGGACACAGACGGCAAACAAATTTTAAAAAATCTGACAGGGGTTATAACAAGGGTGCACGGGCGCCGCCCCCCTATCCATGCTTTTGGCCCCCATGCAGGATACCGGATGCATGGATTCCAATGGGGGATTTAAGCACTTGATTAGAGCCAGAGGCTCTAATAGGCTTCAAAATCGGGTGTGCTCTGGGTGCAGAGCACTGTGAACCGAGCCCACCTAGTTGTGTGATAATAGCGAATGAATATTCACTATTTTCACACTGATTCTCCTCCCGGCCAATTAGGAAGTGGGTCTGAGACCCGTTTCTTGATTGGCCGAAAGGAGAAGCTTTCCGATTGGCCGCCGAGGAGGAGAGAAGGAGAAACCGCCAGTAATGCTCGCGGAGGAGAGAAGGTGAAGCCGCTCGTGATGCCTTTGGAGGAGAGAGGGGGAAGTCGCCCGTGAGATGCCCGCCGTCTGTCACCCGGGTGAAGTTACTGGACCAGTGGGAGGGGCTGTGGGCACAATGTTTGCCGTCCCCCCAAACAATTTACCACCAGCCGCCACTGGGTTATAACCTTCCCTTATTCTATCCAAAATGAAAAAGTGTTGCCTATAGTTATACTTTCTGGTACAATAGTTTTTTTTTTATTGTAGTAAGCATAAAAGTGTAACAACCATTCACCCACGCAGGAGTACAACATACCAGACATAACATAAAGTCATGCGCAAGAAGAATTATGATAAGCTAGCTTTTGTGAATACTGAATATCCACTGAGCGACCTAGGGGTACAAGCCAAAGGTCCACATATGTCGCCTAGGCCCAACAAAGGCAACCCGTGTGTCAGGTGCACTAGGTTTGCATCAAGGGATTGTGTGTGTGTAGATCTACTGGACACTCCCAGCGGGGGGTCGGGATGAGTAAAGAGAAGTAGAGAGATAAGAGGAAACTTTTCCAGTGGAACCACTTTGTAGGAAAAGCAAAAAAGGATTGACCTAGCGGCATTAGCTGCAAGTCAACAAAAAAGCCCTAGGTCCTGGGAACTTAGGGTCGCACTATGATAATGGGGGACCAAGGGCGGCCATGTTCTCAGCCTCAGCAGCCAAAAAGAAGGAAACAGGAGGAGAAAAGTAAAAAAAAAAAAAGGGGTGGGGAGAGGGAGAAGTCCTGCAGGTTGGAAGAATTACATAGTGGCCATTAGGAAAGACCCAGACTGATTTGGATGCTGGGTGAGGAGAGCATAGGACCACCAGGTTGACCTTACTTTAATAAATTTAGAGAGAGAATCATGAAGGATGCTAAACATTTTTTCACTGATCACGAGGTCTGTCAAAATGCTCTTCACCATGGTAAACGGAACAGATATAGTTATACTTTTAAGCAGACTTTCTCAACGTTTTCAACACAGAAGAACCCTTGAAATATGTTTCTATTCAGGAAACCTCGACTAAAATGACTATATCTACAACTCCTGATACATTAGTGTGATGGTCAGTGGGAAGAATACTCCTTACCCCCTTATAGATAGCTAAAAAGATCAATGATGTCAGTGGGAAGATAATTCTAAAATAATTGTGAAACAGTAAAGTATCCCCACTACATATGACATATTAATGATGGGCTTCTCAAGTGAATAAAAGAACAATATGGGGGTACCATCATCCTAATGTGACAACAGAAAAACACCAGGAGACCACCCCCAATGGTCATCCAAAATTAGAAAAATGGATCTTGCTACCCATGAACTTCAGGAGTACCATACCAACTTCATATGACATATGCTCTAACAATTGATTAGACCATTGTGATATGCATGTACATTGTATTATGTTTGGAGTGATTTGGAGGTTTTTTTGCAGCAAATGATGGATATGCTTGCATATTCACAAAATAAGTCTCTAAAAATTTGGCAAAATGACAGAAGAAAATAAGAATATTCTACTACATGTACATAGACTGAGCACTTTGCAAGTGAACTTGCTCCAGAGCTTGGTAAATGAGGGAGGTCTGTTGACTTCCATCATCCAATCATGTGCAAGCAAAAATGCTATTTTTTTCCTTGCATGTGATTGGGTATTCTTTTTAACCAACTATAGTGGACTTTACTTAAATTAAAAAGTCAATATGAAAAATAAGGAGGGGAAGGGGTTTACAACAAGGAGGGGAAAGAAAGCAAGTAGGAAGAGGGAAGGATAGGAGGTCCCCAAAGGTAGGTTACTCCCAGAGGGTTATTATATAGCTACACATTAAATCCTCATCTACCATGGTAAAAGTACTTGGTCTTCGAAGTCTGGCGGCAAGCAATGTTTAATCCATGGTTTCCATAGAATATTAAACTTTTTTAGACTGTTTTTATCTAAAGCTTCCATGTAACAGAGTTTGGTTCATTCTATGCTTGGTATCGGCTAAATTCAGAGTACCGTATATACTGGAGTATAAGTCGAATTTTTCAGCCCTTTTTTTTGGGCTGAAAGTGTCCCCTTCGACTTATACTCGAGTCACCGCCATCTGTCTGCATGATCAGCGTGTCATGCAGGCAGACGGCGGCCGGCGTGTGATGATAGTGTTCGGAGGCTATTCCAGCTTTCAAAAGCCACGCCTCCTGCTCGTCTGTGATAGGCTGAACAGCTGTCAGTGTACAGCCGATCACGGACATTCTCTCATCCTCGTCCGTGGTATGAGAATGAGAGAATGTCCGTGATAGGCAGTCAGCGGTCAGCCTATCACAGACGAGGAGGAGGCGCGGCTTTTGAACTGTGGAATGGCCGCCGAACAGTATCATCACACGCCGGCCGCCGTTAGAAGATGGAGATCGCCACAGGGAGGATGGAGATCACCACAGGGAGGCTGGAGATTTCCACAAGGAGGCTGCACAGGACACATGCACACAGGACATGTACAGGACACAGGAACACAGGACACATGTACAGGACACACATGTACAGGACAGATGACACAGGACACATGCACAGGGTACAGGTAGGCTGCACAGGACACAGGGAGGCATGCAGCTGCAGGTGGGCATTGTTGACCCTCTGCATTTCTCACCCTCGTCTTATACTCGGGTCAATACGTTTTTCCCAGTTTTTTGTGGTAAATTAGGGGCCTCGACTTATACTCGGAACGACTTATACTCGAGTATATACCGTAGGTGTTTTCCAAGCTTTAGCTATAGTCTGTTTAGCAGCTAATAATAATTTAACCTGTTTTTGTTGTAGAAATTCTGGTCTTAAGTTTAGAAGGGTCAATGACGAGTCAGGTGTAATAGTGCTTTCAAACATTGCTGAGGCAAGCATGAAAATAGATTTCCAAAATTCTTGTACCACTGAACATTTCCACCATATGAGTAAATGAGAACCCAGCTCTGAACAGCCATGAAAACAGGAAGCCGAATTATCTGGAACATATTTAGAGATTCTAGCTGGAACTAAGTACCATCGTGTGAGTACTTTGTATGCAGTCTCAACTACTATTACATTCGCTGAGGAAGATTTTGTTATGGACCATATCTCAGACCATTCTGCTGTATCAATAGTACGACATAGAACATTATCCCATTTGGCCACATAAGAGGGTGGATTTGCATTGGGTTTCGTAAGCAATTGAGAATAGAGTGATGAAATCCTTCCCCTACAATGTGGATCTTTCGATCAAATTTTTTTGAAAATTGACAGTTTGTCAAAGCAATCTTTGTATTTAGAGAGGGAGTGTAGAAATTTGTAATTTATAAATATCGAAATAATTCAGATTGGGGAAGCCCATAGGATTTACATAAATCTGGAAAAGGTAATATCGATGAATCTGAAACCAAATTGTATAAGCATGAAATACCAGCCTTTGACCAGGCTCGGAAGGTCATGGGGGAAGTCCATGCTGGATTTTTGTGGAATGAAAGGAGTGGGTTATGTAAAGATTGTAGACTGTACATAGTTCTGTGTCTACCCCATAGTGATAAAGAATGTTTAGTGATCGGGTTCAGAAGGTTCTTATGATGCCTTGGAAGTAACCATAATATAACCAATGTTGGGAAAGGGTCACAGTCCACTGCTTCTATTGTAACCCAAGGGGGGGTTTCAGTAGTAGCTTAATATTTTGACAGTTGTGCCACTTGAGCAGCATTATAATATGTCATGAAATTAGGAAAACCCAAGCCACCCCGCAATTTGGGGAGATATAAGGTTTCTTTAGGCAATCTTGGTTAATTTGTCCCCAAGTAAATTGTTTCGCTCTCTGCTGTATGATTCTTAAAAAATAAGCCGGAATGTGTATAGGGAGAACTCTAAATAAATATAAACATTTTGGAAGAATGGTCATTTTGATTAAATTGATTTTCCCGAACCAGGAAAGTGGAACAGATGACCATTTTGACAATAAACTCATGCTTTGTTTCAAAAAGGCTGGATAATTGGCGTAAAATAGATCTGGATACCTAAGTAAGGCAGACTGTGGGTAGCCCAATTTAAAAGGAAATGCCTCCTTAACAGTACACATTTCCTTATCAGATAATTAAATGTTCAATGATGTTGATTTCTGCATATTAACTTTAAGACCTGAAATAGCTAAAAACCTGTTTAGGATGTTCATAAGATTAGGGATAGAGATTTGTGGGGAAGATAAGAATAGAAAATCTGCATCTGCAAATAAACACAACTTATGATGATAGCCACCTAGTTCTATTCCTGTAATGGTAGGGGCAGTTCTAATTCTCTGGCCCAGTGGTTCAATAAGCAGGGCGAATAGAAGAGGAGAAAGAGGGCACCCTTGTCTTGTGCCCCTTCCTAAAAAAAATGCTTCTGATTTATAGCCCGCATATTTTATATATGCTTTAAGTTTATTGTATAATGTAGTGATCCATTGTAAGAAATGAGGGCCAAAGCCCCATTTCTGCAAAGTAAAATGCATATAAGTCCATGATATAGAATCAAATGCTTTTTTAATGTATAAGGAAAGAAAACAGGATGGGGTGCGATGTGTTTTAGCAAAGTGACATAAAAGGACTGCCCGACGAATATTATCTCTGGCTTGCCGAACAGGCATAAAACCTACTTGGTCACAGTGTACAGTGCCTTGCAAAAGTATTCACCCCCTTTTTTTTTTACCTATTTTGTTACATTACAGCCTTTAGTTCAATGATTTTTTAATCTGAATTATATGTGATGGATCAGAACACAATAGTCTACGTTGGTGAAGTAAAATTAGAAAAATATATAGGGTGGAGCTCTGACGTCACGATGCTGTAACATGCCGGTCGCGGCCATCTTTGTGGTTGGAAACAAGTGCTATCCATGACAGACTGCTGCTTCTGACATGCCTGTTTTTATTTAACAAAATGTGAGCATCATCTATGATCCAATTGAAGTGATTTTGTGTATGAGTTTGACCCCCTGTAATTCAGTGGTCCATTTTCTTTGGTAAGAGGCCTGGTGTGTTGATGTTCGGGGGAGGATAATTTCATGCTCACCTAATTGTGTCTCTGTCTACACCATGGGTGGTTCCAGTTTTTTTCCCTGAACAAGGACTTTGTCTTAAACATTATGGACTCTTAATTTTATGTTTTTAGCGCTTCATACACTAATTTTTTACTCCTTTATTGTCTCCATACAATTTATGCCAGCTGCTTTACTAGTGATATTGGAGTGATTAATCTTGAATTCATTAAGAAAAATATATACATAAAACTATTTTTCAGAATTAATAAACAGATAATTGGCATGTGCATATGTATGATTGTTATAAAGGCCATAAAAAGCTCTGGTGCAACCAATTACCTTCAGAAGTCACATAATTAGTGAAATGATGTCCACCTGTGTGCAATCTAAGTGTCACATGATCTGTCATTACATATACACACCTTTTTGAATGGACCCAGAAGCTGAAACACCTAAGCAAGAGGCACCACTAACCAAACACCGCCATGAAGACCAAGGAACTCTCCGAACAAGTAAGGGACAATGTTGTTGAGAATTACAAGTCAGGGTCAGGTTATAAAAAAATATCCAAATCTTTGATGATCCCTAGGAGCACCATCAAATCTATCATAACCAATGGAAAGAACATGGCACAACAGCAAACCTGCCAAGAGACGGCCGCACACCAAAACTCATGGACCGGGCAAGGAGGGCATTAATCAGAGATGCAGCACAGAGACCTAAGGTAACCCTGGAGGAGCTGCAGAGTTCCACATCAGAGACTAGAGTATCTGTACATAGGACGACAATAATCCGTATGTTCCATAGAGTTGGGCTTTATGGCAGAGTGGCCAGAAGAAAGCCATTACTTTCAGCAAAAAAACAAAATGGCACATTTTGCGTTTGCGAAAAGGCACGTGGGAGACTCTCAAAATGTTTTGTGAAAGGTGTTTTGGTCTAATGAAACTAAAATTTAACTTTTTGGCCATCAAAGAAAAGGCTATGTCTGGCGCAAACCCAACACATCACATCACCCAAAGAACACCATCCCCACAGTGAAACATGGTGGTGGCAGCATCATGCTGTGGGGATGTTTTTTCAGCAGTCGGGACTAGGAAACTGGTCAGAATTGAGGGAAAGATGGATGGTGCTAAATACAGGGATATTCTTGAGCAAAACCTGTGCCACTCTATGTGTGATTTGAGGCTAGGACTTAGGTTCACCTTCCAGCAGGACAATGACCCCAAACACACTGCTAAAGCAACACTTGAGTGGTTTAAGGGGAAACATGTAAATGTGTTGGAATGGCCTAGTCAAAGCCCAGAGCTCAATCCAATAGAAAATCTGTGGACAGACTTAAAGATTGCTGTTCACTAGTGCAAACCATCCAACTTGAAGGAGCTGGAGCAGTTTTGCAAGGAGGAATGGGCAATAATCCCAGTGGTAAGATGTGGCAAGCTCATGTAGATTTATCCAAAGCGACTTGGAGCTGTGATAGCCACAAAAGGTGGCTCTACAAAGTATTGACTTTAGGGGGGTGAATAGGTATGCACATTTACTTTTTCTGTTATTTTGTCCTATTTGTTGTTTGCTTCACAATAAAAAAAAAACAATCTTCAAAGTTGTGGGCATGTTCTGTAAATTAAATGATGCAAATCCTCAAACAATCCATGTTAATTCCAGGTTGCGAGGCAACAAAACACGAAAAATGCCAAAAGGGGTGAATACTTTTGCAAGACACTGTATAAGATTTCTTATAAATCTAATCAATCTAGTGGCAAAGACCTTAGCTAGAATCTTGATGTATTAGTTCAATAGAGAAACAGGACGAAAATTCAACCAAATTGTATTATTGGTGTGGGGTTTGGGAAGCATGCATATAATTGCTGTCAATGTTTCCGGTCTGACCTTTTGAGGAGGGAATTGAAGATATTGTCAAAAACAGGAGATAAAGTTTCAGCGAAAGAGAGAAAATATAGAGCAGAGAACCCATCAGGTCCAGGTCTCTTATTAAGTTTTAATGCTTTTATAGCATTGAGCACTTCATTAGCCAATATCTGATCTTCTAGAAAGTCTGCTTGTATTTGTGGTAATGTGGGGAGAGAGATATGGGAGAAAAAGTCATCTGCCTTAGAAGTATCCAGTTCCTTTTTGGGTGAATATAATGTCGCCAAGTTTGATCTAAACTTTCGTAGTATTTTCACAGGGTCATTAGAATATATATCTCTGGAAATGTTCAGGCGTATTGGTTTAGAGGGTTTTGGTAAGATTTAAGTGTATGGGCCAAAAGGGTGTCAGGTTTATTAGCCTTAATGTAATAGTTATGGTGTGATCTTTTAAGTGTTTTGTCAGCTGTTTCTGTAAGAAATAAATCAAACTCCAGTTTGGCCTTGTCCAATTTAAGCTTTCATTTTGGAGAGGGGTTATTTTGAAACGCCATATGACTAACGTTAAAATCTGCCTTTACTACACAGTGTTTTGCTCTCATTATTAAATAGTGCAGCTTGTCTTAAACAAATCCCACGAAGAACTGGTTTATGCGCCTCCCATAGGGTAAGTGGGGATATGTGAGGGGTGGAGTTATGTATTAGGTATTCCTTAAGAGCAGATTCAATATCTATTTTATGTTTTGTATTTTGAAGAAGAGAGTCTTTGAGATACCATGTGGGATGATGAGCTTTAGGAATCATAGAGGCTATGACAGTAAAAAATGCATTATGATCAGACCATGTGACCGGTATGATCTTAGATGCCAAGATCTCAGGCCCCATTCCTATGGTTAAGAACACATGGTCAATTTGTGAGAATGAATTGTGTGGATACGAATAATGTGTATATTGTCGTTTGATCGGGTACAATTCCCGCCATGAGTCTACTAGATTGTGTTTCGCAATGAGTTGTGAAAAGGAGTATTTATTGGGAGTGTTCGATTGGGATATTGGGGATTTGTCTAAGAAGGGCAGAAGGATCTGGTTTGAATCTCCACATATAATTACTGTGCCTATTTTGTGGGTTTCCACCACCTGCAAAAGATGTGAAAGGAATTATATGGATCTTTTATTATGGGCATAATAGGATACTATTGTAACAGCAGAATCCGCTAAATGACCTGTAAGGATCAAGTATCTACCCTCTGGGTCTTTAATCTCTTTTAAAGTTGTGAAAGGCGTATTGCGAAGGAAGGCAATAAGTATACCACGTTGTTTGGTTGCAGCGGAGGCTGTAAATACCTGTGGATATAGTGCACTAAAGAATTTAGGAGTGGATTGAGTTGTAAAATGTGTTTCTTGAAGGCATAAAAGGTGTGCCTTCCTAGTAGAAAAGGAGCAGAAAGCTTTGGTACGTTTTTGTGGAATATTGAGTCCATGCACATTCAGGGATAAAATATTTAACCACTTCAATACAGGACATTTATACACCCTTCCTGCCCAGACCAATTTTTAGCTTTCAGCGCTCTCACACTTTGAATGCCAATTACTCGCCAATTTGTCATGCAACACTGTACCCAAACAAAATTGTTATCATTTTTTTCATACAAATAGAGCTTTTTTTTGGTGGTATTTAATCATGTCATGAAGCTTGGAATACTGAAGTATTTCTCCTTTGATTCTATTACACAGTGGGGGGGTCTTCTGCCCTGTTTTAAGGCTAACCCCCTCCAGACGGCTCCATAGTCTGGAAGGAATGCATTGTTCTGTGTTTGACTGTTTGTTTATGTACTTTAATTACCCCCTGGGGCTTCTTTGTGTCATTAAACATATCAGTCCTCCTATTCAAGCTATCGGACCAATCCCTGCTGACCCTGTTTCAAGTCCTCATTTGCATGGCCAAGAGGACCTAACTGAGGACTAAAGTGTACTTTACAATTGACCAATAGGAAAGTGGTTGTTGGGGGCGGGGTGTTCAAACTGCTGTGTATAAAAGTGTGTTCTGTGCATTCAATAAAAGTGAGATTCCTGTTTGAACTTACATGCAGCCTGCCTGGTGTTTGTTCTGAGTTATCACAACTGGATTCGAGCGGCACATAGCTGTAGCTCGAATCACGGAGCATTGGATGACCGAACCATCAGATGTTGCGATCTGCAATCTGATTCAATAGCCGCAGAGGAGTGTCGGGAGAGTGGAATCGAGCGTGCAGGGGCTTGTTACAAATCACCACTGGGTTTTTTAATTTTTTTGACATAAGTAAAAAAAAGAGCAAAAATTTTGAAAAAAAAAAACACTTTTTTTTTAGTTTCTATGATAAAATTTTGCAAAAAAGTCATTTTTGTTCATAAATTTGGGCCAACATTTATACTGCTACATCTCTTTGGTAAAAATAACCCAAATTAGTGGATATTATTTGGTCTTTGTGAAAGTTATAGAGTCTACAAGCTATGGTGCAAATCAATGAAAATTGATCACACCTGATGCACTGACGGCCTATCTCATTTCTTGAGGCCCTGAAATGTCAGGAAAGTACAAATACCCCCCAAATGACCCCTTTTTGAAAAGTAGACAGTCAAAGGTATTTAGTAAGAGGCATGGTGAGTTTTTTTAAGTTAATTTTTTCTCACAATTTTTGGAAAATTAAGAATTTTTTTTTCACAAAATTGTCATAATCACAAGTTATTTCTCACATACAGCATATGCATACTTCCAATTACACCCCAAAATACATTCTGCTACTCCGCCCGAGAATGGCAATACCACATGTGTGTGACTTTTACACAACCTGGCCACACAGAGAGGTCCAACATGCAGGGAGAACCATCAGGGGTTCTAGGGGCATAAATTACACATCTAATTTCCTAGCGACCTTCTACATTTATGAAGGCCCTGGAGCACCAGGACAATGGAATTACCCACAAAATTACCCCATTTTGGAAAGCAAACACCCCAACGTCTATTCTATGAGGCATAATGAGTCTTTTGAACGGTTCATTTTTTTTCCACAAGTCTTCGGAAAACGTGGAAAGAAAATTAAAACTTTTTTTTTTTTTTTTTTTTACACAAAGTCATCAGTTTATACGATTTTTTTTAACTCAAAGCATGTATATAGCAAAAATGACACCCCAAAATACATTCTGCTACTCCTCCTGAGTATGGTACCACATGTGTGAGACTTTTACACAGCCTGGCCACATACGATGCAGGGAGCACCGTCGGGTGTTCTTGGAGCATAAATTACACCTCTAATTTCCTAACGACTGATTACACTTTTGAAGGCCCTGGAGCACCAGGACAGTGGAATTACCCACAAATGACCCCATTTTGGAAAACAAACACCCCAACATATATTTTATGAGGCATTATGAGTGTTTTGAACTGTTATTTTTTTTTACACAAGTCTTCAGAAAACGTGGAAAGAAAATGAAAATCTTTTTTTTTTTAAAACACAGTTGTCAATGTATAAGATATTTCTAACACATAGCATGTATATACACATTCTGCTACTCATCCTGAGTATGGCGATACCACACGTGTGAGACTTTTACACAGCCTAGCCACATACGGAGGTCCAACATTGAAGTAGCACCTTCAGGCCTTCTAGGGGCATAAATTACACATCTCATTTCATTCCTACCTATCACACTTTTGAGGATCCTTGAGCACCAGGTGTCATGGTTATGCAGTAATCTTTCTCTGTCAGCTTACCTTTCCTCATGTGTTCAGACTAAGAGGCCAGCCACTCTCACCTAGCTGTTTTTATAACTTCTCCTCTAAGCATGGCTCCACCCCAGGCCCTATCAGGGAACCCTATATTAACCTGTGCACTGCAAGCCAGCGGTGCTGATCAACCATTGTGTATTCATTATGTGTTTGGCTTCCTGTTTCCTACTTGCCGTGTGCTCTTTGCTTGTCTCTGTTACCGACCTTGGCGTGTTCAAGACTATTCCTGTCTGCTCGTGACCCTGATCTTTTGGCGTGTCCCCGACTATCCCTGTTTGCCTGTGACCCTGAACCTTTGGCGTGTACTCTGTGGTTCCTGTCTGCTAGTCGCCCTGACCTCTGCCTTATCCCTTTACTATCCTTGTTGTTCCAGCCTGCTGCTTCCTTCTCCTGTAGTCTACCTTGAGCGTGAGCTGTGAGACCGTAGGGGCCGCGACCTGGAGCCAGACTGCAGCGCAGTCCATCACCACTAGACGCTCTGGTGAACACCTGCTGGCTCTTAGACTCCATGCCCTGGGGAATCTATGCTCTAGCTCCCACAGGGATCTGTGTTAGTGATCCAGTAGACCTGCTTCCTGAACCTCCCTGGGTACTATCTGCAGCAGTCAGTGCTAGGGTCCACTATCTTAGCGGTGCACTTCTGACTCCTACGGAGTGCCTCTGTCACCTGGTCTCAGGTGACCTGACAACAGGACAGTGGAATTACCCACAAAATTACCCCATTTTGGAAAGCAAACACCCCAACGTATATTCTATGAGGCAGGAGCTGCAGATAGGTACTCGGGCACTCTGATAGGCTGGTGACAGGCACCCGGTTACTCAGATGGGCTGGTGACAGGTACACAGGTACTCTGATGGGCTGGAGATAGATACTCGGGTACTCTGATGGCCTGGTGACAGGTACTTGGGTACTCTGATGGGCTACAGATAGTACTCGGGTACTCCGATGGGCTGGTGACTGGTACTCGGGTACTCCGTTGGGAAGTGATAGGTACTTAGATGGACAGTGGCAGGTACTCAGATGGGCTGTGACAGGTACTCAGGTACTCAGATGGGCTGTGACAGGTACTCAGATGGGCTGTGGCAGGTGCTCAAGTACTCAGATGAACTGTGACAGGTACTCAGGTACTCGGATGGACTGTGACAGGTACTCAGGTACTCAAATGGACTGTGACAGGTACTCAGGTACTCAGATGGACTGTGACAATTACTCAGGTACTCGGGTACTCCGATGGGCTGGTGACTGGTACTCGGGTACTCTGTTGGGAAGTGATAGGTACTTAGATGGACAGTGGCAGGTACTCAGATGGGCTGTGACAGGTACTCAGGTACTCAGATGGGCTGTGACAGGTACTCAGGTACTCAGATGGACTGTGACAATTACTCGGGTACTCGGGTACTCAGATGGACTGTGACAGGTACTCAGGCACTTGGGTGCTCAGATGAACTGTGACAGGTACTCGGGTACTCAGGTGGGCTGTGACAGGTACTCATATGGGCTGTGACAGGTACTCAGATGAACTGTGACAGGTACTCAGATGGGCTGTGACAGGTACTTAGGTACTCGGGTACTCAGATGGGCTGTGACAGGTACTCAGGTGCTCTGATGGGCTGTGACAGGTACTCAGGTACTCAGATGGGCTGTGACAGGTACTTTGATGGGTGATGACAGGTACTTTGATGGCTGGTGACAGGTCCTCTTATTTAGGGGGGGGCAATCAGTGTGGTTGGTGTACACTGTGAGCGGTAATGAGATGTTACCACAATCTCCTTCCCACACACGATAGGTGTGTGAGGAGGAGAACCCGGTAACATCTCGTTACCGCGGTTTGTTGACATTCTGTGACTGGCTGTGTCCACAGCCGGTCACAGAATGGACACAGAATTGCACACAGTCGGACATGTGGTAAAGAGCCAATTTCATTGGCTCTTTACTGCGATCGGGGTTGGGCTGTGTCAGGGTGACAAGCCTCATCCCTGATCGCTGTTCTGTGTGCGCCCTAGGGGCGTGCACGAGGGCCGTACATGATTGGACACAGCCGGTCACGTAGTAAAGAGCCATTTTTTATTGGCTCTTTACACGGATATGGGATGGGCTGTGTCTGAGGGACATGCCTCATCCCCGATTGCCGCGCTGCGGGCCCCCAGGGGCACGCAGGAATGGCGAGAAACCGAGGACGTCATATGACGCCCGCCCAGGATGGGAGATCCTATCTGCGGACGTCATATGAGTATAGCCCAGTATTGAAGTGGTTAAGGGGGCCATGGGATTATGAATTTGAGAAATATAATATCTGATAGTCCTGAGCAATATTTGGATGAACCTACCTTCGGGGAAGGGGGGATAGAAGAAGAGAGAGAGAAAGAGAATGGCAATATCATGAGGGAAGTAAGGATCATAGATATCAAATACACTAGGGTATACATATATGTCCATATAACCTGGTCGTTGGGGGGAGAAAAAGTCACCCTCCAAGGATACACTAGGTCCACAATCAATATGAACTAACCGATGGTAGCAAGTGGGAAACACAGGGAACTATCCCAGAGGATAAGGAAAGCCAGTTACCAAATCATTATAAGGGTATGAGATAAAACCAGGATATATTAGCCCATACAAAAACTGTAAATCCTAATAATCCTGGATGGGATTATTAACCACTTCAGACCCAAATTCACTTAGCACTACAAGTGCACTTGAAAGTGCACTGAACGTGCACTTGGAAGTACAGTCGCTGTAGATATGAGGAGGACATGCAAGGAAAATGAAAAAAACAGCATTTTAGCTTGCACATGATTGAATGATAAAATCAGCAGAGATTCCTCTCATTTCAGATCTTCCCCTCAGATCTACAGCGACTGCATTTTCCAAGTGCACTTGTAGTGCAAAGCGGATTTGCCTTTAGTAAATAAACCCCAATATCTTTTACTTTTATCCCTCAGTTTAGGCCAACATGTATTCTTCTACATATTTTTGGTAATAAAAATCACAAAAAGTGTATATTGATTGGTTTGCGCAAAAGTTATAGCGTCTACAAAATAGGGGATAGATTTATGACATTTAAAACATTTTTTTTTACTAGTAATGGCGGTGATCTGCGATTTTTATCGAGACTGTGATATTGCGGCGGACAAATTGGGCACTTTTGACACATTTTTGAGACCATTGACAATTATACAGCGATCAGTGCTATAAAAATGCACTGATTACTGTATAAATGTCACTGGCAGGAAAGGGGTTAACACTAGGGGGCGATCAAGGGGTTAACTGTGTTCCCTAGGTGTGTTCTAACTGTAGATTCGATGGGACTGACTAGGTGTTCATACACGCAATCTCTCTCCTCTCCCCTGAGAGAACCGGGATTTGTGTGTTTACACACACAAATCCCGGTTCTCGCTCTGTCATGAGCGATCGCGGGTGCTTGGCAGTCATCGCTGCTCGCCGTGCACCCACATTGGCTCCGGGCACACGCTGCAGGCGCGCGCCTCCTACGGCATCTTAAAGGGCCAATGTACAGTTACGGCAGTTCGCCCAGGGGAGCCAAACTGCCGCAGTACAACTGCGATAGCTGGTCCGGAATTAGTTAAGGAAGATTTCAAACTCTTTTATTTGAACTTTGTCATTGATTCTTCCTTGCTAAGGTAGGCAACTTGTGTGCAGAAGATGAAACAGGTCTACTACGTGAAGTTTCTGGACTATGTAATGAATCCACCAGATGTATGTCTTAAGGGTGTTTTGTAATTCAGTCGCAGAACGACAAGTATATTTGGAACCACGATATGAGAACCAAACTGAAAAGGGAAAGCCCCATTGGTAGGTTATTTAGTTTTGTTGTAGGACTTTAAGCAAAGGTTTCAAGGCCCGTCTTTTATTGATTGTTAACTGCAACAGGTCAGCAAAGAGTTGATAATTGTGACCTTGGAAGATTAGAGACTCTTTTCCTCTTGCTGCAGACAGAAGCTGTTCCTTTGTGCGATAAAAATGAAATTTTGCAATGATGTCCCAAGGGGGCCCTCAGGTTTTTTTGGGGTCAAAGCTCTATGAACTCTGTCCATTTCAAGGCGTTCGACTGGAATAGCCGGTTGTAATTCCTGGAACAGTGGTAGCATTGTAGCCTGTAAATCACAGATTCAGCGAGGCCATGGCTCAGCTCCCTAATTTCTTTAGTGAGACTAGTAGTTATGTGGTCAGAAGTGCGCTTTAAGGCCTTTTGAAGCATTTTTTCAATTTGTTTTAACATTGCTGGGGATATATGCTCACTCTGAGAGGAATCTTTCCCAAACACAGATTTACATTCTTCTTCTGAATTGTTTAGTACCTGTGTGTTTGCCTTTAAGGCTCTCACAGCGATGCGTGAGGAGAATGTCGGCGGCGCCATTTTAGCTATAGAATGGGCCGATTCGTCTTTGCTGTTTCTCTTCCTCATATCCCACAGAGGATCACTTGTATCTATACCACCAGCTCCCTGAACTCAATGGGCACAAGTAGGTGCTATTTGTGTGCGGGTGTCTCTCAGCCACTAATATAAGGCTTTTACCTTCCTCTGAGAGAGGAGCTTCAGGCAGGCATGTGCGCATGTGCGCGGTCATGCAACGCTCTACCCAAATGAAATTGACGTCCTTTTTTTCCCACAAATAGAGCTTTCTTTTGGTGGTATTTGATCACCTCTGCGGTTTTTATTTTTTGTGCTATAAACAAAAAAAAAAGGCCGACAATTTTGAAAAAAAAAACAAACATTTTTTACTTTCTGCTATAAAACACACCCAATAAAAAAAAATGTAAAAAAAATCTAATTTCTTCATCAGTTTAGGCCAATATGTATTCTGCTAAATGTTTTTGAAAAAAAATCCCAATAAGCGTATATTGATTGGTTTGCACAAGTTACAGCGTCTACAAACTATGGGATATTTTCATGTAATTTTTTTTACTAGTAATGGGCTGCCATCGGCAATTTTTAGTGGGACTGTGACATTGCGACAGACAAATCTGACACTAAGTGACACTTTTTTGGGGACCAGTGACACCAATACAGTGCTAAAAAAATGCACTGTCACTGTACTAATGACACTAGCAGGGAAGGGGTTAACACCAGGGGCAATCAAAGGGATAAATGTGCACCTAGCGAGTGCTTTCTGTGTGTGTGTGTGTGTGGGGGGTGCTTTGGCTGTGAGAAGAAAGAGATCAGTGTTCCTGCTTAGCAGAAACACAGATTCTCTGTCTCCCCTACTAGCAGAACGGCGATCTGCCTTGTTTACATAGGCAGACTGCCATTCCGCCTCTCTCGTGAATGAGCGGCGGGTGCCGGCAGACATCGGGTCTGCGTGGACTCACTGATTAGTTCCCGCTATGTCCAATCACAGCGGGAGTTGGTCGCTGGCAGCGAGCGAGCGCGCCGCCAACCCTGTAGAGGTGATCACGTACAGGTATGTTATTTTGCCTGTAGAAGTCATCGCCCACAGTACATATATACGTGGGGCGATCGGTAAGTGGTAATTACCACTTGCATTTAAATATTTATTTCCTTCCGTGAATTTAGTTTAACTCCTTTTCATACGGTATTTACCAAGCGTTTTGAAGTAAATACCACAGAGCGGTATAGTGAATTGACAGTTTCAGGATCACAAATGCGATATTTAGGCAAAATGTGTCCGGACACCTACATACCACATGTAAATTGTTTGTAAAAGGAGTCCATTACTACTAAATTACAGTTTATGGGTATTCATCTCAGTTAATAGGCTTTACAAGATACCCCATATGAACTGCCTATATAGAGCCTGGTCTTTGATGATTTTTCAGCTGAGCCTTTAAGTGGGGACTGTCCGGCTTTGATGCACAGCCTGTCTGCCTGTCGCCTCATATGGTGGATTTCCACCCAATAAGCTCGATTAGCCAGGTGGCCCACATTTGGTCCTACAGGGATTAGTTCACTTATAGATCCAGTGTATGATGAGCTGTATATGTGAACCTGATGAGCAGCTGCCATGGTGACGAGACAGCCTTTTTTTTTTTTTGTTTAGAGTGGTGGTGGATAGTGTTTTTTTTATGAGCTTGTGTATCACTAATTTTCACATGCAATGTTTTTCTCAATAAAGCCTTTAACTACAAATGCTGCATGGTCCAAGCAGTAACTTCCTTTAGGGCTTCTGTTTGCCCAGGTTTTGCACATGGTTTTGTTGATTTACTTGGATCACACTAGTTTAATCACAAGGGTGAATCAGCGGTAGATTGGCTGATGGTAATTTTATTCTTTTTATCTTTACTATCTCTTGAGATTACACTAATGCCACGTACACACGAGCGGAACGTCCGACAGAAAAAGTTCGACGGGAGCTTTTCATTGTATATTCCCGATCGTGTGTATGCCCCATCTGACTTTTTACGTCGAAAATTCTGATGGACCTAGAAAGAGAACATGTTCTAAATTTTTCCGACGGAACCAATTCCTATCGGGAAAACCGCTCGTCTGTATGCTGTTCTGACGTACCAAAAACGAGGCATGCTCTGAAGTACGAGACGGAAGCTATTGAACTTCCGTTTTCTAGTCCCGTGTATGCGTTGTACGTCACGCATTCTGGACGGTCGGAATTTGGTGTGACCGTGTCTATGCAAGACAGCTTGAGCGGAATTCCGTCGGAAAAACCTTCAGAGTTTATTCTGACGGGAAAACCGGTCGTGTGTACAGAGCATTAGGTGTACATTTTATAAAACGGAGAAGCTTTTTCTCAGTTCAGTTCTCGGCAGTTCTCAGAGGAAAATGATCTCCTCTGCAGCCTGTTTATGAAACTGAGAACTTCAGTTCTCAGAGAGAGAACAGAGGAGAAGTGTTTCCTCTGAAAACAGCCAAGATCAATGTAAACGTGGGTGGGCTGCCTGTAATCTTGTGAGATATTGTGAGATTACGGTGCAGCCGAGTTCAAAAAGTGAAATATACACGCGTGTATATATATATATACATATACACACTATATATATACATACATACATACACACCTGTATATATATATTAATTTTTAACCCACTGGTGCTGATATTAGGAAGAAATAAGCCTTCTTCCTCTTATCACACCAGATTCTCTCCCAGATTCTACACCTCTGAGCTGGGGAATCTGGAACGGAGATATAAAGGCTGTGAGATCTTCATATCTCACTTTTATAAACTGGACGTTTGTGACAGAACGATCATGTACTCTGATGAGAAGCTGAGAACATGTTCTCTGCTTCTTTTCTCAGCTATATAACCCAGTACACCCCAGAGATAAGCCGTGATCCCGAGGATCACGGCTAATCTCTGTTTTATAAACGGACACCTCAGTGAGGTCCTTGGCGTGTTTTAGCCTTTTTCAGTGTTTGCAAATGCTTTAAATGCCTGCTATCTCAGCATTTGGTGTTGGTTCTCTCAGTCCACTTATATTTTTTGTTAAGTCTTCGGTAGAGATTAAAACACTACATTTTAAGGGCAAACTGTAAAAAATACCAATATAAATGTGAAAGTCAAAGCTTTACTTATTTTAAAGTGCCAATACAGTAAAACCGCCAAACAAGTCCTAGTAATCCATGATCGATCAAGCAATATACAGTGCATCCAGGAAGTATTCACAGCGCCTCACTTTTTACGCATTTTGTTCAGTCCTGTTTCCACTAATCAATCTTGAGATGTTTCTACAACTTGATTGAAGTCCACCTGTGGTCAATTCAGTTGATTGGATATAATTTGGAAAGGCACACACCTGTCTATATAAGGTCTCACAGTTAACAGTGCATGTCAGAGTACAAACCAAGCCATGAAGTCCAAGGAATTGTCTGTAGACCTCTGAGACAGGATTGTATGGAGGCACAGATCTAGGGAAGGGTACAGAAAACTGTCTGCATCATTGAAGGTCCCAATGAGCACAGTGGCTTCCATCATCCATAAATGGAAGAAGTTTGGAACCACCAGGACTCTTCCTGGAATGGCCGCCCGGCCAAACTGAGCAATCAGGAGAGAAGGAGCAAGAACCAGATGGTCACTCTGACCGAGCTCCAGCATTTCTCTGTGGAGAGAGGAGAACCTTCCAGAACAACCATCTCTGCAACACTTCCCCAGTTAGGCCTGTATGGTAGAGTGGCCAGATGGAAGCCACTCCTCAGTAAAAAGCACATGACAGCCAACCTGGAGTTTGTCAAAAGGCACCTGAAGGACTCTGACCATGAGAAACAAAATTCTCTGGTCTGATGAAACAAAGATTGAACTCTTTGGCCTGAATGGCAAGTGTCATGTCTGGAGGAAACCAGGCACCGCTGATCACCTGGCTAATACCAGAGCCCAGACTTGAACCCAACTAAACATCTCTGAAGAGATCTGAAAATGGCTGTGCACCAAAGCTCCCCATCCAACCTGATGGAGCTTGAGAGATCCTGCAAAGAAGAATGGGAGAAACTGCCTAAAAATAAGTTTGCTAAGCTTGTAGCATCATACTCAAAAAGACTTCAGGCCGTAATTGGTGCCAACGGTGCTTCAACAAAGTATTGAGCAAAGGCTGTGAATACATACACTACCGTTCAAAAGTTTGGGGTCACATTGAAATGTCCTTATTTTTGAAGGAAAAGCACTGTACTTTTAAATGAAGCTAACTTTAAACTAGTCCTAACTTTAAACAAATATACTCTATACATTGCTAATGTGGTATATGTCTATTCTAACTGCAAATGTCTAGTTTTTGGTGCAATATCTACATAGGTGTATAGAGGCCCATTTCCAGCAACTATCACTCCAGTGTTCTAATGGTACAATGTGTTTGCTCATTGGCTCAGAAGGCTAATTGATGATTAGCAAACCCTTGTGCAATCATGTTCACACATCTAAAAACAGTCTAGCTCCTTCCAGAAGCTACAAAACTGACCTTCCTGTGAGCAGATTGAGTTTCTGGAGCATCACATTTGTGGGGTCAATTAAACGCTCAAAATGGCCAGAAAAAGAGAACTTTCATCTGAAACTCGACAGTCTATTCTTGTTCTTAGAAATGAAGGCTATTCCATGCGAGAAATTGCAAAGAAATTGAAGATTTCCTACAACGGTGTGTACTACTCCCTTCAGAGGACAGCACAAACAGGCTCTAACCAGAGTAGAAAAAGAAGTGGGAGGCCGCGTTGCACAACTAAGCAAGAAGATAAGCACATTAGAGTCTCTAGTTTGAGAAACAGACGCCTCACAGGTCCCCAACTGGCATCTTCATTAAATAGTACCCGCAAAACACCAGTGTCAACATCTACAGTGAAGAGGCGGCTGCGGGATTTTGGGCTTCAGGGTAGAGTGGCAAAGAAAAAGCCATATCTGAGACTGGCCAATAAAAGAAAAAGATTAAGATGGGCAAAAGAACACAGACATTGGACAGAGGAAGACTGGAAAAAAGTGTTGTGGACGGATGCCAAAGGTGTGCAATGCTGTAATTGCTGCAAAAGGAGGATTCTTTGATGAAAGCAAAGTTTGATGTAAAAACAATGTTATTTCAAATACAAATCATTATTTCTAACCTTGTCAATGTCTTGACTCTATTTTCTATTCATTTCACAACGTATGGTGGTGAATAAGTGTGACTTTTCATGGAAAACACAAAATTGTTTGGGTGACCCCAAACTTTTGAACGGTAGTGTATGTACAGTATCTCACAAAAGTGAGTACACCCCTCACATTTTTTCAATGCTGCAGAGGTTGAAGCGGTGGGGGGTCAGACTGTCAGTGCTCAGACCATACGCCGCACACTGCATCAAATCGGTCTGCATGGCTGTTGTCCCAGAAGGAAGCCTCTTCTACAGATGGTGCACAAGAAAGCCTGCAAACAGTTTGCTGAAGACAAGCAGACTAAGGACATGGATTACTGGAACCATGTCCTGTGGTCTGATGAGACCAAGATCAACTTATTTGGTTCAGATGGCGTCAAGCGTATGTGGCGGCAAGCGGGTGAGGAGTACAATGACAAGTGTCTTTTGCCTACAGTCAAGCCTGGTGGTGGGAGTGTCATGGTCTGGGGCTGCATGAGTGCTGCCGGCACTGGGGAACTACAGTTCATTGGGGGAACCATGAATGCCAACATGTACTGTGACATACTGAAGCAGAGCATGATCCCCTCCCTTTGGAGACTGGATCGTAGGGCAGTATTCCAACTTGATAACGACCCCAAACACACCTCCAAGACGACCGCTGCCTTGCTAAAGAAGCTGAGGGTAAAGGCAATTGACTGGCCAAGTATGTCCCCAGATCTAAAGCCTATTGTGCATCTGTGGGGCATCCTCAAACGGAAGGTGGAGGAGCGCAAGGTCTCCAACATCCACCAGCTCTGTGATGTCGTCATGGAGGAGTGGAAGAGGATTCCGGTGGCAATCTGTGAAGCTCTGGGCTCCATGCACAAGAGGGTTAATTAAGGCAGTGCTGGAAAATAATGGTGGCCACGCAAAATATTAAAACTTTGGGCCCAATTTGGACATTTTCACTCATTTACAGGGGTGTACTCACTTTTGTTGCCAGCGGTTTAGACATTAATGGCCGTGTGTTGAGTTATTTTGAGGGGACGGCAAATTTACAGTTATACAAGAGCTGTAGACTCACTACTTTACATTGTAGCAAAGTGTCAATTCTTCAGTGTTATCACATGAAAAGATATAATAAAATATTTACAAAAATGTGAGGGATGTACTCACTTTTGTGAGCTACTGTACATGGGTTTTTTTTTTTTTTTTTAAGGACGTCAACGTTAACATTATATAATTGCTAGAGAATAAAGCAATCCTCCAATCTAAAGCCACTCCTCCCACTGCCTTCCTGAAGACAGGAGCTGGACTGAAAGAGAGCCGTCCACGCTTCAAACACACCATGGAAGAGATGCCCAACTGACGCATTTCATCAAAGGCTTAGTCATAGAGGTGGGAAAACCAAGAAGAGGATTCATTATATACACATAATAGGCCAATTAAAACAGGAGCTATTCTTAAAGGAATATACACCATGTAAGACAGCCTAGCTGAAAGTATATATTCAGGACTATATAATGGATATATAGTACCCCCCCACCATGTTTGTTGATGTCTTCTTAGCTACCGAGCAGTTAGGGAAACACTGTTGTATACATGTTCCTATGTAATGCTGTGTGCTGTCCATAGACACACGCCACTGCTTCCTTCTCCCAGCAACTTGACTGGCAGGAGCCTACCATTTTACACAGAACAGTGCTGGGGCATTTTTTTTCTTAATGAAAGAATGTATTAACTACTTGCCAACCATATAACTTAGATATATGGCAGCAAAGCGGCACGGCTGCACCGGATCACGTACCTAGTATGTAATCCAATACGTCTGGGGCATGCATGGGCACTGCCGACGGCTTGCTCCTGCTGTGATTACACACAGCGGGAGCCCAGCGGCGGGTACCGCAGCCTCGATGTCCGCCGATTGTTCAGGCAGTACGGCGATCTGCCTATGTAAACAAGGCAGATTGCTGTTCTGTCAGTAGGGAAGGTACTGATCCTGTGTTCTTGCAAAGCTGGGACACGGAGCTATGCCTTCCCTTAATAAAAGCACCTCCCTCACAGTACACATTATCATTATTACAGTGACAGTACATATAATTTTTTAGCGCTGATCACTGTATTAGTGTCACCGATCCCCAAAAAGTGTCAGTGTCCAATTTGTCCACCGCAATATCGCAGTCCCTCTATAAGTCATTGATCGCCACCATTACTAGTAAGAAAACAAAAATATACAATAGCTTGTAGATGCAGCAACCTAGAGGATGATGTTATTGTTGATAATATACTAGAGGCTTGTTCACATTTGCTGCTGTCGTTTCTGCTCCTCTGAAAGTGATCTGTAGAGGCAATGGAAATTATCTCAGTATGTATTAAAATGCATGTAAACCCTACATAGAGTATTCCTCAGGCTGTCGGAGATCCACAAAAGGCTATGCAAAGGGAACCACACCCCAAAATGCATAACCACGCCCATTGACACCACACATGACATCATCATGACCATTTTGTGGGCCTGCAACACTTCCCTGTTGTCCACAGTGGTTATAATCCATGTGATGTACACACACATATACTGCTTTTGCTAGCTCTTCCTGGTTCCAAGCACCTTACATCACAGCCACAATGGCTTGCTCACCAATGACTACCTGAAAGATCAACACTTGCTGGAGATTCATTGATACGCCTTTTTAATGTCTTTTAAACGTGAGTGCATATTTATTGGCTTTTATTACGCCAATATGCTTTAATAAATGCTACACTAAAGGTAGTTGTGCTTTTTCTCTCCTTTTTTCTCTGTTTATACATGGAGCCTCCTCAGATAAATTGGAAGAGAGACTGCTGACGCTGCCATAATTTTAAATTCATGGCACTGCGTTTTTTATGGACCTTTCTCAAGGACTAAAAAGACTCCTTTCATTTGTTTATCATTCCTTGCCTTTTTTTCTTTTTCGGGCATTTGCACCAATGCCCTTTACAAATCTCTTTTTAGTGACTTATCAGAAAGAATAGTGGTCTAGAAGGGGCCGCTAGCCATTTATCGATGGGGTCCTTATGGACAGCTGCAACCTTCAACGGGATACTGCCAGATCCACAGACCAGAGCAGCCCACTTTTTAACCAAACCATCCTCAAACTGGTACAATATTTGTCCGTTAAGGATTAAAGAGACTCAGCCTCAGACAGGACTCTGGCGGCCGAGGGCCCAGAGATTGCTAAGGCACTCTGGATAGGGATTTTGAAGGATACTTCACCTGCCATACTCAGTCAGAGATAACAAAAAAGGAGCAATTTGTCTTATGTTTTCCTGCATAGCTGCAGTGAGACCTTTCTGTGAGAGCTGAGAAGCAGGCACACCCAACAGATAAGAAAGAGCAGAGGGCCAAATTCCTGACCATCTGTGTTAGACACATCAGGGAGAACATGAAGGCAGCACTAAAACAGTTAGTGGAGTGTGCACATCAGTCACCCAGTATTATGGGACCGTTCCCCATGTGTCTAGAACCAAGCATATTACACCTCTCTGCCGAACATAACATACCTCGGGGTAAGAGGCTAGGCTTCATGCTCTGTAACCCAGCTGCTGGGTAGCAGAAATAGGGTCAGGTGGCCAAAACTGACCAAGTCAATGAAGGTGGACAGCAAAGATTAATCAAGTAGAATTCCACGTCACTTGCACAGAGAAGCAGCAGTGGAAAGGTGCTTCCTCAAAAATGCTAAACGGAGTGAAACAGTGGAGAGCGAGCACCATGAAGATGATGTCAGCGCTCAATCCCTTTTGCTGCAAGACCAATTAAAAGTGGGGATTTTTTTAATGGCATCCATCAATTCTAGTAACAAGGTAGATCCCAGTGCTTGGCTCCATAGCTTACTCACAATGTGAGTCTTCAGAGACAGGGTCACACTTGAGGCTGTGCCACAGCTCTGGACCTGGAGAGCACCCTGTGGCTAACAAAGTGCATCTATGATCAACTTATATAATAGTATAAATTCCAACATTGAATTTAAATTTTTTCCTAGCTTATTCCAATTTGAGCAATCTTTGTAAACTTACTTTCTGAAGAATCCCACTCATTTTCTTGAATTTACACATTCACTATGCACTGGTGTGTTACCCAATTACAGAGTAGTTGAGAAGAGACGTTTAAGAAGGCATAGTCAGTATAGGAATCCTGCTTGCAGGCAGCAACATAGCATTGGATATGTAGTCTTTAGAATTTGAAAGTAAAACAAAGGAATGAGCAGAGAAGAAGCTGCATTCATTGCAGGGAATCCAGGAAATTGTTAAAAACGGCCAGCAAATAAACAATAACATAAAAAGGAGATTTTTCAAGTAATCTTATATTGGACTGTCAAAAATAACTATTATTTGCATTCCTATTAATACATTGCTATTCTGATGTTATGTATATGCCGTGGCTACAGATATCTTTAAACCAGTAAACTCTGGAAGACACCACAGTGCAGAACCCAGCAACCAAAGGTCCACCCTCCGGGCTAGCTCCACAACACTCAGTCCAGCTGGATCTGGGTATGGCACTCAAAAGTTGGGAAGGCTGATCAAGATAGCTATGCAGAGAACAGCCCAGCAGTGATGTAGCAGGAAACCTGAAGAACTTTTCTCAGCAGAAAAAAAAAAGCACTAGCAAAGAAAAAACTGCTATAGTATAACCTGACAGACTCTAAATTCCATGTCCATCAATAAATGAGAAAGTAATATATCTACATTTAAATTCTTATAAGATGTTCTTCATATTTTACAGCATTCCCCTGTATGGATTCCCAAGAAATATTTTAAGATGATGGACTCCAATTAATGTTCTTTCCTTTGGGGTTCCCAGCAACCGAGGTTTAAACTCACAATATTACAAAGACCCTGGTTACGGGGTGGATTAGCATGTCCTCACCTCTACATATATTTTTTAGTCGCTATGCTAATGCATGCCCACACCTGGCTGCTAGCGGATGACTAATGCCGCTGTGGTATTGGAAGCATCCTATGTAGGCTCTTATGAAGTGCTTACAAACCTTGTATATATAGGAGGTTCAACTGCATCCCTTCCCTTGACAGTGGTAATGAAAGCTGTCCTGAGGGTGTGGTCGATGGCTCGGGCAGAGTGACCCATCCCCCCATGGCACGTTTCTCCATATACCCAAATATAGTTCAACCCGTCCCTACTAGAATTTGCTTCAATACCTGATCCCCAGATCTGGGCTGTAAAAGGCTATAAATATTTGGATCAGATCAGTTTAGGAGAGGAATTGAAGACCTTTGATGCTCTAAAAGCACAGTTTGGTCTTCCTAACGTATATTTTAAGATATTTGCAGCTCAGGCATGCATTTTAAACAGAATTCGAAACTTCATCAGTAGCTTTCCATACCTCCACCCTCGAGACTGTACTGAGAGATGACTCTCTAGTTAAGCCCCTCTCAAATATCTAAGGCTTTGCTCCTCTGTCCACTTGGGATTTGAATATCTTAAAGCTAGATGGACATTAGACATTTCTGGATTAGATGATCAGGGATGAGGGGTGGTAGGGGGACTATGGGAATGTTCCTTTCTCCAACTAGTCTCCGTTAAAGATAGACTTGTACAATTTAAAATCCTGCACAGAATTTATCTCACATCTGTACGACCACACAGAATATTTCTCTCCATCCCTGCGGTGTGCTGGCGGTGCTCCGCAGACTCAGTGGACTCAATTCATATTTTCTGGCAATACCCTCAAATTCAAAAGTTTTGGGTGGATGTAATATCATTTATCTACTCAGTGACCACCATACAGATACCTCAGACAGTGGAGGTCTGTCTGCAGGGTCTAGTGGACCCCTTGGCCCACCATAGAGCCCCAAGAACCCTTGTTAGACTGCTTTTGTTTATGCAAGAAATTTGATTTGAGTTGGAATTTATGGGGTGCTAATTTTCACCCTTTACCCAGTTCTTACTGTAGACCCTGAGTGAGTGGATCACATTATTTTTTAGGAAGTTGTTGATTGTATTTTCTTTTTTCCTTGATGTATATGTATTGAGCCTCGGTATTGCCAATAGGCTATGTTTAGCACCTAAACTTTTTTTCAAAAAAAATAAATAAATTCTAAGCGATCCTGTCAGGAGTTGAGGAGAAACTGAAAGTACCATAAGCAATAAATGTGCTTTAATTGTTACCAAATTGTTCTGTGTGCAGTCTGGACCGGTCTGAGAGAAAGGAAAATTCAAAATGTTTAATTTCTAACTGGATATGCCCATTTTCATTGTTCTAATGCACACAGTGACTCATAAAACACCCATTGATAAAAGGAGGAAGAAAAAAATGGCCAACAAATATGAAAACTGTGGCAGAGACTGTAAAGAATCTGACACTTCATGCAATTTAAGTTTTGGCTTTATTCAATCAGCATCAAAACCATTTACATTTACTGTATAGTACCCATTTTGACAATCATGACCCAGAAAAATAAAGGTGCTTGATTTTGTAGAAAAATATAAAATATTCTTTATATGAACATTGGACAGGCACTTAACGATACTAAAAAATGCCCTGAGGAAAGGTGCTCTGCATACCAACCTATAATGCAGACCTTTGGATTTGGAGGAAGATAGAAAAAAAATGAAAGATTATTGAAATACTTAAAATGAACGGTGTACCAAAATACAACAAACAACATTTTACAGATATTAAATAAATTTCAGCTGACAAGAATATTTAAACACCAGTAAAGGGGTTTCACAATTACCAGACTATTTTACATCAGCTATACATAAAACTTAATTACAGATTGGATAAAATATTTTTATCTTTTGGTCACATAAATTCATACACATATGAATTCTGGCTGTAGCAAAAACGTATACATAAACTCCATATTGGATAAAACAAGAAAAATGTTCCAGTGGAAAATCAATATGTTAAATATCTGGCTACACACAGCCGGGAATGATCAAAAAAGAGGTCATTCAGAAGTGGATGAATGATAGTCCCCCTTCTCCCAATTTAAAAGGCTCAGTAGGTTTACCAATAAGGAATACCTGGCACTAATTAATTCTTTCAGAAAGCTGAATCGAGCATGATTTTGGCAAATTGACTACTTTGTCCAAATGTTTGGCTACAACCCTTAAGCCAGCCATAGATGGATCAAATCTCGGCCAAGCAAGATTCGATACATCTACGGGCAGGCTGGTTGTACCCAAGTCGATCCATCAATCGACTTGGCTACAGCCAGGCTGTCAGATTTTTTTTTATATGCGGTTACTGCAAGTGGCTATAGCCGCTAGCAGTAATCATTGTGATCTGCTGGCTGGGAAGGCACAACACTAAATGTGTTGCTAAGGAAATTGTGCGATTTTCTTTTCTTTCACCCGTGGTGGAAGGAAAATCAAATCATCTATGGCTTGCTCTAAGGTAAAATACAGCATATTAAGGGTGGAACTAGTGTTGACTGGATGGCACTTAACAAATGACTTGAACTTTATGATTTACTTAGTTAACAAGAAATTAAGGAGATTTTTGCATGGAAGCAAAAAAGAGACACTGGGGGTTATTTACGAAAGGCAAATCCATTTTGCACTACAAGAGCACTTGAAATTGCACTGGAAGTGCAGTCGCTGTAAATCTGAGGGGAAGATCTGAAATGAGGGGAAGCTCTGCTGATTTTATCATCCAATCATGTGCAAGCTAAAATGCTGTTTATTTTCCTTACATGTCCACCTCGGATCTATAGCGACTGCACTTCCAAATGCACTTTGCACTTGTAGTGCAAAGTGGATTTGCCTTTCGTAAATAACCCCCCATTGTCTGCAGTTTGTATGACTGTTAAAAAATGTTTCAGGAAATGACTGTGGATGTTCATAACAAAGCAATTTCTTCAAGAATGCATGGCATGACAGGCAGCTAAGATTTGGCAATTCTACCCAACAATGGCCCAAAATGGAACATATTAGTAGATCAGACACACTGCATGTAATACATAAAAATGTCAACTTTTTAGGGAAAGCCTCAGATGAGTAACAGGTGCTCCATATTTTACACAAAAAATGTAACATTGAAGAGTTTTCTTTGGTTGTTATGTTACCTAACCCTGTCAACATCATTTAAACAGTCACAATTATACATAATGCCTCAATCTGAAATGAGGATATGAAAATGCAGCTGGGATTTTATTGCACTGCAACTCCTACGGAGTTAAAATAAAAAATTGTATTCATCTTTCCAGCTGTGGAACAGTGCATAGGCTAAATGTGTACATTTATTTCTGTTACAATCTAGTGCTACTTACAATGTGCAAGGTTGATTTATCACATCAAAGAAAAAAAAAAAAAAACTACACATTCCAGGATTATAGCACTATGTATACCAATGGCCATTTATACAGCTCAAGTGTGCCTATCTGGATATATAGCTTTGTGTCTTAAATGTTCTTCCAGGCACTGAATAGCAATGGCGTCGACATCTACATCAAATTTGTTAGCAAACAAGTGGTGCTGCTTCAACATGAACTGTAAGTCCCCCGCACCAAAGACACAAACTGAGCGGATATGGGTCCCGCTGCATGGAGGATATGGGGCACCCTTGCTGACATCTCCTTCCAAGTATTCCCATGTCACAAACCTGGCTATGGAATTCATGTCAGATACATCATATTTACTATTTGCAGGGACAGACCCAGGCACTTCTGGAATTCTATTTAGGGTAGCCCACAAAAATTCATCCGGGCTATAGGTATCCTTGGACCATTCTAAAAACGTTCTAACTTTTTTATTTTCCAAAACATGTCCAACAAATGCCCTACTGACAATGAAGTAGGCACTGCCAGAAAATACTGTAATCTCAAAAGGTGGAGGTTCTTTGTCAATGTCCGATTTATGAACACCACCGTTTTCTACGTCATAGTGTTTTCGCCATCTGGTTTCTTTGTGCGCTGGCATCTTTTCAGTTTCTAGACTGTTCTCTCCTTTTAACGCTTTTAACATTTGCACTATTTCCCTATTGGTCTTTATTGGGAAGTCCATGCCACAAAGATTTATCAAGTACTTCCACTGTACATTGGCTTTGTATAAATCTTTCATGCAGTTAAGGTCAGCTTGAACCCGAGTCCAAGATGCATACACAACATTCTCTAGCTCAGATGCAATAAAGACATTTTCAAAGCAAGATGCAATTGCCTTCACTGCGGACAAAAAGGATTCTGAAGACTTTTTATCAACGTGGATGCAGTAGTAGTTCTGAGGCATATAAATGCTGCGTAAAAGTCTTTCCAGCATGTCAATTTTTTTGTGAACCACTATTGAATAGGCTATAGGAAATTCACTCTCCTCCTGACTAAGGGGATACAGAATATATTTACGATTTCTAGTAAATGAGTTGCAGTCTTTTGTCATATTGATGAAGTCTTGTTCAGTCAGCCAGCTGTGCCTTTTTTTGTAATTCACACTTAGCAGTTCCAGTTTGGCAGTCTGAATTTCCTCAAAGTCCCCCTTGATGATTTTGGTGCAGTTGACATGGTCTTGGTTTTCCTCTACCAACTCTAAGTTTCTTTTGTTAAAAAAATGAGCTTTGTTGTGATTCCTAAACAGTGTAAGAGTCACAGCGGTTAGAGCTATAAAGAGAAAAAGGCTTACGCAATTCACTTTGCAATGGCGGAGTCTTCTTCTCAGCATTTCAAAAATTAACGGAGCACTTTAACATAAGAAAAAAAGTACAATGGAGAAGACTATCTTGTACAGCCTAGTTGTCGTTGTCACCAAATATCAGCTGCAGAAGTGTAATTTTAAAGAGTATGGGCCAAGCAGCTCCTGAAACAGAAAAATAAACTATGGTTATATTCAAAATTAAATCATTTAAAAAACAAAAAGAGAGAAAAATCAAACTACTCATACATCAGTGTCTTTTAGCTGATATGATGTTGCATTTGTAAACTAAGCCCTCCTTATTTAGATCTATTTATCTAAATATACATTGTTGCTGAATGACGTCATTGCATCATAATTTGAAATAACCACATGTAAGGAGCTTCAAGTTCCAATAGTAGCCACTAGTGATGGGCTCAGGTGTGTTTTGATGGAATCCGCTAGGAAGCCGTCACTGCACACCGCCAATCATAGGCAGCGTGTGTATGTGCAGCTGCCGGTCAGGAAATGCCTCACTGCCTATGATTGCCGGTGTGCAGTGATGGCTTCCTGACGGGTCCAATCCGAACACGCCCGAGTCCATCACTAGAGGCCACCATTCAGATGTGGAGTGTGTAAGTAATTAGTTTAAAAAACACATCTCTGGCAATCCTTTAGACAAGCATGCACCTCCCTGCTAGCCACTAGATGGTGCAGACTAAAGCCTGGTACATACCATGTCAGCTCCGGTCGGAGCCGCTGTACTAACAATTCAAAGTTAGTACAGCGATCTCCCCCACTGAGCTGTTGTGTTCTGTAGTGGAGGCCCATCCATTAGGGGCACCCAAGTGCCGCCCCCTCTATCCACTGCCACCACCCCTCCACCCCATAGCGATAAGATCCTCTATCCATCACCGCCACCACCCCCTATTCATGCATTTGGTCCCTTTAGGATGTTGGGTGCCTGAATTACAGCGGCAGGGGTGTTTTTTTGAAGCACCCAATTAGAGCCAGGGGCTCTAATAGGCTTCAAAATAGGGTGGGCTCATGGCGCAGAGCATTGCGCTACAAGGCCACCCAGGTGTTACAACAGCGAAGCGTGTCTGATACCCATCACCCGACTGTCTGAAAGGACAGGCGATCCTATTGGACACCTAGGAGGAGAGGAGTCGCCGCACAGCGGAAGCGAGGAGGGAGGGAAGAGGATTAGACACAGGAGCAGCTACCCGATGCCTGCAGCAGCCTGATGTCCGCCGATCCCCGCCACTCCTTGATGTCCACCGCCTAGATGGGGTAAGTGGACCAACCGGCAGACAGCGAGCGGGGGGTCTTTGAAGTGCCACGGGGGGGGCGTGGTGTTCTGACAGGGGGATGCCCCCCGCCAGAACACTCCGAGCAGTGCTCTCAGCCATCACAGGCCGAATGGCAGACGTTTTTTCTTAAACCGGCCGATGACGCCCGGCATTTGGCCCATGTCCTATGCATAACAGTGCTGTGCTGACCAATCGTTTAATTGTGGTTTCTGAAGCAGGTCTGTGAATGTTAACCCCCCCCCAAAAAAAAAAAAAAAAAAAAAAACACAAGTGATGGGCAGAATGCATACCCAAAAAGTCTATACCATCCAGTAAATACTAAAAAACAGCAGCTACAGGGATGGACAGGGGACATGTACACATTTTCTAAAAATATTTCAACACTACTAATACAGCATTTTAAGTCAATGATTAATACTCTTTCTAAATATTTAAAGTGGCTGTAAAAGTAAAAGGTTTTTTTATATGCATGAAGATTAAAAACCTTTTACGTGCAGCCCCCCTAAATACTCACCTGAGCCCGATCTTGGTCCAGCGCAGTGCATTCTGCAGCAGCTCTTCTCGCATGGGTTCGGCTGAGAGCAGCGGGAGCCATTGCTGCTGTCAGTCAAAACCTGTAAGTAAAGAACGGGGGTGGGGCCCTAGGCGGGCTGTGTGTCTGCATAGACACAAACAGCCCGGCTCGGGAGTGAGCCCACACGAGTATCCCCATGAGAAGTGACTTCTTATTGGGGCACTCGGGTGGACGAAGGAGCCAGGAGAGCCGGTGTTCTATCGAAAAGTGCCCACGCACAGAAGGGCACTCTAGCGGATTTCCTGATCAGCAGACGTGACCATAGCGCATGCGCACATCGTAGGAGGCATTTTTCGATGGGAGATAGCATTTGACGGGCAGAATTGAAAGCAATGCAAACAGCAGAGAGAGACCGTAGTTGTCAGATTGTGCCTCGCTGTTGTGGGGCGGGTTTACAGTGTGCTCAAGATCGGGTTTGGTCTGTGTTGCAGGGCGGGTTTGGTCTGTTGAACGACGGGTTTTGCCTGTGTCTAAGGGCGGGTTGCAACACAGACAAAACCCACCCTGCAACAGTGAGGCACAATCTCATAACTGCGGTCTCCTATCTGCTGTTGGCATAGCTTTCAATTCTGCCCGTCAAATGGTATCCCCTGTTGAAAAATGCCTCCTTCGATGAGCGCATGTGCTATGGTGACGTCACGCCAGTTGATCGGGAAATCAGCTGGAGTGTCCTTCCGTACTGCGCATTCGCGGGCACTTTTCAACGGAGGGCACTATTCAATAGAACACCGGCAGGGGACCTGAAAAGAGGAGGATTGAGGCTGCTCTGTACAAAATCAATGCACAGAGCAGGTATGCCTTTTTTTACTTAAAAAAAAGGAAACCTTTAATATCATTTCAATGCAATGAATGAGACTTTACGCCTATAAATGGTCCTTTTGGTCTAGGGTACCTTTAAATGCAATTTTAAGTCCCTTGCTGCTTTGTAGGCTCTCTTCTCTTCTTATGGTCCTCCAGAGCTGCTTAGTAGTCCTTCATTGGAAATAAGGAAGAGGGCACCCCCACTATCTAGAAGATCAGATGAAAGAGAGGAGTGCCAGGGGAGCAATGGATAAAGTATTTAAAGCTGCTGTTTAATGGTTTCCTAGAACTAAAAATAGCATTTAACTCTTGCAGTGTATGGGGTGTCCCACCGCAAGAAGTTTTGAATGTTTCCCCATAGCTCATCTTTAAAGTGAACGTTCACTCAAACTGTAGCTGTGTTTACTTTGAATACCCAATCACGTGCAGAAAAAACAAACAGGAATCTTTTTGTCCCTTGACTTGATGATTAAAGTGAATTTTCACTCAAATTTGTTGAGTGAACATTCACAACTCATTTAGTAAAATAGAATCAAATCATGCAACATAAAAAGCAAGTATTTCCTGAACTACTGAATGCTTAAAATTCACAGACAGGCAGTTTATTAAAACCTATTAATTAGTATTGCAAGTCCTCTATTCAAGTAAATTCCACATTGTAAATCATTACTGCATTTTGAATAGTCGAAGGAACTTAAAGACCAACTGTAGTTAAAACTTTCGTCTTGATAGAGTAGGGAAGGTTTAAGAAGGTCTGCCAGGTTTTCCCTGTTGTATGTGGCCCTGACAGATGATTTTCCCTCACTTCCTGTTCAGAGGTTAATATGTATAGCAAGGAACAGAAAATCTTTCCAATAGAAACAGACTGCAAAAAAAAAAAAAAAAACTTTTTAGCAAGGTAAACCTTGGGTCAGGTCTGTGTTTTTCTTGGCGACAGAGGAAAAGAGGAAATCTTGGTAATAGAGTCACAGACCACCATAACAAAAATATCTTAACATAGATTGTAACCCTTCCTCACTATTTAAAAAAAAACAAACAAATATTTCAGATTTCTTTTTAAAAAAAGGTTTCCATTAAGTGATCATTAGCACAGTCATGATGGTTAATGCTATTGCATAATGAGACATTTTTCTTTTGGGGGGGGGGGGGTGGCAAACAGTGCACACCCCCCCCAACCGGGTCGGTCATTTGGTGCACTTAGCCCATCCATGGCGGGCAATTACGGACGGCTTCCCCAGCTCTTCTCCGCAAGCATCACAAGCAGCTTCTCCTTCCCCTGCTCGACAGCTTCCATCTCCTTCCTCCTCCTCGGCAGCCAATCAGAATGCTTCTCTTTTCTTCCAAATCGGGAAATGGGTCTCAGACCCGCACTTCCTGATGGGCAGAGTCGCGATTCAGTGAGAGAATAGGGAATATTCATTTGCTATTCTCAGACAGCTGGGTGGGCTCTGAGCGCATTCTCAGTGCTCTGAGCCCACCCTATTTTGAAGCCTATTAGAGCCTCTGGCTCTAATCGGTGCTTCAAAAAAACCACCCACCCCACATTGAAATTCATGAGCCCGGTGTCCTGAAAGGGGCCAGATGCATAGATATGAGGGGGTGGCAGCAATGAATAGGGGAGGCGGCACCCGTGCGCCCTTAATGGACGGGCCGCCCTTGGTAGCAAACACAATACAGCAACATGCTATGTACCAGCATAACTATAGTTCCCCAAATTGAAGAAAATTGTAATTTTTTGGTGTAAATATTCTTTTATCAATGCATACTTTTTTTGAAGGGCAATTCCACTGTTTGAGCACACTCTCAGAATTCCTGACAAGCCACATACTCACCTGTCCTCGCTCCACCCACCAGTATAGACATTCCATTAGAATGAATAGTGAATGCTGAACACATCATTTCCACACTTGCTACCTTGCTACAAATGACTGCATGCATTACTTTTGGTGTGTTGGTCATTATGAAACTAAAAAAAAAAAAAAAAAAAAGTACCTCAATGGTTTCTAGCAATTTAGTTTCATCTTCACAAGCAACTTTCAGTTCTAGCTGACATTTTTTTTTAGTGAAGGAAAGGTTTAGGTGGGCTGTGACTTCACATTTCCTTCCTCAATTTGGATTTTTTCTTTCCTCTGCTGACAATCCTGTCCACACATAGCACTTGCATTTATTTATTTATTTTATTTGATCAAAATTTGAAAGCTAAAGTTACAATTTACCACATAAACTTAAGTTAAAGTGTATGGAAAGGCTTTTTTTTTTTTTTTTTTTTTTTTAAATAGAACAGAGTGGGAAAGGGTTAGACATTCCACCAACTTTTTATTGCTTGTTTTCTGCAGTCTTTAATTTTCATTAGAACCTTGAAAGTGATTGCAAAGTGTCCACACAATTTATTTTTTGTTTTTTCTTCTTTACAGATGCAATAGTTATAAGGCCTCATGTACACGAGACTCTGCTAAACTCACGTTCACAGGCAGTTGGACACTTTTTTCAACTGCCCCTGAACTCATTCAATGTCATCCTATGTGTCTATGTACACAGTCTCGTTTTTTGGCGTTTTTAGGCAGTTGCGTTTAACCTCGTTTTTCCAGAAGCAAAAAAATGGGTTCAGACGCAAAAGTTCTCATTGTTTCAGACACCAAAACGCGGCTAAATGCCGGTACAGCGTTTAGCCGCGTTTGCATTTATAAGTGTTTTTAAAGGAACCCTATTTTTTGGACCAGAAAACACAGAAATATGATGGTAAACTGCAACAAAGAATGACATTTTGCGACACGAATTTGGGGCCCTGTATCTCAGGACCACTTGGTGCTAGGAATCCCAAATGTGGTCTGCAAACACAAAGGAACTAGCACTACAACATATCCAAAGTTGGGGTTCCTAGCACCAAGTGGCCCCGAGATACAGAGCCCCAAAGTCGGGTCGGAAAATGTCAAGCACTTTTCTGCAGCAGAGAATGACATTTTGTGACCTGACTTTGCAGCCCCATATCTCGGGGCCACTTGGGGTTCAACAAGTGGCCCCGAGATATGGGGCCCCAAAATCGGGTCACAAAATGTCATTCTCTGCTGCAGAAAAGTGCTTGGGGAGGGTCTTTGTTATCTTAACTAAACGCTTCTAGAAGCAAACGCCGATAAACACGGCTAATCGCGGCATGCAAACGCGGCAAAACTGGTGTTTCTAAATGCCGGTTTCAGCTTTTAAAAACATGTGTTCAGCAGAGTTTGCACCGGCGCCTCGTGTGCATGAGGCCTTAAATTTGGTTTATCTAGTGATCAGATTGAAATATATGTGGGCACTAGATAAACATCAGATGCTGCATCAGTCCACCAAATTCCCCAAACTGAAGAAACTGAAATTGTCTATCATCATATGATCAATCCCTGAGTTTTAACAAAAACCTGCTGAGAGTAGTAAAATTGCTGGTAAACGCAGGGAAATTGCGTTCTGGTGCTTTTCTGCACTCGGCAGTAATCATGCCATGGTTTTTTTTTTTTCTTTTTGGAAATTTTAGGCAAGCAAATGCATTAACCACTTTTCTGAGGGCAATTTAATTTTAATTTTTTGCATACATTTTAATCTGCATTTTTTTTTTTTTTTTTTTTTTTAGAAATTAAATTACATTTTTTATGCGGAATGAAATTTGCGCAACTGATATCAAACAATTTCAGGAAAAAACACACTAGCAATGAATTTTAGCGCAAGCCAACATAATATGAATTTATTGGCAAAATATAAAAGATGGTGCGTCATGTAAATAGATACCAAACATATCAATCCCTAAAATTGCGAGCACTCATTAAATTACCAAAAAACAACAGAATCCAATATTGTCCATAGGCAATGCTTTAAACCTTTAGGCTGGGTTCACACCTAAGCGAATTAGATGTGGGTTTCGCCGCATCTAATACACATAGCAGGAGAATGTGACTGGCTCCCTATGGAGCCGGTCCAAATATCTCCGTTGCGGCTGCGGAGCGCACTGCACAGAAACGCTTTGCGTCTTTGGCTCCGTTTCAGGGCCGAATTCAGGCATAGATTCGGCCCCGAAACGGGGAACAGGGACGCACAGCGCTCCTGTGTGATCCGCAACAGTTTTCCAGTGTGAACTGAGTTTACAGGTTATGAGGTTAGACCGATTGAACCATGATTTACGGCCCTAGACACCTTCAGAGTCCGTAAAAGGAATTTCTAGAGCTGCCCAGGTCACTTTTACTTGAAAGTGGATTGAAGGCTGAATACCACAACAATACAAAGCTCACTGCTGTCAGCTTGTTTTAACCCCTTGAATACATTAGATTAGTACAAATCCTTTAACACGGATGTGATGTCGCAGAAGTAGCCACTGTTACTACACAGAGGCAGTGAGGGGACTGGTCATAAAGTTGAGGATAAGGCAGCCACAAGTGTCTGGTCACTTGAACAGAAAACGGGGGAATAGAAAGCCCCTTTAGGATGACTTTTAGGAGTGATTTAAAGAAAATGATATATCTATAAAAAGGTAACTAGAGCAAACATTACTACTAGGTATACATGTGCCTATGAGACTACTAAAGAGTGTCCAGAGTGGGGCTTTAACTTTTTCAAAATGGACCTGGGGGAATCACTTTGGAAGTGATATAATCTTTTGCATTGTATTCTCTTGTTTCCGAGCATGCGTGGTCTTGCGTTTTCTTCATACGAAATATTAATTTAATCATTTACTGATTAAATGAAAATCGTTTGTTCCGGTATTGTACAAGGAATATTTTTGTGTTTGTCCCTCCGGGTAATTTCGGATGAACTGCCGTAATGGGCTCTCAAAAAGCTGTGCACTAACGATCAGATTATCGTACGATCGCTTTGAAATCATAATTTTTCGTCCGATTTTCTCATCGTGTGTACTAGGCATTACATGGAAGTCTCATCTAAGGTAAAAGATGGCTTAATGTTTTTTGTAGTGCAAGGCTCACTTCAGGTTTTACCAGCTGATAAAATGCAGAGCACATGTATTCTACGCACATAAACACACACCCATAGTGCGGGATGTGTTCCTGTTTGAGATCAGATGTATGAAAGTCCACCCTTATTCATGTGTGAAAACACAGAGCTCGCCAGTAGCTGGGACTCTGAAAGCAGCACTTTATGCTAGCTAGCACGGAGACTTTTTTCAGCTCTTCATTTATGCGTTTTTTTTTTTTTTTTTCCTAAGTGTAAGGTTACCTAGTAACTTAATATTTAAATGTCAGCAGTCTTCAAAAAAAGGTCTACATTTCGAAGAACATTCATTACCAAATTAATGTTATTTTTTATTTTTATTTTTTAAGAAAAAAAACAAATCCTTGTGATTTTAAAGGAAAACCCAACAGCAATATTCATTGCTCCTCCATGCAAATGACTATTTTACATATACTGTACATACACAGCACTTTTTTTTTTCCCACAGAGGATTAACCACATCACACAAGCTTTTGCCTTGAAGGAGTTTATGATCGTCTACTACAGAGACGCAAGCACACCCTCTAAGGCCAAACTAGAGCAAAAATATGTAAACATAAGTAAGCCAATAAAGATTGTCCATATTAGCAAACAACAAAAAAGGAATTTCCCCTATTGCTGCATAACTTTTAAATATGGCTGAATTATGGATTTGAGAACCAATAGTATAATTCATCATGCCAGGTTCCTGGAGTCATGGGCAAAAATATTGGCACCCCTGCATTTCTGTCAGATAGTGCACCACTTTGCCCAGAAATTTGTTGCAATGACCAATGTTTAGGCATTCTCATGTTTATTTCTTTTGTTTGTATTGGTATGAAACAAAAAAGTGGAGCAACAAAAAGCCAAATCTGACACATTCCACGCAAAACTCCAAAAATGGACTGGACAAAATTATTGGCACCCTCAATTTAACCACTTCCCGCCGGCCGGGCACTGGTTCCGTTATCCTGACTGGACGTCATATGCTGTCTTTCAGGTTAACAGCTGGCACACGCCCATGGGAGCGTGCAGCACGGCGATCGGTGGTGCGGCGTGTCAGTCTGACACACCGCAACACCAATCTCTGACAGACGCGAGTGACTAATTATCAGCGCCCCCCCCCCCCCTCCCTGCGGATGACCACCCAGGATCACCAGGGAATGCCACCACTGATGATCACCAGGTATGCCAATCTTTGCCAAAATCAATACCAATTAGTGCCTACAAAATGGTGTCAGTCAGTGCCCATCACTAATGCCTGCCAGTGCCTCCTTATTAGTGATGCCCATCAGTGCCATCTATCAGTGCCCATGAGTTCCACCTATCAGTGCCACCCATAAGTGCCCATCAGTGCAGCCCTTCAGTGCTGCATACCAGTGCCACCTATCCGTGGCACCGGCTGCTATCCTGAAAGACGTCATATGACGTCCAGTCAGGATAACCCAACCACCGCCCATAATTCTGCTATAGGCCGGGCGGGAAGTGGTTAAATTGAGGGTGCCAATTTTGTCCAGTCCATTTTTGGACTGATGGACACTATCAGTGCCCATCAGTTCTGCAAATTAGTGCTCAGTGTCGCCTCATCAGTGCCCATTAGTGAAGGAGAAAAAAAACGTACTTATTTGCAAAATTTTATAACAGAAACAAAGAAACTTTTTTTTTTTTTTTTCAAAATTTTCAAAATGAAAAAAATACAGAAAATTTTGAAAAAAAAACAAAACAAAAAAAAGTTTCATAGTTTGTTATAAAATTTTGAAAACAGGTAATTTTTCTTCTTTATTGATGAGGTAGCACTGATGAGGCGGCGGCGGCAGCAGCTCTCCGACAGAAGCCGGTGATCAGCAACGCGAGTTAAAAAAAAAGTTGATTACTGATCTTCTGTTTACATCATGTGATCAGCTGTCATTGGATCACGTGGTATAGGGCCAGGCTGCTGAACAAAGAGCACGCAGGAGGCACGATCTCATGAGGAGGTACATGGACGCCCTCCCGGCGATTAAGGCCTGCGCTCTAGTCGTCTTTCGGCTGTAGCGTGGGCGGGAGGGGGTTAATATTTGGTAGCACACCCCTTGGAAAAAAAATACCAAATCAATCGCTTCCTGTAACCATCACTGAGTTTTTTACACCTCTCTACTGGAATTTGGGACCACTCTTTCACCAACTGCTCCAAGTCTCTCAGATTGGAGGGGTTCCTTTTCCCAACTGCTGTTTTGAGATCTCACCACTGGTGCTCTATGGGAGTTAGATCTGACAGTCTATCATTTCCTCTTCCTTAAGCTGGCTATAGACTGAGTAAAATTTCTTTCCTGCAACCACAGGCACAGACAGCGTTGACAGGGAAATCCCTCCGGGGAGCTATTGTATTCTCCCGGCAGGGAAAGTCGCCCCAATCAGGAAAACGCAGTGATTATTGCTAGTAGCTATACCAGCCACTAGCGATAATCGCATGTAAAATCCGTCACGCTGGTTGTACCCAAGCTGATTAAAATCGATCAACTTGGGAACATTCAGCCTGCCCATACATGGTTCGAACATGGCCGGATCCTGCTAGACTGGCTGAGATTTGAACCATCTATGGCCGGCCTTAGGCACCATTCACACCTGAGCAATTTACTGGCGTTTTTCAGGTGCTTTAAGCGTTTTTCAGCTTTTTACAGGTGCTTTTGAAGCATTTTAGAAGCGTATTACAAGCGTTTAACAGCTTTAGGCATTTTTATTTAGCCAATAGAAAGCACTAGGGGAGGAGAGGAAGAGGAAAACAGGGGTGGAGGGCTGCTGTTTGAACTGAAAAGGATGAGCAACAAAAACGCTCGGAAAACTCAAGTCAAGGTATTTCTATTGAAGTCTATGGGGTCAAAAACAATTGTAATCTGCCAAAAAGAAGCTCATGTACTTTTCTGAGGGACAGGCGTTTTGCTTCAGGTGATAGAACGCTCATATGTGAACAGGGGTTATTGAAATGAATGGGATTTGGCTTGTTGAGCATTTTAGAGCTACAACCAGAAAATTGTTTAGGTAACGGGGACTTAGGGCCGCTTTCATACAGGCATTGCATTCTTCAATCTTTTATCGGTCTGTTTTCAGAGGAAAAACAGAAAAGTGATTAATTCCTGTGGGCTGATAGTGTGGCGGCCAATCTGGTGCTAACAGACACTGGCTGGAAGGGTCACTAGCTGACACTGATGTCGCTAGTGACAATAATACAGTGATCAGTGATAATACTGTACTAATGACACTTTCTTGGAAGCGATTAACATCTACAGGCAATCAAGGGGGTTAACTGTGCCTAACAAGTGTAATGTGCTTTGATTTTACTCCCTGCTTTCCAAGGAGACCGTTGCTCACTGTACACAGAGTTCTGTGTTTGTAAACACAGAACTCTGTGTGACTGGACACAGATCAGCAGGTTTCAGCCAAAATCATTGGCTGGAATCTGCTGTCAAACTCATGCTGTGTCCAATCACAGCACAGGTCAGCAGGGGGCATGCGCATTTAGATGGTTTGGAACAGATGTAAACTGATGTCTTCCATTTACATTGACTCAATTTAGGTCTGTTTTAAGGTAAGAAACATTTTCTGTCTACACTTTTGTTACCTATGCTTAGTTTCTTCAACAACACACACACAAAAAAAAAAAAAAACCCTGCTGCAAAAGTGTGCATAACTATCAAAAAAGCTTTTAAAAAACACCCACATGTGTACAAGACCTCATCATGACGTGTCTACCTGAGATGTTAATTCACTTAACAAGCTTGGGATTTCTTCTCTGCACATTTTTACTAGGGGTTAAGCTAAAACAATCCGATAATTATCCCTACTGGGATTGTAACCAGAATAGTCAGAAAAAAAATAAGTCCTGAGCCAATTATAGCGATTGTAAATGTTCTTTAAAAAAAAAAAAAAAAAAGGTTTATACTTACCTCCTCCCCAAAACGCCTCTTCTTTGGTCCCTCGCTGGCAGGCCTCACATCTGCTGAGTGCCCCCATTGAAAGCCGCTTTCCCACGTGTGCGGGCTCGCTCTCAAGCCTCGTTGTCTGCATCTATTGACACTGCCAGCGGGACTCGGCCCCTCACGCTCGTTACTGGTTTCAGCAGCAAAGCCAATGAGACCAGAAAGTGAGGGGAGAGAAGAGCTGCAGACTTGCACAGTGCTTGATCAAATGAGGGCTCAGGTTAAAAAATAAAAAGTGGGCGGTTAATACTACTACTTTTGCAGAAAAGGTAAAAATGTTTAGGCTTTATAGCTACTTTAATACTATTACTATACGGCCTGTGTATATGTCGGTCTGCCAGCTTCTATCTGATGTGCATGCTGGAAAACCAGCAGCCGATCGACTCCCAATCAACGCTCTCAGCCAATGACAGAGAGTGCTGATCAGAGTGTTCTGGCGAGAGGAGGGGGGTGTCCCCCTGTCAGAAGACTAAAGCTCAGCAAGGGAGATCAATGAACTAACCTTGCATGGTTAGTACATCGGCTCAGACCCGAGCTGACAGGTTTTTTTTCGCCCAACGTGCGTGTACCCGGCTTAAGCTGGGTATAGTGGAATTTCATTCAACATTTTTCATTGTAAGAATATTTGTTATTTTTTTCTATTAATTTGTGGAGTCAAATTGACATTCATAATTCGAAGGAGCAGGATGAAAAATTTATTTTGAATGAATACTTTTCTAAACCTTGTATTTCCTTTTTGTTCTGGAAATAATAATCATTCCAAAAATCTAACAAAGTTTGGAATGTCAATCGTTAAGCCATTGTACGATTTTTCGTAAGAATTTTTGTTTGAAAATATACTAGTGTATACCCTACTTTAGGCTTACAGTGCTCAGTTAAATACTTTACTAAAACATATTTTGTTCAAAATAACACTACAGATAAAATCGCTAAGGGTGAAAAAACACACACATTTAATGTTCCACTAGATGTAGTGATACAATACGCATTTAATGCATTAAATAAATTACCAAGGGAATTACTAGCAAGTCAGTGTTTCGTGTCTTAGTTGTCCCCATGGACACCTGAATTACAGTAATTAGTTATAATAAGACCCCTTTCACACTGTTAAGGATAGCGCCTGCAAAGCGCCCTGAAACAGCGGCTCCATTTACTCAAGTCTGAAAGCCCGAGGGCTTTCAGACTTGAGCGGTGCGCTGTCAGAAAAAGTCCTGCCAGCAGCTTCTTTGGAGCGCATTAGGAGCGGTGAACTCACCGCTCCTGAAGCGCCCCTGCCCATTGAAATCAATGGGCAGCGCCGCCAAAGCGGTTAAAAGCGCCCCCGCTAGCGGCCGAATAGCGCCGCTAAAAATAGCTGTGTTTTACCGCCGACGCCCGGGGCGGCTCAGTGTGAAAGGGCTCTAAGGAAAGCATATCCAACAATAAATGAAAAGGATGGCATGAAAAGGCACTGCAGAAAGCAATCCGTCATTTTTAGGCCCTTTTTACACAGGGCACAGATTACACATTGATCAGCAGCCAATCCATGTCCATGCAGTTTATGCAGCGTGGACCCGAACAGACCCTACTCTGCTCTATGGGCAGCCACGTGTAAACAGACTCGGCTGAACCTCTGATCAGGTCAACCAAAACAGAAAAAAAAGGATGCAGTCCTCTTCCCTTTTTAAATTTTTCAGTAGACCTGATCAGACCCAAAGGTAGACGGATGTAAAACAAACACCCGCCAGTCTATAGGGATGCATGGACCTTCCGATCAGGTCCACCTGAAGAACGGACAATGACAATGCCGGTGCCGCAGAGAGGAGGGGGAGACGAGCGGGTAAGTGTCCGATTATTAAAAGTCAGCAGCTGCAGTATTTGTAGCTGCTTACTTTTTTTTTCCTTTTTAATGGGAACTCAGCTTTAATAAAAGTAGTACAAATTTTTCAAAAATAGCCATCAAGGGGTTAAAACTAAATATTTAAGAATTAGATTTTGTTCCATTCCAATTTAATGGCAAAAAAAAAAGATTTCAATTGCTAAAATGTTTTTTGTTGCACCTATAAAAAAGTTCTTACATGAGATAAACAGAAGCAGCGACAGTGGAAAAAAAAAAAAAAAAAAATCACAAAACAATCTACTCTCTGTATAAAATATGAGTAGTTTCTGGAGACACTCAGCTACTTTTATTATATTTTGTGCTGAAATCCAATTAAAATACAAAATTTTTCCAAGTGGAAAAAAATATATACTGCATAAAACTTGCCAAACTAACTGGCATGAGAAATCATTTTCAGCTGTGGATTAACTGGTCTTGTTAAGTAGTTAACACTACAGGTGCGATTTATCCAAGGGGTGACATAGAAAAATGACACAATATGGTTTATGACCACAATATGGCTGTAACAAAGTACATATTTAGTTTCATTTTTAGTCTTAAGAAAAAAGTATGCATGCATTACAAACATTAAGGCCTCATGTACACGGCTGCTGGTAAACGGATGCTTAGGAGCAGTTGGGCTTTTTTTCAGCTTCCCCTGAACTCTCCTCTATGTTATCTTACCAGTATATGTACACAGGGTCCTTTATAGTCGTTTCTAGGCAGTTGAGTTTAGAAGCATTTTTGGAAAGCATAAAAATGCATTCAGGAAGGATGTTCAGAGGCATTTGAGATGCCAAATGCCTGTAAAAGCAGTAACTTGCATTTAGCCACGTTTTGTTTACAGGCGTTTAAAATTTTTGACCATTTAAAAACAAAAAAAAAAAAAAAGGCTTCTTAAACCCAAACGCGGCATTTAAACGCGGAAAACTGGACATTTTTAAACGTCGGTGTCGGTTACTATCTGTCAAGTTAAATAGTTCAGGAGAGATTGTAAAACGTCCCATGTACATTAAGCCTAACAGTAAAGTGGAAACACACAGTCAGTAAGAATTCTAGCAGATTCCTCAGACATTACCTACTTACTTTTGCAGCATTAGAATTCTAAAATAAATCTATCATACATGGGCTTTCCCTTGCCAGATCATTTGTTTTTAGTTACAAGATAGCTGTGGTCCTGCTTCCCGGTGAAGGTCTTATCTTTCAGCTCTGGCGCGTCCAAGGACAGAAAGAACCAATATGCTTCAAAAGGTATTTCTAGGAAACAAAAGGTTAGTGTTAGGGTTTAGGGGGTTCAGGCTATAGATTAACCACTTGCAGACCACCCCATTGTGAAAATAATGCGGCAGGGTGGGTGCTCCACGCTGGATCATGTACATGTAAGTGATCCAGCGTTTCCGGGTTGGGGGCGTGCTTGCCCAGCAGGAAAATGGGTGAAATGTGCATCGCTTAAACAATCATATAAACCGTGACAAGCAATATGAATAAAATGAATAATGTGCACAAGTGAGTCCAAAGAGTCCAATAATAGGACATATGATGTCTATAAAAAAAGAAAACTTCAACGTGCAATATCCAAAAAAAAAAAAGTCGGTGACGATCCTCAACTTCATATATAAACTATGATAATCCTCAACCACATATATGTGCATATGATATGGTGACAGTCTTTAACTTCAAATGTATGCATAGAATGTGATAACAATTGATAGTAGATTCACCACCAGAGACACCAGAAGCTGCTTACCTGAGGGATTGAACTCAAATAGGTGTACACCTAGTGAGTCAATCAAACTTTGTGGTATAATGTACCAAGGGGATCAGGTTCACAATCCAGGTATGACCTCCAGGTGAATATGGAATGTGAGTGGGGTCAGTAGATCTGGGCAATCAGCCCCACCGTTAAAAGAAGAAGGCAGGCATATAGCATAATTCCATATGGAACATGTTTAATATATAAAAAAGCAAAAGGAAATACACTCACATTTAGCAGTAAAAACAAGCGCTTATAAAAAAAGATGACAGTGGTCACAGCATGTTCTCCCAACGCGTTTCGACTTAGAAGTCATCATCTGTGCTGCCATTCAGTACAGCGCAAGTCAGTCCCAAGCAATGATTTATGGCTGGGACCTGCAGATCAGCTTAGCGAATCGCAGTACAGAGCCTTGTGTTTACTAATGCAGGGCTCTGTGCATGGAGCAGCGATGTGACTGTTTTTTTCTCCCTGCAAAGCAGGAAGAAAAAAAAAAAAACACGTCTTAGTAAAAGTAGAACACATTACACATTGTTAGGCACAGTGTCAGTGCCAGACTGCCTGCATCACTATCACAGTCGCACTAAAGGTTGCTGATTACCGCCATTACTAGTATAAAAACTCAAGCATACAGTATCTTACAAAAGTGAGTACACCCCTCACATTTTTGTAAATATTTTATTATATCTTTTCATGTGACAACACTTTTACACTTTGCTACAATGTAAAGTAGTGAGTGTACAGCTTGTATAACAGTGTAAATTTGCTGTCCCCTCAAAATAACTCAACACACAGCCATTAATGTCTAAACCGCTGGCAACAAAAGTGAGTAAACCCCTAAATGAAAATGTCCAAATTGGGCCCAAAGTGTCAATATTTTGTGTGGCCACCATTATTTTCCAGCACTGCCTTAACCTTCTTGGGCATGGAGTTCACCAAAGCTTCACAGGTTGCCACTGGAGTCCTCTTCCACTCCATGACAGAGCTGGTGGATGTTCTAGTCCTTGCGATTCTCCACCTTCCGTTTGAGGATGCCCCACAGATGCTCAATAGGGTTTAGGTTTGGAGACATGCTCGGCCAGTCCATCACCTTTACCCTCAGCTTCTTTAGCAAGGCAGTGGTCGTCTTGGAGGTGGGCTTGGGGTCATTATGTTGGAATACTGCCCTGTGGCCCAGTCTCCGAAGGGAGGGGATCATGCTATGCTTCAGTATGTCACAGTACATGTTGGCATTCATGGTTCGCTCAATGAACTGTAGCTCCCCATTGTCATCAGCACTCATGCAGCCCCAGACCATGACACTCCCACCACCATGCTTGACTGCAGGCAAGACACACTTGTCTTTGTACTCCTCACCTGGTTGCCGCCACACACGCTTGACACCATCTGAGCCAAATAGGTTTATCTTGGTCTCATCAGACCACAGGGCATGGTTCCAGTAATCCATAACCTTAGTCTGCTTGTCTTCAGTAAACTGTTTGCAGGCTTTCTTTTGCATTATCTTTAGAAGAGGCTTCTTCCTGGGACGACAGCCAGCCATGCAGACCAATTTGATGCAGTGTGCAGCGTATGGTCTGAGCACTGACAGGCTGACCCCCCCCACCCCTTCAACCTCTGCAGCAATGCTGGTAGCACTCATACGTCTATTTCCCAAAGACAACCTCTGGATATGACGCTGAGCACGTGCATTCAACTTCTTTGGTCGACCATGGCAAGGTCTGTTCTGAGTGAAACCTGTCCTGTTAAACCGCTGTATGGTCTTTGCCACTGTGCTGCAGCTCAGTTTCAGGGTCTTGGCAATCTTCTTATAGCCTAGACCATCTTGTAGAGCAACAATTCTTTTTTTCAGATCCTCAGAGTTCTTTGCCATGAAGTGCCATGTTGAACTTCCAGTGACCAGTATGAGAGAGTGAGAGTGAGAGCGATAACACCAAATTTAACACTCCTGCTCCCCATTCACACCTGAGACCTTGTAACACTAACAAGTCACATGACACCAGGGAGGGAAAATGGCTAATTGGTCCCAATTTGGATATTTTCACTTAGGGGTGTACTCACTTTTGTTGCCAGCAGTTTAAACATTAATGGCTGTGTGTTGAGTTATTTTGAGGGGACAGCAAATTTACACTGTTATATAAGTTGTACACTCACTATTTTACATTGTAGCAAAGTGTCATTTCTTCAGTGTTGTCACATGAAAAGATAGAATAAAATATTTACAAAAATGTGAGGGGTGTACTCACTTCCGTGAGATACTGTATTTACCATCATTTGTAGATGCTATAAAACCTTCACGCAAATCAAACATACACTTATTGTTTTGTTTTTTTTTTCAGCAAATGGAAAATACAAAATAACCATCAATCGTCCTTGGTCTGGAGCTCCATGCAAGTTTTCGCCTCATGGGGTGAGGATGATCATGAGAAAAGTGGGGAATCAGCCCAGAACTACACGGGAGGAGCTTTTGAATGATCTCAAGGCAGTTGGGACCACAGTTATCAAACAAACCATTGGTAACACACTACGTCGCCATGGACTGAAATCCTGCAGCTCCCGCAATGTCCCCCTCCTCAAGAAGGCACATGTACAGACCCATCTGAAGTTTGCCAATGAACATCTAAATGATTCAGAAAAGGACTGGGGAAAGTGCTGTGGTCAGATGAGACCAAAATTGAGTTCTTTGACATTAACTCGACTCGCCGTGTGTGGAGGAAGAAAAATGCTGATTATGACCCCAAGAACACCATCCCTACAGTCAGGCACGGAGGGGAAAAAATTATGCTTTGGGCCTGTTTCTCTCCTACAGGTACAGGCAGACTTTGCCGCATTGAGGGGCCAATGGACGGGCCATGTATTGTAAAATCTTGGATGAGAACCTTCTTCTCTCAACCATAACACTGAGCCTAGATGCTGATTACATGCGATGTCCGTGCAATGAGAGTTCAACCATACAGTTGTACACTGTACAACTGCAATCTGTGAACCGATCTGGGGGTGTCATTAACATTGTACTGACACCCGCAGCGGTTCGCAGAGGGCAGTGTGAACTGCCTGCGGGAGAGATGTAATGTGTGAACTGGTGCTGTAATTGTGCTGGTTCCTGCATTGCACAAGTGTGAACCTAGGCTGAAGATGGGTTGTAAATGGGTCTTCCAGCATGACAATGACTCAAAACATACCACCAAGGCAACAAAAGGAGTGGCTTGAGAAGAAGCTGATTAAGGTCATGGAGTGGCCTAGCTATTCTCCAGACCTTAGAAAATTTATGGAGGGATCTGAGACTTTGAGTTGCCAAGAGACAGCCAAAAATCCTTAAGGATTTAGATCTGTAAAGAAGAGTGGCCCAAAATCCCTCACGAGATGTGTGCAAACCTAGTAATCAACTACAAGAAACGTCTTACATCTGTGCTTGTCAACAAGGGTTTCTCCACCAAGTACTAAGTCACGTTTTGCTTGGGGATCAAATACTTATTTTAATCACCGAACTCCAACCGAACTGGGCAAACTTACAAAATCTGCAGGGGATTAAATAATTAAAATTTTCCCACTGTATATATTTTTTTTTTTTATTAACCCAGCATAGTTTTGGCTTCTGTAAAATTAACAATACTGTGGGACATGAGCAATTGCAGAAGGACTCAAGTCATTTCCTATTACAAGATGTGCTGGGTACTGATAAGGATGAACTAGTTTCCTCCCAGCCAGAGAGCACATTTAGGAAATAAAAGTAAAAAAGTGCTACGACAGTCCAAACCAAAATGCCCACTGTAAGGCTCAGTTCACACCTATGCTTTTTTTTATATTTTTTGCAGAAACGCGCTACAGTCCATTTAACATGGTTTGTTACGGGACACGTTCACATCCATGCTTTTTTCAGCCGCTGCATTTTTAGAAAGGGTCAGCGACTTAAATAGCAAAACGGTGCATTTTGGTTTAAAAGACTTCAATGGAGAAGCTGCAGAAAAGCATGTAGTGTGTTTTTGCAGCGATTTGCATTTTTGAATCCACACAACAAATTGGCCAAAAAAAAAAGTGCATAAAAAAAATTCCAACTACAAAACGCATCAAAAATGCATGAAAAGTGCAACAAACCCTTGATAAAAAAAAAAAAAAACGCAAAATGCACTGCAGAAATTGATCAAAAGCAAACTGCATAGGTGTGAACCATGCCTAAGGGCCCACGAAGACCTGAGTTTTATATTGCGAAGCTCCAAAACGCTTATCAAAAGTCCTATCATTTTCAGTCATGTATGAGTGTAGCTTTAAGCTTGTAGCTCGAAAAGTACTTAAGATTTTTTTTTGAGCTACACTCAGTTCAAGTGTAAATGCAGCCTAAAGGTTGTTCCTATTAACTGGTGTCACATATATAGATCGAGTCAACCAAAGTATTTCTTAGCAGTTGGGCTGTGCAGAGGCTATAAGAAGTCACTATCATATACCATGAGATCTCCCCATGACCGGATGGGAAAAACTCCCCTTTGTGTGGAGAAAGGGGAAGAAGCCTTTCAACAGTGCTGTATTTTTAGAGAAAATCCTGGTACTTTCTGCTGATGTGATGCTTAATGCAACAGGATTCATATCTCCCTCATCAATGAGAGCTCTAGCCACAAGCATGCACACAAGCCAAATGTCGGCCGATTTATATTGAACGGGCCAATGTTGCCCGACATTTGGCCCGTGTGTACTAGACTTAAGTCAGGGCACCCCAAACTAATGATCAAATGGCTATTCTCATTTATGAGAAACCTGAAACCAGAGAGCTGAACCCACTGCAGGGTTTTTTTTAATACTGCTTATAAAATTCTCCTGCTACATTCCCCATAATGTGAATGTAAAAACCTAACCTGATACAATGTTCACTTCTTGACCACCACTAACTGGTGAAACCACCTTTAGATTAAGCTCACTTTACAAATGCTAAATGTATGCAACATCTATAGCGGTTTCTCACAGAATTTTAGGCCCTGTCCACAGCACTGCTGAATTATTGTGCACTGTGTTAAGGAAGCCCAAAAACTTAATTTTTAGGCTGCCCAACACACCAAAAAAGGTGCCATGTACTATTTTTTGCAAAGCAGCACACTAAAACACACCGTCATTTGTTACAATGCGTTGGGGTCCAATGAAATACACACTGGTCAACCAGTGCATTGAAATGCCATCCAGAATAACGGTGCAGCATGACGATTGTGTGAGCGGGGTCTCCTGAACATGCTAGATGTCCATCCACTAAGTTGACCATCTAAGCTTCAAAACATGTTTACTCACTGATCTAGAACAAGTAGATCAAGTCAGATGGCCTTGATTGCAAAAATTATATATAATTATAAATATACAAATGACAGCGCTCACAATATTGTAAACATCACAACAAATAAAAAAAAAAAAAAAAAAGTGAGAAAAAAAATCCATATAAAATTGTGCAAATATGCTCCAATCAATAAAGTGCAGTTGTGCTTCAAACTTCAAGGTGCGTCACACACCCCCTCCTGTGTCCCCACTCACCAAAAGGATTAGGCTTAAACGTTGGCCATGAATGGCAATTCATAGAAGGTTCCAATGAAGATCTCTACCAATTGTGATGGTCCTAGGTAGATATTGGCACCAAAAATGAAGGAAGGACTAATAGTGAAGTACAGTTTGGCAGGATTTTATTGGGCAAACGTGGTAAGGTACTTACAGACTAGAAAGATTGGTATCGGAAGAGCAAATAAAAAAAATAAATATATATATATATATATATATATATATATATATATATATATATATATATATATATATATATATATATATATATATGCAGCCTCTGTTTCCATCACGAAAGGTATACTTTAAGAACAGCTTCTGCTGTAAGAATGCGTTTTTTTTACGTTATCTGTAACTCATCACAAGAAGTTTGTCATGCTTCCTTGAATATGAAAGAGAAGTCTGTTTATTTATGGATTATCCGATCTAATCTCTCCTCTCAAAAGCAACTTCCCCACAATGACCTCAAACAGAAAAAAAAAAAAAAAAAAAAAAAGAAGAAGGAGAGAAAAAAAAGGTGGGCACAAAATGCAGTTTTAGGCTGAGTTCACACTGATGTGAATTTCCCCGCATCCAATTCGCATGACAGGAGACTGTGACTGGCTCTCAATGAAGCTGGTTCACCCATCTCCAGGGGGGCCGCAGAGAGAATTGCACAAGAGTCCTGTGCGTCTCTGTCTCCGTTTCAGGCAAAAATTCAGCCAGATTTGTCCTTGAAAACGGAGAACAGGGATGCACCAGGCCCCTGCTGTTAGCCACGTCTGCACATAGTGTGAACCCAGACTTAGTCTGGGTTCACACTGCTACGAATCTTGAGCGGTTTAGATGTGGTTAGGGAGCCTAAGATTTGCATGTCACTTGAATAGAATGGATATGTGTTTGGTTCACATATCAGCATTGCAAACTTGATGCGGGGGGGGGAACGACTCCTGTGCTTTTTTTGGTGCGGGTGTAATGCGAACTTCTATACCGCAATGCAAATTTGTTCATACCTCCAAACCACAAATCACACTGTAAATTCGTGCCTCACCCCAGAAAAAAAACCCACATGAAATTTGCACCACATCGCAGCAGTGTGAACACAGGGTCGAAGCGGATGTAAACCCTCACATATACCCAGTGAAGTGGACAGCCTTAGATGATACACAGCGATGAAACAAATCTCCCTACATATGTATATTTGCTCTCTTCAGCTTTATATACTGTTCAGAAAGTGCAGATTTTCTCTTCCTATTCAGCACTGCAGCGAAGCCTGGGCATACAGCCAAGACAGGCGATTGGAGGAAAGGCACACACCCCCTCTCCTCATAGGTAGACTTTCAGAACTGTTCGTTGAATAGTTCAGCACGTTGATAATCTATTTATAGCATCCTCCCCAACACAAAATTCTGGCTGGCTTTATCACGTGATGGAGAACTTGTCAGAAGTCATCAGGCAGAAGAATGGAGCAGGACATAGTCCTTTGAAGAGAGATAAAACACTTCAGATATATGTGCCCAGTTCAAATTTTATGAATCGGGATTACATTCACTTTAAAGCGGTTGTATACATACCCCGGTGTATCGTGTCGAAACAGAGGACTTCCGCGCGCATGCACGGGAGCGACATGATCACGGCTCCGGCCATTCACAGCGTCGGAGCCGCAAACCCAGAAGAAAAGCTGAGGGGAAAATGTCAGCTCCCTCGGCGGTGACCGGGATGCGATGTCGACGCTTCGTTCTAAGGCAAGTATTTCATAATGAGCTAGTATGTGGTGCATACTAGCTCATTATGCCTTTGCCTTAAAGGTTTTTTTTTGTTTTTTTTTTCTCGTTTGCGGGTATACAACCGCTTTAAGGAGAATCTGTCCTGAAACTCAGCTACTGAGCTTTGGAAAAATGACATCTTCAAGCACTCTACTGCAGCACCCATATTTGTAAATCCTGACCCTAGCTCCTTTAAGTTGGCCTGTGAGGCTACCAGATAGCTGATGGGGCAATATAGTGTGGCAGGCAGGGGTGGGAGAGCTAGTTCTTGGCATCTTTTGGAAATGACAATTTAGGTTTTGGAGCTCCTGGGAGCTTCAGATTCCAACTTTTTAATTCATACAGACAGTATCTTATTGGAAGAACATTTCTCCCAATTTCCTGCATGATCCATGATTAAATCATATTGTCAGGGAAAGTTAAATATTTAATAGGCTACTTGGCAAATGTTTACCTTATTATCTTATCTTGTGTACTCCATTTAATAAGCAGAAGTCTCCTCTTCTCATGCTTCAGTGCTTTCATTGTTTAATTTCCTGTTCAGGGGACCAAACACTTGTGGCTGCTCTATTTAAAACAGAGTGGTTACTTTTGTGACTGCTTGGAAGTAATTACATCAGTCAACGTTGTTCTGCTATGCCCTGCAGGATACTAGGCATGACAGAGGAATTTCCCAATTTGTGCAACATGCCCCTCTCTGCCAAGCCTACCTCTATACCAGGATATGTGCTTGTAATGTGTCAGCACTGTCAGAATGCAGGCACAAAACAAAAAAGGAGCTGAGGTTTGTCACTTATTCGGCCCCATTCACACCTGAGCGTAGCCTTTTCAGGCAGAAAGTCGGCCGATTTTGTACAGGTCAAAGGGTCCCCAATGTAAAAAGCAGAAAAACGCCCAAATCTGCCTAAAAAAAAAAAAAAGTTCCAGAACTTGTTTGAGCTTCAGGCGTTTATGGAGCTTCAGGCTTCAGGCGTTTATGGAGCTTCAGGCTTCAGGCGTTTATGGAGCTTCAGGCTTCAGGCGTTTATGGAGCTTCAGGCTTCTATGGAGCTTCAGGCTTCAGGCGTTTGAGTGGCGATGTGAACCATCTTCATAGAGAATAACTGATTTTTTTTCCCCTCCAGCGTTTTGTAGCTTCAGGTTTCAAGCTACAAAACTCTCAGGTGTGAATGGGGCCTTACAGTACTATGAGCAGCGACAGAGGAGCTGAGAACTCCTGCCACTGCTGATGCCTAGTAGACCTCAGCACTTCTGTATACTGAGCAAATCAGCATTGGAAGTAATAGGAGTTCTCAACGCCACGGTCAATGGCTGCACTACTACCTCTCCCTCTGTGCCTACCCGAGCCAGTTTCCATTCAGGATGTTTACCAGTGCTGTAAGGTACAGGCACAACAAAGGAGGACGTCTCAGGTTTACATGGGCCAAACGCTTTCTCTGGTAAGGCCACATTCACACCTGAGCGTCGCTTTTTAGCGTTTTGTCGCGTGTATTTGCGCATTTCCATGCAGCGTTTGAGCCTTGGCGGTTTTTTTATTAGCCAATAGGAAAAATGATTATCTGTTTCATCATTTGTTGCTATGTTTTTAGATTTTGTCATCCGCTTCCTGCTCCAAAAACGCCCAAATCTGTCCGATTCGAGCCGTAGGGCTTCAGGCGACGGAGTGGAGATGTTAACCATCTCCATAGAGAATTATGGACTTTTTTCCCCCCAAGGGTTTTGTAGCTTCAGGCTTCAAGCTACAAAACGCTCAGGTGTGAATGGGGCCTTAAAGTGCTACTGCTAAGATGAGGGTTGTGGCTGTGTACAATCATTACTAGTAGAGATAAGTATCAACTCTCTGCCTCTACCTCTCCTCACCCCAGCCTGCCCCAGCTCTCAGATGTGTACACATATCAGTGCTGCAGACTAGCATGCCTGGGGTAAATGACAAGGGAGTTCTCAACCCCCCTGTCAACACCCACACACCCCCTTGCCTTCAACTCACAAGGGCTCTTGTGAGTTATAGAATTGCAAAGCACTCGTAACTGGACTAGAAGTGACACTGGGAGTTCATTCTCTCAGTGGCTGTTGCAATCTGTAGTTTATAAACCCTGTGATCATGTCACAGTGCGCAAAGAGCATGAAAATCACCTTAATTGAAAACAAAAAAACTGGTTAAAAAAAAAAAAAAGAAAGAATTTAGAGCCCACAGGGGAAGGTTTGTCTGCCATTTAGCTTTAAGGGGAAAAAAACTGCATGGATTATACATGCCAGAAGCATTGTGGATGGCATTTCATGTTAATAAAACCTAATTCTAGGCACACTTTTTTTTTTTAACTGCTATGCCAGAGCTGTAATTTATTCATTTACCCTCGAAGAGACACTCTAAGGCCTCATGTACACTGCTGCTGGTAAACGGACATTCAGAAGCAGTTGGATGTTTTTTTCAACTGCCCCTGAACTCATCCAATGTTATCTTATGTGTACATGTACACAGGTTTGTTTAATGTCGTTTTTAGGCAGTTGCGTTTAGAGGCTTTTCTTTTAAGGCAAAAAAATTAGTTCAGACGCCAACGTTTCTGACGCCAAACGCAGCAACTCACGTTTAGCCGCGTTTCGTTTATAGGCATTTTTTAATTTTTGACTATTTTGAAAAAAAAAACATTTTTTTTTTTCAAACGCTTCTAAATGCAAACGCTGCTAAACGGACGTTTTAAATGTGGGCTACTATCTGTCAAATCGTTCAGGAGAGGTTGTAAAAACGTCCCGTGTACACTAAGCCTTAGGCCAGTAGCATCTGTGTGCTTCTGGGATACAGGTGTCATTCAAGTGTGGTGGGAGTTACTGGAAGGGGCTGCATTTCAATGTAGACTTCTCCATTTATTGCCTGCTGGTAAGGCCACCACAGCCATGGGCCACAGGGGTGTTAGTAGCCGAAGGGCAGGCAAAACACTTTTTCTGTGGGGTTAACATAGGGAAAAGAGAAAACAAAAAAGGCTGAAATGCAACATTGAGCACATTTACAAAAAATGGTAGGGCAAGGTTGGGTTTGAAGGACATCAGAATGTCTACTGTGGTCAACAAGACAGATTTTTTTCCAGTAAACTTGCAATTTAAAGTGTTACTAAAACCCACAACAGTAAAATCAGTCTGGATATGCAGCAAAGAATTCTGGTTTTACTCACTTTGGAACCTAATGGGTTAATCCTCCACATTGTGTAAAAAGACTGTTTAATCCTGTCTTCTCTGATCCTCCCCTTCTTTTACTGTCTCCAATTCATCTGCTCACAGAACAGAGCCTTAGCACTCTACACATGCTCAGTTTGGTGAGTATTGCTAGTGGGGTTTTTTTGGAGGGGGGAGGGTGCATGTGATCAGCAAAGGGCCAATCAGCACTGTCCAGACAGAAAGTCAGGGGTCATGCAGCCCAATAGGAAAGTCAGAGGAGAATGAAAACTCCCCCTACAAGCTTTAACCAGTGCTTGGCCAGACACTGATAGAAGTCACAAGACTGTTATATACCGTTAATGAGAAAAGTTATTTAGCAGTTTATATTTGGGTCTTGCTAAATTGGCCAAATTTCGATCCATCTATGGCCAGCTTAATTTACTGTAGGGTTACTCTGGAGGATCAGCATGGTCACTGTGGACTCTTGTAAGGACTACAGAACCTCTATAGCTCTCCTTAGCTCCATAACATGGGGGAGGAGGATGTTCTGCAATTCACAGAAGTAAGCTGAGAAGGGCTGTTTGAGAGAAACTTGTACAGTACAGCACAGGATTTCTGGCTTATTAGTAGGATTTTTTCTTCTTGCACTTAACAGACATAAAGCATTTTTTCAATAAAAAGGCCCATGCACACTGGGCTTGGAAAAAAAAAAAAAAAAAAGGATTTAGGCCCAGGTTTACCCGAAGGGGAGTTCTGGCATTTACCACAGGTATTTCCACTCTACACTGATCAAAAATAAAATAAAAAATGTAGCAGCCTTTAAGTGTTACTAAACCCACAACAGTAAAACCAGTCTGTATATGCAGTAAAGCATGCTTGTTATACTCACTGTGGTACCTAAGGGGTAAAAAGGCTGTTTGATCCTGTCTTCTCTGATCCTCCCCTTCTTGCATGGTCTCCAAAACAGGTCTGGATAAGACAGTTACTGGAGTCCAGCTGCACATGCTCGGTGTGTATTGCTAGAGTTTTTTGTTTTTTTTTCCTTGGGAGAGCGCATGTGATCAGCACAGGGCCAATCAGCACTGTCAAGACAGAGGGTCGGGGGGTCCTACTGCCTGATAGGACAGCTAGTGCAGTATGAAATCTCGTCCTACAAGCTTTAACCAGACACTGATGAGCAAAGGTATTTAGCAGTTTATATTTACTAAAATAATTGCATTTCCATGTTCTGTGTATTGTGGGAGAGCAGATATAGTGAATGCAGGGTCCTGGGTTTAGTAACACTTTAAGAGACAGTATGGCCCATTTGCCTTTTACTGCAGTAAGTTGCATAAAGAGAAAGTCTCTAGATATTCATGGAGAAGATTTAATGCGTGTTTGATGTTGATTAGATTTTAAGGTATCCCATAAGATAGGGACTGTTCATCTGCTGATTTACAGCAAGGTAGATAAGGAGGACGCGATAGTCTCCGAGTCAGGCAGCTAGCTAGTTTTAGTATATAAGGGGAGTGCAGACCGAGGAGTGCTCCACCGGAGCCTAGAGACTACCACACCGGGCCCGAGACGGAGGAGGACTGAGGTATTCTGGTGGTGGAGGAGCTGATCCAAGGGAGGAAGGATAAGATAGGCTTGTCTAAATCTTACCTCTGGTAAGCTTATATCCAAAGGGGGGCTGGTCACGTGGTGATGCGGTGAAGGTGTAGCGACCCACGGATAGTGCACTCCAGAAGAATTAGAATTTTTTCCTCTTAACTGATGTCCCCTGCATGCAAGGAATTGTTCACAGAAAGACTTTAAGGCTGCGCAGTGGTTGCAATTCATTGCATATGTCAGATTTAAAATACCACTGATTGTATCTGTCAGGACTATTAATTTAGAGCATTTGATTCCATGTCACTGCATCGGATAATTTTTTTATATCATTATTGGAGTTAACACTTCAGATACAGAGGTTATTATATGCTTTGAGTGTAACAGACTATTTTAGCAGTATATGAGGTATCATATTCATTAATTTTATAATCTGACTAAGCGCTGTTAATACTTTCTTCTCCTAAGAGAGTATACTTTGTTTTTAGTTTTAGTATTCACTATAGAATAAGGTGTAAAAGCACCTCTATGTAAGCCTGTGTCTATGCACACAGACGTTTACAAGGGTATTAGAAGAGGAGCGTTTACAGGCAGGGGGGAAAAAAAAACACTAATGGCGCATTCAGCAGAGGAGCTGAGGAGCAGAAATACCACAGAAAGCTCCTAAATGCTGGATGTATCTAGCTCTTGAATAAATTCCGATAGCAAGAATAAATTAATATTCCGGCCAGCAGAATGCATTAATCCTCAAATGCTATATGCGCCAAAATGTATTTGCAATACACGGTTTTTACTGCGTTTTTTAAGCAGCTTTTTCCTGACAGGAGTTCTGGCATTCAGAGGGGCTAAAAGAGACGCCCCATGTGCATGAGGCTAGACAGTAATGAGCCACATTGCTTGTGCATATACGAACTATGCCATTTTAAACTACTTTGTGTCCACAATCACTTTTTGCATTTTTCATGCACAAAATATGTATTTTTGGTGAGAAAATCCCAAATAATTATTTGTTTTCTGAAAGCAGAAGCCCTGTAATCTCTCTCTCTCTATATATATATATATATATATATATATATATATATATATATATATATATACATACATACATATATATATACACACACACACACACACACACACACACACACACAAACTTTGGGTGGGTTACTGCCTTTTCTTTATCCTTGCTGTTAAGCTGGAATAGTGTCAAGGTGGACTCCCTGTTCTCCACCAATATCCATTGAAACATAAACGAAGGGACACGTTCTCCAATGCAAATATACTTTACTGAATCTTCAGGTCATCAAACTCGTCGGATCATATACATCAATGGCAGCTATTGTATATAGTTGCGAACATCCCTGCTCTTCCTCAGGCTGTATTTTTTTTGTTTTTTTTTAGGGAAAAAAATTAATTTGCATGTATTTTAGTGCACACAAACACAAAATCATAACCAATCTTTTTGGTAAAATAAAAAAAGATGGGGTTGCGTCGAGTGAACAGATACCAAATTTTCCCTATTTACCGTTATTGCCATCATAAGGGGCTAAACAAGCCCCTGATGTGAGATCATGGGCAGGTGACAAATGTCTGATGGCCCTAAAAGGCTGGGTTCACATTGGTGTGACGCGGGGACCCTGCGAATCCACTGTGGGTTCCCGCATCGCACCTGACTCGCAGGCAGTTCACACTACCCTATGCGAACCGCTGGGAGTGTCAAAGTTAACGACACCCCCAGATCAGTTTGCATATTGCAGTGCGAACTGTGAATTCAGACAGGAATCGGATCGCATGGGTTTGAACACGCATGCAATCAGATTCTGGTGCAGATCAAAAAAAGGGTCCTGCACGAGTTTGGTCCAAATGCGATGCAAATTCAGCCATACAATCTTATGGCTGAATTCGCATTGCATGTGATTTGCACAGCAGTGTGGTGCGAATCACATGTGATGTCTGACATCGCAGCAGTGGGAACCGACTCTTAAGCCCATTAGACCCCTGATATCTCCCCTGTAACCACAGGACTGTTTAAGTTGTTTACCTAGCCTTTCAGCAAGGACTATGACAGCTGTGGAACTGGAAATGCTCAGAGCTGAGGGCTTCCACATTCACTGATCACAGAGCAGATGGGAGGGAATGGATGTTTCTTGATCTGTTTCCACTCTCCATCCTGAAATCATTTACTGTGGTCCTGAGCTACCTGGAGGAATAAGAGTCCTGGCACATTCAGGTTGCATTCATACCTGAGCGTCTCGTTTTTAAAGCAGAGTTCCACCCAAAAATGGAACTTCCGCTAAGAGAGGTGACACCCTGACATGTCACATTTAGCGTGTCATTTTTTTGGGGGGAGGGGGAGCGGAGACCCTCTTTTTAGAGGGTCGCAGCTCCTACTTCCTCCCGGCGCACTGGAAGGAAGATCACCTCTCCCCCCTCCCTCTCAGCAATCATCTGGGACACGTCACAGGTCCCAGATGATTGCCCGGCCAGTAACGGCGCTCATGCGCAGTGGGTGCCTAGCCCCCACAGTTACAATGCTGGTGCTGCAGAAAGGAGGGGGAGATGAGCGGGGCTTAGTTCCCCCGCATTGCTGGACCCTGGGAGAGGTAAGTGTCCAATTATTAAAAGTCAACAATTTTTATTTATTTTTTTTTTTAAGCAGAACTCTGCTTTAAGCATTTTTTCGGGCATGTTTTTGGGTGTTTGTATGCGCTTTTTCTGAGCTTTGACATTTTATTTTATTTTTTAATAAGCCAAAAGAGAAAAATATCATCCGTTTTATCATTTGTAGCTGTGTTTTTCAGCATTTGCCTCCCTTTTTACTATTTATTAATTTTTTTACTATTTTTTTTTGTAAGGGGTTAAGGGTTACTTACTTATTATTTATTTTATTAGGTTAAGGATTAGGGGTTAAGGCTTAATATTAGGGGTTAATATTAGTGTTAGGATTAGGTGTACAGATTACGATTAAGGTTAATATATTTTGTTTTATTATTTATTTTATTTATGATTATTATGTATTTTTAATATTAATTTATTTTTATTAAAGTTATTGCATTTGAGCAGAAAACGTACAAGACGCTCAAAACAAGCATTTCCATGGATCAAAAAACGCACCAATCTGCCCGATTCGAGCTAGAAAAAAAGCTCCAGAACGGTTTTGAGCTTCAGGTAACTTGTAGCGGAGATGTACACCATCTCTATAGAGAAGAATCGTTTTTTTTCCCTCCTCCAACGTATCGGAGCTTTGAGCTTCAAGCTACAAAAACGCTGGGAGGTGTTAATGGGGGCTTAAGCCCAATATACAAGATTAGAATATTGTACAAAAAAAAAAAAAAATACAGATTTCGCAGCACTTGTACGATATTCTGATCATTAGTACACAGCTTTTGTCCACAATTTTTCTAAGGGACATACACAAAAAATATTTTCTCGTATGATACCAGATTGTACGATTTTCGTTTACTCAGTATAGTTTTCGTCTGAAAATACAATACAAATTACTATTACTTATTGTTGTACAAGAATTTTTGTACTTTAGTAACCTATTCGTTTTTGATATAAAACTAGTATGCAAAGAAAAAAAAAAAAAAAAAGAGGATCATTCGTCCAATAATCTCATTGTGTGTACTAGCCTTTAGTGCAATAAAAGCAATCAGGTGGCTCTGCAGCTGCCCAGATAATTTTTACTGAAGACAGTCACTGGAAAAAAAAAAAAAAAAAAAAATGATGACACCAAGCTCCCGACTGCTGCAGTGTGGGCTTGTTTTAACCATCTGAAGTCCAGACCGTTTATAAACATTCTACTGACAGCAAGAGGATAATTAATGATTCAGTCTGCATTTACGTATATTTTACATAAGCAAAGTACGTTATCAATATATGAATACACTGCCAAGTTGCCGACCTTATGCACTGCAGTAAACTACCAAGTTGTGATTGTGAAGTTTTCTAACTAAACGCATACCCATCTGCACAGGTTTGAAATTGCTCTGGGTTTATATTTAGCATGCAGCCCACAATGGTGATTCATATTTCCTCCCTGAAGATCATTTCAGCAATAGAACGGGCGAACAGCAGACTCTTTATAACTCTGGGGCCACTGTACACACTTTTACCCCCTTATATTTTTAAAAGATGGCTAGCTCTGCTCAGCAGTCGAGTTTACACTACTTTTGGAATCTGCTGGGCATTTGTTTTGACATAAAAACAGGAAGAGGAAATGGAGGAAAAAAAAAAAAAAAAAGACACCCATCATTATCAGTGAATAATTGCGTGTGTGATTACAACAAAATGTACAGACTGTACAATAAATCTATTTTTATTATCAGGATGACCGTGCTATAAAGTGTATAAATAAATAATAATAAATAATAAAAGGGAAAGGTTAGAAAACGCAGGTTTTTCTCACATAGGTGCTCAACCTGTGGCCCTCCAGCTGTTGCAATGAGGCATTGCAAGGCTGAAAATTACAAGCATGACTGGACTTTGAGTTCTGCAACAGCTGGAGGGCCACAGGTTGAGCACCCATGTTTTACAGCTATCCAGGGCTCTGTCAGGCAACAGCACCCCCCTCTGAAAAGCAATCCATGGTGGACAGCTTTTCAGAGGGCATTTGACAGGTGATGAGAAGGCCTGGTTCACACGTATGCATTTTGTAGTGCATTTTCAGTTTTGCAGAAACACACAACAGTCCATTTAACATAGTTTCCCATGGATGTAGTTCACATCTGTGTATTTTATGGAAGGGGCCAGGGGATTTTTTCTGGTTTTTGATTCCATAGACTTGGATCAAAAGCATGTATTGAAAAACGCAAACTTCACCTGCAATATGCAAACTACATACAGTAGGTGTGAACAAGGCCTCACTGTCTGCTTTAACCCCTAAAAGCCCACACTACAACAGTGAGCATTGAATGCACCTGCATTGTGGTTATAGTGCAGCCCCATTCACTTGGGTCATGTTTTGCAAGTGTTCGTACTCGTCAACCAACATGACAGGGAGTTTAAATGGTATGGCATCATGGCCACGACATTTATACACCCCCATTTCTTTCCTTTGCAGTTTAAGGGGGACTGGTTGGAAGGCAGTAAAAACATACCTCAACTCCCTGTTTTTAACCACCCCACAACTGCAAGTGTAAATGAAGCCACAGAGACATATCCTCTCACTTTTTGCTCTGGGGACATTTTGCCCAGCAGGAAGTGAGGGAAATTTTGCAAGAGGGAAACAAAGCTGACAGAGGTTATACGATTTTTTTATTTTAACTTTATGTGTGTTGCTGTTGGGAGAGATGTCCCCTCACTTTCTGTCCTAGGGGACAACCTTTTAACCAGACAGGAAGTGAAGGAAACTTTCCAATGCAGCCTGGCTGCAGTAAAACCTGACCAAAATTCTATTCCCTCCCCACCTTATCTACATCATGCTCTGGAAGAAAACAAGTCACACATCACATTGATTACATTTTTTGTGAGAACTTTATTGAAATGTCACAAGTTCTATTCACACAGTGATATGGCAGTTTGCATGGCAGTTAACCCTCTGCACTTGAGAAAAAAAAAAATTTGCTGCATGTAGCCCTATTTTTCAGTGCACACCACTACAATGCAGTGTGACGCATACACCATCCTGAATGCAGTTGTTATAAGTAGGCTGAAGAGTGCCTTTTAAGTTATCAGTATTCATTATTTTCTTTACCTACTGATGTTATTAAGCCGTTATGTGTTAATATACTGTCACATTACACGGCATGCAGTATGGGTAGTATAGAGCACTCTGACCTATCAGAAAATGGCCGCGAGCATATATTAAACAAATAGAGTGTCCGCAATCTTCAACAAAATTTCTGCGATGATGCTATAAAATGATTGACATCTCAGCCGTCCAATAGAATTCCCCCTGAGAAAGATACGTCATTTCCTGGTATCAACACGCGTTGGGGAGGGGACAGGACGGTGTGTGAGACAGTGGCAGTGTTCTCAGTGCAGGAGAGGGCACACCAGTACAGTGCTTTAACGATTGTTTGGCTTGTATAGAGCGGTGCGCTCTAGCACCTATAAAATGCGAGTACCCTATTATAGGGAAGATTGTGTTTTTTAATACATTTTTAAACAGTATCACACTATCCAGTTTCCTCTGTTTTCTATATGGATATTTGTGCAAGTAACCATCCAAGGATCTGAATGCTGACCATAAACCCAGAGGTAGTTTAAAAGCGTGATTTGACCGACCTTAGGTGCAAGGTCACATTCTCTAAGGTGAGTGCATACACCAAAGGGGCGCACAAGAGTGGACACAAGCACTTACTGTTTTATCATCTGTAATGAGAACCAGAAGAATGGATTAGTTATGAATGAACTTTACGTTGTGTTCCTGTGTAGACACATTAATGCACGATATATTTTGGCACAAGAGCACTTTAAACATGGTTCACTTTATTCTATATTGATTATTTTATGTTGGTGCACTTTACTTATTATAGAGAATTGTACAAGTTTACAGGTTATTACTGCAATTATCGCATAGGGTAGCATATTTTCTATCGCATATGATTGTAATATATGTACATAGAGTTGTGTAAGGTACACAGGCTGTCACTGGGAGTATCGCATATAATTGCAAATTTTAATCGCATAGGATTGCAATATTATGCATATTTATTAAGCGCATAAGAGGGTAATTATTATTTAGGTGTAGTTACGAGTACTAGTATTTAGTACGATAACCACAAGCTTACATTTGGATAGCGCAGAATTTTTCTGTTTAACTTTTTGGTTGGCACAAGCATATGGGACATGGTCAATGTTAGCAGTGGTCCTTTAATTTTATCATCTGGAGTTCCACATGGTAGCTCGCAAGATCCTATTTGTTTTTTTAGTATTGCTGCACAGCTTGAAGGGGTGGGGGGGTCAGCCTATCAGTACTCAGACCATACGCCGCACACTGCATCAAATTGGTCTGCATGGCTGTTGTCCCAGAAGGAAGCCTCTTTTAAAGATGATGCACAAGAAAGCCCGCAAACAGTTTGCTGCAGACAAGCAAACTAAGGACATGGATTACTGGAACCCTGCCCTGTGGCCTGATGAGGCCAAGATAAACTTATTTGGTTCAGATTGTGTTAAGCGGGTGTGGCGACAACCAGGTGAGGAGTACAAAGACAAGTATGTCTTGCCTACAGTCAAGCATTGTGGTGGGAGTGTCATGGCATGAGTGCTGCCGGCACTGGAGACCTACAGTTTCTTTGAGGGAACCATGAATTCCAACATGTACTGTGACATACTGAAGCAGAACACGAGCCCCTCCTTTCAGAGACTGGGCCGCAGGGCAGTATTCCAACATGATAACGACTCCAAACACACCTCCAAGATGACCACTGCATTGATAAAGAAGCTGAAGGTAAAAGGTGATGGACTGGCCAAGCATGTCTCCAGACCTAAACCCTATTGAGCATCTGTGGGGCATCCTCAAACGGAAGGTGGAGGAGTGCAAGGTCTCCAACATCCACAAGCTCCGTGATGTTGTCATGGAGGAGTGGAAGAGGAATTCAGTGGCAACCTGTGAAGCTCTGGTGAACTCCATGCCCAAGAGGGTTAAGGCAGTGCTGGAAAATATTGGTGGCCACACAAAATATTGACCCTTTGGGTCCAAATTGGACATTTTCACTTAGGGGTGTACTCACTTTTGTTGCAGTTGGTTTAGACACTAATGGCTGTGTATTGAGTTATTTTTAGGGCACAACAAATTTACACTGTTATACAAGCTGTACACTCACATTGTAGCAAAGTGTCATTTCTGCAGTGTTGTCACATGAAAAGATATAGCAAGATATTTAAAAAAATGTGAGGGGTGTACACACTTTTGTGAGATACTGTAAGGAAGGAGGCTTTTTGCCTTATCTTATTCTCAGACTGAGCTGAGCAAGACTGCCCAGTACAATCCTAGTGCACCCGGTTTGACTGAACCATTAACTACTTCAATACCGGACACTTTCACCCCCTTCCTGCCCGGCCAATTTTTAGCTTTCAGTGTTGTCGCACTTTGAAAGACAATTGCACGGTCATGCAACACTGTACCCAAATTAAATCATTTTTGAGACAGACAGAACTTCCTTTTGGTGGTATTTAATCACCACTGGGTATCTTTATTTTTTGCTAACACAAAAAGACTAAAGGCTGGGTTCACACGTATGCGAATTACACCGCATCCAATATGCAGGACATTTTAAAATATGTTCATTTGAATGAGGCTGGATCACATATGTGCACTGCATTCGCACTCCGCATTGCCCAAAAAACATGTGCATTTTCTGGGCATTGTGGTGTGAATTGCAGGCACATAATCTTTTATGGGAACTCTTCGCAGAGAAAACAGACCTGGAATTCTCACCGCACATGTGTGAATCCAGCCCAAAAGAAAATAATTTTGAAAAAAAAAAAGTTTTTCTCAGTTTCTGTTTTGCAAGTAAGTAATTTTTCTTCTTCACTGATGATCAGTGTAAACAATGTACTTACTGTGCCCTGTCAGATCATCTCTCCTATCCTCACACGCTGTTTCTGTGTAAGGAAAGGAGAGCTGATAGCCAGCAAGTCTGTTAACATGTGACCAGCTGTTACCATGTGACAGCTGGTCACACGGTAAAGGGCTGCTGTGATTGTCCCTTTACTCCGATCTGTGATCAGCTGTGTCCAAAGCACACAGCGAACCAAATTATGTGGCAACCGATGTGAGTGCAGGTCGGGAAGGGAGCTCGTGTATGCTCTAAACAATCATAGCAAACATCCAAAGTGTCCCGAAAAGCCACACGTCAAGACAGACCCCTGTGTAGTGGTGAGTGGCAGTCTCAGCCTGGACCCAGCGGTCACAGAGCTCGCCCCATGGGTGCCCCAGGGGATGCACGGAGAGACAACTATTAACTGGAGGCCCGCGCTGCAGCTGTCTTTCGACTCTAGCACGGGAAAAAAAAAGTGGTTAAAGTTTCCTCAGGGTCTTAACATAACAGCCTTCAAGTGGTGGCTCAACAAAGGGCTTTACAGAATAGGACACTTCCTTGGATCTCTTGGCCCACTCTCTAAAGCGTACTGTGTCAGTAACCTAGATATGCCAGCATCAGAATTCTTCATATTCTCCCAGATCTCAAACTTCTTACACAAACTGTGCAAAACACTTCCGAACGGGCCTCAAATAACTGTATATGAAATATGGTGTGGTCAAGCCAATGAGCGGGGGGGGGGGGGGAATCTCAGTGATTTAAAAAGCACTGTCTTCCGCGCAGTCCAAGACGCCTTACATGCTGGCCTTAGAGGACGACTTGTCCCAACACTGGAAACATGGCACAGGAATTTCTCCCAATCTTACAAAGGCACTCTCAATTCCAGCCTCATGGAAGCTAGTGTAAAGGTGGTAACTAGATGGTATCTAGTCCCTTCGAAACTGGCCAGAATATTTCATTCGGCGTCCCCCCTCTGTTTTTCAGGGATGTGACCTACGGGGCAATATGCTCCATATATGGTGGACTTGCCCCAGAATAAGCCAGTTCGCAAGATCTTTTCATGGATCAGTAAAATCATAACAATCTCTGTCCAAATCTCCCCCCTCATAGCGCTCCTTAATTTTCCAGTAAAAGAGGCCACAGGGATACACGACGCCTCATTTTTTTTTATCATCCTAGGAGCCAAGCTTACACTGGCAAAAGCTTGGAAAAAAAAGATCTGTTTCAACACTTCTAGCAAAAAGAAAGATCTCCTGGATTATGAACCAAGAGAAGATGGCAATTGTAATCCTGGATCTCTCTGATAAATTCAAACAAATTTGGAAGCCCTGGGCAACCTTTGTAGGAGTTACCCTTTAACAATGACCTCAAGAGTATCTTCTTCTAGCTCATTCTCTCTCCCCCCCCCCCCCCCCGTCAACTCCTTCTCTTCTCCTGCAACTCCTATTTCATTTCTTTCTTCCTCCTTCTTTCCCTTTCTCTTACTGTTCTCGGTTAGTTATTGAGCCTCGGCCTTTATCGCAATGGGCCTAGCCAAGGCCAGGGTCAATCATCACCTCAGTTCTGGTTACAACTTATATTTATATATTCAGAAGTTTCCTGTTGACCCAATACCCTGCTATAGGTCCCAATTTTACACATCAAGGTTTACTCAGTAGCCTCTTTTGTACCAGACTTGATGTATCTCTTTTGTTCAGGGGACATTTGACATGTTTAGTCACTCAATATTTTGGGTCTAGTTGAAGTTTTTTTTTTTTTTACTTACAAGAAAGAACTATTTCCAGACTCTCCTTGGGCAGGGGGTTCTGGAGGGTGGGGGGGCTTTGCCACAATGTGATCCTTATCAGGGTGGCGGAGCCTTCCCCTCCCTCCCCCCTGGTCAATTCACATGACAATGTCATTGTTTGCTGGACATTGAGAACGCACTGGACACCTGGAAACTCTGCCCAACTTGCACTGCAGGTTTTGCTTGATACATGTGTACATAATTTACATAACCCTTATTGACTTACTTGTTACACATAGGACCATGTTGGTTGAAGCAGGGCTACTAGCCCTCATTGTATCTTTGCTTAATGATGTTTTCTTTTCTTTTCAAAGTAAAATATATTGAAACTGAAAAAGTGGTTAAAGTAGAACAAATATATCTAGAGTAAGGAAAGGTTAAACCCCAGTCCTTTTTTTTTAACTACATTTCGAGTCTCATTATGGAGGTTTCCCCTTACTTCCTGTCCCATAGCCAAAGCAGAAGTGTGCCCCTGCTGGAAAGTTTCTCCTCTTTACCTGTTTCGGTAACAACCCAAAATTTGGCGTTTTCTTTCAATTTCGGTGATAATGATAAACATGGTGTATAGAAAAGGTGAATCTCACCAACGGCAATAAAAAAAAAAAAAAAAAAAAAAAAAAAAAAAAAACCCTTACTACTAGTTATACATTGGAACAAATGTACTGTAAACCCAATCACTAAGCCCGGGTTCACACTATACCGGGCTACGGATCGCACAGAAGCGATGTGCGTCCCTGTTCTCTGTTTCAGGGACGAATCAGGGCCGATTCTATGCCTGAATTCGGCCCTGAAACGGAGCCAAAGACGCACAGTGTTTTTGTGCAGTGCGCTCCGCAGCCGCCCCGGAGTTTTGGGAGCCAGTCACATTCTCCTACTATGCGAATTAGATGTGGGGAAACGTACATTTAATTTGCATAGGTGTGAACCTGGGCTAAAATCTCATGCAACTTAACAATTTGAAAAAAAGGATACAAAAAGTATAAAGGACTAATTTAACTTTATTTAATTGTACAAAAGCAAATAAATACTTGCAAAAATACTTGTCTAAAATAATGACTAAGTTCCAAAATCCCTCCTCCAGACAAATTTAATTAAAATTAAAACAAGAAGGTCTTAATAGAGCACCGGTGTCCATAGCAAATCCAGCCATACACATCAGTCACCCATCTCACACACACAATTCAATCTGATTGTTGTATATTCACTGCAGATTGGCCTGGTAACTCAATAGAGACAAAAGTCAATGTGATATAAATGAGATTAGCCAGCGGTGATTATGTATGGAGAGTTTGTGTGTTCCGCTCAGCATGTAACTTTCACTCAAAACTTGTAAAGCAGCAATGCATATGGATTTCAAAATCGCACAGATTGAAAAGCGCGGGTCATTGGTTGCTATGTAGGTATGGATCACAATTGATTAATCAGGGATGACATCGGTCAAAGGATATTCAGCAAATAACTTCCACTCAGACTTGTAAAGCAGCAATGCATATGGAATTAAAAATCGCACAATTTGAAAAGCGCAGGTCATTGGTTGCTATGCAAGTATGGATCACAATTGTGCTTTTCAAATTGTGCGATTTTGAAATCCATATGCATTGCTGCTTTACAAGTCTGAGTGGCAGTTATTTGCTGAACACCCTTTGACTGATACTATCCTTGATTAATCAATTGTGATCCATACTAACATAGCAACCAATGACCTGCGTTTTTCAATCTATGCGATTTTGAAATCCATATGCATTGCTCCTTTACAAGTGTGAGTGGAAGTTATTTGCTGAACATCCTTTGACCGATGTTATTCCTGATCAATTGTGATCCATATCTACATAGTAACCAATGACCTGCGCTTTCCAAACTGTGCGATTTTGAAATCCATATACATTGTTGCTTTACAAGTCTGAGTGGAAGTTACTTGCTGAACATCCTTTGACCGATGTCACCCCTGATTAATCAACTGTGATCCATACCTACATAGCAACCAATGACCTGCGCTTTTCAATCTGTGCGATTTTGAAATCCATATGCATTGCTGCTTTACAAGTTTTGAGTGAAAGTTACATGCTGAGCGGAACACACGAACTCTCCATACATAATCACTGCTGGCTAATCTCATTTATATCACAGTGACTTTTGTCTCTATTGAGTTACCAGGCCAATCTGCAGTGAATATACAACAATCAGATTGAACCGTGTGTGTGAGATGGGTGACTGATGTGTATGGCTGGATTTGCTATGGACACCGGTGTTCCATTAAGACCTTCTTGTTTTAATTTTAATGAAATGTGTCTGGAGGAGGGATTTGGGAACGTATTAATTATTTTAGACAAGTATTTTTGCAAGTATTTATTTGTTTTTGTACAATTAAATAAAGTTAAATTAGTCCTTTATACTTTTTGTATCCTTTCTGAAGAATACCTTTTGGGACCTTTTGTCCCTATCTTTTTTGAAGCTAACTGAATGACCTTTGTCGACACCCTCTTGAAAAAATTCCAAAAATTGAAGGAACATCATGAGTTAATCTTTGATTTTCAGATAATCATGAGTTAAATTTCTTCAAAACCTTGGACTATATGGCTCTAGTGACTGGTTTTCTGCAATTTACCAGGGTCTTGACTACTTTGTCAGAGAACCCCTGGGCGATTAGTACCTTTTCTTCAGATACCAGGCCGTCAAGCTTAAGGAAACCACCTGTGGGTGCGACACTGGACCCTGCGATAATAAGTCTTCTCTTTTTGGAAGACTCAGTGGAGGCTCTGAGACCAGAGTCTGTAACAGGGAAAACCATGCCTCTTGGGCCAGAAAGGGGCTATTATTAGGATAAGATCTGTTTCTTCTAGAAGAAACTTCCGGAGGACTTCCGGAATTAGCCTGATCAGCGGGAAGGCATAACAAAGGCTGAATGGCCACAGATTTGCCAGAGCATCAATCCCCAATGATGGATCCACTGGGTTCAGAGAAAAGAACTTCTCTGTCTTGCGAATGTTCTGATCTGTGAACATGTCCGCTTCGGGACATCCCCATCCGTCGGTAAGACCTGCAAAGATTTCGGGATGAAGGGACCAATTGTCTTGACATACATGGTAGCAGCTGAGAAAATCTGCCAGACAGTTTTGTGTCCCCTTCAGGTGCACTGCTGTAATTGAGGCAAGATTCCCTTCTGCCCATAATAAAGTCTTCTGGGCGACAGATTGAAGTATCCGACTCCTCGTACCTCCCTGTTTGTTGAGATACGCAACCGTAGCGATATTGTCGAATAGAATCTGGGAGACTGTGACCCCGCATTTCCTTCTGAAATGCCTGCAAGGCTCTCTGAACCGCTAGAAGTTCTCTCTGATTCGACAAAGCTCTTGCTTCCCTTGAGGACCATTCTCCCTGTGCCATTGTGCTGCTGAGGTGGGCTCCCCATCCCCAGGAACTCACACCCGTTGTGATTCTCTGGGATATAGGAATGGACCAAGGTAGACCTCTTGTTAGGTGCAGGTGTGTCCTCCACCACCACAAGCTTCTTTTTACCCTGGAGGGTAACAAGACCCTTGATTCCAGGGAACTTGTGTCTCTGTTCCAGTTCCTTAGTAGAAACAGCTGTAATGGGCATTGATGAAATCTTGCCCATGGCACTGCGGGAAAGCAAGAGGTCATCGGACCCACTGCTCTTGAAACCTCTTTCAGCGAGACCGACTGATTAGCCTGTAAGGCTGACATTGTTCGCGTCATTTTTGAGTCCTTTTCCTGCGGGAGAAAAACTTTTTGGTCTACTGAGCAAAATCCATACCCCAGATATATCACTTTCTGGACCGGAATCAAGGAAGACTTCTCTTTATTAACCAGTCTAGAGATTGAAGGAAGTCCTGTACAGTTTGCAGATCCGCTAATAACTTCTGGTATGACTCCGCCATCACTAGGAGGTCATCCAGGTAAGGGAGAATAGTTATCGCCTTTAACCTTAGTGGAGCCAGCGCCTCCCCCAACACCTTTGTAAAAAAGCGTGGGGCTGAGGACAGACCGAAGGGGAGGGCTTGAAATTGAAAGTGCCGAATCTCTGTTCCCATCTTGACTGCTAGTCTCAAGGATCTTTGGAAGGCTGGATGGATAGGGATGTGCAGATAGGCATCCCTCAAATCCAAAGTAGCCATGAAGCAGTTTGGGTAAAGCAGGTTTTTGATTGAGAACACAGTCTCCATACGAAAGTGCTTGTATCTAATCAAACAGTTTAGAGACTGGAGGTTCAGGATAAGCTGATATTTTCCGGACGGCTTTCTGATGACAAATATATGGGAATAAAATCCCTTGCCCTGATACAACCGGGGAACCGGAATCAGGACCTTTCGATCTAACAAGTCTCCAATTTGGAGACCCAGGGCCCTCGCTTTTACCCGATCTTGGGGAGGGAAGGTGAACAATAATCACTTTGGTGGCTGGCAAGAAAATTCCAGCCTGTACCCATTGGTCACTAGGTCCAGGATGAATGGACTTGAGGTGACTGCTGCCCACTGTGTGAGAAAAGCCCTCACTCTTCCTCCCACTGGGAGACATGAGTCACTGTGGCCTGGCGGGTTGTTGAGGAGGGTTAAACAAGATGCCCCCCTCTACCTCTGCCCTGTCCAATTTTTTGTGGGCCTACTGTTTCTTTCTCTAAGACCTTGCTGCCTACTTTGGCCACGAAAAAAAATTTCTGGCTTGTCAGCTTTTTCTTAATCTCTGGAAAGTCCTTTTTTCTATTGGCCATGCATTCCAGCATCTCTTGCAGACCTGGGCCAAAAAATGATCACCTGTTAAAGGGAAGACCACATAGACGCAACTTTGAGGCAGCGTCGCCTGACCAGGTTTTAAGCCATAGGTTTCTTCTGACCGAATTCACTAATGCCGAGTTCCTAGCTGTCATCATTACTGACTCAGAATCTGCTCTCTAGTGGTACCTGCCAACAAGTGTGTTTGTATTTGTGTCAACCATACTTCCAAATTGCTGGTTACACAAGTGGAGGCCAGAGCTGGTTTAAGATTCCCAATGGCTGAGTCCCAGGCTCTGTGAAGAAGGATAACTCCTCTTATCCATTGTATTTCTAAGCCTGCCCATATCGTCAAATGCTAGGTCCGAAACTTTTGAAAGAGGTGCGTCTAATTTAGGATTTTTGTTCCATGGCTGCGCTGTGTTCTCTTCAAATGGAAACAGCCTTTTAAGGTTACCGGAAAAGAAAGGTTTTCTCTGGATTTTCCAGCTCCAGCTTAATAGTATCAAGAAGGGAACTATGCACGAGAGAAACTCTAGCCTTTTTCTTATGCAAACCTTTGTACATAAGGTCATGTTTAGACAATTGTACCTTCTCCTCTTCTATATCAAGTGTCGTATAGAAAGTAGATTAATAAGTCATATACATCTTCCAATGATAACTTGTACCTTGAGCGCCCTGCAGATTCTTTATCCCTGGGCCCTGTATCTGACCCCAATTCTTCCGGAGAAGACAGGGCAGATCCGGCTTCAACCTCAGAGTCTTCACTCTCCGCACTCTGTTGTGGAGCGCTAGGACCGGCTGAAGTCCTAACTGGAGATGGACCCTCTGAGGGAACTTGAATCTTGTCAATTAGAGTTTTAAACAAGCTAAACGTAGACGTAAGCTCATCTCTCATTTTCTGACTGGAGACTACCGGGTCATCCTTAACTAGGCTGTCTATACAGGTGCGACAAACTGCTTTGCTCCATGAGGAGCTCAATTTGTTTACGCAAACTGCACATTTCCTTTTTGGTGGCTGCGCTTGGGCCTTGTCCTGAGTCTTGGCTTGCAAGAGAAAAAATGACCCCAATAAATTTTACGCCACCTACACTCCATAATAAAATAACCCAAAGTGCAAGAAGAAAAAACGTCCTAAATAGCACCGCTCAGTGCCAAAGGAAAAAAACCTCTTTCAAAAGTTGATGTGACCTACATAAAACTTAATCTCCATAAACAAAACACAATAGCATTTATAATTAAGTCAGCAGCTGCTAAAAAAATATCGAAAATTAAAATAAAGATAAAAACAATAGCATTAAAAAGTCCAACGCATTTATGTCCTTAAAATGCCATAGCAGCGCTCATGTCAGTTCATCCTCATGTGACAAGCTTTTATATGATTCCACATATAAGAAAAAACGATGAAGTGACTTCTTTAAGCGAGTGAAGCTTTTGTTACGGTGATCCTAGTTGTTGTCACTAGTGCACCACATACCCAGAACACCACCACGCGAGTAAGACTCCCCTTAGGGTATACACTCACCTAGGGTTGGGAGAAAAAAAAAAAAATCTTCTATTCTCTAAAAAAAAAAAAAAAAAAAAAAAAACTCGATTCACGATTCGAATCAAGGTTATTTTTTTTTTCTTTGGAAACCGCGCCGGTCCTGAGGCGCTGCGGGCATGAGCTTTTAGGCGAGGCCGCGGCTTCGGCCTAGTCCGCGGTGTCCGGCCGAAGCCGCGAACTAGGCAGAAGTCGCGGCCTCGCCTAAAAACTCATGCCCGCAGCGCCTCAGGACCAACGCGATGAAAAAAAAAAAAAAAATCCAAAAAAATCGATTTGCTTAAATTTTGAATCGATTTGACCTCTCAACTCGATTCAAGATTTAAATCAATTTTTTCCCCAGCCCTACACTCACCAGATATTACTATTTCATGCGCCTTATGGTAAACTTTTGTTGTCACTTCTAAGGCATCCGCCAAGTCTGTAAGGATTCTGTTAGGATGGCGGTATGGATGGCTCCAATACAGCAGGATCATATGAAAAAACAAAATTGTCACATAGCATAATCCTGGTTATCAAAATGTTATTGTAGCCAATAACCCCCCATACATAATCTATTTACTGGCTTGTTAAAACAATAGAGCAGTATAAAGGTAAAATGTAGCGTGTACCGATCGTTCCTCCCCGTACACATAACATAACAGTCCGACAACAGGTATTGATAGCCGAGTGACGGAAATCCAACATACCTTTGCTAATTGTAGCAATATAAGAATGCCGCCATTCTGCATAGACAAATAAATATAAATACATGTCTGCCAAAGCTGTAATATCCGGCTGCTAAGTCAAAAGCAAGCCGGAAAAAAAAAAATTTCCAAAAGACGGCTAAAATACATTAGGTATACCTTTTCATATATGCACTAATAAGGAAAAAAAAAGAAATTAAGAGGATTAAAATAATTTTAAAATTAATCTATTAAAAGATATATGTATATTTTTGGAAAGACGTTCTGCAATGGAACATCCAGAAGAAACCCAAAGGAAAATCTTCTGAAGATTCCACAGAAGAACATCTTCCCATTGTATCTAACTATTTTAAAAATCATGGTGTCAATCTGCATCAAAAATGCATCACCTGGATCTGAACATCATATGTATACAATAGAGATTTCATAATGGAAAGTTGATACTCATTTATGAGTCACTGATAAAACAATATCCAACTCGATGTTTAACCCTTTGGGTGAGAGAGTATCTGTGAGAAATACCCAATGAGTTTCTCGTTTTGATAGATCCCTAATGATGTTGGAGTCTCTCCAGACGGGTTTTAGGCACTCCACCCCAAAATTTTAAGCCTGAAGGATCCTGATTATGTTTTAGCTTAAAATGCAGGGAGACATTGTGATCCTTGAATCCAATTTTTATGTTCTGAAGATATTCAGCTATTTCACTTTTAAAGATCTTTTTGTACATCCTATGTACATAAGGCCACATGGACATTCTAGGGCATAGACCACATGTGTGGTATTACAGGTGATGAATTGCCTAATGTCAAAGGTCTTTTTATTGGAGGTTGACATGAAACTTCCCTGCAAGCTCTACACCTTCTGCATGCAAAAAAAACATCCCTATCCCAAAAGGAGGGAGGTCTGGTGGGAGGGTCCAATACTTTTTTAATAACCCTATCACCAAAGTTGGGTGCTTTTCTGTAGATAAATTTGGGAAAAGGAGGGAGTACAGTGTTGATTTTTTTATCTAAGAGTAATACATGCCAGTTTTCTTTAAAAATGGATTCCACTTCTCTAAACTGAGTGAAACCCCGAAATAAAGCCCAACTCTTGACTGTGATTCTGTTTGTTTGGGGCTGTATCCCTTAGACCAGGGGTCTTAAACTGGTGGCCCTCCAGCTGTTGTGAAACTACAAGTACCATAAGGCATTGCAAGGCTGACAGTTACAAGCATGACTCCCACAGGCAGAGGCATGATGGGACTTGTAGTTTCGCAACAGCTGGGGGGCCGCCAGTTTGAGACCCCTGCCTTATGCCGTGTACATACGAGTGGAATGTCCGACAGAAAAAGTCCGGACGGGAGCTTTTCATCGTATATATTCCGATTGTGTGTATGCCCCATCAGACTTTTTACGTCGAAAATTCTGACGGACCTAGAAAGAGAACATGTTCTAAATTTTTCCGACTGAACCAATTCCTATTAAGGAAAACCGCTAGTCTGTATACTGTTCCAAAAACGACGCATGCTCTGAAGTAAGTACGAGACAGAAGCTATTGGCTACTGAACTTCCGTTTTTCAGTCCCGTCCTACGTGTTGTACATCACCGCGTTTTGGACGGTCAGAATTTGGTGTGACCATGTGTATGCAAGACAGCTTGAGTGGAATTCCGTCGGAAAAACCTTCAGAGTTCATTCTGATGGGAAAAACCGGTCGTGTGTGTACAGAGCATAAGACAATCCTCTCTGGGAATTATTAGTACCTCCTCCACTATGTTATATAGGAACTGTGTGTTATAACCTCTAGCCTCAAACCTGTCTGTCAGTAACTTTGACTGGGAAATAAAGTTGTTAGTCTGAGAGCAATCTCTTTTCACTCTCATAATCTGACCCTTGGGAATGTTCTTTAACCAGAGTGGATGATGCGCACTCTGTATTGGAAGGTAACTGTTGTGTGGAAGGTCATTTCTCTGACTAAAAGCCCAATTCAGGGCCAAAAGTTCATCATCATGCTATATTATTGTATAGAGAGATGATACATCAGCAGTTACAAGCAATACCTCGCCTTTACCTGCTAAATCTACATTCTGTAAAGAATTCAAAACGTTTTTGGTGTCCTTCAGATAAGACCTGGTCGTAACAACACTTTTTTGGAGGAACTGGTTGAGATATTGTCCCATTCTGGACGCTATTAACAATAGGCCTGGCTGGTGGGCGTGTAGAGTCTTTGTGTATTTTTGGAAGTGTGTAGAGCGTCGGTATAGGACTGTTGCTAGGTACTAAGTATTTCCTTTCCTTGTTGAATAAAACACCAGTTTGTTACCCCGTACAGACCAGTATTTCCAGCTCATCTCTGTATTCAGAGGTTGGATCCCTATCTAATTTTCTATAGGTGTCAGAATCAGAAAGCATTTCTGAAATTTGGCCATAGTAGATGAGGTAACTCAAACCAATTCTCGATAAATCATTCCACTCCCATTAGAAGAGGTAAGAGTCAGGGAAGAGGGCCAAAGGGAAGGAGTGGCCAAATGAGAAATTTCCATCATTCGCCCTATTCAATCCCGACACATAATAAGTTTGTACCAATGTGGGAATATCAGGACAGGAACAAAATTTCCACCTCCCTGTTATTTTTTTAGGGAGAGGAAGAGGTGGCCAAAGGAGCGGACGAGGTTATCCACCTCACAGAGGGTGACCTCCCATACACCCCCAACCAACACCTTATTACAGGGAGCAACAGTGGAAAGAACAATTCCACTGGGAGAGAGACCATGTACAACAACAAGGCCCAAGGAAGGAAGATCACGGGGTTGTAGGACCGGAAGAAGGATCCAAAAAAAAAAAAAAAAAAAACACGGAGGTAAGTGGATTAGTGGATTAGGAGGGATATACAATCTAAGTGACGTGATCATGACACATAAAGAAATGAATATACTGAATTTAGGCTTAAAATCTGGCCTGAAAAGGCCCATTAGCAAATTTGACATATGCATAGAATGTACATAAGTACATGAGGAAGCTTAACATTAAATATTTTTTGGGTAACAACCCGAATCCAGTACATGCCAATAGCCACTCTTCAGGGATAATAGATAGTGGCTTAAAAGACAAGTCTCTGTTTAACCCCTTGAATGCAGCTAAACTGGAAGTCTTTAAGGGACTGGTCCTTCATGACCTTGACCGTCTGACTCCCAAAAAGAATGTAAATATTAGACATATGCAGGAAGGAATCGAAATGTTGGAAAAAAGAAAGGAGATAATTAAAAAGCAGCCAGGCAAAGAAGGAGTGGTTATTTTTTAGTAGGATTTCTACCATGGCCAAATTTCAGAAACCTATAGAAAATTAGATAGGGATCCAACCTCTGAATACAGAGATGAGCTGGAAATACTGGTCGATACGGGGTACCGAGCTGGTGTTTTAGCCAACAAGGAAAGGAAATACTTGGTACCTAGCAGCAGTTGTATAACGACGATCTACACCCTTCCAAAAATACACAAAGCCTCTACATGCCCACCAGCCAGGCCTATTGTTAATAGCATTGGTGCAGTGTCATCCAGAATGGGACAATATCTGGACCAGTTCCTCCAAAAAAGTGTTGTTCAGACCAGGTCTTATCTGAAGGACACCAAAAACTTTTTGAATTCTTTACAGAATGTAGATTTAGCAGGTAAAGACGAGGTATTGCTCGTAACTGCTGATGTGTCATCTCTCTATACAATAATACAGCATGATGATGAACTTTTGGCCCTGAATTGGGCTTTTAGTCAGAGAAATGACCTTCCACACAACCAAAATTTTTTTTGAGAAACGTTCTAGACTTTTGCTTATGCCACAATTATTTCTGGTACAGGAATAATTTTTTCTCCCAACAAAGAGGTGTTGCCATGGGCGCGAAATTCTCGCTCAGTAATGCAAACCTTTTCCTGGGAGAATGGGAAGATAAGGTCCTCTTTAACCACTTGCCGAACAGCCGTTACAGTTTTACTGCGGCAGAATGGCACAGCTGGGCAAAACGACGTTACCTTACGTCGATCGTGACAGAGCGAGAACTGGGATCTGTGTGTGTAAACACACAGATCCGGTTCTTTCAGGGGAGAGGAGACAGATCGTGTGTTCATACTATGTATGAACACCGATCTCTCTCTCCTCCTAGACAGTCCCATCCCCCACAGTTAGAAACACACATTGCAAACACAGTTAACCCCTTGATCGCCCCCTAGTGTTAACCCCTTCCCTGCCAGTGATATTTACACAGTAATCATGCATTTTTATAGCACTGATCGCTGTATAATTGTTAATGGTTTCAAAAATGTGTCAGCAGTGTCCGATGTGTCCGCCATAGTGTCGCAGTCCCAAAAAAAAAAAAAAAAAGGATCGCAGATCACCGCCATTAATAATACATTTTTTATAATAATAATAATATTAATAACAATAATATTATTATTAATAATGCCATTAATCTATCCCCTATTTTGTAGGCGCTATAACTTTTGCGCAAACCAATCAATATACGCTTATTGCAATTTTTTAAACAAAAATGTGGAAGAATACATATCGGCCTAAACTGAGGAAAAAAAAATTTTTTTGATAAAATATGTGGGATATTATAGCAAAAAGTAAAAGATATTATGTTTTTTTCAAAATCGTCGCTCTTCTTTTGTTTATAGCGCAAAAAATAAAAACCGCAGAGGCAATCAAATACCACCAAAAGAAAGCTCTATTTGTGGGGAAAAAAAAGATGACAATTTTGTTTGGATACAACGTCGCACGACAGTGCAACTGTCAGTTAAATCGAGAGTGCTGAATCGCAAAAATGGCCTGGTCATTGAGCAGCCAAATCTTCCAGGGCTGAATCGGTTAATGCAAAAAGAGAAGAATGTGGTCACAGAAAGAAAGATGACGTCACAATCCCCGGAAGTGACCCCGCCGGGTACTTCCTGTGTTCACACGCGCGGCTTCCTCTCTTCCCTTGCACACTCCAGCCACACAGTTTAACAGAGAGAGAACAGTCGACTGCCGCCATGTGGCTCACAGACCGGAGCTCCGACGTACACTGCGGTGCTGACATTCCACATGCACTGAGAAGCAGGGACAGCAGCCACAAGCCTACTCCCCTGGTGGATGTGCCACTCTCGGACCTAAGAAGGTGGTAATAATACCACCCCAAAATGCCACAGGAGCCATGCTCATGAGACCTAGGGGAACCAGTTCCAGGAAACATGTTACCGCCCGTCCCGAGGAAACACTGATACTGACATGGGGCCCGGAGGACAGCCCTTTTATCTGATAGGGGTTAACGTGTTTCCTGTCCTGGTACGAGGAGCCCTAGGTCTCATGGGCTGTCCTGGAAGACACCCCTCCCACTATCCAAAGCTAAAAATAAAAACTAGTAAAACTTTTACTACTAGTTATACATTGAAACAAATGTACTATAAACCCAATCACTAAAATCTCATGCAACTTAATTAGAAAATTCATGTTCAAGCTTTTAAAACCTGCAGCTTATGTTAAAATAACTGTCAATCCTGCCATGAAGGTCCTGGGTGTGGCACATCCTGTTGAAGGATAACACTGTTCCTGTCTCCCAATTATTCTCCTGCAATGTCACTATCAGTGGAGACTAGAAGCAGCTGTGCAGCCATTGTAATCATTCGAAAGTGGAACCTGCACAACAATGAGCAGCAGCACCCACTGAAGTGTATGTAGACAAGATGTGATTATAAAGAGGCTAAAAAGGAGATCGGCAACACTAAGCCCCGGTTCACACAGGGGCGACTTGTCAGGCGACTTAGCCGCCTGACAAGTCGCGTCCCGTTCTGTACTACAGAACCGTTCTAATAGGAGCAACTCAAGTCCCTCCGACTTAAAAAAAGGTTCCTGTATTTTTGGGGCGACTTCAGGCGACTTGCATTGACTTCTATACAGAAGTCGTTTTGCAAGTCGCCGCTGAAGTCGTGTGCAGGTTGCCTCTGTGAGTCGGCCTGCAACTCGTGTTGCCCCTGTGTGAACCGGCAGTTAAGCTGACTATAAACATAGATTTTTTTTTCCCTTTCAGCCTGCAGGGTGAACAGAAAGCTCCAACTACAATGCACAGCGTGGGATGGACACTTGTCCCACACGGCCATTGTATTTTGACAGCTCCAGGGGCTGCCTGTCAAAATAACACAAATGGGGGAAAAAAAACCTGACCATTACAGGTCAGCGGTAAATGAGTTGTCTGAACCCTCTAATTGTCATTTTTGTTGGTCTGTTAAAAGAAGAGGCAAGTTAACCACAGGATAAACCAGTAAAAAAACAGGTTACAGGTTAGACCGACCAGAAAAACAAGTGCTATATTAATTAAAGGATAAGTTCACCTTTTGTAACATGGTACATCCATATTCAGAGTGTTACATGTTACAGATGCACCGGATCCCGCTCCCCCCCAGATCTCCCATTTTGACAACTAGCGAGGGGGGGGGGGGGGGGGGGGGGGTCTACTCCCCACCGCTAAATGTCACAATCTATAAAATAAAAAAAAAAAAATGAAGACATGCATGTGCGGGGCTCTGCCCGCCACACTACATCAACCATATACAGTGTTCTGTGAATGGGAAACTTTGCGAATGTTAGTTTATTATTCTTATTGAGCTTCCTGTCACAGTGTAACTGCCTGCTCATATTGTAGGTAGGGCCAGGAAGATACCCAGTCTGCAGAACCGTGGCATTACATCAGAGGGATTCTGATCGGTCAGCACTGGCATGTGACTGCTTTGACCAATAGCAATCACACTGATCCATCCCGGCATCCCTAAAGGGGAAAAAGGGGAAGACGACTATGACTTTCAAATCCCCAGACCGCTGCACTGGCCGCATGGGTAGTGAAAGCTAATCATCCACATGCAGTGTGGACTGGGGGGAGTGGAGAGTGTCAGGTGTTAGTTCACCTTTTTTAGAAGGTGAACTTACAGTATACTTTAAAGTATACTGTTGACTGTAGTTTCAAACTTAAAAATCAGGCACTGGGGTCCAGTGCTGTCCTCCACAGCCCATTCTTCTTCAGCTCATTCATCTTCGAAACAGGAGTCAGCTGTCGCTTCCTGGCTTTCCACTGGGCAGCGCTTTGTAAATGGTCCTGCAGCTTGCAGGGCCTTGCAACATGTCCCTGATTGCTGTGGGAGGGGGCAAAGGGACATCATCCTTGCCAAGTGGGAGCAGGTACCAATAAAAATTGCACCCCCTAAAAAAAAAAAAAAAAAAAAACAGGGGGTGGGGGGCACGAGGGAAGGGAGCAAACCATTGGTGCTTCACTTTTTAAATGAAGTTCCAATTTAAGGTCTGCTAACCGGCAACATATTTCATTTTTGTTTTTTGTTTTAGATATACTAAGTAGAACGGCAAAATGTTTTTTTTTTAACAGCAATAGTAAGAGAGGGTTATGCAATTTATGTCTCATTAGGGAGATTCCCATTTACTTTTATGTCCTATAGCCGAAGCTAGGAACTAGGAAATCCCTCAAAAGGGTCACCAGAATTAGTGTCCCCATTGGAGGATTTCCCCTTATTACTGTTCTGGTGACAGCTTTTTGATTTTCTTTCACTATCACACTCAGTAAACAGGGTAAAAGAGAGGGTGACTTCCAAACAAGGACACATTCTCTAACCAAAACGAAACAAAAAAAAAAAAACACTCCACACATTTTGCCTTTAGAAATATATTAAAGCAGTATGAAGTCTAAAAGCTTACATTTATTTTATTGCAACATACCAATTGATAAACTGCGGCTTTAAATGAAGCTTAACTAGTCTCTACTGCACTATGATTTGTAAAGCACTGGGGCCCATAGACTGCTCTGTATATTCTATTATAAAAGGGGAACTAAAGCTGCTCATACACAAGTAGAAGCTCCTTCAAAATGTTTATTTTCAGGACATTCATTCTAGTGATTATACAGGGCCAAAGCGGTATTTGTTTTACACCATAATAGGAGAAAAATGGAAACAAACAAAATTCTAACAATTAATGTGGCTCTCATTAAAGACACAATGGGGGTTATTTACGAAAGGCAAATCCACTTCGCACTACAAGTGCTCTTGGAAGTGCAGTCGCTGTAGATCTGAGGGGAAGATCTGAAATGAGGGGAAGCTCTGCTGATTTTATCATCCAATCATGTGCAAGCTAAAATGCTGTTCTACAGATCTACAGCGACTGCACTTCCAAGTACACTTGTAGGGCAAAGTGGATTTGCCTTTAGTACATTACCCCCATAGTACACATTAATGAAACCTGTTTAAAATGTCTGGAATGACATTCAAAAAACAGGTCTGAAGGATATATTATGGCCTTTCAAATTCCTTCCGTCAACAAAGAATGTTCTATGAACTTTCTACAAGCCTTTGTATGGCCAGCCCTAAATGACACTAAACAATAGCCTTCTTCTCTGAAAATAATCCATACACATTCACTACTTAAAGAGGAGCTTCAGTCAGGTAAGCAGGGTGGATAAAAATCAATGATGTATAAAAAAAAAAAAAAATTTTTTTTTTATTTTTATCAAAATGTATTTAAAAAAACGTTTTGGAGTAAAAATGTATCTAAAGATAGTTTTCTATTTAAGATACATTATTAAATTTAGTTTATTCAGCATGAAATGGAGCTTAGTATGTATATTCTGCTATTTTTACATTTTTGGTAAACTCATTCGATGAATCCAAGCTCTGCAAGCTGAACTACATTGATGCATTCGCATAATTTCACAGTAACCGTGAGATCAAACAAAGTTCAAGAATATTCCTTTATTCCCATTGTTTTGCAAATCTTTGTATGCCTACAAACTATATGATTGAATCGGTTCTGATATCGCTGTTTTACTAACCTGACAGCTTATTATTCTTAATAGGAAACCTTCATTTTGTTTGCAAATATTAAAGATTCTAACTACCAGCAAGAATGAGTCCTTACATTTAAAGAGCACCTGTCACTTCAGATCCATCATGGCATCGCCTGTTAGCAGGCATCCACTCACCTGCTGCCACCACGTCCCTCACCTTGTTGTGTCACTGCCGCATCATCAGCTGTCCCAATAAAGTGAATGGGACTGTCGGTGAGTCAACAGCGTGTCAGAGTAGGAGCCGCTGAGGGACAGAGATGACAGTTGCTCTTTAAAAAATTATGATTTAACCACTTCAGCCCCGGAAGAATTTACCCCCTTCCTGACCAGAGCACTTTTTGCGATTCGGCACTGTGTCGCTTTAACTGACAATTGCGCGGTCGTGCGACGTGGCTCCCAAACAAAATTGACGTCCTTTTTTTTTTCCCCCACAAATAGAGCTTTCTTTTGGTGGTATTTGATCACCTCTACGCTTTTTATTTTTTTGCGCTATAATAAATAACAAAAAAAGAGCAACAATTTTGAAAAAAAATGCATTATTTTTTACTTTTTGCTATAATAAATATCCCCCAAAAACATATAAAAAAAACATTTTTTTTCCTCAGTTTAGGCCGATACGTATTCTTCTACATATTTTTGGTAAAAAAAAAAAAAAATTGCAATAAGCGATTATTGATCGGTTTGCGCAAAAGTTATAGCGTTTACAAAATAGGGGATAGATTTATGGCATTTTTATTACTATATATTTTTTTTTTAAATGGCGGCGATCAGCAATTTTTTTTTCCCCGATCGCGGTCGCGGGTACAGGACCTGCGACCCGACTCACGGAGCTTGCCGCCGGCGGCGCGCGCCCGCTGGCCGCCTCTTAAAGGGGAATGTACAGGTACGTGATTCTGCCTGTATGAGCCCTTCTGCCGCAGTATATCCGCGTGATGCGGTCGGCAAGCGGTTAAATTGAGTTGATTTAAATCAAGCCTTTTTTACTAGTGATTAATGCCCCTTTTACACAGCAAGCCTGCTTGGATCCGTCTGTCTGTTTTTCAGGCGGATCCGAGCAGGCCATCCATTGACTCCTATGGGGAGACGGATGTCAGCGGAGAGGTGTCCGCTGACACCCATCTGCCATCTGATCTACTAAAATCAGATGTATGACAATACGTTCACCATTCGTCTGGGTGGATTGGATGAGATCTGATGAAAACAGACATGCTGTCCGTTTTCATCCGATCCCTCCATAGGAATCAGCGGCGCTCTGACAGGTCCTTCCCCGCTCAGTGAGCAGAGACGGACCTGTCATCCACCAGCTCAGCGGAGATCAACTGAGAGATATCCTGCAGAGCTGGCGGATTATTGCGCTGAGTGGATCCGCCTCATGTGAATGAGGCCTTATAGTGACTTGATTTAAATCAAATCCACCCTGCAGGTAAGTGGAAATTAAAAGTCAGCAGCTAGAAAAGCAGTAGCTACTGACTTTTAATAAACAGACACTTGCCTGTCTGGGGATCCAGTTCTGTCCTCACCTGAGCTGGTTTTTTCTATCAGTCTTTGGTCCCTGGCGCCAGGATCTTAACTGTGGGCAGCCGGCTGGGGAGGAGGAAGAGTGGAACTTCCCCTTTTGGGTTCCGCTTTAAATCAGTATTAAAACCCAAAAATGTAAATTTTAGCGCAGCTTAACAATCACTAGATGTGGTAGCTGCATTAGTTTTCTTCCGCTTCCCCCCCCCCTCCCTTTTTTCACCTGGTGATCTGGCCAGTAATACCCCCTGTATTAGAGAGACACTTCTCTGGAGAGATGAGCACTGGAGGCACAGCAGACAGCCGCATTGTCAGTCTGGGTTCACACTAGCTGTGGCTGCAGCTCAGAGCAGGGGGTCCGGTGTGTCCCTGTTCACTATTTCAGGTGCAAATTAGTTTCTGAATTTTTGCCCGAATTAGCACCTGAAACTGAGCCAGAGACACACAGGGCCCTTTTCCTGCTCTGCTGTCGCCCCTGAGCTGTGTAAACCTGCTCTATTGAGATCCGGTCACAGTCTCCTGTCATGCGAATTGGAAACCCACATCCAATTCGCATCTGCGTGAACCCAGCCTCAGTCCCCTTTCACACCAGTGGACTGGTGTGGACGGATGAGAAATACGTTCACAATCTGTCCGGCAGATCGGATCAAATGACAGTTGGTTGGAAACAGAAAGGCGATCCATTCCCATCCGGCCACCCCATAGAGAACAGCGGGCTGTATGCGTGTCCGCTCCGCAGAGCGTAGAGAACAGCGGGCTGTATGCGTGTCCGCTCCGCAGAGCGTAGAGAACAGCGGGCTGTATGCGTGTCCGCTCCGCAGAGCGTAGAGAACAGCGGGCTGTATGCGTGTCCGCTCCGCAGAGCGTAGAGAACAGCGGGCCGTATGCGTGTCCGCTCCGCAGAGCGTAGAGAACAGCGGGCCGTATGCGTGTCCGCTCCGCAGAGCGTAGAGAACAGCGGGCTGTATGCGTGTCCGCTCCGCAGAGCGTAGAGAACAGCGGGCCGTATGCGTGTCCGCTCCGCAGAGCGTAGAGAACAGCGGGCTGTATGCGTGTCCGCTCCGCAGAGCGTAGAGAACAGCGGGCTGTATGCGTGTCCGCTCCGCATAGCAGGGCAGACACAGACCTGTCGTCATCTGCCTCTGCTCAGTGAGGATCAGCAGACAGATCCCCCAATGAGCAAGTGGATCCACTTGACAGAGTCCGCCCTGTCTGAGAGGGGCCTTAAAATGTATTAGCAGATTTAAATACACTAACACATCAAAGCCAAACTCCAGCTCACACCTTATAAGCAGTTACAGCAAACTGTCTTTTTTTTTTTCCCCTTTTAGGATAAAAGGTTTATATAAAATAAAAGCTGATCATTGTAAGCTCCCCCTCTCAGTAGTAAACGGTTTGTCTCATCCATGTAACGGATACATTCTGCTGAGGAGCTTGTCTAGCTACAGACTTATTAGCTGGATTACCAGGTGAAAAATTAATAAAAGGAATCCTAAAAACGAATGTAGCCATCACATGTAATTGTAAGCTGCGATCTAATAAAATATAGTAAGCTGCGATCTAATAAAATATAGTAAGCTGCGATCTAATAAAATATAGTAAGCTGCGATCTAATAAAATAGCAAGCTGCGATCTAATAAAATATAGTAAGCTGCGATCTAATAAAGATTAGATGAGAGTTGGGTGCCTTCCCCTGTACTCCTCCATCACACACACATGATGCTGCTGTCTGCTCACACTAGTGTGGATGGAGCTGTCAGGAAATGTCTCCTATATACACAATGGGATGGTAATTTCCCTGTCCCCTAGGACTCCATATTCTATGAGCTCATCAGCTCTGTATTAAGGTCCAGCAAGGTGAATCAGTGTCCAGCACTAGAAGGGAAGGTCAGTATTACATATAACATGTATCCATATAAAGAATAAAGGAATCTTACCCCAGAACTCCTCCATAGAGGTGGTGTGCACATCCTCTAACACTCACCCAGCGCCTGTCTATGTGCTCTCCGCCGACACACACAACTCACTATAGCACAGCTCTCACTCACCCACCCACACACACTCTGCATCAGTGCATGGCAACTTCCTCGTAGCCCCGCCCACTGCTCCCCGTCCATCGGTGCCTGGCAACTTCCTCGTAGCCCCGCCCACCGCCGAACCCACACCTTGCTCAGGCGGCAAGACGTGTAGCTCACGTTGTGTGGTAGTCAGGGTGGGGAATCAGAGCGGCGCCCGAGACGCCAGGAACAAGTGGCTGATGTGGGCGACTCGCGCCACCTCATGGCTAACGCTGGGACTGCCACACTATAGCTAAGGACTGCGAGCTCGTATCACATACAGTCGATACAATTTTAATCTTTTTGGCTCTATACACCACCACAATGGATTTGAAATAAAACAAACAAGATGTGCTTTAACTGCAGACTTTCAGCTTTAATTTGAAGGTATTTATATCCAAATCAGGTGAACGGTGTAGGAATTACAACAGTTTGTATATGTGCCTCCCACTTTTTAAGGGACCAAAAGTAATGCGACAATTGGATGCTCAGCTGTTCCATGGCCAGGTGTGTGTTATTCCCTCATTATCCCATTTACAAGGTGCAGATAAAAGGTCCAGAGTTCATTTCAAGTGTGCTATTTGCATTTGGAATCTGTTGCTGTCAACTCTCAATATGGGATCCAAAGAGCTGTCACTATCAGTGAAGCAAGCCATCATTAGGCTGAAAAAACAAAACAAACCCATCAGAGAGATAGCAAAAACATTAGGTGTGGCCAAATCAACAGTTTGGAACATCCTTAAAAAGAAAGAATGCACCGGTGAGCTCAGCAACACCAAAAGACCCGGAAGACCACGGGAAACAACTGTGGTGGATGACCGAAGAATTCTTTCCCTGGTGAAGAAAACACTCTTCACAACAGTTGGCCAGATCAAGAACACTGTCTAGTAGGTAGGTATATGTGTGTCAAAGTCAACAATCAAGAGAAGACTTCACCAGAGTGAATACAGAGGGTTCACCACAAGATGTAAACCATTGGTGAGCCTCAAAAACAGGAAGGCCAGATTAGAGTTTGCCAAACAACATCTAAAAAAGTCTTCACAGTTCTGGAACAACATCCTATGGACAGATAAGACCAAGATCAACTTGTACCAGAGTGATGGGAAGAGAAGAGTATGGAGAAGGGAAGGAACTGCTCATGATCCAAAGCATACCACCTCATCAGTGAAGCATGGTGGTGGTAGTGTCATGGCATGGGCATGTATGGCTGCCAATGGAACTGGTTCTCTTGTATTTATTGATGATGTGACTGCTGACAAAAGCAGCAGGATGAATTGTGAAGTGTTTCGGGCAATATTATCTGCTCATATTCAGCAAAATGCTTCAGAACTCATTGGACAGCGCTTCAGAGTGCAGATGGACAATGACCCGAAGCATACTGCGAAAGCAACCAAAGAGTTTTTTAAGGGGAAGAAGTGGAATGTTATGCAATGGCCAAGTCAATCACCTGACCTGAATCCAATTGAGCATGCATTTCACTTGCTGAAGACAAAACTGAAGGGAAAATGCCCTAAAAACAAGCAGGAACTGAAGACAGTTGCAGTAGAGGCCTGGCAGAGCATCTCCAAGGGATGAAACCCAGCGTCTGGTGATGTCTATGCATTCCAGACTTCAGGCTGTAATTGACTGTAAAGGATTTGCAACCAAGTAATAAAAAGTGAAAGTTTGATGGGTGATTGTTAATCTGTCCCATTACTTTTGGTCCCTTAAAAAGTGGGAGGCACATATACAAACTGTTGTAATTCCTACACCGTTTACCTGATTTGGATGTAAATACCCTCAAATTAAAGCTGAAAGTCTGCAGTTAAAGCACATCTTCATTTCATTTCAAATCCATTGTGGTGGTGTATAGAGCCAAAATGATTAGAATTGTGTCCATGTCCCAATATTTATGGATCTGACTGTAGCTCGCCTAAAAGGAGTTGGTGCCAAATCTGTGGTTACATAGGGTTGCCACCTCATCCCTTTAAAACTGGACACATACTAATTACACAGGTTCTGTGGTTGATTAAGGTGGTAATTAAACTCACTTGATGCCTTATGTGCAATAAATTAGCCTCAGAACCTGTGTAATTCATATGTATTCAGGTTTAAAGGGATGAGGTGGCAACCCTACATGTGGTAGTGTCATCTAAGGCTCGGTTTCCACTAGTGCGCAGGGCCGCCAACAGAAATTTTGGGGCCCCTTACACAGCTTCAGGCATGGGCCCCTTGGAGCAGAGAACCAAGGGGGGGCGCAAAAGTGGAAGTGTCATCTCACCTCCTCTTCCCTTTTCCCCTCTGCAGCGAGTAGGGAATCGGGGGGATGCTGCCTGTACCCCCCTAATGGCGGCCCTGGTAGTCTATGACGGGGGGTCAGTGAGTAGGGGGCAGTCTATGACAGGGGGGTCAGTGAATAGGGAGCAGTCTATGACCGGGGGGGTCAGTGAATAGGGAGCAGTCTATGACGGGGAGTCAGTGAGTAGGGGGCAATCTATGACTGGGGGGTCAGTGAATAGGGAGCAGTCTATGACCGGGGGGGTTAGTGAATAGGGAGCAGTCTATGACAGGGGGGGTCAGTGAGTAGGGGGCAGTCTATGATGGGGGGGTCAGTGAATAGGGAGCAGTCTATGACCGGGGGGGTCAGTGAGTAGGGGGCAGTCTATGACCGGGGGGGTCAGTGAGTAGGGGGCAGTCTATGACAGGGGGGGTCAGTGAATAAGGAGTAGTCTATAACCGGGGGGGTCAGTGAATAGGGAGCAGTCTATGACGGGGGGGTCAGTGAATAGGGAGCAGTCTATGACCGGGGGGTCAGTGAATAGGGGGCAGTCTATGACCGGGGGGTCAGTGAGTAGGGGGCAGTCTATGACCGGGGGGGTCAGTGAGTAGGGGGCAGTCTATGACGGGGGTGTCAGTGAATAGGGGGCATTCTATGACAGGGGGGGTCAGTGAATAGGGGCAGTCTATGACAGGTGGGGTCAGTGAATAGGGAGCAGTCTATGACCGGGGGGGTCAGTGAATAGGGAGCAGTCTATGACCAAGGGGGTTAGTGAATAGGGAGCAGTCTAAGACCGGGGGGGTCAGTGAATAGGGGGCAGTCTATGACAGGGGGGTCAGTGAATAGGGAGCAGTCTATGACCGGGGGTCAGTGAATAGGGAGCAGTCTATGACCGGGGGGTCAGTGAATATGGGGCAGTCTATGACAGGGGGGGTCAGTGAGTAGGGGGCAGTCTATGACGGGGGGGGTCAGTGAATAGGGAGCAGTCTATGACCGGGGGGGTCAGTGAATAGGGGGCAGTCTATGACGGGGGGTCAGTGAATAGGGGGCAGTCTATGACCGGGGGGGTCAGTGAATAGGGAGCAGTCTATGACCAAGGGGGTTAGTGAATAGGGAGCAGTCTATGATGGGGGGTCAGTGAATAGGGAGCAGTCTATGACCGGGGGGTCAGTGAATAGGGGGCAGTCTATGACAGGGGGGTCAGTGAATAGGGGGCAGTCTATGACAGGGGGGGGGCAGTGAGTAGGGGGCAGTCTATGACAGGGGGGGTCAGTGAATAGGGGCAGTCTATGACAGGTGGGGTCAGTGAATAGGGAGCAGTCTATGACCGGGGGGTCAGTGAATAGGGGGCAGTCTATGACAAGGGGGGTCAGTGAATAGGGAGCAGTCTATGACCAGGGGGGTCAGTGAATAGGGGGCAGTCTATGACAGGGGGGGTCAGTGAATAGGGGGCAGTCTATGACAGGGGGGTCAGTGAATAGGGGGCAGTCTATGACAGGGGGGTCAGTGAATAGGGAGCAGTCTATGACCGGGGGGTCAGTGAATAGGGGGCAGTCTATGACGGGGGGGTCAGTGAGTAGGGGGCAGTCTATGACAGGGGGTGGTCAGTGAATAGGGAGCAGTCTATGACCAGGGGGGTCAGTGAATAGGGGGCAGTCTATGACAGGGGGGTCAGTGAGTAGGGGGCAGTCTATGACAGGGGGTGGTCAGTGAATAGGGAGCAGTCTATGACCAGGGGGGTCAGTGAATAGGGGGCAGTCTATGACAGGGGGGGTCAGTGAATAGGGGGCAGTCTATGACAGGGGGGTCAGTGAATAGGGAGCAGTCTATGACCGGGGGAGGTCAGTGAATAGGGGGCAGTCTATGACAGGGGGGGTCAATGAGTAGGGGGCAGTCTATGACAGGTGGGGTCAGTGAATAGGGAGCAGTCTATGACCGGGGGGGTCAGTGAATAGGGGGAAGTCTATGACAGGGGGGGTCAGTGAATAGGGAGCAGTCTATGACCGGGTGGTTCAGTGAATAGGGGGAAGTCTATGACGGGGGGGTCAGTGAATAGGGGGCAGTCTATGACAGGGGGGTCAGTGAATAGGGGGCAGTCTATGACCGGGGGGTCAGTGAATAGGGGGCAGTCTATGACAGGGGGGTCAGTGAATATGGGGCAGTCTATGACAGGGGGGTCAGTGAATAGGGGGCAGTCTATGACAGGGGGGGTCAAAGAGTAGGGGGCAGTCTATGACGGGGGGGGGTCAGTGAGTAGGGGGCAGTCTATGACGGGGGGGGTCAGTGAATAGGGGGAAGTCTATGATGGGGGGGTCAGTGAATAGGGGGCAGTCTATGACAGGGGGGGGGTCATTGAATAGGGGGCAGTCTATGACAGGGGGGTCAGTGAATAGGGAGCAGTCTATGACCGGGGGAGGTCAGTGAATAGGGGGCAGTCTATGACGGGGGGGTCAATGAGTAGGGGGCAGTCTATGACAGGTGGGGTCAGTGAATAGGGGGCAGTCTATGATAGGGGGGGTCAATGAGTAGGGGGCAGTCTATGACAGGTGGGGTCAGTGACTAGGGAGCAGTCTATGACCGGGGGGTTCAGTGAATAGGGGGAAGTCTATGACGGGGGGGTCAGTGAATAGGGGGCAGTCTATGACAGGGGGGTCAGTGAATAAGGGGCGGTCTATGACAGGGGGGGGGTCAGTGAATAGGGAGCAGTCTATGACCGGGGGGGTCAGTGAATAGGGGGCAGTCTATGACAGGGGGGTCAGTGAATAGGGGGCAGTCTATGACAGGGGGGTCAGTGAATAGGGAGCAGTCTATGACCGGGGGGGGTCAGTGAATAGGGGGCAGTCTATGACGGGGGGGTCAGTGAGTAGGGGGCAGTCTATGACAGGGGGTGGTCAGTGAATAGGGAGCAGTCTATGACCAGGGGGGTCAGTGAATAGGGGGCAGTCTATGACGGGGGGGGTCAGTGAGTAGGGGGCAGTCTATGACAGGGGGTGGTCAGTGAATAGGGAGCAGTCTATGACCAGGGGGGTCAGCGAATAGGGGGCAGTCTATGACAGGGGGGGTCAGTGAATAGGGGGCAGTCTATGACAGGGGGGTCAGTGCATAGGGAGCAGTCTATGACCGGGGGAGGTCAGTGAATAGGGGGCAGTCTATGACAGGGGGGGTCAATGAGTAGGGGGCAGTCTATGACAGGTGGGGTCAGTGAATAGGGAGCAGTCTATGACCGGGGGGGTCAGTGAATAGGGGGCAGTCTATGACAGGGGGGTCAGTGAATAGGGAGCAGTCTATGACCGGGGGGTTCAGTGAATAGGGGGAAGTCTATGACGGGGGGGTCAGTGAATAGGGGGCAGTCTATGACAGGGGGGTCAGTGAATAGGGGGCAGTCTATGACCGGGGGGTCAGTGAATAGGGGGCAGTCTATGACAGGGGGGTCAGTGAATATGGGGCAGTCTATGACAGGGGGGGTCAGTGAATAGGGGGCAGTCTATGACCGGGGGGGGTCAGTGAATAGGGGGCAGTCTATGACAGGGGGGGGTCAAAGAGTAGGGGGCAGTCTATGACGGGGGGGTCAGTGAGTAGGGGGCAGTCTATGACGGGGGGGGTCAGTGAATAGGGGGAAGTCTATGATGGGGGGGTCAGTGAATAGGGGGCAGTCTATGACAGGGGGGATCAGTGAATAAGACACAGACTATGCTAGGGGAATGAATGGATGGGAAGTAGTGTATGCCATGGGGAGTATCTATGAGCTGCACATCTGTATACTGGCTCTGCCCATGATGTCTACCATACATTGGCACATCCATTCCCTGAGAAGCGTCACACAGCCATGAGAAGGGTATGTGGCAACTTACTGCTCTGTCCTCCTCTGACAGGAAATTGGGTCCGTCATCTCCTCGCAGAGCCCCCCGGGCCCCACAGCCAGCACTATGCCCTGCACAGGCGCCAATCCATTCCCCTGCCCTCCCCTCCGCCGCTCACCAGCATGGCTTAGGCGGTCACTGACAGGCTGGGGACGGACTCCACCGAGGATCAGGGGGAGGAGAGATCGCCATGGGGACACGTGATAGGAGGAGGGGGCCCGGTGTTCTGCCGAGAAAGTTCCGCTCGGCGTATAAGTTCCCACCTCTACTGCGCCTGCGCAGTAGGTATCGGCGGAAATAGCCGAAGCAAAACAGCTGAAAATCAGCTGTACACGGCGCCTGTAAGAGGGCCCCTCGCGGGCTCGCTTCGCTCGCCACGCTTCGGGCACGGCCTCGCTGCGCTCGGCACTTTTAGATTCCCCCTCTAGGTCCACTTGGATGGTGGGGAAGGAACCTGGACCCAGAGCGCAGGCGCCGTGTACAGCTGATTGAAGCATTTGAGCTTCGGCTATCTCCGGCGGCTGAGAGTAGTATGTACTGCGCAGGCGCTGCGCCTGCGCAGTACAGGGGGGAACTTATCCGCCGAGGGAACATTCTCGGCAAGACACCGGCTGAATGACAGCTGGACTGAACTGCAAGTCTGGTGGGTTAGATTATCATGTGACCATTTTCTCTCCCCTCTCCAGCCGTGACATGAGAGCGGCGGGGGGGGGGGAACGACTGCCGAAATGAAAGTGTTTTCTCTCCTCTCAGCCGCGAGCTGAGGACGGGGGGAGACAGTGCCCCTGGGAACATTTGGGCCCCTTACAGGTGTAATGCCTGTACCCCCCAGATGGCGGCCCTGCTAGTGTGACTTGTCATGCAACTACCCCATGATTTCCAATGAGTACCGTTCACATCTGTGGGACTTCAAAGTAATCCCTGCACTACTTTGGTCCCACTTTGACGCGACTTGAGGGTCCATAGACCTCAAGAATACACAGGCATTACTTCAAGTCGCATCAAAATTGCGGCAAAAAAATCGCACGACTTTCAGGATCCAATAGTGGAAACCTAGCCTAAAACAGGGCTCTCCAAACTTTCCAAACAACAAACACTTTGGGACGGGCATGTGGGAGCAGTCAAGGTCATCTAGAGCCCAGGGCAACCATACCGAACTGCTTTCTCCCCCAAAATGTTTGAGCATTATGTGTCAGCAAAAATCCCCCCGCATAAACACTGAGCACTAATCTGCATACTCACTCCTAAGCATAATTCCCCCCTCCTCCCAGTAAAAATCCGCCTCCTTGCTGAAATCCCCCCTCTCAGGACAAGTCCCCCCCATCCCCCAAAGCTCAAATGTCCCCTTAAAAAATAATTCACCCTTCCTAGCACAAATCCTCTACCCCCAAAATTTCCCCTCTTAGCACACATACCCCCCCACTTCAAATCCCCCCTCCCAGTATAAATCTTCTCCCCCCCATCATCCCTCCCTACACAAATCCCTCTAAATCACCACTCTTAGCACCCCCCCCCATACCCTCTACTATAAAAATACTTACTTTGTGCCGTCCCCCAAATTCCCCCCTTCTAAAATAAATCCCCTCCCCCCAATCTCCTTGTGGTGCCCCCCCACCTCACATGATACCACAGTGCCCAGGGCAGCCGCCCCTTCTGCCCAACCCTTGCCCCGGCCCTGTCTGGGAGAAGAACCTGTCCCGGCAACAGTGGGAATAAACAATACCTCAGGCTGGGTGGTCAGTGGGAGGAACGAAATTACCCCATGACTAAAATTCATGGGAGGAATAGTGTCCCACTGTTGGTGTCAGTGGCAGGAATTTTGACCCACTGTTGGTGTCAGCGGCAGGAATTGTGCCCCACTGTTGGTGTGAGTGGCAGGAAGTTTGCCCCACTGTTGATGTAAGTGGCAGAAAGTTTGCCCCACTGTTTGTATCAGTGGCAGGAAGTTTGCCCCACTGTTGGTATCAGTGGCAGGAATTTAGCCCCACTGTTGGTGTGAGTGCCAGGAATTTTGTCCCACTGTTGGTGTGAGTGACAAGAAATGTGCCCCACTTTTGGTGTCAGTGGCAGAAAGTTTGTCCCACTGTTGGTATCAGTGGAAGGAAGTTTTCTCCACTGTTGGTATCAGTGGCAGGAAGTCTGCCCCACTGTTGGTGTGAGTGGCAGGAAGTTTGCCCCACTCTTGGTGTGAGTGGCAGGAAGTTTGCCCCCACTGTTAGTGTCAGTGGCAGGGATTTTGCCCCACTTTTGGTGTCAGTGGCAGAAAGTTTGCTCCACTGTTTGTATCAGTGGCAGGAAGTTTGCCCCACTGTTGGTATCAGTGGCAGGAAGTTTGCCCCACTGTTGGTGTGAGTGCCAGGAATTTTGCCCCACTTTTGGTGTGAGTGAAATGAATTGTGCCCCACTTTTGGTGTCAGTGTCAGAAAGTTTGCCCCACTGTTGGTATCAGTGGCAGGAAGTTTGCCCCACTGTTGGTATCAGTGGCAGGAAGTTTTCCCCATTGTTGGTGTGAGTGGCAGGAAGTTTGCCCCACTGTTGGTGTGAGTGGCAGGAAGTTTGCCCCCACTGTTGGTGTCAGTGGCAGGGATTTTGCCCCACTTTTGGTGTCAGTGGCAGAAAATTTGCCCCACTGTTGGTATCGGTGGCAGGAAGTTTGCCCCACTGTTGGTATCAGTGGCAGGAATTTTGTCCCACTGTTGGTTTGAGTGGCAGGATGTTTCCCCCACTGTTGGTGTGAGTGGCAGGAAATTTGCCCTACTGTTGGTGTCAGTGGCAGGAATTTTGCCCCACTGTATGTGTCAATGGCAGGAAGTTTACCCCACTGTTGGTGTCAATGACAGGAAGTTTGCCCCACTGTTGGTGTGTGTGGCAGGAAGTTTGCCCCACAGTTGGTGTCAGTGGCAGAAAGTTTGCCCCACTGTTGGTATCAGTGGCAGGAAGTTTGCCCCACTGTTGGTATCAGTGGCAGGAAGTTTGCCCCACTGTTGGTGTGAGTGGCAGGAAGTTTGCCTCCACTGTTGGTATCAGTGGCAGGGATTTTGCCCCACTTTTGGTGTCAGTGGCAGAAAATTTGGCCCACTGTTGGTATCAGTGGCAGGAAGTTTGCCCCACTGTTGGTATCAGTGGCAGGAAGTTTGCCCCACTGTTGGTATCAGTGGCAGGAATTTTGCCCCACTGTTGGTTTGAGTGGCAGGAAGTTTGCCCCACCGTTGGTGTGAGTGGCAGGAAATTTGCCCTACTGTTGGTGTCAGTGGCAGGAATTTTGCCCCACTGGTGTCAGTGGCAGGAATTTTGCCCCACTGTTTGTGTCAATGGCAGGAAGTTTACCCCACTGTTGGTGTCAATGGCAGGAAGTTTGCCCCACTGTTGGTGTGAGTGGCAGGAAGTTTGCCCCACTGTTAGTGTCAGTGGCAGGAAGTTTGCCCCACTGTTAGTGTCAGTGGCAGGAAGTTTGCCCCACAGTTGGTGTCAGTGGCAGGAAATTTATCCCACTGTTGGTGTCAGTGGCAGGAATTTTGCCCCACAGTTGGTGTCAGTGGCAGGAATTTTGCCCCACAGTTGGTGTCAATGACAAGAATATTGCCCCACAATTGGTGTCAGTGGCAGGAAGTTTGTCCCACTGTTAGTGTTAGTGGCAGGAAGTTTGTCCCACTGTTGGTGTCAGTGGCAGGAATTTTGCTCCACTGTTGGTGTCAGTGGCGGGAATTGTGGTCCTGAGGCTGACTTGCCCAGTGTGGAGGAAGCCAAGCCAAGGTGAGAAGTATACCCCCCAACCTTTTTACTTCAGAATGAGGGACAATTGAGGGAGTAAGTGAGCTGCGGCATGTGTAGCAAAATGTGGGTGTGGCCAAAGTCTTAATGGTGGGAGGGGCGTGGTTAAACAAAACCCATCTCTCTCCCCATTCCCCCCGCTCTCACTAATGCCCCCTAGCTCTCTCACCTCTCACAAATGCCCTCCAAGCTCTCTGACCAATGTCCCCCCCAGCTCTCTGACCAATGCCCCCCCCAGCTCTCTGACCAATGTCCCCCTCAAGCTCTCTGACCAATGCCCCCCAGCTCTCTGATCATAGCCCCCCAACTTTCTCACCAATGCCCTCCCCAGCTCTCTCACCAATGCCTCCCCAGCTTTCACCAATGCTCCCCCTCCTCTCTTACTAATGCCCCCCACCCCCCAGTTCTCTCACCAATAACCACCATAATCTTTTACTAATGCCCTCCCCCAGCACTCTCACCAATGCCTTCCTCCTCTCTTACTAATGCCCCCTAGCTCTCTCACCAATGCCTTCCTCCTCTCTTACTAATGCCCCCTAGCTCTCTTATCAATGCCCCCCCAGCTCTCCCACCAATGCCCCCCACAACTATCTCATAGTTGTGAGGCCTGATACAAAGGGAGTCATCCCTCTGCTCTCCTCCTGCCTGGACTCATAGAGCTAACCTGAGTAGAGGTAACCAGTGGTGTACCAAGTGGCCACCCGGGTGCCACACACTGGGGGAGGTCAGGCCGGCGCCCCCCATCCACGACTGAAGCGGTGACAGTGCTGCGGGCGGGTTTAGGCAGCGCACAGTGACAGGCAGGGGAGAGCAGAGAGGCAGTGGCATTGCAAGGGGGGGTCAGCGGGGTGACACCACTCCACCAACCATCCCCTTCTCTCGTGGCCACGGCTGTCTGAGCAGTCCTGGATGTCACAGGCACAGCCGAGCAGAGTGAACCCGCCTCCCCCTCCTCTCTGTTTATGTGTATATAGGAGGAGGAGACCTGCTGTGCATGTGCCACGCAGGGTGCTGTGAGTGCTGGGTGCTGTGTAATGTAAAGGGGTCCAGAGGTGCAGGGTGCTGTGTAATGTAAAGGGGTTCACAGGTGCAGGGTGCTGTGTAATGTAAAGGGGTCCAGAGGTGCAGAGGGCTCTGTAATGTAAAGGGGTCCAGAGGTGCAGGGTGCTGTGTAATGTAAAGGGGTCCAGAGATGCAGGGTGCTGTGTAATGTAAAGTGGTCCAGAGGTGCAGGGTGCTGTGTAATGTAAGGGGTGCAGGGTGCTGTGTAATGTAAAGGAGTCCAGAGGTGCAGGGTGCTGTGTAATGTAAAGGGGTGCAGGGGCTGTGTAATGTAAAGGGGTCCAGAGATGCAGGTTCTGTGTAATGTAAAGGGGTCCAGTGATGCAGGGTGCTGTGTAATGTAAAGGGGTCCAGTGTTGCAGGGTGCTGTGTAATGTAAAGGGGTCTAGTGATGCAGGGTGCTGTGTAATGTAAAGGGGTCCAGTGATGCAGGGTGCTGTGTAATGTAAAGGGGTCTAGTGATGCAGGGTGCTGTGTAATGTAAAGGGGACCAGATGTGTAGGGGGATGTGTAATATAAAGGGGTCCAGATGTGCAGGGGGATGTGTAATGTAAAGGGGTCCAGAGGTGCACGTGCTGTGTAATGTAAAGGGGTGCAGGGGGCTGAGCAATGTAAAGGGGTCCGAAGGTGCAGGGTGCTGTGTGATGTAAAGGGGTGCAGGGGGCTGTGTAATGTAAAGGGTTCCAGAGGTGCAGGGTGCTGTGTAATGTAAAGGGATGCAGGGTGCTATGTAATGTAAAGGGGTCCAGTGATGCAGGGTGCTGTGTAATGTAAAGGGGTCTAGTGATGCAGGGTGCTGTGTAATGTAAAGGGGTCCAGTGATGCAGGGTGCTGTGTAATGTAAAGTTGTCTAGTGATGCAGGGTGCTGTGTAATGTAAAGGGGTCCAGAGGTGCAGGGGGATGTGTAATGTAAAGGGGTCCAGAGGTGCACGGTGCTGTGTAATGTAAAGGGGTGCAGGGGGCTGTGCAATGTAAAGGGGTCCGAAGGTGCAGGGTGCTGTGTAATGTAAAGGGGTGCAGGGGGGTGTGTAATGTAAAGGGGTCCAGAGGTGCATGGTGCTGTGTAATGTAAAGGGGTGCAGGGGGCTGTGCAATGTAAAGGGGTCCGAAGGTGCAGGGTGCTGTGTAATGTAAAGGGGTGCAGGGGGGGTGTAATGTAAAGGGTTCCAGAGGTGCAGGGTGCTGTGTAATGTAAAGGGATGCAGGGGACTGTGTAATGTAAAGGGGTCCAGGGATGCAGGGCACTGTGTAATGTAAAGGGGTCCAGAGGTACAGCTGTGGAGAGGGGGTACACAGTAGTGACAAAGAGATATTGGGGTATGCAGGGGCACAGTGGGGTGTTTTTACATTTTAACGTGGTGGGGGGGTGCCAAATATAGGATCTGCCCTGGGTGCCAAATGCTCTAAGTACGCCCCTGGAGGTAACCAATCCAATTTAAAGTGTCATATTGTGCTTTGTTTGCCATTTAAGTGTGCCTCTGCTCTTGGGGACATTCTAGTGTTTGGAATCCCCTGAAAGCAGCTTGAATATAGGATTGAGAGCTATATTGCCCTCAAATCTTATTTATTGCTCTCTAGTTGATTACTGGAATATATATTGTTACTGTTCTTTTATTCTTCCACAGAAATATTGCAGTGAACACAATTTCTGTGTTTTATCATGACGTGTGTGTTTCTCAGTGGTCATTGCACGTACAGTAAAACCTTGGATTGCGAGCATAATTCGTTCCGGAAGCATGCTTGTAATCCAAAGCACTTGTATATCAAATCAAATTTCCCTATAAGAAATAATGAAAACTCAAATGATTCGTTCCACAACCATTTTTTCATAAGTCCTTCAGTTTATAGTCCATATAAAAGATTATAGCAAGGTTGTGTAACCATAAAATGTCCGTCCACAAATGGAAGCCTCCACAAGAAGATCAGAAACAAAGTCCAGCAGGAGCTACAGAGTGTGAAAGAGAAGAAAGGTGCGTCTAATGCCCCGTACACATGGTCGGACTTTGTTCGGACATTCCGACAACAAAATCCTAGGATTTTTTCCGATGGATGTTGGCTCAAACTTGTCTTGCATACACACGGTCACACAAAGTTGTCAGAAAATCTGATCGTTCTAAATGCGGTGACGTAAAACACGTACGTCGGGACTATAAACAGGGCAGTGGCCAATAGCTTTCATCTCTTTATTTATTCTGAGCATGCGTGGCACTTTGTCCGTCGGATTTGTGTACACACGATCGGAATTTCCGACAACGGATTTTGTTGTCGGAAAATTTTATATCCTGCTCTCAAACTTTGTGTGTCGGAAAATCCGATGGAAAATGTGTGATGGAGCCTACACACGGTCGGAATTTCCGACAACAAGGTCCTATCACACATTTTCCGTCGGAAAATCCGACCAAAGCAATATGGTTACATTTAATGAAGGTACAACATTTAGCAACTCACATGGTTGATGATTTAAAAGAGGCACGTATGCAGGCATCCAGGGTAAAGCTGTCTGCAATCGGGACCGGGAAGACTACCCTGCAGTACAGCGATCTGGAAGTGAGGCTTGAACCGCTCGTGGAACGTAGCGTGGAAGGGACGACGTCAATGGCGGTGAGGAGGATGGTCTATGCGGACATCTTTACCCCAGGTGCCTGCATACTTAGATGTAGGGATCGACCAAAGTTGTTTTTTCGGTGCCGATACGATTCCGATATTTCGGCCACCTCTCCTGCCGATAACCGATATTTTGTATATTTAAACATTTTTTTTTACACTGTAATTTTACATTTTTTTGTTTTTTTATCACTGTTATTGCTGTCACAAGGAATGTAAACATCCCTTGTGACATTAATAGGCATGTGAGAGGTACTCTTTATGGAGAGATCGGGGGTCTATAGGACTCCAAACCCCTCCACTGCACTTCGAAGTATTCAAAACTTCAAGATTAGCATTTTTGAATACTTTATTTTTTAAAACTGGCGCCTTTAAGATGGCAGTAGTCCGGGAAGCATCGGCTTTGTTTGGGTCTTCGGCCAGCCAGCGGATGTGCTGGTTATTCGGGCCTCCCAATGAGTAGGGATAAGCTTCGTGTTCGAGTCGAACACCGAATTGCGAACGATATGGGCCGTTCGCGCCAAATTCATGTGGCGCGTCACGGCCCATAATTCACTGCGGCATCGCAGTGCATTGCTGGCTGATGATTGGCCAAGCATGCACTATGACCCGCATGCTTGGCCAATCACAGCGCCGTCTGAACAGATAGCCGTAATTGGCCAAAGCCAAGGAGGCTTTGGCCAATTATGGCTCAGGGGATTTAGTACACGCCCCACACTATATAAGGCCACCTGCACGGCGGCCCTGTGTAGTGTGTGTTCCGGCGTTGAGAGAGAGATAGATAGACAGAAAGACAGTGTCCTTTGATTTAAGTTAGATAGATTAGGCAGGACAGCCAGTTAGCTGCACTTACAGTGTATTGTGTATATATATGCATCCCAGGTGTTGTGTATATATGTATATATATATATACACTGTATTCAGTTTAGCTAGATCCATTCCTGTTATCTTGCTACTGACAGGCAGGCTTGTGTTGTTACAGTATTTATAGCTACATGAAGAAAATTGCTGGTGTTCTTTTGATCCTATTAGTACCACAGTCAGGCAGCTAGACTATTTACAGTTAGTGTAGTGCGTCCTCCTCACAGTGTTCAGTTAAAGCTACAAGTTAGTTTAGTGAGACCTCTGCACAGTGTTCAGCTAAAGCTACAAGTTAGTGTAGTGCATCCTTTGAACAGTGTTCAGCTAAAGCTACAAGTTAGTGTAGTGTACAGTGTTCATAAAGCTACAAGTTAGGGTAGAGCGTCCTCCTCACAGTGTTCAGCCAAAGCTACAAGTTAGTGTAGTGTGTCCTCCTCACAGTGTTCAGTTAAAGCTACAAGTTAGTGTAGTGCAACCTCTGCACAGTGTTCAGCTAAAGCTACAAGTTAGTGTAGTGCGTCCTCCTCACAGTGTTCAGCTAAAACTACAAGTTAGTGTAATGCGACCTCTGCACAGTGTTCAGCTAAAGCTACCTGTAGAAGGTTGGTGGTGTTTTCCTGATCCTATCACTACCGCAGGCAGCTAAATAAGCTACAAGTTAGTTTTTTGCGACCTCTGCACAGTGTTCAGCTAAAGCTACCTGTAGAAGGTTGGTGGTGTTCTCATACTACAGGCAGGCAGTTGATTTTGCTAGCTGCAGTATCAGTATATATATATATATATATATATATATATATATATATATATATATATATATATATATATATTTTTATATATATATATATCCCAGCTTAGTGCAGCTACAGGCCATTAGTATGCCTGGAAGGCCAACAAGGAGAGGCAGACAGTCACAAGCCAATAAAAGAGGGCAAGCAGGCTCTGTGTCTAGAGGCAACAGTGCTGGTTGTGGAGACGGTGCATCCTCATCAGCAGGTGGCCGTGGGACACGCTTGGCCTTTTTTTCAGCAGCTGGCCGTGTTGAGCCGCAACATGCGGAAGACTTGGTCAAGTGGATGACCAAGCCGTCCTCATCCTCCTCATCCTCTCTCACTAATGCTCAGGGTACTTTGTCTGGCAAAGCAGCTGCCAACGTGGCCTCTTCCCTCGGCTCAATGGCATCAGTGACTCCTTCCCTAGCCCCACGATGTCCTCCTGAGAAGTCCCTCGAACTGTTTGACCACAGTGTTGGGCACATGCTCCAGGAGGATGCCCAGCGTTTAGAAGGCTCTGATGATGATACTGAGCTAGATGAAGACCGTAACGTGAGCACGGACAGAGGGGGTGCCCAAGAAGGACAGCAATCTAACAGTCATGCTCCCCCTGCTGCTGCATACTGCCAGGTTTGCTCGAGTGATGAGGAGGGAGGGGATGATGAGGTCACTGACTCAACGTGGGTGCCTGATAGGAGAGAGGAGGAGGAGGAGGAGGCACATCACCAACGAGGCAGGATGCCCTCCAGGGGCCAGCCTAAGGGCAGCACACTGACAGTATCACACCGCAAAGCTCCGCATGTGCAGGGTGCTGCTGTCTCTGCGCGTTATTCTAAAAGTTCTTTGGTGTGGGCCTTTTTTGAGACGAGTGCATCTGGTCGCACCGCTGCTATTTGCAACATATGTCTCAAGCGTATCTTGCGTGGCTAAAACATCTCCCGCTTGGGCACCACATGCTTGACCAGACATATGTTGACCTGCCATGCAGTTCGTTGGCAAGCGTATCTAAAAGACCCACACCAAAGAACAAAGAGGACCTCTCCTTGCTCCTCATCAGCTGCGATCTCCAACCCCACTATACCTTCAGTCCTCTCTGAGACGTGCACTGAGAGGAATGAAGGTGTAAAATTAGGTGTGTCACAGCCAAGTACTTGTGGGCAATCTGCTTTTGGTACACCAACTTCAGATTGTACCAGGCAAATTTCCCTGCCCCAGCTGCTGCACCGCCGAAAGAAGTTCGCTCCCAGCCATCCACATGCCCAGCGGTTGAATGCTAGCTTGGCAAAATTGCTAGCACTTCAACTGCTACCTTTTCAGTTGATAGACTCTGCCCCCTTCCGTGAGTTTGTGGAATGTGCGGTTCCTCAGTGGCAGGTACCCAAACGCCACTTTTTCTCACGGAAGGCGATTCCGGCTCTCTACCGGCATGTGGAAGGCAATGTCTTGGCCTCGCTGGACAGGGCGGTCAGCGGTAAGGTGCATATTACCGCTGACTCATGGTCCAGCAGGCATGGACAGGGACGTTACCTAAATTTCACGGTGCATTGGGTCACTCTGCTGACAGCTGGGAAGGATGCAGGACAAGGTGCAGTAGTGTTGGAGGTTGTTCCGCCACCACGCCTTCAAAATGCCACTACTAATGATTGTGACACACCTCTCTCCTCCACCCCCTCCTCTTCTTCTTCCTCCATGGCCTCTTCCTGTGCTTTGTCCTCGGAACCAGCGGTGCTCCATAGGCATTCAAGGGGCTATGCAAGTACGCAGGCCAAAAGATGCCATGCGGTGCTTGAGCTGGTGTGCTTGGGGGACAGGAGCCACACTGGGGCAGAGGTTCTGTCAGCTCTGCAGGGGCAGGTTCAGAGGTGGTTGACGCCACACCAACTTAAGGCAGGAATGGTGGTTTGCGACAATGGCACCAACCTCTTCTCCGCCCTCCGACAGGGACAACTGACCCATGTGCCCTGTTTGGCTCACGTCCTGGTGGTGCAGCGGTTCTTGGTCAGGTACGAGGGCTTACAGGATGTCCTGAGGCAGGCCAGGAAAGTCTGTGTGCATTTTCGCCGGTCATATAATGCCAGTGCTCGGCTGGCAGACCTGCCCAAGAACTGCCTAATCTGTGACATGCCCACCAGATGGAACTCAATGTTGGCCATGCTGCAGCGGCTGCACACGCAGCAGAGGGCCATCAATGAGTACCTGTGCGACTATGGCACCAGGACAGGGTCAGGGGAGCTTGCTTTTTTTTCCCCACGCCAGTGGGCCATGATCAGGGATGCATGCACTGTCCTGTCACCATTTGAGGAGGCCACGAGGATGGTGAGCAGTGACAGTGCATGCATCAGTGACACTGTCCCCCTTGTCCACCTGTTGGAGCACACGCTGCGTGGAATAATGGACAGGGCACTTGAGGCAGAACAGAGGCAGTAAGAGGAGGACTTCCTTAGCTCTCAAGGCCCCCTTTATCCAGACAGTGTTCCTGCGTGCCCGCTGATCACACAGGAAGGGGACGAGGAGGAGGAGGAGGAGGAAGAGGAGGAGGATTGTGTCAGTATGGAGGTGGAGCCTGGCACTCAGCATCATCAGCAGTCTTTAAGGGATCAGTCCCAAGAAACACATGGACTTGTACGTGGCTGAGAGGAGGTGGCTGCGCATCATGTCATCCTTAGTGACCCAGAGGACTCCGGACCAAATGCCTCAGCAAACCTACGCTGCATGGCCTCCCTGATCGTGCAAAGCCTGCGTAAGGATCCTTGTATTCGTGGTATCAAGGAGAAGGACCAATACTGGCTGGCAACCTTACAAGAGTAAGGTTGCGGACCTCATCTTGCCGTCGCAGAGGGAGCAGAGGATGAAACATCTTCGGGAGGCCTTGCAGAAAGGCCTGTGCAACGCGTTCCCAGAGACTGGGAGGTTACAAACTCCTGTTTCTGGACAACGTGTTGCTGAGGCTTCGGTCAGTCAAAGAAGGAGCGGTGGAGAAGGTGGCCGTCTGACCGATGCGTTCAGACAATTTTTTAGTCAGCAGCCCCAAGGTATGATCAGTTCCAGCAACCATCACCAGCGTCTGTTTTACATGATGCAGGAATACCTAGGGGCAAGATCTGACTTGGACACCTTTCCCACCGAAAATACTCTAGGTTACTGGGTCTTGAGGATGGATCACTGACCAGAGCTTGCACAGTATGCAATTGAGCTACTGGCCTGTCCTGCATCCAGCGTTCTTTCGGAATGCACATTCAGTGCTGCTGGAGGCTTTGTAACCGATCACAGGGTACGTCTGTCCACCGACTCAGTCGATCGACTGACCTTCATAAAAATGAATCAGTCTTGGATCACCACCAGCTACCAAGCACCTGATGCTGATGTAACCGAATAATTTTTTTTGAAATGTCAGATCCCTTCAAAGACTGCCTATGCTGATGCTGAGTGACTATCCTGTTATGCTGAGTAATTATCCTCTTCCTCCTCAATGATCATGCTGATAGCTTATAAGAACATTTTTGGTTCTGGGCGCCGCCACCAATGCCTAAGGCCCAATTTTTAAGCCCCTGTTTAACAAGGGCATGTAACTACAATTTTTGATACAATTCTTTGCAGCAGGGCTAATTCCTGCGCTCCAACTAGAGTATCTGTGAGGGGTTGCAGTGTTGTGGCACCAGCACCAGTGACTAAGGCCCAATTTTTAAGCCCCTGTTTAACAGGGGCGTGTAATTACAATTTTTGGTGCAATTCTTTTGCAGCAGGGCTCGTTCCTGCATTCTAGCTAGAGTATCTGTGAGGGGTTGCAGTGTTGTGGCACCAGCACCAGTGCCTAAGGCCCAATTTTTCAGCCCCTGTTCAACAGGGACATGTAATTAGAATTCTTGATTTAATATTTCACAGCAGGGCCCGTTTCTGCGCCCACCAAAATTAACTGTGAGGACTTACAGTGTTGTGGCACCAACACCACCACCACCACCAAAGACCCAATTTTTCTGGCCCTGTTCAACAGGGGCATGTAATTACAATTCTTGATTGAATATTTCACAGCAGGGCACGTTTCTGCGACCACCAAGATTAACTGTGAGGAATTACAGTGTTGTGGCACCAGTACCAACACCACCACCAAAGGCCCAATTTTTCAGCCCCTGTTCAACAGGGGCATGTAATTACAATTCTTGATCTAATATTTCACAGCAGGGCCCTGTGAGGGCTTACAGTGTTGAGGCCACAACAACACCTAAGGCCCAAATTTCTGCTGAGTATATAGGGCAGGCCCCTACTTTCAAACATCCAACTTACAAACGACTCCTACTTGCAAACGGAAGGAGACAACAGGAAGTGAAATGAAATCTACCCCATAGGAAGGGAAATTCTCTCCTGTAAGAGTTAATATGGGAAAAACTTTTCTCCTTTCCACTGATGCTTTATCACCAATCCTTGTTTCACTAAAAACCCCAAATTGTCAAAAAACATTTGTCATTGGGACAAAAAGTGAGGCGAAATCTTCTGAAGAGGAGCACAGACAGCAAAACAAATGTCACAGGGGTGATAACCCTTCCCTATGTTTTCCAAAAAGCTTAAAAACAGATTTTTTGGCTGGAGCTACACTTTAAAAATGTACCAGTTCAAAATTACAAACAGATTCTACTTAACAACAAACCTACAGTCCCTGTCTTGTTTGCACCGCTTGTATACGGCTGTTCAGAGTATGTAGGGCCTGGGGGCCCCACGCCTTTCCTTTTTTTAATTTGGGTGCGGGGTTCCCCTTAATATCCATACAGGATCCAAAGGGCCTGGTAATGGACTGGAGGGTACCCATGCCGTTTGTCTCACTGATTTTCATCCATATTGCCAGGACCTGACATTACATTAAAGCCGCAAGCAGTTTTAAATTACTTTTTTTCCTTTAAAAATATAATTTTGTGCGGGGACTGTTCTAAGCACGGGAAAGAAGGTGCCACTTTACAGGCATACTATAGACAGGTACGATATTTAAAGGAATATTTCACTTTTTTTTTTTTTTTTTCTACTTTAAGCATCATTAAAATCACTGCTCCCGAAAAAACGGCTGTTTTTAAAAGTTTTTTTTGCATTGATACATGTCCCCTGGGGCAGGACCTGGGTCCCCAAACCCTTTTTAGGACAATACCATGAAAATTAGCCTTTAAAATTAGCACTTTTGATTTCGAACGTTCGAGTCCCATAGATGTCAATGGGGTTCTAATTCGTGCAAATTTTCGGTCTGTTCGCAGGTTCTGGTGGGAACCGAACCGGGGGGTGTTCGGCTCATCCCTACCGATGAGACGAGAGAGCACGGGCGAGCGACGGAAGGCGGTAGGAAGGGAGGGAGCGTCCCCTCCTGCTGCTTGTAATAACAGCCGAGCGGCTGCTGAGCCGCATCGGTTGTTATTACAATAAACCTGTCCGTCCGCTCTAAAGAACGTTAAAGGGGTGATGCATGCAGCTGCATGTATCACCCTTATAAAACCCCTTGAAGCAATATCGGTAACATTGGTTAGTTTACTGACCGATACTTCTAAATAAGTGAATATCAGCTGCACTGATAATCAGTCGATCCCTACTTAGACGTGCCTGTTTTAATCATCAACCATGTGAGTTTCTAGATGTTGTGCCTTCATTAAATGTAATGGTATTTGCTACACTTAGAGGTGTCTCTCTTCTCTTTTATACTCAGTTGTGATATGAGGCTACTTGTATATGAAGACATCGCTTGTATGTCAAGTCAAAATGTATTAAAAAATGTTCCTTGTCTTGCAAAACGCTCTCAAACCAAGGTTTTACTGTACATTATTAACGGACTGAACTAACTTAAGCAGCTCCTGCGGGGGGTATACAGTAGCTACACAAATGCCCCCTAGCTCTCTCACCAATGCCCCCTCTCCTATCTTACTAATGCCCCCCCAGCTTTCTCACCAATGCCCCCCAGCTCTCTCCCTAATGCAAACCCTCCCTCCTCTCTTACTAATGCCTAGGGCGGGAAGATTTTCTTAAAAAAAAAAAAAAATCAGCGATTTTCCTAAAAAAAAACTCGATTCACGATTTGAATCGAGTTTTTTTTTTTTGTGGACCCCGCGCCGGTCCCGAGGAGCTGCAGGCAGGAGTTTTTAGGCGAGGTCACGGCTTTGGCCTAGTCCGCGGCTTCCGGCCTCGCGCACTCCTACCGAAGCCACGGCCTCACCTAAAAACTCCTGCCCGCAGCTCCTCGGGACCGGCGCGGTGTCAGTGCCGGTCCTGGGGAGCTGCAGGCAGGAGTTTTTAGGCGAGGCCGCGGCTTCGGCCTAGTCCGCGGCGTCCGGTCTCGCAAGCTAGGCCGAAGCCGCGGACTAGGCCGAAGCCGCCGCCTCGCCTAAAAACTTCTGTCTGCAGCTCCTCGGGACCGGTGCGGTGAAAAAAAAAATTTTAAAAAATCTATTTGCTTAAATTTTGAATCAATTTGACCTCTCAACTCGATTCAAGATTTAAATCGATTTTTTCCCCAGCCCTACTAATGCCCCCACAGCTCTCTCACCAATCCCCCCCTCTCTTACTAGTGCCCCCCTAGCTCTCTCACAAATACAGAATGTTTTGTATCCCTGTGCTTTTTTTCAGCACAGTTCCCCTGACAGCTCTGACTGGCACTTCACTCAGCTCCATGCTACAGCCCTTTCAGGCGGCTACAGAAGCCAACTCTGGAATCCCCAATAAAAAACCATGTGGGCGGTTGTGGCACCCACCAGCAAATGTGGTGCATTTCACCCCCTGGGTGCCTGGCGCTAACACACAGAAGCTGGGTGAGTGCTTTTGTGTGACAAGGTGTCAAAAGTTAAAGGCTGCAGAACTCCTCCTACCATTCGCGGGCCTATGAGAGGCAGAAATCTGGAGCCAAATGCGGCGGAGCTGGGCTGTGGACTGCAAATTATGTTATCGGTTTCTAAGACGCCGATGGTCCTAACAACTGATGACTGCATTGAGGAGGGTGGGGGAGCAGAGATTGCCTGGCAGATCTTTTGCCAGGAAATCTTCACTTGGTGCTGTGTGTGAGAGCACACATTGCACACATTGAGCATACTACTACTGAGTGGAGCCCAGTGTTGGAACTTGTTCCAGCATTGGGCTCCAGGACTCCAGCCCAGATCCGTGGGACCCCAGGATTTACTTGAAATCACGGGACGGTCCTGCTGAATCAGGAATGGTTGGGAGGTATGGAGAAGACCCAGGGGAGGACCCTTTCTGGAGAGAGCCAGGATACAGGTTGGTCTCTCAGAAGGGCCTGGTGACTAGGGGTTCCACCTGTCCGGGACTTACCCGGGCAGTACAGGTTTTGAATCATCTGCCCGGGTTTCAGTCTGCCTTACACCCAGACACATGTTCCTGGAGGGAGGTCCCCTCAAATCACCCCCCATTGCAGTCCTCCCAACTGGGGTCTTCTTTAACTGGAGGGGGGCGCCTATGTTCCTGGAGGGAGGTCCCCTCTTATCACCCCCCCTGCAGTCCTGCCAAGTGGGGTCTTTAACTGGAGGGGAAGAAAATATTACAGCGCACACATGCAAAAAAGACATTTACCTCCAGCAAGGTTAGTTTAAAACACCTAAACATTTTCAAAAAAATTTTATAAAAAAATATGGGATTTGGTCACACCATATTGCTATATGGTGATAAGCCCACTTACTGCGACAAAGTACCCCATGATTAGTGGGTCCTACACTATCCATAGATTGGGAGATCCAGGGGGAAATGGGAGATCGTTTTTTGAAAATGTTTAGATGTTTTAAACTAGCCTTGTTGGAGGTAAATGTCTTTTTTGCATGTGTGCGCTGTAATATTTTCTTCTACTGTACGGTCTTATGGCTGCACCATCTTTAATGCATCTTTTAGGGTGTGCCCCCCAAATATCTTGTTTAACTGGAGGGGGGCTCCTATGTTTCTGGATGGGGGTCCCCTCTTATCACCCCCCCTGTAGTCCTCCCAGCTGGGGTTTTTAACTGGAGGGGGGCTCCTATGTTTCTGGATGGGGTCCCCTCTTATCACCCCCCTGCAGTCCTCCCAGCTGAGGTCTTCTTTAACTGGAGGGGGGCCCCTATGTTTCTGGAGAGGGGTCCCCTCTTACCACCCCCCTTAAGTACTTCCAGCTGGGGTCTTTTTAAACTAGAGTGGGTGGTAGGGGAGTTCCTGTATTCCCATTTAATCACCCCCCTGAAGTCCTCTTAGCTGCGGGTCTTCCTTTTCTAGAGGGGGGAGGGATGGGAGTTCCCGTATTTCTGTGTGGGGGTTCCTTTCTGATCACCCCCCGCAGTCCTTGCCACATCCACTGTTTGTCACAGCGTGCTATGTGCACCACATTATTACTCTTCTTGGGGCACCCAAAGGTGTCGCAGGTCTTTTACAATCCTGTAGTACAGTATACTGCAAAAAAACATTGCCGTGTGCGGCGCCGCTAAAGTGTTCCGGTTTGACAAGATGAAAAGGTGGCAACCCTACTGGTGACTCGCTTGGAGGACACACCAGAATATGAAAACGTGCTTGCAGGGTTGCCGGGTTGGCTTAAAGGTTCTGACACTGTGAAGCTGTACTTTGTTCTGGATCTGAGGAGTCTGTAAGAGCCCTTGCACACTGGGGCGGGGGGCGGCGTCGGCGGTAAAACGCCGCTATTATTAGCGGCGTTTTACCGTCGGTATGGGGCCGCTAGCGGGGCGGTTTTACCCCCCGCTAGCGGCCGAGAAAGGGTTAAATACCACCGCAAAGCGCCTCTGCAGAGCCGCTTTGCCGGCGGTATAGCCGCACCGTCCCATTTCAATGGGCAGGAGCAGTAAAGGAGCAGTATACACACCGCTCCTTCACCGCTCCGAAGATGCTGCTAGCAGGACTTTTTTTACCGTCCTGCCAGCGCATCGCTCCAGTGTGCAAGCCCTCGGGGCTTGCACACTGTAATGAAAGTAGCGGCACTTTCGGGGCGGTTTGTAGGCGCTATTATTAGCGCAATAGCGCCTGCAAACCGCCCCAGTGTGCAAGGGCTCTAAGTGATCTGCTGTGGTATCGGAGACCCCTAATTCTCTCTCCTTCTACCACCTTTCCAAGTTCAACTTTAAAGCTTTGAAAAGACCAAAAGTAAACTGGCGCCCAATTTCTGTTCAAAACTTCCCATTATAGCCATGGACTCTAGCCCCTGGGGTAAATGCTAGCTCGCTCCCTGCCTCTGGAGGTGTTATCCTGCCTTTAGAAGGCCCTGTGGGGCACTACATTTAAAAAGTAAGTTTACTACCACTTTAAAACATATCTATGGTAAAATGTAAAATTATATAATTATTTCCACATTGTATCACATTGTATTTCTAGATTACTCCTATTATTCTGAATAATTTTGAAATTTGTAAACCTTACTTTGTGAAGATCCCCGTATATTTACTTCCCTGAATTCTCTAATGCGTATTCACTATGCTCTGAGGGTAGCACTGCTGTGTCACACATTTCATAGAGCCTGCCTTCTGAACCACAGAGGTGCTGAGAGGAGGAGTTTCAGAAGGCTGAGTTAGTACAGGAATCACGGCTTGCAGGCAGCATGGTACCATGGGATATGTAGTCCTTAGAAATTGAAAGTAAACAGCAGAAAAGAAGCTGTAAGTGTAACGCATGCAAGAGTCAGACAGACAGAACTCACAACATGAAAGGGGATTTCAAGTAAGCTTACACTGGATTTTCACATACAACTATTGTTTGAGTTGTTATTACTATAGTAATAATAATAATATAGTTTGGTTCACACCACAACTCCCAAACATGGAAAAAGTTAAGATCCGAACTGTGAACCATATTAAAATCTATGGGACCCGAACTTGAAAAATAAAAAAATAAAATAAAAAAAAAAGACCCCATTTTGAAAGCTTATATGCAAGTTATTGGACATAAAAGGGGTATGGGGGCCTGGTTACTGCCATGGGGGAAATGTATCAATGCAAAACATTTTTTTTAAAAAGATCATTTTTACAGGAGCAGTGATTTTAATGATGCTTAAAGTGAAACAATAAAAAGGAAAAATTCCTTTAACCACTTGCCGCCCGCTCACGGTCAAATGACAGCGGGGCGGTGCGGCTCTCGTTATGGGTGGACGTCGACACAGAACAGCCGCTCTTGCGCGCCTGCGGGGGGCACGCAGCACGGTGATCATGGCCACCCCATGTTGCTATGACATGGCACGACCCCAATCTCTGTAAAGAGCCGATGACGCAGCTCTTTAATCATGTGATCCACTGTGTCCAATCACAGCCGGTCACATGTAAGCTCTCATTGACTCACACTGACAGGAATATGTGGTGACGAGATCAGTGGCATCTCCTCACAGGGGACAGCAAGACAGGTAATCAGGGCACTGATCATTAGTGCCTTAATTTCAATAAAGCGCCACCAGTGCCAGCAATCAGTGCCCACCAGTGCCCGCAATCAGTGCCCATTAGTGATGCCAGTCAGTGCTTGCTTTTAGTGTCCATCAGTGCCACCTATCAGTGCTTCTCATCAATGCCCATCAATGCTGCCCAGCAATGCCCATCATTGCTGCCCATCAGTGCCACCCATCAATGCCCATCAGTGCTGCTTATCAGTGCCCACCAGTGCCACCTATCAGTGCCCACCAGTGCCACCCATCAGTGCCTCCTATCAGTGCCACATATCAGTTCCACCTATCAGTGCCCATAAGTGCCGCATATTGGTGCCTCATCATCAGTGCCACCTAATCAGTGCCCATAAGTGCCGCCTATCTGTGCCGCCTCATCAGCGCACATCAGTGAAGGAGAAAAATTCCTTATTTACTGACAGAAACTAAGAAAAACTTATTTTTTTCAAAATTCCACATGGTTACAGTATAGCATGACCACGCAATTATCATTCAAAGTGTGACAGCGCTGAAAGCTGAAAAATGGCCTGGGCAGGAAGGGGGTGAAAGTGCCCTGTATTGAAGTGGTTAATATAGTGCCGGGGGGGGGGGTACCCTTAGTCTGCCTGTAAAGTGGCATATCTGTACTGTGTATAAAACCTGCTGCAGCAAAACTGACATATATAAAGAAAAAAAATTGACATCTAAATTGATTTTCTCTGCAAACTTTCTTTATTTTGTAAACAACGGCTTGGGGAGCCAGTCTGTATGATAAGGCCACATTTTAGTGCATTCTGAACAAGATTAGAGATTTTTTGGATAAATTATAATGTCTCTTTGGCAAACTTTGGGTAGAAATAAAGTTTTGCACCACAGTAAGCAAGCCTTATGTCAAAAAGCCAAATTTAGTACACTCAGGCCAAGATTAATGATTTTTTAGTCTGGTCCCTGGTGTCTGGTCTGGTGTCTGTTTCTCATACTTTGGATAGAAGTAACAGGAGTGTAAAAATTGGGCTTTGGGTGTTGGTGGTGCCTTCAAACTGTTATCCTATAAAGGTACTCTTGATGAAAGCAAGAATTGGCCTTGCTGTAAAAAACTGAAATTATATGCACCTGTCAAACAGGTGTGGAAAATTTGAGCTTTGGGTGTTGGTGGTGCCTTCACACTGTAACCCTCTTGTTGAAAGCAGATCTGCAAAAAATTTTAATTATATGCACCTGGTAAACAGGTGTGGAAAAATTGGTTCTTTGGTGTTAATTGTGCCCAGAGACTGATACATTTTGATAAATGTTAGCCGGTCCATGCAGTCTGTGGACAGACGTGCTCTCTTATCTGTCACAAAACCTCAGGCAGCACTGAATGCTTGTTCAGAAAGCACACTGAATGCAGGGCAGCCCAGCAGCTCTATTGCAAACTGGGCAAGTTCTGGCCAGTGGTCTATTCTCATGACCCAGTAACCTAGTGGATCGTCTACTGGAAAGCTCTCCATATCTGCATTCGCCTCTAGATAATCTCCCACCATATGGTGAAGCTGTCGATGGGATGTGGAAGCTGACAGCCCTGGGCGCCAAGGACTAGAAAAATTTTGAAAGGCATCACTGAGGCAGCCCCCTTCTCCATCGCTCTGCTCTTGACAAACAGAAGCCTCAAAACAACGTTTTCCACCAGATTGTTACCTACCAGGGTTGGCAAAGGCGTTACATAAGCTCCTCTTTAAGGTGTCCTCAAGAGATTTCATCTTCTGCTCCCTCTGTGGGGACAGAATGAGTTACAAGATATTCCCCTTGTAACGGTGGTCAAAGAGGGTTGCCAACCGTGATCCTACTCCTTGATGCTGCATATTCTTGGGTCCTTTTGCAGTCGTTTAAGAATGAGGGAGCCCATGCACCGCAAGTTTGCGGAGTCATGAGAAGCAGACTCCTTGGGGTCACTGAGAATTACAGTATCTGGAACTGCCTCCTCCCAGCCACATACTACTTCCAAGGTTTCTGGGGATGGAAAACTATCTGTGAAGGGTTGGCTTATGTCGTGCTCTGCTTCAATGCCTTCAAAGCTGCCAGAATCCTCATCCTCCTCCCTCCCCCTCTCCTCTTATGTGTTCTGTGGCTTAGGAAGAATGGTGTCTGCATAAAGCAGGCCTTGAAAGGAAAGGAAGTCCCCCTAATCCTCCCACTGCTCTGCCTCGAGTGTCCTGTCTATAATGTCATGCAGAGTCTGCTCCAGTAGGAACACAACGGGATTGTGTCACTGATGCATGCATTGTCACAGTTTACCATCCCTGTGGCCTCCTCAAATGGTGAAAGCACAATGCAGGCATCCTTTATCAACAGCCCTTGGCATGGGGAAAAAAGCTGAGCTGGCCTGAGCCTGTCGTTGTGCCATACTCACACAGGGATTCATTGATGGCCCTCTGCTGCATATGCAGCTGCTGCAGCATTGCAAAAAACAAGTTCCACCTGGTGGGTATGCCACAAATCAGGCAGTTTACGAGCAGGTGGAATTCCCACTGAACTTCAGTCAAACGAGCACTGGCTGTGTATGCCTGCCTGAAATGGCTACAGACTCTTCTGGCCTGCTTCAGCAGATCTTCCAACCCTGGGTACCTGTTTAAAAAATGCTGTACCTCCAAATTGAGGATATGTGCCAGGCATGGCACATGTGTCAACTTTCCCTCTTTAAGGGCAGACAGGAGGTTTGTGCCATTATTGCACGCCACCATTCCTGGCTCCAGCTGGTGTGACGTGAACCACCTCTGGGCCTGCCACTGCTCGGGTGTGGCTCCTGTTCCCTAGACAGACCAGCTGAAGCACTGCATGGCTACTTTCAGCCTGGCTCATTGAATAGCCCCTTGAACGCTTAGCGGTACTTGTAGTTCATGGGACAATTCAGCAGAGGAGGGCATGGAGGAGGAGGAGGGGGAGGAGGGGGTGGAGCTGACAAATCCCACATCATCACCACTAGCTGTATAGAGATGTAGCAGCACAACAAGCTGCAGCACTGAGCCCTGTCCTGCATCCTTCCGAGTTGCAAGCAGAGTTACCCAGTGTGCTGTGAACAAAACATATCGTCCCTGAACATGCTTGCTGGACCACGTTTCAGCAGTAACGTGGACCTTACGGCTGACTGCCTTGCCCAACAATGCCACAACATTGCCTTCCATGTGATGGTAGAGAGCTGGAATAGCCTTATGTGAAAAGAAATAGTGACTGGGAACCTGCTATTGTGGTACAGTACATTCTGCAAATTCACAGAAGGGGACAGAATACACCAGACAGAAAGGCAGGAGTTGTAAAGCCAGCAGCTTTGACGAGCTTGAATTTAGACAGTGGGCATGTGGTTGGCAGTGACTATATATATTTTTTTTGCTGCAGCAGTTGGGGTAGACAAATTTGCCTGCTGTAGTCTACAGCTGGTGGTGTGCTACTGGCAGACATGCTGCAAGGGCGTAGGACACCCTGCACTATACCATCATCCCTGTCAGTGGAGGCTGCTGAGAGGTCATGAGGTATAGCGGGGGTAGACCAGAAAGGTGAGGAGTGAGGAGGAGCAGAATTGCATCCTTTTTGTTTGGCTTTCAGGTGCTCTTGCCAATGGGCTGAGTGGTGGGAGGTTAAATGCTTTGTCAAGCATGTGGTACCCAAATAGCTGGTGTTTTTACCACGTTGTGATGTGCTTGCGGCAAAGTTTGCAAATTGCAACAGTTCGATCGGCTGCACATGTGCTAAAAAAGGCCCAAACAGCTGAGCTGTCGGAAGTGAGCCGGGAGATAACAGATAATGCAATCTGGTGGAAAAGGGTGGCTGCTCGCTACTCTTCCATGATAGCTGCCTCTTTGGGGTTGTGTCTCACCCTCACTTTCCTCCTCTGCTCTATCCGGAATCCAGGTTGCGTCAGTGACCTCATCATCATCATCCCTTCCATCCTCATTATCACTGGAGACAACTTGGCAATATGCTGTGGCTGGGGGAACATAACTGCCAATTTAAAAAAAATAAAAAATACAAACAACAGAAGTCACTCACATGAGTGTAGACGGATAGGCCGCACACCCCATAAAGTACATGAAAAAATACAAAAAACCCCTAACGGGGCTTTAAAGCAGCCAATAAAGTGCAGTATAGGTAGTTGAAAAAATTCAATTTTATTGATACAAAACGTATAAATAACATAATATAAAATCACTGAAGTGAATACTGACTATTTGAGTAAGGACATGAACTGGATATGGCGTATAATTGCAACGGACAGAGCCTACAATTAGAACCAATGCAAGACACAATGCATTTAAGGGCAACCAGCGTATTTTCAAACGTTGAATCCTTAAAATTAGATAACAGTAGGCAATGCCTATAAATAAGGGCAATATACAATACGGTGTATGTGGAACAACGAAAGTTGTGTGTGTAAATCCTGACGCGTTTCGACCCTTCCCGGGTCTTCTTCAGAGGATGGTTGTCCACTGTGAAAAGATTAACATGTATCAAACATAACATCGGATTCAACAATACCAAACCTATATATGTATACCATGTGATGTGGCTGCCTGAGTAGTATAATTACCTATCGCAGGATTTATGACGTTATAAGGTCATTTCTAACTTTGTGGTGTGTTTAGGGTGATGTGATTTCTCCTCTGCTCCCTTGTCTCCCCCGTGTCCAACCAGCTCCCCAGGGAGCGGGCGGTGGACCGAATATATCTTGCGAGGGATCACGTCTACCAGCCCCCCATGCAGGAGAGGGAAGGAAAGGAAGAGGCAATAGGCAATCCGAACTGCACCCAGAAAGGTTCACGTTAGTGCTAAAAATAAAAATAAAATGAAAAACGAGGGGTCAGTTGGTTCATCCACATGGTTGGGGAATGCCCCAACTATGGATTCTATAAGGTTGTTGAATTATAGGTCCATGGGTGTGCAGAAGGGCAGGGGGGGAGGGGAAAAAAAAAAGGGGGGGGGGGGAGGGGGAGAAAGAAAAATGGGGGAAGGAGGGAGCGGGGGGGGGGGGACAGAGAGAAAGGGGACAGGGAAAGGGAGAGGAAGAATAATTGGTAATATTATGTCTTCTCATATTCCCACAGAGTATTACAACACATATGGGATGTGAGATCCTTTCCCATATTGTTATTGTGTCTTCCCAGATGAAAACCCCTGCAAAAATCCCCGTCTGATTGGGTAATTAGTTCCGCCACCACCCCTGCACTTTGACACTGTTTGTCTTTTTCACTGATTGTTGGCTGTGTGTTGTGCACTGTTGTTCCATGGGTTTCTTTTTTCACTTTTAGTCCTCACACTCCTTTCCTCTGACCAACACTCACTGCCCATCTCATACAAACCCCCACATTTTCCTCTCACCTCCCTACACCTCTTACACCCCCCATCCCCACCACCTCCCACATAACAACCCCCTCCCCCCCAGCACTCTTTTTCTTCCTTTTTCCTCACCTTTCTTTCCCTTCTCACTCCTCCCTTCCCCTCCATTTCCTTACCCATTCTTGTTTCACTCTTTTCTTCCTCCCCCCCCCCTTCTCCCTCCCCCCCCTCTTCCCCTTTCCCCTCCCCCTCTCTCCATCCCTTCCCCCCTTCTTTTCTTCCCTCTGTTTCCTCCTTTCCTTTCCTTCCCTCCCCTTTGTTCCTCCTCCCTTTTTTCCCCCCTTTCCCCCCTCCCCCCCCCTCTTCTCCCCCCCCCCCCCTTCTTTCCCCTCCCTCCTCCCCTCTTTTCTATTTTTCCACTCCCCCTTCCCCCCTTTTCCCCACTATCTCTCATCCAGCTTGGCTGGTCTTCCCCCCCCACCCCCCAAACCCCCCCCCTTTTTTTCATTTGGTTCATCTGCTGGTGGTTCGTCAGCACTTCTACCCTATTGTTCTCCTCATACATCCCTATGTTGCATGGTTATTGACTGGCAGCAGGGCATTTGTTATTTTTTAGTTCATTCCTTTCTCACTCATACACTTTTGGTTCATTTCTTTTCTTTTCTTTTCTTTTCACCTCTTCCCTCACCTGCTCTCTCTTCCCCTCCCCCCCTCCCCCCTTTCTTCCTTTCTCTAGCAATGCCCTTCTGCACATTCATGGACCTATAATTCAACAACCTTATAGAATCCATAGTTGGGGCATTCCCCAACCATGTGGATGAACCAACTGACCCCTCGTTTTTCATTTTATTTTTATTTTTAGCACTAACGTGAACCTTTCTGGGTGCAGTTCGGATTGCCTATTGCCCCTTCCTTTCCTTCTCTCTCCTGCATGGGGGGCTGGTAGATGTGATCCCTCGCAAGATACATTCGGTCCACCGCCCGCTCCCTGGGGAGCTGGTTGGACACGGGGGAGACAAGGGAGCAGAGGAGAAATCGCATCACCCTAAACACACCACAAAGTTAGAAATGACCTTATAACGTCATAAATCCTGCGATAGGTAATTATACTACTCAGGCAGCCACATCACATGGTATACATATATAGGTTTGGTATTGTTGAATCCGATGTTATGTTTGATACATGTTAATCTTTTCACAGTGGACAACCATCCTCTGAAGAAGACCCGGGAAGGGTCGAAACGCGTCAGGATTTACACACACAACTTTCGTTGTTCCACATACACCGTATTGTATATTGCCCTTATTTATAGGCATTGTCTATTGTTATCTAATTTTAAGGATTCAACGTTTGAAAATACTCTGGTTGCCCTTAAATGCATTGTGTCTTGTATTGGTTCTAATTGTAGGCTCTGTCCGTTACAATTATACGTCATATCCAGTTCATGTCCTGACTCAAATAGTCAGTATTCACTTCAGTGATTTTATATTATGTTATTTATACGTTTTGTATCAATAAAATTGAATTTTTTCAACTACCTATACTGCATTTTATTGGCTGCTTTAAAGCCCCGTTAGGGGTTTTTTGTATTTTTTCAAAATAAAAAATACTTCTGCACTACTATATGTGATTATATGTGAGGCGTGGAAAGACAAAAATATGTGTAAAATAAAAAGAGGTTGCTGCTCAACACCAACTGTGTAGCCACAGAAAATACAAATCAACTAAAATCCAAAGTGAAGCGCTACCTCACAAAAAAATCCCACACTGAAGGATATATATGTAGCACTAACCCCCAAAGGAGCTGCTGTATTTTATTTGGGCCTGTACTCTGCTTTATTTCCCCTCTGAATTCTCTCCGTCCCCCTGACACAGCTGTGGTGTAATAGTGTTCAGTCAAAAAAACCTCAAAGGCAGATTCACAGTACACAATGTAATATACCTTTTTACCTTTACCTTTGGTCTCCACTTGGTCTGGGATGATGCAAAGGAAAACAACACTCGCACAGTTGTACTTAAATAAGAACTTTGTTTACTGTAATTGCTCTAAAGTAAGACACTACAATGGTTATACTATCAGACCAACGTAGTCTCACAGTCAACCGACTTCACTTACAAAGATATTATACAGATGAAAAGTGTTTGAAATAACTTGTTGGTAATGTGCTATAGAACATAGGATAAATGACAGAGTGAATTCATAGTTGCCAACATTGTAAAAAAATTTTTAGGGACACTTTTTTGGCTGTAGGAGGAGTCTTATTATAATTAGGGGGCAGGGCATGTGTTTGTAGGTGTGGCATAGGGCAAAAGTAAAAATGCGACGCGCATTGGGCGTGGTTTACGCAAAATAGTGCGCGTGTCTTAAATGGGCGTGGCTCAAAAGGGGTGTGGTTAGCGTCTGAGATGAACAAGGGATGGAGGGAGAGGGAGGGAGGGATGGAAGGACAGCAGCCCCAGATCCTACACAACAATAGAAATGTGTATTCCAGAAAGTTTAACAATCAACAGATAAAGATACTCCAAACACCTGGTGTTAGCACTTCAATCATCCCGGCACCATGGTTGTTATGGTGTCAGGATGATTGAAGTGCATTATTTCTATTACTACATTGTAATATAAAATGAAATCATTCAACTCACCATAATGCCGAATCAGTGGGACCCCTGAGCGTGTCACCTGCCACGTCGCCTGCCACCAGCCGTCTGTCCTTGCATCAGGTGCCCCCAGCAGAGTCCGTCCTTGCATCAGGTGCCCCCAGCAGAGTCCGTCCTTGCATCAGGTGCCCCCAGTGGTGCCCCCCCTTGCATCAGGTTTCCCCAGCAGTGCCCCCCCTTGCATCAGGTTTCTCCAGCGGTGCCCCCCCTTATATCAGGTTTCCCCAGCGGAGCCCCCCTTACATCAGGTTTCCCCAGTGGAGCCCCCCCTTACATCAGGTTTCCCCAGTGGGGCCCCCCCTTACATCAGGTTTCCCCAGCAGAGCCCTCCCTTACAACAGGTTTCCTAGTAGGTCTCCGCCGGCCACGTGGTTACAATAGAATGGGGCGGAGGGTGGTGGGAGCGAAGCGGGGTGGGGGGGGTAGACGGGGCGAGGCGGAGGGTGGGCGGCGACACAGGAGCTCCGTCTAGACAGAGAGACAGAGAGGAGGGGGGCGGCTGGAGGGGGGCGGCACACAGAGAGGAGAGGGGGGGCGGCTGGAGGGGGGGCGGCTGACAGAGAGGAGAGGGGGGGCGGCTGACAGAGAGGAGGGGGGCGACTGACAGAGAGGAGGGGGCGGCTGGAGGGCGGGCTGACAGAGAGGAGAGGGGGCGGCTGGAGGGGGGGCGGCACACAGAGAGGAGAGGGGGGGCGGCTGACAGAGAGGAGAGGGGGGATGGCTGGGGGGGCGGCTGACAGAGAGGAGAGGGGGCGACTGACAGAGAGGAGGGGGGGCGGTTGACAGAGAGGAGAGGGGGCGGCTGACAGAGAGGAGAGGGGGGGAGGCTGGAGGGGCGGTGGCTGACAGAGAGGAGAGGGGGGCTGCTGACAGAGAGGAGGGCGTGCAGCTGACAGAGAGGAGGGGGGGCGGCTGGAGGGGGGGGCAGCTGACAGAGAGGAGGGGGGCAGCTGACAGAGAGGAGGGGGGGCGGCTGACAGAGAGGAGAGGGGGGGGCGGCTGACAGAGAGGAGAGGGGGGCGGCTGACAGAGAGGAGGGGGGGCGGCTGACAGAGAGGAGAGGGGGGGCGGCTGGAGGGGGGGGCGGCTGACAGAGAGGAGAGGGGGGCGGCTGACAGAGAGGAGGGGGGGTGACTGACAGAGAGGAGGGGGCGGCTGGAGGGGGGGGGCTGACAGAGAGGAGAGGGGACGGCTGGAGGGGGGGCGGCACACAGAGAGGAGGGGGGGCGGCTGACAGAGAGGAGAGGGGGGATGGCTGGGGGGGGCGGCTGACAGAGAGGAGAGGGGGCGGCTGACAGAGAGGAGGGGGGGCGGTTGACAGAGAGGAGAGGGGGGCGGCTGACAGAGAGGAGAGGGGGGGCGGCTGGAGGGGGGGGCGACTGACAGAGAGGAGAGGGGGTCGGCTGACAGAGAGGAGGGGGGGCAGCTGACAGAGAGGAGGGGGGGCGGCTGGAGGGGGGGCGCTGACAAAGAGGGGGGGGGCTGACAGAGAGGAGAGGGGGTCGGCTGACAGAGAGGAGAGGGGGGCGGCTGACAGAGAGGAGGGGGGGCGGCTGGAGGGGGGGCAGCTGACAGAGAGGAGAGGGGGGGCGGCTGTAGGGGGGGGCGGCTGACAGAGAGGAGAGGGGGGCGGCTGGAGGGGGGGGCGGCTGACAGAGAGGGGGGGGGCGGCTTGAGGGGGGGGGGGGCGGCTGACAGAGAGGAGAGGGGGGGGCGGCTGGAGGGGGGGCAGCTGACAGAGAGGAGGGGGGGGCAGCTGGAGAGGGGGGGCGGCTGACACTTTAACAATTGCACGATTGTACAGATGAATGCACAATATTAATGAACTGGATGAAATATGATTTAAAGTTTTGCCTAATATTTATCTCTGTGGACATTATTATTAATTTGTTTATGCATATTCTTTAGCACATGTTTTGTCAGATTTAGACTCCATTAGGGGTCACTATTATTACTGTTTTATATACAGTATCTCACAAAAGTGAGTACCCCCCTCACATTTTTGTAAACATTTTATTATAACTTTTCATGTGACAACACTGAAGAAATGACACTTTGCTACAATGTAAAGTAGTGAGTGTACAGCTTGTATAACAGTGTAAATTTGCTGTCCCCTCAAATAAACTCAACACACAGCCATTATTGTCTAAACAATAATGGCAACAAAAGTGAATACACCAAATTGTCCAAATTGGGCCCAAAGTGTCAATATTTTGTGTGGCCACCATTATTTTCTAGCACTGCCTTAACTCTCTTAGATATGGAGTTCACCAGAGCTTTACAGGTTGCCAATAGAGTCCTCTTCCACTCCTCCATGATGACATCACAGAACTGGTGAATGTTAGAGACCTTGCGCTCCTCCACCTTCCGTTTGAGGATGCCCCACAGATGCTCAATAGGGTTTAGGTCTGGAGACATGCTTGGTCAGTCCATCACCTTTACCCTCAGCTTCTTTATCAAGGCAGTGGTCATCTTGGAGGTCTTGGAGGTGTATATGGGGTCGTTATCATGTTGGAATACTGCCCTGCGGAACAGACTCCGAAGGGATGGGATCATGTTCTGCTTCAGTATGTCACAGTACATGTTGGCATTCATGATTCCCTCAATGAACTGTAGCTCCCCAGTGCCGGAAGCACTCATGCAGCCCCAGACCATGACACTCCCACCACCATACTTGACTGTAGACAAGACACACTTGTCTTTGTACTCCACACGCTTGACACCATCTGAACCAAATAAGTTTATCTTGGTCTCATCAGACCACAGGACATGGTTCCAGTAATCCATGTCCTTAGTCTGCTTGTCTTGAGCAAACTGTTTGTAGGCTTTCTTGTGCATCATCTTTAGAAGAGGCTCCCTTCTGGGACAACAGCCATGCAGACCAATTTGATGCAGTGTGCAGCGTATGGTCTGAGCACTGACAGGCTGACCCCCCAACCCCTTCAATCTCTGCAGCAATACTGGCAGCACTCACATGTCACATTTACCAAAGACAACCTCTGGATATGACGCTGAGCTAGGGTTGCCACCTGTCCGGGATTCACCGGGACAGTACGGGTCTTGAATCATGTGCCCGGGTTTTGTACTGCTTGACACCCGGGCACATTACTCAGCGCAGACCAGGGACAGGCATTCGGGCAGGGGAGAACATTAGAACACCTGCCACTGTGGAGACAGCAGAAGGGGCATTTCTTCTAAATACACTGTGCCTGTGGTGTGTGTTGAGGATCTGAATCTCCTTTCTGTCTCTCTCCCCCCCTCCAGTCTCCTGCATGGTCTTTCTGATCTCTGACTCAACCCCCCCCCCCCCCTAATCACTAGTGCAGTACTGTTACTACTGTCGGGATGGCTGTTCACACTACATACAGGGATTAAGGTGACAGGAGAATTGGAAGAGATAGTGAGTGTGTGTGTGTGTGTGGGGGGGGGGAGTCTGCAGCCCTATTACAGTTGACAGATAACTTCTAAGCCTGAACACACTTCTGTACAAACATCCCCAAATCCTCAGTCCAGATAATGTAAAGTCATTTATGATTATCCATGTAACCCTGTGTGTATGTGGTTTCAGTGTAACTTTTGATTGTACAGACTCAGAGCTTGGATAACATAGAGTTATATGAATGGTCATCAATTAACTTCGCATCATCCGGGTATGCAGAGTGCTAGGAGCTGGCTTACAGTGTATAGATATGTACTTCTTATACCAGATCGTTTTCATTGAGCAGTATTGTTGTATATAGCAGTGGATGAGCTTTTCTTTGATTATAGACATCGCTATCTGACCACTTCTTAGCCCCCCACACCCCCCAGCTTGTATCACCCCCAGACCACTTCATACAGACACCACTCAGAGCTGCTTCCTACCCCCCAGCTGAGGGACATCATTCCATGGTCACTTACCTTTCCTTCTCTTCCCAACATCGCTCCCTGGTAACCCCATAGACACTGCAAGAAATCTTTCCCCACACTGCCCCCATCATACCCACCACAATTCTCTCCTGTACATACTGCCGCCATCATACCCACCACACTCCTCTCCTGTACATACTGCCCCCATCATACCCTCCGCACTCCTTTCCTGTACATACTGCCCCCATCATACCCTCCGCACTCCTTTCCTGTACATACTGTCCCATCATACCTTCCACAATCCTCTCCTGTACATACTGCCCCCATCATACCCACCACACCCCTCTCCTGTACATACTGCCCCCGTCATACCCTCCGCACTCCTTTCCTGTACATACTGCCCCCGTCATACCTTCCGCACTCCTTTCCTGTACATACTGCCCCATCATACCTACCACACTCCTCTCCTGTACATACTGCCCCCATCATACTCTCCGCACTCCTCTCCTGTACATACTGCCCCCATCATACCCACCACACTCCTCTCCTGTACATACTGCCCCCATCATACTCTCCGCACTCCTCTCCTGTACGTACTGCCCCCATCATACCCACCACACTCCTCTCCTGTACATACTGCCCCCATCATACCCTCCGCACTCCTTTCCTGTACATACTGCCCCCATCATACCCACCACACTCCTCTCCTGTACATACTGCCCCCATCATACCCTCCGAACTCCTCTCCTGTACATACTGCCCCATCATACCCACCACACTACTCTCCTGTACATACTGCCCCCATCATACCCTCCGCACTCCTCTCCTGTACATACTGCCTCCATCATACCCTCCGCACTCCTCTCCTGTACATACTGCCCCCATTATACCCACCGCACTCCTCTCCTGTACATACTGCCCCCTCATACCCTCCGCACTCCTCTCCTGTACGTACTGCCCCCATCATACCCACCACACTCCTCTCCTGTACGTACTGCCCACTGGCATACCTTCACATTCCTCTCTTGTACGTACTGTCACCATCATACCCACCGCACTCCTCTCCTGTACATACTGCCCCCATCATCCCCTCCGTATTCCTTTCCTGTACATACTGCCCCCATCATACCCACCACACTCCTCTCCTGTACATACTGCTCCCATCATCCCCTCCGTATTACTTTCCTGTACATACTGCCCCATCATCCCCTCTGTATTCCTTTGATGTACATACTGTCCCCATCATACCCTCCGCACTCCTCTCCTGCAGTTTTAGATATAAAGGGAAACTCTGTGGATTCAGATGTAAGGGAAAACTGCTGAGTCAGATGTAAAGGGGAACAAACCCTGTGCATTCAGATGTAGAAGGGGAACTATGTTGACTCTGATGTAAGGGGGAACTCCTGTAATTAACTCCATATGATTAGAAATGTCTTTTAATCACAAAATTGCTGTGCATTGCTTTGTACAGAGGTAATACATTTAATGTACTACAAAAAAGAAAAAAAAATTGTCATGCGCAGCTGAAGTGTTCGGGTTTGGCTTGACGAAAAGGTGGCAACCCTATGCTGAGCACATGCACTTAACTTCCTTGGTCGACCATGGTGAGGCCTGTTCTGAGTGGAACCTGTCCTATTAAACCGCTGTATGGTCTTGGCCACTGTGCTGCAGCTCAGTTTCAGGATCCTACCAATCTTCTTATAGCCTAGGCCATCTTTATGTAGAGCAACAATTCTTTTTTTCAGATCCTCTGAGAGTTTTTTGCCATGAGGTGTCATGTTGAACTTCCAGTGACCAGTATGAGAGAGTGAAAGCAATAACACCAAATTGAACACACCTGCTCCCCATTCACACCTGAGACCTTGTAACACTAACAAGTCACATGACACCGGGGAGGGAAAATGGTTAATTGGGGCCAATTTGGACATTTTCACTTAGGGGTGTACTCACTTTTGTTGCCAGTGGTTTAGACATTAATGGCTGTGTGTTGAGTTATTTTGAGGGGACAGCAAATTTACACTGTTATACAAGCTGTACACTCACTACTTTATATTGTAGCAAAGTGTCATTTCTTCAGTGTTGTCACCTGAAAAGGTATAATTAAATATTTACAAAAATGTGAGGGTGTACTCACTTTTGTGAGATACTGTACATTCAGTCACCTTCAGTGTGGGATTTTTTTGTGAGGTAGCGCTTCACTTTTGATTTTAGATGACTGCCAATTTGTTGTTTACCAGTGCTCTCCCCTCTTTGTAGGCTCATGTTCCTACCTTCCTCAACCTCAGAACCAAGATCTGAATCAAGAAATGGTTGTGCTCTCTGTTAAAAGAAATGGTTGTGCATCGTCAAGGAGCAAGTAGCTGACGCTGTGTTCAAATAACTCAGCTGACTCCTCCATGCCTGATGCTGGGGCTATGGCAGGAGTAGCTGTGAACAAGGAGGCAGAATAAGTGGACTGCGCACTAGTCTCTGCTTGGGTGACAGAGAATGAAGAGGAGGGTGATTGTTTAGTAAGCCAGTCAACCAACTCCTTTGCATGCTGTGGCTAAATGGCACGGGCAACATCACTAAACCGAGGAAATTATGCCCTGCCTGAGGATGGACCATATCCAACTTTGCCTGTGGACACATACGCTGCTGGCCCCACAGTGCCATGGGAACGTGTGGGTATTCCTCGGGAGCTGTTAACTCACCAGGGTACGCCCTTCATGTCGAAGGTTATTAAAGAGTTGTGTAAATTGTTTAAAATGACTCACTTACGCACTTCTGTGTACCACCCACAAACAGATGGTCTAGTGGAAAGGTTCAACAAAACACTGAAAGGAATGGTAAAACGAGTGGTAGCGGCAGATGGTAGGGACTGGGACTGCCTCTTGCCCTATCTCATGTTTGCTATACGGGAGGTACCCCAAGCCTCCACCGGCTTTTCCCCTTTCGAGTTGCTGTATGGACGACATCCGAGAGGCCTATTAGCTATGGCAAAAGAGACCTGGGAACAAGAGGCAACCCCACTCAAAAGTGTAGAGAACATATTGCTCAAATGCAAGACCAGATTGAAAAAGTCATGTCCATTGTTAAATCCCACTTGCAACAGGCTCAGCAGGCTCAGGCTAGAGTCTATAACCATTCAGCCAAGATCCAAACTTTTAACCCCGGTGACAGAGTTCTTGTGCTGGTACCTACGGTGGAGAGCGAATTTCTGGTGAAATGGCAAGGGCCATACGAGGTTGTAGAACAGGTGGGGGAAGTTAACTATAGAGTACATCAGCATGGCAAAAGGACGTCCTACCAAATCTATCATGTCAATCTATTGAAGCCCTGGAGAGACAGAGCATCCCTTATGGTCCACCCACCCTTAGCGATGACTACCACAGGTCTTTCTACCGTGCCTGGGGTAGAGATCACTGAGGCCCTGTCCGTAAGCCAGAAACAAGAGACCAAGGAATTTCTACTAAGAAATAGGGAGTCCTTCTCTGATTTTCCAGGGGTAACTTCAGTAATAAGGCATGATATTGTGACCGAGCCAGGGGTGAAAGTTAACTTAAAACCTTATCGCATCCCAGAAGCTTGGCGCCAAGTAGTCTCAGAGAAAATAAGGAGGATGTTGGAGCTTGATGTAATAGAAGAATCCCATAGTGAGTGGTGTAGTCCAATCGTCCTTATTCCTAAGCCAGGTGGAAGCATCCGATTTTGTAATGACTTCCGATAGCTGAATGACGTGTCAAAATTTTATGCTTATCCAATGCCCAGAGTAGAAGAGCTAATTGAGCATTTAGGACATGCTTGATACATCACCACCCTGGACCTCACAAAGGGGTATTGGCAAATACCACTTACGGAACGTGCGAAAGAGAAGACAGCCCTGGTCACTTTTCGGTGGATGATGGATTGCATCCTTAAACCCCACCAAGCTTATGCATCTGCGTATTTAGATGACGTGGTAATTTTTAGTGCAAACTGGGAGAGCCACTTACCTAAAGTGCAGGCTGTTGTTAACACCCTCTGTTGTGAGGGTCTGACAGCCAATCCTAAGAAGTGTGCTGTGGGATTAGAGGAGGCCCGGTATTTAGGGTACAATATTGGAAGGGGGTAGTAAACCCAAGTCGCAAAAGTCCAGGCAATCCAAAGTTGGCCAAGACCCCTTAATAAAAAAAACAGGTCAAGGCTTTTTTGGGGTTAGTAGGCTACTACAGAACGTTTGTCCCCAATTTTGCTACGTTGGCTGCTCCCCTCACAGCTCTTACCAAGGAGGGAAGTCCACAGGGGTAACTTGGTCCCCAGAAGCTGAGAAAGCTTTCCAGAACCTAAAGACAGCCCTATGTAAAGCCCTGTCTTAATCACCCCAGATTTCACACAGGAATTTGTAGTGCAGACGGATGCTTCAGAAGTGGGATTAGTTGCAGTGTTGTCCCAAGTAGTGAATGGGGAGGAACACCCCATAGCATTCTTAACCAGAAAATTGACCCCTGCTGAAAAAAAGATACGCCATTGTAGAAAGGGAATGTCTAGCCATCAAATGGGCTCTTGAAGGTTTAAAATATTATCTGTTAGTGCGACAGTTTAAGCTCCTAACTGACCATGCCCCTCTCAAATAAATGGCCCAAAATAAGGAGAAAAATGCAAGAGTTACCAGATGGTTCTTGGCTCTACAGAATTTTACATTTTTTGTAGAACATAGACCAGATAGCCAACAAGCTAATGCGGATACTCTCCAGAGTTTACAGTCTGTTTGCCCAAGTTGCTCAACCCCCCGAGTTTGAGAGGGGGGGGGATATATAGCAGGGTTAAACTTCAGGAAAAGCGATTGATGGGATATATGTTCCCCCACGGATTCTTAGATTTGCAATCTAAGATAATACCAGAAAAGACTTCAGGGTAAAGAAGGATAGTTTTTTACCCTGTATTGGTAAAGTCCATTCCGGGGCTGGTTTTATTGGGAGTCTGATAGAGATCTAGGTGGGACAGACTCCCAAGTCCGTGGACCACAGATTAATGTTTTCTTTCAGGTCTTGATTAAGGCAGCTGGTCCTAGCTCTCAGGGAGAGAGTGTGTGCCTCCATGTGAGGAGGCAACTAGGAGCATGGCTACTTATCCCTGACTTATGATACAAAGTATTTGCATTTGTAAGAACACTACAAAACCAAAGACTGGTCAGACTACGGACACAGTTATACCCCGTACACATGATCGGACATTCCGACAACAAAATCCATGGATTTTTTCCGACGGATGTTGGCACAAACTTGTCTTGCATACACATGGTCACACAAATCTTGTCGGAAATTTTGAACGTCAAGAACGCGTACGACGAGCCAAGAAAAAGGACGTTCAATAGCCAGTGCGGTTCTTCTGCTTGATTCCAAGCATGCGTGGAACTTTGTGCGTCAGAATTGTGTACACACGATTGGAATTTACGACAACAGATTTTGTTGTAGGAAAATTTGGGATCCAGATCTCAAATTTTGTGTGATGGAAATTCCGATGGAAAATGTCCGATGGAGCCTACACATGGGTGGAATTTCCGACAACAAGCTCCCATCGAACATTTTCTGTCCGACCGTGTGTACGGGGCATAAGGCTCGGTAGAGCAGAAGTTTATTTTTGTTTGATGGCAAGATGCTCTTTTTCTTCTGTTTGAGAATATCCTGTGGATTAGACATGATGTTTTCCTAAAGAAACTGTGAGTTTGTCCCTGCATTGAGTCTGATCCCCCTACAACTGATATATACTGCGTTAAACATACAGTAACACACGAATATATACTGCGTTAAACGTACAGTAACACAACTCAAATATACTGCTTTAAACATGCAGTAACGCATGTATATAGACTGCGTTAAACAGTAGCGCATGGAAATACTGTATATATTGTGTTAAATGTGCAGTATTGCACTGATGTATACTGTGTTAATTGTGCAGTAATGCACGGATACATATTGCGTTAAATTTACTGTAACGCACAGATATATATTAAGTTAAATGTACAGCAACGCACTGATATATACTGCATTAAACGCGCAGTATCGGACGGATATATGCTGCGTTAAACACCCAGTTACACACAGATATATATACTGCGTTAAACATGCAGTAATGCACTGATATATACTAGGTTAAACGTACAGTACGTAGTGATATATGTTGCGTTAAACACGCAGTAACACACGGATATATACTGCGTTAAACGTGCGGTAATGCACTGATATGTACTGCCGGAAACCTGCCCTGACATATTAAACTGATATTAAAATAAAAATGAATGGTCACACTACACTCACACTGAACTATCACTAGATTCACAATAAACTGACATTGTACACTGACAATAGAAGCACAATAGCACACTATAGCACTCTAACTCGCTAGCAGCGCTGAACAGAGTCCTCTTCTATCTTTCTCTATGCCAATATCACTCTGCAAATGGCCGCTATGGGTAGAATATTTTTATACTGTGGGGCGGGACTAAGAGCAATGAGCCATGATTGGCTAGAGTCATCATTACTTTCTCCAATCATGGCTCTGACAGTGCTCTGTGTCCTGATTGTGCAAAGATTTCATTGTTTCAGCCAATCAGGTCTTCCAATGCACTGTGCGACAGCACAGTGAATTATGGCAATTCAGCGGGCTGAACAAACGGTCGATTGCCCCGATAATTTGGGTGTTCGTCAAACGGACAAACAGCCAGTGCTCGGGCCGAACCAATCGCCCAACTCTAGTGAAGAATATGATGTGGTCAGTTAATGCAGGAGAGATGTGGAAGGTATGCTAATGGGCAGTATGTGCAGGAGAGGATTAGGAAGGTCTGACAACCAGCAGTATAGTTAATCTTTTGACTTACAAATGGTGCTTACTTTTTTGTATTAAAGTTGTAGTAAAAGGGCAGCCTGCATGGCATAGTAGCACATTATGAAATGCTTACCTTAGAACAAAGCCCTCTAGTGGTGCGCTGTCACCGCTGAATGGGCTTCCATCTTCACCTGGTGTTCCTTCCGGGTTCGCATGCTCCGGGGCATCTGATGGGCCGAGCCGAAATGACGTCACTTGTGCGCGGGAGTCCTGGGCTGCAGCACAGAGATCTGTAAGGATGGCACGGGTATGCCATCCCTTCGGAGCACATGCCCCAGTGATGTCAACAGCTGCATGCAGTGTGATAGGCAGTGAGGAGTGAAATCAAAAATTTACACCCTTAGAAACCCTGAAAGCGGTGCTTGGTTTTTGAGGTGGCTAGGCTCCCAAAAAGTCTCACACATGTGGTATCCCCGTACTCAGGAGAAGCAACAGAATGTATTTTGGGGTGTAATTTCACATATTCTCATGGCATGTTTGAGCAATATATCATTTAGTGACAACTTTGTGCAAAAAAAAAAAAAAAATTGTCTTTTTCCCGCAACTTGTGTCGGAATATAAAATATTCCATGGACTCGACATGCCTCTCAGCAAATAGCTTGGGGTGTCTACTTTCCAAAATGGGGTCATTTGGGGGGGTTTTGAACTGTCTTGGCATTTTATGCACAACATTTAGAAGCTTATGTCACACATCACCCACTCTTCTAACCACTCGAAGACAAAGCCCTTTCTGACACTTTTTGTTTGCATGAAAAAATAATTTTTTTTGCAAGAAAATTACTTTGAACCCCCAAACATTATATATTTTTTTTAAAGCAAAGGCCCTACAGATTAAAATGGTGGGTGTTTCATTTTTTTTTTCACACAGCATTTGCGCAGCGATTTTTCAAAAACATTTTTGGGGGAAAAAAACACACTTTTTAAAATTTTAATGCACTAAAACACACTATATTGCCCAAATGTTTGATGAAATAAAAAAGATGATCTTAGGCCGAGTACATGGATACCAAACATGACATGCTTTAAAATTGCGCACAAACGTGCAGTGGCGACAAACTAAATACATTTTTAAAAGCCTTTAAAAGCCTTTACAGGTTACCACTTTAGATTTACAGAGGAGGTCTACTGCTAAAATTACTGCCCTCGATCTGACCTTCGCGGTGATACCTCACATGCATGGTGCAATTGCTGTTTACATTTGACGCCAGACTGACGCTTGCGTTCGCCTTTGCGGGGACAGGGGTGATTTTTTTTTTTTTCTTTATTTTTTTTTTTTTGCTTTTTTATCTTATTTTTAAACTGTTCCTTTCATTTTTTTAAAATCATTTTTATTGTTATGTCAGGAAATGTAAATATCCCCTATGATAGCAATAGGTAGTGACAGGTACTCTTTTTTAAAAAAAATGGGGTCTATTAGACCCTAGATCTCTCCTCTGCCCTCAAAGCATCTGACCACCCCCAGATCAGTGTGATAAAATGCTTTCCCAATTTCCCAATGGCGCTGTTTACATCCGGCGAAATCTATGTCATGAAATGCTTGTAGCTTCCGGTTTCTTAGGCCATAGAGATGATTGGAGCCATTCTGGTCTCTGATCAGCTCTATGGTCAGCTGGCCGAATCACTGGAACAGGTTCCCTGTTGGGACCGGAGAGCCAGAGAAAAACATGGAAGACGGTGGGAGGGGGGGACATTCCCTCCCACTGCTTGTAAAAGCAGTCTAGAGGCTAATTAGCCACTAGGATTGCTTTTACATGAAAGCCGACCTCTGGCTGAAAAGAATGATACCAAGATGATACCTAAACCTGCAGGCATCATTCTGGTATAACCACTCCAAGATCCAGCAACATACCAGTACGTTGCTGGTCCTTGTTGGGCATATATTGTAATCTTGGGTATGCCCACCATTAGAATACACCCACTTCTAATGATGGGCATACATGCACCATTTATATATGCCGAAGCATGGGGGCATCCGCCCCAAAAGTTAGGAGCAAATCGCTCCTCCGCCCCTGCTGCCCCCATGCTTCGGCATATATCACCTCCGACAGCGCTGGAGTCACGGCTTTATGTATTGTGGGAGCAAACGCTGTTACTGTCAAGATAAATAAATCCGCGCTGCAGCTGAATGGCGTACCTGAAAACAAAAAAAATGGTTAACAATAAACAATAAAACACAGTAAACAGTAAAGTATAAAAAACTGAATACCTGAAAAGCAAACATGATAAAACATAATAACAATAAAACATTGCAGAATAGAATACAGTAAAAAAGAGCAGAACAATAGAGAGAAAATAGAGAGAGAGAGAGAACAATAAAACGGCAACTATTTTTGTTTTTTTTTATTTTATATATTTTTTTGTGTTTTTTTTTTACACTTTTTTTGTAACTGTAACTTTTATAACTGTAACCGGTTCCAGGTTCAGGTTTCTCAAAATGCAATGGCATCATGGGAGACCCTGTGAAAGTGTGCTAGTCTGTGCAATGCTGTACCCTATGCTAATACTCAACTAGTGTATGGTAGCATTCAAAACATTCACCAATGCAAAGACCAGGATTGTCAGGACAGGAGGGACAGTAATAGCGGGTGTCCCACATCTTTTTTGGGGGGGTTCGTTGGGTAGGGGTACTCGGGAGGACATAAAGAAAATGCCTCTCATGCAGCTGACTGCATTTAGTTGGGGATGTGAATGGGGGAAGTACGGGTGCTGCAGAAGTGGTGGGTTCCCAACTAAAATTGGCGAATGCAGCAGGAAGGGCATTATGGGCACGACGGGCCTGTGTTTTTCTTCTTCTTGGTGGCAGCGGGACACTACTTGTGCTTGCCACCTCACCAGCTTGAACTGCACTTATGGGACTCGCCACGTCACCAAGTTTTACTGCAGTGCTGGTTTGACTACGACCGGGGTGTACTAGGCCACTGGTGCTTGCCAGTTCACCAAAACGCTACCAAAAAAACTGTTAGCGATTGCAGGGATCAGGCCTGACTCTGCAAACGCTGCAGTTATGTGTATTGTAAGTGACAGTGATCGATCGATACTGCACTTGGGTGGGCTGGGCTGGGCTGGGCTGGACGGAGGGGCAAAACGCAGGTGCTAGCAGGTATCTGGGCTGATACCGCTAACACTGCGTTTTTGGGAACCGTAAACTGCTGGGGACGCTAGTATAGATCTGATCGGATCAGATATTGATCCGTTCAGATGTTATACCACTAAGAGAGGTGCGTGCGCGGGTGTTAGCAGTACTGGCGTTAACCTGATGCTGCTTGGGGCTGGTGCATGCCAGTTCACCAAAACGCTACCAAAAAAACTGTTAGCGATCGCAGGGATCAGGCCTGACTCTGCGAACACTGCAGTTATGCGTTTAGTGTTTTGTAAGTGACAGTGATCAATCAATACTGCACTTGCGTGGGCTGGGCTGGGCCGGGCGGAGGGGCAAAACGCAGGTGCTAGCAGGTATCTGGGCTGATCCTGCTAACACTGCTTTTTTGGGAATCCTAAACTGCTGGGAACGCTAGTATAGATCTGATTAGATATTTATCCGTTCAGATACTATACCATTAAGGGAGGTGTATGGTGCGTGCGTGGGTGTTAGCGGTACTGGCGCTAACCTGACGCTGCCTGAGGCGATGCAGACCCTATCTGACCCTAAAACTTAACTTATATCACCGCCGGGCGATCAGGGGGTTAAACCTTTATTAGGTAATAAACGGCGGGTGCCCTGACATTATAAAAAATAAACTAACTAACCAGCGTCACCTGTAACAGTTATACGGTGATCACTGGTGAAAGGGTTGCAATCAAGGGGTTAAAACCTTTACTAGGTAGTATATGGGGGTCCCTGACACTATAAAACGCTGACGGCAAACCTATATACAGGTATTTACCTCCCTAACTAGTGTCACCGGTGACACTAATACAGCGATCAGAAAAACGATCGCTTAGTGACACTGGCGACGGGGGTGATCAAGGGGTTAAAACTTTATTAGGGGGGTTAGGGGGGTACCCTAAACCTAAAGGGGGCTAACACTAATTGCCCTACCACTTATAACTGTCACAAACTGACACCAATGCAGTAATCAGAAATTACTAAATACGAAATAAAATACGAACAAGGGGGTTAGGTCCACTCTTACCCCTCCCTGGAACGTAAGAACTGTGAGGTCTTTTCCGTCTACCTGGCTTCTCCTAAGGATTGGAACCAGGTCTAACCCTACCGCTTTGACGGTACAAGCCTATACGACTCACCGCCAGCGGCTTGTGAGTCCAACATCTCTGGTAAGGGCATTACATTTATCTCTGCTGAAGTGTGCGTTTCTGAAGACCTGGCTTTGTATGCTGATATGCCTTACTTCTTGTGGTGAAAAGCTTCTACAGTAGCTTTGAACATCCCGCATCCCCAGGAGTTACCAACCCACATTGACTTTTACAATCACATATATGTCCATAAGTTTTTTCATTTTGAGTTAATATAATTTTTTATGTTCAAATTGTTGGTGCATTTTTGTCATGATAGACATATGACACCGCTTTTTCATTTTCCATGTTTGTATCACCACGTCAGTAGAGTCTTTGAGACCACTTATTATATTTGGGTTAATCCTTCTTATGTTTACTTTGTTTGATGTCACAATCAATGAGACACATTTATATGGTTCTATGACATTAACCAAGTCGAGAATTCTTGAACACATTTGTCTTTTAGTTTAGAGCCTTACATCTCATAAAGGCCGTTTATACACCTGACAATTTTGTATATCAGTCTCACTGCTGTGATTCCACATTCATCAATGTAGAGTTTTTATTTTATTATTTCTTTCTAGTGCTACACTTTATTGTCTTTTCCATTCACTTCACAATTAGTCTTATTGTAGTGTTGGCTGCTTTCTTATCCTGAGTTGGCGCGGCAGTTCTCTCTAATTGTTAGTGTAGTGTTGTGCACTTACTCAGATGTCTTCTCTCCTCGGCGCCGGAACGGAAAATACCGACTTGAGGAGAGATGACATCACTTCCTCTGCTGCTGTTTACATTACAGCAGCAGAGGAAGATTTTCATTCGTTGGGAGCGATCGCGAGGGGGTGGCCACTAATAAGTGGTCTGCCCCTCAGCCTGGATCGCTCCCCTAACGAACGAAGCCGACCGCTTTGGGCAGCGGGGGGGGGGGGGCGCGATGTGCCCCCCGCCCGCGGGAAGCAGATCACGTACCAGGTACGTGATTTTGCCTGCCCGTGCCATTCTGCCGCAGTATATCTGCGTTAGGCGGTCGGCAAGTGGTTAAAAAAAATAAAAATAAAAAATAAAATAAATGTTATTTTTTACAAACTGTCACCAGTCAGTATCCCTGATTACGGCCAGACCCTTTATATGATAATGCTGTATTGCACTGGTGACAGTATGTAAAAAAAAAAAAAAACCTTCAAAAAACTCACCATGCCTCTTACTAAATACAGTGTTGCATGACTGTGCAATTGTCATTCAAAGCGCAACAGCACTGAAAGCTGCAAATTGGCCTGGGCAGGAAGGGGGTAATAGTGCCCGTATTGAAGTGGTTAATATGTACAGTCTGGAGGAAAGAAGGGAAAGGGGAGACATGATTGGATCCCTTAAATACATTAAGGGGTGAATAAATTCCCTGGAGGCCAGTTTTTTCAATATGAAATCAAAAACAAGAACACAGGGACATGACCTCAAACTAAAAGGAGGAAAGTTCAAAACTAATCTTACAAAGTATTATTTTACTGAAAAGGTAGTTGATGCTTGGAATAAACTTCTAGCAGAGGTAGTGAGACAGTCAACAGTAAATGGCTTCAAACTTGCTTGGGACAAACATAGACAACTCAGACAAAAAAAAAATACAAAACACCTATAGAAAAAAAAAATTACGGGCAAACTCGATGGACCACTTGGTCTTTTATCTACTCTCACTTTTCTATGTTTTTATGTATGTCTTTAAATGCACAAACACAATCCTGAACTACATATAGGGAAGCAATGAGGAAGATAGTCTTTTGTTCCTTGCCTAATGATCAGTAACACTTTTATGGCTGTTTTACGGCCACGTGAATGAGGCCTTAACCACTTCAGCCCTGGAAGGATTTCCCCCTTAATGACCAGGCCATTTTTTGCGATTTTTTGCAAAAAAAAGACTGTCAATTTTGAAAAAAAAAAAATATTTTTTACTTTCAGCTATAATACATATTCAATCAAAAAATATAAAAAAACTAATTTATTCATCAGTTTAGGCCAATATGTATTCTGCTACATATTTAATAATATATGTATATATTTAATAATATGCGAAAAAAGCGCATATTGATTGGTTTGCGCAAAAGTTATAGCATCTACAAAATAGGGGAAAGATTTTGGGACTTTTTTAAATTGTTTTTTACTAATAATGGCAGGGATCAGCGATTTTTAGCATGACTGCAACATTGCGGCAGGCAGATCGGAGCCTAAGTGACACTTTTTGGTGACCAGTGACACCAATACAGTGATCCGTGCTATAAAAATGCACGGATCACTGTATAAATGGCACTGGCAGGGAAGGGGTTACACTAGGGGTGATCAAAGTGTTAAGTGTTCCCTAGGGAGGTGCTTTCTAACTATCAGGGGGATGGACTGACTTGGAGCAGAGAGAGAGAAATCGCTGTTCCTAGGAACAGCTGATCTCTCTCTCCTTCCTTGTCAGAATGGGGATCCGCCTTGTTTACATAGGCAGATCCCCATTCTGCCTCTCTTTAGTGCGATCGCGGGTGGGCGGCGGACATCAAATCCGCTGGACCCGCGGGTGAACTTCTGCGGCAAGCGCATGCCTGCTGTACCTAATGCATGGACCGACGTCCTGCCGCAGTATTTGTGCGGTGGGCGGTTCGGAATGGTTAAAGAGGAACTGCAGTCTGCTCACATAATTTGTAATAAGAATATCTTTGCCATTCTGAAGCTTCCCTCCAACCACTTTACGCATTATATTGTATATACTGTGATTTTGTATTTGCCAAATATGCTGCAGAAAACTCCCTCCACTAATTCTGCTTCCATTTTAACTGTGGGCAGCTAAAGCTGCTGTCTGTTCACTTGCTGGATTTACACAGACACACAGAGGCACACCTCCAGCTCTGCAGCTTTCATTGGCCCTCTTATGACTCATCCCCTCTCCCTTCCTGGCAAACTCTCATGAGAGTGAAAGAGAGAGAGCTGTGCATGACTAGACAAGAAACAGGAAATGGGCTGTATAAGGTATTTACTGGCAGAAAAAAAATCAGTTTCAGGATAAAAGACAAGTCTTTCTATGCAGCATCCATACATACAGAATAAGAACATAGACTGAGAACTACACCCAAACAGAACATGAGCAGTGATGCTGTGCAGAGACCATACATAGAGAATGTTGATATTGAATAATATAGTCAATGTGTATAACAAAAGAAATAATGCTTTGTAATGTTCATATCTAATGCCCAGTGCACACAATGAGATTATCGGACGAATGATCGTCCGTTTTTTTTGCATGCTAGTCTCAGATCGAATCTGATGAGTTTACTAAAGTCACAAAAATTTGCGTACAACAGAATAAACATTTGGAAGTGATGTCATGTGTTGTAATGCATTTGTATTGCATTTTGGAATGACAGCTGTACTGCTTAAATGAAAATCGTACTATCTGGCATCGTAAGAATTTTTTTTTCGTGCATGTCCGATCAAATAATATCGGATGAACTGTTCTGATCGGCTCTCGAAAACTCTATACTAAAGATCAGATTATCATATACGATCGCTTCAAAAGCGGTATCCTTTGTACAATTTTCTGATCGTGTGTACTGGGCATTAATATCTACTGTGACAGTACGGATCCCTGTCCTAGTGATTGTCGCCCAGGATTCTCAAATAGGCAGGTTGAGAGGCTCCAGGAGGATTATTTAATTTGGAGGAAACTGTTTTATCAGTTTCCTATGTAGTTTGTAAAATCCAGTTGGGGACCTGGAGCCTGGAGATTTCATAGCGATCTGGGTGGGATGGAATCTCCAATCCTGGGATCAGGTTTTGGGAACAGCCAGGAGTATGGCTTGTTGATTGTACAGGTGGGTCCTGGGCTTATAGCAGAGCCAGGACCCGGGTTCTGGGCTCCACCTTCCTGAGGAGTCCAGGTGTGCAAGGGAGAAGTGTGCATGTCTGCACAGTTCTGTCTGTCAGCAGACAAAGGGTCCAAGCCTGTGGGCTGGAACAGCAAGGAAGCTGGAAAAGAGTGCTGAGTTACAGGAACTCCGTTATACAGCCAAGAGGTCTGAAGCAAAGCATGAGCAGCAGAGCTGACTAGAGAGCCGGGTGGCTTGGTATTTTTGTTTATTACTACATTACTGCTGTGAAGTTGAAACCCCTGCGTGGGAATTCTGGATGGACATTTTCTTTCATCCCCAATGTCACAGTTGATGGAGAATGCGGGCAGAACTGAAGATCCTTGCATATACCAGTGAGCTATTGCCAGAAACTGCCTGCAGTGTGTGCAGCGGGTGGTGTACCTGGAAGGGAGAGGCCCCTTAAAGAGACAGTGCTCCTGTTGTTGCTCTGTGCAGTGAAGTGACTGCAAGTATGGAGAGTCCACCAGTGTTTGAATCTGCAGTGGATTGGTGCAAGCGGCACCTAGCAGCACTCAACCAAACTAAAGAGGAAAGCAAGCCAACCCTCAGTGCAAGGAGAGAGCAGCTGGATGTTCATACCTGGAAGAGGGGTGTTGTTGCCCCTGGCAACGCTCGTGCAAGTAGGCCAGAACGCTGTTTGCAGTGCAGCGAGTGGGGGCATGCTGTCTCCAAGTGCCCGTTGTCACAGCTTCCAGTACAAAGTGACATGGCCAGACAAAGGTTTGCAACAGTGTTTGGGAAGCCTGATTTGAGTGCCAGGAGTGACTGACAGCCTGACTGGAAGTTGGAGAGGTATGTGGTTGCCCATAGCAATGGCGGTGATGTCAAGTCTGCAGACCACATGAGAAAAGTATTGCCTGTAGAGAGTCGTGGCAAGTTGAAAGCCACAATGCATCAAAGAGTGTGGGAGAATCAGCAAAGCTCTGCTGGGAGAGTGCGGTCTCCCATGGCGACGGGAGAAAGATTGCCAAAGGAAAGAAGGAGCTACAGGGCATATGTAGCTAAGCATCCACCTAAAGATGCGTATGCATTTCAAAATTACCAGGAGGGAGGTTAGCTGAAAAAAAATCATCCAGTACCATGCCTGGAATGTGGACATCTGGGGCACAACATTTTTTTTGCCCTAGGTTATGGGATATCGTTGGAGATGGTGTTCCTGAGCAAAAGTCTTTATCTCCAGGACCAGATTTCTGTGCAAATATGTTTGCAGTCACCCCTGGCAACGAGGAGTTACCTGTTTTGTCTGCAGGGGGTGCTAAGCATTTGGAGATGCCTGCTGTAATTTCGTCCTGTGGCCACCAGGGAAAGTGGGCCAGTAAAGGTGTAGCTGGGGACTGGTTTGTGAGACATTGTGCTCAAATGAAGATGGTGACCCTTACTATTGCGGTGGGTAAGACTGTCTTTAATGAACTGATGACTGGAACCGCTAAGTTTATGTTGAAAAAGATTGATGATGAGACTGTCTATGACGATGTGAGAGTAACCCCAGATTGTGGGGCCACTGAATGTGCTTTTGAGAGTGACTTTACCCTGTACAGTGGGGAGGCATTGGTTAAAGTCCAAACTGCACCTGTGTTGATGACTAGATGTGATGTATCTAATGTCTGCCAGTCTCAAGTTGGTAGTGGGTTAGAACAGCCTGCAAGAGCTAAAAATGCTGTAAATGTTGATCATGAAAAGTTTGCTATTGGGAAAACCCCAGGTTCTTGCAAAGCAAAACTGGTGGTAAGACCACACAGATGTCCAGAGAAATCTCCAGGAAATTTCATTTATTGGAGCCGGAGGTTGCCCTGGACAACGGCAATGTCACTCACCGAATAAAACTACACCTTTTAATGGAAATGTGTTAGTGCAATCTGCTAAGGCTGAAAGTGTGCAGGTAAATAGTGGGTTAAAACAACCTGTGGAAAATGCAAAGGTGTGTGAGGTTTATAAAACGCCACCCGAGCAAGGTGGTGCATTGCAACCTGTTGTGTTAGAACATGTATTTCCAGAGTCTGCAACTAAGCCCATCTATTCTTATGTGTCTCCTTGGGCAGATGGATCGGTGCTGAGGAGTACCAATGAATGGGGCGTACATATAACGGATTGGGATAGTTGGGGTAAAAATCTAATCTTCCTGATAGATCTGGCTTTTATGCACAAAAACAAGGTGGACACTGTTTCTGCTGTGCCAGCAGGAGGGACTGCAGACAGCCTGTAGCTGAAGGTTTGCTGGATGATGCAGCGGTTAACCCTCGAGAGAAAGACGGACCAGTGAAGGACGAGCACACAGCAGAGACTTTGTCTGTGACCCACACAAATGATGTTGACATGGAGTGTCAAAGTGATGTTGTCACTGGTAATGATCTGGAGAAGTTCATTGAGGCTGAGCCTGAGAAGTTGGGTATGAGTCCAGCACCTGGCAGAGCTTTGGTAGAGCACCAGGTTGTGGTTGTCTCCAGCTGGGAGAAGATTCCGTTAAAAGTTGCAACTTCTCAAGTCTCAGTAAGTGAGTCTCTCTGCATTCCCAGTGTCGTGAAAGTCCCCAGGAAAGACTTGGATCCAAAGGTCTGGTTCATAACAAAAGTATTAAAGGAGATGCTTGAACTTTTGGATGTACAGCCAATCTATATTGGCGTGTCTCCTCCACAGTCGGGTGGTCTGGTACTGCAGCGTACCACTAGATGGAGCACCGAATGGAAGGCAGTACAGAACAAAAGAGAACAAGATCGAAATGGTTTATTTCTGAATTTATTATTTTTGCCACTGGGTATGCTGCTGTATTACTTCCTGTAAAAGTGGCATATGAGAGAGGCATCAGAGAAATGGAAAGTGAGTCAAAAATGTCTCAGGTTTGACCTCCTAACAGCCAGGTGGAAAGCATTTCTGCTGCTATGGTCCAGGATGGTGCTGGTCAGTTGTCAGTGACGGTGAACGGGGCGTATACTGCATCAGTGGACAAACCATGTGAGATGGAAGGGCCGAGCATGGACCAGAAAACAGCAGAAATCCTGACCGGGGCTCAGATAGAGGTGGTCAAAGAAACTTGGGTCCCCAGTCCCATAATAGGTTCATGTGACAAACCTGATAAGGTCCCAGGGGAATGGATAAGAAGTGCAATAAAAGTTGTATGTGGACCAGGTTGTGTTGGAAAAGGTCAGGTGATAGGACAGCTAGCTGCAGAGGGGTGACACCTGAGGAGGTGGAATCTGGTGAGGTTCCCATAGGTGATGGTCACCCTCTGGTGTGTGTGCCTTCTGCAGACACTGCCCTAACAAATCCTGGGAAAACGGTTGATGACATTTGCAACATGGAATGGTCTAATGGTGTGAATATGTCTGTTCATGATGAACCGAGTAATGTGTTAATGGTATATGATAATGTGGTGTCCATAGGTACAGGTAAACCTGGGAAACAATTAGTGACTGCTGAGTCAGGTACCAGAAATAAGAGGGGTCCCGTTGTAAACACCATAGAAGAAGGCCCCCTACAGTCTTAGGACAGTAATGCTGAGAGAGGTTTTGGGAAACCTGGGAACTTGAAGCGTGGAGGTAGAAGGGTTAATCGAAAGGTCAGGGGGACCCCGTTAAAATTTCAGGAGAGAAAGTGCTTTTGGAAGAGGACCCGGAAAAAAAGGTTGGGAAGGATTCATTAGAGCCTGTAGCAGAGTGGCAGTGAGGCTTGGAGGGAGACACCAAAAAAGGCATTGGGTAGAGTTCCCCTTTCGGAAGAAAAGTATGATCAGACAGGATTGGACTTCTGTAAATGGTAGCTGGCACAGAGGTGCCAAAATAAATTTGTGTGTTTCTCCCTCAAGTTCGAAACAAAGGGGGAGGATATGTGACAGTGCGGATCCCTGCCCTACCGATTGTCGCCCAGGATTCTCAAATAGGCAGGTTGAAAGGCTCCAGGAGGATTATTTAATTTGGAGGAAACTGTTTTATCAGTTTCCTCTATGGTTTGTAAAATCCAGTTGGGGACCTGGAGCCTGGAAATTTCATAGCGATCTGGGTGGGATGGAATCTCCAATCCTGGGATCAGGTTTTGGGAACAGCCAGGAGTCTGGTTTGTTGATTTTACAGGTGGGTCCTGGGCTTATAGCAGAGCCAGGACCAGGGTTCTGGGCTCCACCTTCCCGAGGAGTCCAGGTGTGCAAGGGAGAAATGTGCATGTCTGCACAGTTCTGTCTGTCAGCAGACAGAGGGTCCAAGCCTGTGGGCTGGAACAGCAAGGAAGCTGGAAAAGAGTGCTGAGGTACAGGAACTCCGTTATAGCCAAGAGGTCTGAAGCAAAGCCTGAACAGCAGAGCTGACCAGAGAGCCGGGTGGCTTGGTATTTTTGTTTATTACTACATTACTCTGTGAAGTTGAAACCCCTGCGTGGGAATTCTGGATGGACTCTTTCTTTTTTTAATAAAAGTGGGCCTACAAGCCCTTAAACGGCATATCTGACGTGGACTCTGCTCACTGGTAAGCTCTACACTGAAGCTAGACATCCCTCAATGTCACACTACCTTTTAGAAACAGTAGCCAAAAAAGCAAAATACGCATTTTACACATATGACCATAGGATGAGAGGGGTAAAAAACAGGATGATTCCACATATATATATGGCTAACACAGTACAACATTCTATATATAGAGTCCCATTCTCCTTTGGAAGCCCTGAGAGTGTGAAATAGATTCATTGCAATATATACAGTAAATATACTCTATATACACACAGGCAACATCTTTGTTTATGGCTCTTCAGTTAGTCAGACCTAGTTTGATGGATGCATTTATGAGGAATTCTGTGTTATAAAAAAGATACAGTTTAGTGACTCTTATATTTTTACAATGTTATTACTTGACTTTGTTGCCTTGGTAATCCCTGACTTGCAAGTCTTGAAGGTCTTTGCTTTATTCCTTGCTTATCAGACTTGATAAAGCTAGTAATGTGTGTCCTTCTACAGGAATGGTGTTTGGGTAGGTCTTTCTTCTGCACTCAGGGAAATTGAACATAGGTGCACAGATATCAGAGACGTTCCCTATACACCAAAGTCATAACGTCACATTAAAGAATGCCTGGGTCTACTGCATTTTTACACCTAATGTAAACTTACAGTACCAAGTATAGGAATTTAACTCTTAATGCCAGACATAGAACATTTTGCTTTTGATATAATTTTTTTTTTATGTAATAGGAAAATTAGACTATGCAAAAATTATGCATTTATTATTTTTAGAATATATTTAAACTAAAAAAATACACTGATCAGTGATAACATTATGACCACGGACAGGTAGAGCGAATAACATTGATTATCTTGTTACAATGGCATCTCAAAGTGGGTGGGATATATTAGACAGCAAGTTAACATGTTTTCCCTGAAGTTGATGTATTGAAAGCAGAAAAAATCAGCAAACAAGGATTTGCACGACTTTGGCAAGGGCCAAATTGTAATGACTAGAAGACTGGGTCAGAGCATCTCCAAAACTGCAGCTGTTGTGGGATGTTCCCAGTCTGCAGTGGCAGGACCTACCAAATGTGGTCCAAGGAAGGAAAACCCGTGGGCCGGCAATAAAGTAATTGATTCAGGCTCATTAATGCACGTCGAGAGCAAAGGCTGGCCTATGTAGTCCAATCCGATACAGAGCTACTGCAGCTCAAATTGTTGATAAAGTTAACCACTAGCCAACCAGCAGCCGTCGTTCTACTGCGGCAGGTCGGCTCTCTCCCAAAAATAACCGTAGCTGTACGTCGGCCCTTTAAACAGCTAGAGCAGGCACGCGCACCCGCTGCACAGTGGGGGAGCTGATGACGTGATCGGCGGTCGCGATCGTGGGCACAAGAGACAGAATGGGCATTTGTATGTGTGATCATACAAATCCCAGTTCTGTCAGGAGAGGAGAGACAGATCGTCTGTTCCTGCTAGCTAGGAACAACGATCTGGCTCCTCCTCTATTCAGTCACATCCCCCACGGTAAGAAACACACTGAGGGAAAAAAATGTAACCCCTTGATCGCCCCCTAGTGTTAACCCCTTCCCTGTCAGAAACCATGAAATCAGACTGAGGCAGAAGTACAGTTAAATCTCACTTGTTTAAAAATAATAGTAAATAGAACAAACGTAGTCAAAACATAGCCAGAGTTCAAGAACCGGAACGGATAGTTAGACAAGCCAAACATCGGAGCCGGAGATGAGGGTAGTAAAACAGCGAGCAGAATCTGGAGCCAGAAGGGATGTCAGCCAAGCAAGTCTTTTAACAGGAATGCAGGCGAGCGTCTCTGTGATGTTGTCTAAGGCGAAGGCAGAGCTCCTCTGGACTGGATGGCTTAAGTAGGCAGGACTGACGAGCAGGATATCATCAACAGATGAGTAACTGTGGAGAGATAGGAGCTGACAATTAGCCGACAGCTGAGTGGCCAGTTCAAAGAAGGAAGGGCTGAGCCCAGCCCTGACAGTACCCCCTCCTCAACGACCCCTTCCCCTTGGAGGACCACCAGGCTTGAGGGGAAAACGTCTATGGAAATCGCGGAGGACAGGACTTCAAAAAGTGACCTGCCTGGCCACAATAAAGGCACGTTCTCTTAACCGCAGAGAGACACGTGAAGCCCAAGTGCATGGGTTCATCTTCACTGACCGACTCGGTACCAGATGGCATGGGAGGTGAGGGAGGCACAGGTGGGACTTCAAAGCTCGGAAGCAAACGTACAGGAGGCTTCTGCAAGCGCTCCTTAAAAAAGAGTCTTTCTCTGAGTCTGGAGTCAAAGAGGATGGCAAAGTGATCAACTTCTCCAGCTCAGTGGGTATATCCCGGGGCTGTTATCTCATCGTTGATCTAATCCGAGAGACCGTGAGAAAAAGCAGCCACGAGGGCCTCATTGTCCCAAGCAACCTTTGCTGCCAGAGTGCGGAATTCAATGGCGTAGTCGGCAACAGTTCTTGTACTCTGTTTGATGGACATGAGACACTTGACAGCAAAAGTGGAGCGTTCGGAAACATCAAATACCCTTTTAAAGGAGGCCACAAACTCAGGCTAACTCAAGACAATACATTTTTGCGTCTCCCATAGAGGGCTTGACCAGGCCAAGGCTATCTCAGAAAGCAAAGATATCACAAAACCTACTTTGCTACTGTCTGTGGGAAACGCCTGGGGCAGCATCTCAAAGCATATCTCAACCTGGTTGAGAAACTCTCTTCATTGGACTGGATAGCCCTCAAATCGCTGGGGAAGCATAGCGGAACCAGACATACCTCTTATAGAGGTAATACTCGAGGCGGGTGCCTGCACAGAGACTGGCGCAGCAGCAGGGACGGCCTGAAAAACAGGTTGTACCAGAGCAGCCACAGTGGGAGATTCCAGGTGAGCCGTGTGACTCAGGCTGGGTTCACACTAGTGCGACAAATGCTCTGACAGTGTGAAAATCAATGTTTCCTTATGGGAGCCGTCCTAACTGGTCCAACATAAGTCTTTCTGACTTTAGAAATGCTCCCTGTTCTACTTTGGTCCGACTTTGATCCTACTTCAGCCCATTGACTATCATTGAAGTCGGATGAAAGTCGGATCGCCGCCTCGCATGATCCGACTTTGGCATGTGACTTGTGCTCAGATGATCTTGAGGCACTTCGGTCTGGTATGGATTTTAAGGGGAACCCCCTACGCCGAAAAAACTGCGTGGGGGTCCCCCGCCGGATCCATAACAGACCCTTATCCGAACACGCTGCCCGGCTGGTCAGGAAAAGGGGTGGGGACGAGCGAGCACCCCCCCCTCCTGAACCGTACCAGGCCGCATGCCCTCAACATGGGGGGGTGGGTGCTTTGGGGCAGCACCCCAAAGCACCTTGTCCCCATGTTGATGAGGACAAGGGCCTTTTCCCAACAACCCTGGCCGTTGGTTGTCGGGATCTGCGGGCAGGGGGCTTATCGGAATCTGGGAGCCCCCTTTAATAAGGGGGCCCCCAGATCCCAGCCCCCCACCCTATGTGAATGAGTATGGGGTACATTGTACCCCTACCCATTCACCTAGGAAAAAAAAGTGTCAATAAAAAAAACACACGACAGGTTTTTAAAGTAATTTATTAGGCAGCTCCGGGGGTCTTCTTCCTACTTCAGGGGGCTCTTCCTTCTTCTTTGCGGTCTCTTCCTTCTTCTCCGCGCTCTCTGGCCTCTTCTCCGCGGACTCCGATTCTTCTCCCGCTCTCCGGTATCTTCTGCCGGGCTCCTCCGCTATCTTCTGCTCTTTTGCCGGCTCTTTTGCTAGCGGTGGGCCGGTCTTTTCCACCGTCTTCTTCCCTCTTCTCTTCTTCCGATGTTGACACGATGCTCTCTCCCACTGTAATGCCGTATGTGCGGTCCGCAATGACATATATAGGGATGGGGCGTGGTCAATGGGTGATGTCACCCGTGACCCCGCCCATTATTACGTCACAGTCCCAGCATGCCCCGGGACTGTGACGTAATAAGGAGCGGGGTCACCGGGTGACATCACCCAGTGACCACGCCCCATCCCTATATAAGTTATTGCGGACCGCGCATACCTCATTACAGTGGGAGACAGCATCGTGTCAACATCAGAAGAGAAGAGGGAAGAAGACGGAGGAGAAGACCAGGCCACCGCTAGCAAAAGAGCCGCAAAAGAGCAGAAGATAGCGGAGGAGCCCGGCAGAGGATACCGGAGAGGGGGAGAAGAACTGGAAAGCGCGGAGAAGAAGTCAGAGAGCGCGGAGAAGAAGGAAGAGACCGCGGAGAAGAACGAAGAGACCCCCGAAGTCGGAAGAAGGCCCCCGGAGCTGCCTAATAAATTATTTTAAAAACCTGTCGAGTGTTTTTTTATTGACATTTTTTTCCCTAGGTGAATGGGTAGGGGTACAATGTACCCCATACTCATTCACATAGGGTTGGGGGCCGGAATCTGGGGGCCCCCTTATTGAACGGGGCTTCCGGATTTCGATAAGCCTCCCGCCCGCAGACCCCAACAACCAACAGCCAGGGTTGTCGGGAAGAAGCCCTTGTCCTCATCAACATGGGGACAAGGTGCTTTGGGGTGGGGGGCGCCCCCCTGCCACAAAGCACCCACTACCCCATGTTGAGGGCATGCGGCCTGGTATGGTTTAGGAGGGGGGGCCCTCGCTCATCCCCACCCCCTTTCCTGACCGGCCAGGCTGCGTGCTCGGATAAGGGTCTGGTATGGATTTGGGGGGGGACCCCCACGCCGTTTTTTCGGCGTAGGGGGTTCCCCTTAAGATCCATACCAGACCCAAGGGCCTAGTATGCTCTTGGAAGGGGAACTCATGCCGGTTTTTTATTTAAAATTTGGCGTGGAGTTCCCCCTTAAGATTCATACCAAACACAGTGCCTGGTATTGGCGGGGATCCAAGTCGGATCCCCGTTCATTGAAAGTCGGGCGTATGTCGGCTTTAAGTCGTGGGGCAAAGTCAGATCCAAAGTAGGACGGCTGTCGTGTCGCACCAGTGTGAACCCGGCCTCAGGAGCGCTTGTAACGCAGGATATCATCAACAGGTGAGTAACTGTGGAGAGATAGCAGCTGGCAATTAGCCGACAGCTGAGCGGCCAGCTCAGAGAAGGAAGGGCTGAGCCCAGTCCTAACATTCCCTGCCAGTGACATTTACACAGTAATCAGTGTATTTTTATAGCACTTGTTGCTGTATATATGTCAATCGTCGCAAAAATGTATCAAGTGTCCAATCTGTCCGCCTCAATGTCGCAGTCCCGATAAAAATTGCTGATCGCCGCCATTACTAGTAAAAAAAAAAATTAAATAAATAAAAATGCCATAAATCTATTCCCTATTTTGTACACGCTATAACTTACATTTACATTTTTTTTTACATTTTTTTTTTTATTTTTTTTTTTTTATTTGGGATATTTATTATAGCAAAAACTAAAAAATATTTTTTTTTTTTTTTTTTAAACGTCACAAACTTTTTTTGTTTATAGCACAAAAAATAAAAAACGCAGAGAAAAAGGGCGTCAATTTTGTTTGGGTACCACGTCGCACGACCGCGCAATTGTCAGTTAAATCGATGCAGTGCCGTAACGCAAAAAATGGTCTGGTCATTAAGGGGGCAAATCCTTCCAGGTTCCGATAGAAAAGTTTCAGAACACACAGTGAATCACAGTTTGTTGCGTATGAGGCTGTGTAGCTGCAGGGCGGTCAGGGTGCCAAAGTTGGCACGTGTCCACAGTCAAAAATCCCTACAATGAGCACATGAGCATCAGGACTGGACCACGGAGCAATGAACGAAGGTGGTCTGGTCTAATGAATTTAGTAATGGTTTGAGGAACACAACAAGTTTGAGATGTTGACCTTGCCTCCAAATTCTCAAACATCTATGATATGTGCTGGAAAAACAAGTCTGACCCATGGAGGCTGCACCTTAAAACTTACAGATCTTAAAGGATCTGCTACTGAGCAGCAGAAACAGCATTTCTTCAGAGGTCTAGTAGAGTCCATGCCTTTTACATGTTATAGAGGGTGGTCATAATTAGGGATGAGTCAAACACCCCCCTGTTCGGTTCGCACCAGAACCTGCGAACGGACCGAAAATTTGCATGAACTTTAGATCCCCATTGAAGTCTATGGGACTTGAACGTTCAAAATCAAAAGTGCTAAATTTAAAGGCTAATTTGCATGGTATTGTCCTAAAAAGGGTTTGGGGACCCGGGTCCTGCCCCAAGGGACATGTATCAATGCAAAAAAAAGTTTTAAAAACTGACGTTTTTTCAGGAGCAGTGATTTTATAGAGGCTTAAAGTGAAAAAAAAAGTGAAATATTCCTTTAAATATTGTACCTGGGGGGTGTCTATAGTATGCCTGTAAAGTGGCACATGTTTCCCGTGCTTAGAACAGTCCCTGCACAAAATGACATTTTTAAAGGAATAAAAATTTAAAAGCTTGCGGCTTTAATGTAATGTCTAGCCCCGGCAATATGAATGAAAATCAGTGAGACAAACGGCATGGGTATCCCCCCACCCACCCACCCCAGTCCATTACCAGGCCCTTTGGGTCTTGTATGGATATTAAGGGGAACCCCGCACCCAAATTTAAAAAAAGGAAAGGCGTGGGGCCCCCAGGCCCTATATACTCTGAACAGCAGTATACAGGCGGTGCAAACAAGACAGGGACTGTAGGTTTGTTGTTAAGTAGAATCTGTTTGTAATTTTGAACTAGTACATTTTTAAAGTGTAGCTCCAGCCAAAAAATCTATTTTTAAGCTTTTTGAAAACATAGGGAAGGGTTATCACCCTGTGACATTTGTTTTGCTGTCTGTGCACCTCTTCAGAAGATTTCACCTCTCTTTCTGTCCCAATGACAAATGTATTTTGACAATTTGGGGTTTTTAGTGAAACAAGGATTGGTGATAAAGCATCAGTGGAGAGGAGACATGTTTTTCCCATATTAACTCTTACAGGAGAGAATTTCCCTTCCTAGGAGTAGAGTTCATCTCATTTCCTGTTGTCTCCTTCCATTTGCAAGTAGGAGTCGTTTGTAAGTTGGATGTTTTGAAAGTAGGGGCCTGCCCTACATACTCTGCAGAAATTGCAGCCTGGTGGTGGTGTTGCCACAACACTGTAAGTCCTTACAGTTACTCTTGGTGGGAGCTGGAACGGGCCCTGCTGTGAAATATTAGATCAAGAATTGTAATTGCATGCACCTGTTGAACAGGGGCAGAAAAATTGGGCCTTTGGTGGTGGTGGTGCTGGTGCCACAACACTGTAAGTCCTCACAGTTACTCTTGGTGGGCGCAGAAATGGGCCCTGCTATGAAATGTTAGATCAAGAATTGTAATTACATGTCCCAGTTGAACAGGTGCAGAAAAATTGGGCCCTAGGCACTGGTGCCACAACACTGCAACCCCTCACATAAACTCTAGTTGGAGCGCAGGAATGAGCCCTCCTGCAAAATATTGCATCAAAAATTGTAATTACACACCCCTGTTAAACAGGAGCTGAAAAATTGGGCCTTAGCTACTGGTGGCGGTGCCCAGAACCAAACATATTCTTACAAGCTATCAGCATGATCATTGAGGAGGAAGAGGATAGTCACTTAGCATAACAGGATAGTCACTCAGCATCAGCATAGGCAGTCTTGAAGGGATCTGACATTTCAAAAAAAATTATTCCGTTACATCAGCATCAGGTGCTTGGTAGCTGGTGGTGATCCAAGACTAATTCATTTTTATGAAGGTCAGTCGATCGACCGAGTCGGTGGACAGGCGCACCCTGTGATCGGTTACAAAGCCTCCAGCAGCACTGAATGTGCGTTCCCAAAGAACGCTGGATGCAGGACAGGCCAGTAGCTCAATTGCATACTGTGCAAGCTCTGGCCAGTGATCCATCCTCAAGACCCAGTAACCCAGAAGATTTTCGGTGGGAAAGGTGTCCAAGTCTTGCCCCTAGGTATTCCTGCACCATGTAAAACAGACGCTGGCGATGGTAGCTGGAACAGATCATACCTTGGGGCTGCGGACTATAAAATTGTCTGAACGCATCGGTCAGACGGCCACCTTCTCCACTGCTCCTTCTTTGACTGACCGAAGCCTCAGCAACACGTTGTCCAGGAACAGGAGTTTGTAACCTCCCAGTCTCTGGGAACGCGTTGCACAGACCTTTCTGCAAGGCCTCCCGAAAATGTTTCATCCTTTGCTCCCTCTGCAATGGCAAGATAAGGTCCGCAACCTTACCCTTGTAACGTGGATCAAGGAGGGTTGCCAGACAGTATTGTTCCCTCTCCTTGATACCACGAATACGAGGATCCTTCCGCAGGCTTTGCAGGATCAGGGAGGCCATGCAGCGCAGGTTTGCTGAGGCATTCAGTCCGGAGTCCTCTGGGTCACTAAGGACGACATGATCCGCAGCCACCTCCTCCCAGCCACGTACAAGTCCATGGGTTTCTTCGGACTGTAAATGATCCCTTAAAGACTGATGCTGATGCTGAGTGCCAGGCTCCACCTCCATGCTGACACAATCCTCCTCTTCCTCCTCCTCCTCTTCCTGTGTGATCAGTGGGCACGCAGGAACACTGTCTAGATAAAGGGGGCCTTGAGAGCTAAGGAAGTCCTCCTTTTCCTGCCTCTGTTCTGCCTCAAGTGCCCTGTCCATTATTCCACGCAGTGTGTGCTGCAACAGGTGGTCAAGGGGGACAGTGTCACTGATGCATGCACTGTCACTGCTCACCATCCTCGTGGCCAACTCAAATGGTGACAGGACAGTGCATGCATCCCTGATCATGGCCCACTGGCGTGGGAAAAAAAACCAAGCTCCCCTGACCCTGTCCTGGTGCCATAGTCACACAGGTACTCATTGATGGCCCTCTGCTGGCTGCAGCATGGCCAATGGTGAATTCCACCTGGTGGGCATGTCACAGATTAGGCGGTTCTTGGGCAGGTTAAATTCCTTTTTGGAGGTCAGCCAGCCGTACACTGGCATTATATGACCTGCGGAAATGCACACAGACTTTCTTGGCCTGCCTCAGGACATCCTGTAAGCCCGGGTACCTGCCCAAGAACCGCTGCACCACCAAGTTAAGGACGTGAGCCAAACAGGGAACATGGGTCAGTTGTCCCTGTCGGGGGGGAGAAGAGGTTGGTGCCATTGTCGCAAACCACCATACCTGCCTTACGCTGGCGCGGCGTCAACCACCTCTGAACCTGCTCCTGCAGAGCTGACAGAATATCTGCCCCCGTGTGGCACCTGTCCCCTAAGCACGCCAGCTCAAGCACTGCATGGCATCTTTTGGCCTGCGTGCTAGCGTAGCCCCTTGAACGCCTACGGAGCATCACTGGTTCCAAAGACAAATCAGCACAGGAAGAGGTCATGGATGAAGAAGAAGAGGGGTGGAGGAGAGAGGTATGGCAGAGAGAGCGCCCTGTGCCCCCCACCCTAAAGCACCTTGTCCCCATGATGATGAGGGCAAGGGCCTCTTCCCGACAACCCTGGCCTTTGGTTGTCGGGGTCTGCAGGCGGGGGGCTTATCGGAATCCGGGAGCCCCCTTTAATAAGGGGGCCCCCAGATCCTGGTCCCCCACCCTATGTGAATGAGTATGGGGTACATCGTACCCCTACCCATTCACCTAGGAAAAAAAAAGTGTCAATAAAAAAAAAAACACACGACAGGTTTTTAAAGTAATTAGGCAGCTCCGGGGGTCTTCTTCCGACTTCGGGGGTCTCTTCCTTCTTCTCTGCGGTCTCCGGCTTCTTCTCCGTGCTCTCCGGTTCTTCTCCCGCTCTCTGGTATCTTCTGCCAGGCTCCTCCACTATCTTCTGCTCTTTTGCCGGCTCTTTTGATAGCGGTGGCCCGGTCTTCTCCACCGTTTTCTTCCCTCTTCTCTTCTTCCGATGTTGACACGATGCTCTCTCCCACTGTGATGCCGTGTGCGCGGTCCGCAATGACTTATATAGGGATGGGGCCCAGTGACCCCGCCCCTTATTACTACACAGTCCCATCATACCCTGGGACTGTGACGTAACCATCCCTATATAAGTCATTGCAGACCGCGCATATGGCATTACAGTGGGAGAGAGCGTTGTGTCAACATCGGAAGAAGAGAAGAGGGAAGAAGTCTGCGAAGAAGACCGGGCCACTGCTAGCAAAAGAGCCGGCAAAAGAGCAGAAGATAGCGGAGGAGCCCGGCAGAAGATACCGGAGAGAGGGAGACGAACTGGAGAAGAAAGAAGAGACCGTGGAGAAGAAGAAAGAGACCCCTGAAGTCGGAAGAAAACCCCCGGAGCTGCCTAATAAATTACTATAAAAACCCCTCGTGTGTTTTTTTTATTGACACTTTTTTCCTAGGTGAATGGGTAGGGGTACGATGTACCCCATACTCATTCACATAGGGTGGGGGGCCGGAATCTGGGGGCCCCCTTATTGAAGGGGGCTCCCAGATACCGATAAGCCCCACGCCTGCAGACCCCGGCAACCAATGGCCAGGGCTGTCGGGAAGAGGCCCTTGTCCTCATCAACATGGGGACAAGGTGCTTTGGGGTGGGGGTCCGTAAGGCGCCCCCCTGCCCCAAAGCGCCCACCCCCCATGTTTAGGGCATGCGGCCTGGTACAGTTCAGGAAGGGGGGGCGCTCGCTCGTCCCCACCCCTTTTCCTGACCGGCGCGGACTGCGTGCTCGGATAAGGGTCTGGTATGGATTTTGGGGGGACCCCCGTGCCGTTTTTTTATTTAAAATATTGGCGTGGAGTTCCCCCTCAAGATTCATACCAAACACAGTGCCTGGTACTGACGAGGATCCAAGTCGGGTCCCCGTTCATTGAAAGTCGGACGCATGTCGGCTTCTAGTCGCAGGGCAAAGTCGGATCCAAAGTAGGATGGCTGTCGCGTCGCACCAGTGTGAACCCGACCTCAAGGATGATAAGAAGAAATGGACAGCACCTGAGTTAAATATATGCGTGTCACAGCAAAGGGTCTGGATACTTAGGACCATGTGATATTTCAGTTTTTCTTTTTTAATCTGCAAAAATGTCAACAATTATGTGTTTTTCTGTCAATATGGGGTGCTGTGTGTACATTAATGAGGAAAAAAAATGAACTTAAATGATTTTAGCAAATGGCTGCAATATAACAAAGAGTGAAAAATTTAAGGGGGTCTGAATACTTTCCGTCCCCACTGTATGTAGGATTTGTTTCATCTCTGTGTATCACCTGAGGCCAGTCAATTCATTGGGTGTATGGAAGGGTTTACAACCACTTTAAATTTAGCACACAAGGAGTGATAGATATCAGAAGATATATTTAAGTTCTTGAGTTAAGGAAAAAATACTGTTATATGATAGGATGTAGGTAATAAAATGAGCAAAGACTGAGCCAGACACAACTTTCTTCTTGTTTTGTTATAACTTTTGGAATTATCCAGAGTTTGATACTACCAGGGACATAACTACAATTCATTGAGCCCATAACAAAATTTTGATAGGGCCCCCCAGTGACCTCTCTCTGTGACACTCGTGGCAATATCAGTTGGTACAATAGTATAATTGATTCTGATATTAGGTATGTCTAAATCAATGGCAGGCAAAGCAGGAGAGCTGTTACTATGATCAGAACACTACTAGGGGCAATTCCTGTGGACTGAAGTTGCCAGAGAAGAGCAGGATTGCAGTGTTAGTTACCAGCATTTTTCATCAACTGATCTTCGTGTGTTTAGATGTAAAGTCTAAGCTCTATCTCTTGCTTTACCACTCCAGCCAGAAAGCGATACAATTATGATATAGTAAGCACTCTTTAACTGCTTGCCGACCAGCCACCCCCATTATACTGCGGCAGGTTGGCGCGGCTGCACGAATCGCCATAGGTGTACATTGGCCATTTTAAGAGCAATAAGGGGTGCGACGCCGGAACCGATGCACATGGCCACGATGTCTGCTGGTGACCCACGATCGCTCCTCAGAAAGCCAGAACGGGATCTGTCAAGGTAAACAGACAGATCTCTGTTCTGTCAGAAAAGTAGAGAGAGATCTGCTGTTCCTAGTTAGGGATGAGCCGAACACCCCCCGGTTCGGATTGCACCAGAACATGCGAACAGGCAAAAAATTTGTGCCAACATGCAAGCACCATTAAAGTCTATGGCACACGAACATGAAAAATCAAAAGTGCTAATTTTAAAGGCTTATATGCAAGTTATTGCCATAAAAAGTGTATGGGGACCCAGGTACTGCCCCAGGGGACATGTATCAATGCAAAAAAAAGTTTTAAAAATTTAATTTAAACAAATGGTTTGGGGGTCCCCCCCAAATCCATACCAGGCCCTTCAGGTCTGGTATGGATTTTAAGGGGAACCCCGTGGCAAACTTAAAAAAAAAATGACGTGGTGGTCCCCCCCAAAATCCATACCAGACCCTTATCCGAGCATGCAACCTTGCAGGCCACGATAGGAGGGGGGACAAGCGAGGGCCCCCCTCCTGAACCATGCCAGGCCACATGCCCTCAACATGGTGAGGGTGCTTTGGGGTCCCCCCAAAGCACCTTGTCCCCATGTTGATGGAACAAGGGCCTCATCCCCACAACCCTTGGTATGGGGGTCTGCGGGCGGGGGGCTTATCGGAATCTGGAAGCCCCCTTTAACAAGGGGGCCCCCAGATCCCGGCCCTCGGCCCCCCCAATGTGAATGGGTATAGTACATTGTACCCCTAACCATTCACCAAAAAAAAGTGTCAAAGTAAAAATGACAGGAGACAGTTTTGAACAATTCCTTTATTAAAAAATAAAAGTGTCCCGTGATGTCCACATGCCTATATAACAGCTGTCACAGCAGTTGGGACTCCCATCGAGGCGGAGCTTTTTTTTCTTCTATTTTTCGGGTCCCCTCGGTGCCATGATTAAAGATGGATAGATGGATGGACATCGCAGGACACTTTTTTTTTTTTTTTTTTTTTTAATAAAGGAATTGTCTGAAACTGTCTCCTGTCGTTTTTTTACTTTTTTAACACATTTTTGGTGAATGGGTAGGGGTACAATGACCCCAAAGCACCCTCCCTATGTTGAGGGCATGTGGCCTGGTACGGTTCAGGAGGGGGGTGCTCGCTCGTCCCCCCCTATCCTGGTCTGCCAGGTTGCATACTCAGATAAGGGTCTGGTATGGATTTTGGGGGGACCCCCACACCATTTTCTTTTAAATGTTGGCGCAGGGCTCCCCTTAAAATCAGTACCAGACCTGTAGGGCCTGGTATGGATTTTTGAAGTACCCCCACGCCATTTAAAAAAAAAAAATTGGCGTGGGGTTCCCCTTAAAATACATACCAGACCTGAAGGGCCTGGTATGGATTTTGGGGGGAAATGCCACATCATTTTTTTCTTTTTAATTTTGGCGCGAGGTTCCCCTTAACTACTTAAATACACTGTCATATATATATATATATATATATATATATATATATATACACACACACTACACTGCCTACACTGACTGAATATAGAGTCTACAGTGAATATCTAGTCTACACAAAATGCAGTGTATATATATATATATATATATATATATATATATATATATATATACCGTATATACCGTATATACTCGAGTATAAGTCAAGATTTTCAGCCCTTTTTTTAGGCTGAAAGTGCCCCCCTCAACTTATACTCGAGTCACCGCCATCTGCCTACATGATCAGCGTGTCATGCAGACGGCGGCCAGCGTGTGAAAATACCATCCGGCGGCCATTACACTGTTCAAGAGCCGCGCCTCCTCCTCGTCTGTGATAGACAGAACACTCCATTTCTCAGCAGTCAGTGTACAGCCTATCACGGACATTCTCTGATCCTCATCCGTAGTATGAGGATGAGAGAATGTCCCTGATACGCTGACCGCTGACTGCTGGGAAATGGAGTGTTCTGCCTATCACAGACGAGGAAGAGGCGCGGCTTTTGAATAGTGGAATGATGGCCGCCGAATGGTATTATCACACGCTGATCGGTGCAGAGCGGCACACGGAGGATGGAGATCGTCACACGGAGGCATGCACAGGACACAGGTAGGCTGCACAGGACACATGCACAGGACACAGGTAGGCTGCACAGGACACATGCACACATACACAGGGACACATTCACAGGACACAGGTAGGCTGCACAGGACACAGGGACACATGCACAGGACACAGGGAGGTTGCACAGGACAAATGCACAGGACACAGGGAGGCATGCAGCTGCAGATGGGCATTGTTGACCCTCTTTTTCCACTTACAGTAGCTGCTGCATTTCTCACCCTCGTCTTATACTCGGGTCAATAAGTTTTTCCCAGTTTTTTGTGGTAAATTAGGGGCCTCGACTTATATTCAGGTCGACCCTTTACTCCAGTATATACGGTATATATATATATATATATATATATATATATAATTAGACTGTATTTCTGTCAGAGCTGGGCTCAGCCCTTCCATCTCTGAGCTGGCCACTCAGCTGTCAGCTAATTGCCAGCTCCTATCTCTCCACTGTGACTCACCTGTTGATGATAACCTGCTCGTCAGTCCTGCCTACTTAAGCCGTCCAGCCCAGATGATCTCTGCCTTTGCCTTGGTCACATCTCTAGAGACGCTCTCCTGTGTTCCTGTTAAAGACTTGCTTGGCTGACATTTCTTCTGGCTCCAGATCCTGCTTGCTGTTCTACTACGCTCATCTCTGGCTCCCCGACGTTTTGGCTTGTCAAACTATCCATTCCGGTTCCTGAACTCTGGCTATGTTTTGACTACGTTTACTCTGTTTACCTTTTTTTTAATTATTATTAAACAAGTGAGATTTAACTGTACTTCTGTCTCAGTCTGATTCATGATTTCTGACAGTAGACGAACGCCATGAATTCAGAAGAAACAGTCAATCCACTTGTTGGTAATATTTTTTTCAGATTGGATGAGCAGAATCACAGCATGGATCAGTTTGCCATGGCGTTACAAATGCTCCTGAGTCACAAGACTCACCTGGAATCTCCCACTGTGGCTGCTCCGGTACAACTTGTGTTGCAAGCCATCCCTGCTGCTGCTCCAGTCTCTGTGCAGGCGCCGACCTCGAGTATTACCTCTATAAGAAGTATGTCTGGTTCCGCTCTGCTTCCCCAGCAATTTGGGGGCAATCCAGCCCAATGCAGAGGGTTTCTGAACCAGTTTGAGATATACTTTGAGATGCTGCCCCAGGCGTTTCCCACGGAAAGAAGCAAAGTAGGTTTTGTGATATCTTTGTTTTTTGAGAGAGCCTTGGCCTGGGCAAACCCTCTATGGGAGACGCAAAAACCTGTTGTCTTGAGTTACCCTGAGTTTGTGGCTTCCTCTAAAAGGGTAATTGATGTTCCCGCACTTACCGCTTCTGCTGCCAAGTGCCCCATATCCATGAAACAACTTTTCTTTTGCCGATTACGCTATTGAATTCCGTACTCTGGCATCAGAGGTTGCTTGAAACAATGAGGCCCTTGTGGCTGCTTTTTCTCGTGGTCTCTCGGATACCATCAAGTATGAGATAGCAGCCCGAGATATACCCACTGAGCTGGAGAAGTTGATCACGTTTACCATCCTCATTGACTCTAGACTCAGAGAAAGACTCTCTTTTAAGGAGTGCTTGCGGAAGCCTCCTTTATATTTGTCTCCGAGCTTTGCAGTCCCACCCTTGCCTCTCTCACCTCCCATGCCTCCTGATATCCTTGGTTACAGAGGCACAACCCCTCTTTTGATTGGCTCCATGCTGAGGTTCTCTCCTGGTTGCCACAATGCAATAAGACATGCTTCCAGAAGGTAGCCAAGGTCCTGTGCACTTCTTCCCTCTCCTCCCTGCCGTAGGATTACCGCGATTTTAGCGATGTCTTTGACAAAGTTCAAGCTGCCTCCACACCAGTTGTATGATTGCGCAATTGACCTTCAACCTCGTGCCATATCCCCTCGTGGCCGGGTTTACCCTTTGTCCGTCTTGGAGGATAAGGCCATGGAGGAGTATGTTGCAGACACACTTTCTCAGGGTTTCATCCGCAAATCCTCATCTCCTGCTGCTGCTGGCTTCTTCTTTGTGAAGAAGAAGAGTGGTGAACTGAGACCTTGTATTGCTTATAGGGGTCTCAATCATTTCATGATTAAGAAAGCCTATCTGATTCGATTGATTATGGAGTTATTTGACCACCTCAAGGGAGCAACGTTTTTCACGAAGCTTTATTTGAGAGGGGTATATAATCTTGTGAGGATTAAGGAGGGCGACGAGTGGAAAACTGCATTTAATACCAGAACAGGCCATTATGAGTACCTCGTAATGCCTTTTGGCCTTTGTAACGCTCCAACAGTTTTCCAGGAATTTATTAACAGTGTCCTCAGAGATTTGTTGTAGTTATGTGTGGTGGTTTATCTCGATGATATCCTCATGTTTTCCAAGTCCCTGGAGAGCCACCACACAGATGTCTGTCGTGTGGTTCAGAAACTAAGGGAGAACAATCTCTATTGTAAATTGGAGAAGTGCGAATTCCATCGTGAACAGGTTAAATTCCTGGGTTATGTCATTTCCACTGCTGGTTTTTCATTGGATCCAGAGAAACTTTCAGCAGTCCTACAGTGGCCCCGACCTGTGGGTTTTACGTCCTCTGCAGCATTTTCTTGGCTTTGCCAGCTATTATTAGAAGTTTATTCGTGACTTCTTGTCTCTGGTCAAGCACCTGACTGATATGACCAGAAAGGATGGTAACCCACAGTGTTGGACTCCGGAGTCCATTAAGGCCTTTGAGAGTCTCAAGGCTGCCTTTGTTTCTGCTCCTGTGTTGGCACATCCTGATCCTACGTTACCTTTTATCCTTGAGGTTGATGCTTCTGAGACTGGAGTTGGCGCCCTTCTGTGTCAACGTCCTACCTCTGAGAGCCCTTTGCATCCTTGTGGCTACTTTTTCAAGAAATTGTCACCTGCGGAGTGCAATTACAAGATTAGTGACAGAGAGCTGTTAGCGATCATTTTAGCCCTGAAAGAATGGAGACATCTCCTCGAAGGTACCACTGTACCGGTTCTCATTCTTACTGACCATAAGAATCTCACATTCTTGTCTGATGCTAAACGCCTCTCTCCTAGAAGGGTGCGATGGGCTCTTTTCTTGTCTAATTTCAATTACATTGTCTCATTCTAACCTGGTACTAGGAATGTAAGGGCTGACACTTTGTCACAACAATTTTCCTCAACTTCCAAGATGAACTCAGTTTCTGTGATTCCTCCTGATCGTATTCTGACTACGGTTCGCACCTCTCCTTTGGGTGACATGGTCAGGTTCATGCTCCTCCTGAGAGACCTTGTGACCGCTGCTTTGTCCCAGAGAGTCTCCGTACTGCCAGACTTACCATTCTCCCAAGGCTGCTGGCCACCCTGGGAAGAATCAACTCTTTTGGGCCATTTCCCAACATGCTAATGATAGGTACAGACTCCATGCTGACCGCAGACGCCTGCTTGCACCTTTCTACAAGGTTGGGGACAGGGTCTGGCTGTCATCTCGCAACCTCCGACTTCGTGTTCCCTCTCTGAAGTTCACACCTCTGTTTATTGGGCCTTTCTGTGTTCTTTGCAGGATTAACCCAGTGGCTTGCGCATTAGACCTTCCTTCTAATATGCGTATCTCAAATGTATTTCATGTCTCCTTATTAAAACCTTTGGTCTGCAACCGCTTTACCACCACGGTGCCTTGTCCTCAACCTGTACAGGTTGAGAACCATGAGGAGTATGAAGTACAGTCCATTGTTGACTCACGTAGGTTCCCGTCAGTCCTGCCTACTTAAGCCGTCCAGCCCAGATGATCTCTGCCTTCGCCTTGGTCACATCTCTAGAGACGATTTCCTGTGTTCCCGTTTAAAGACTTGCTTGGCTGACATTCCTTCTGGCTCCAGATCCTGCTTGCTGTTCTACTGCGCTCATCTCTGGCTTCCTGCTGTTTTTTTTTCTTGTCTGACTATCCGTTCCGGTTCCTGAACTCTGGCTATGTTTTGACTACATTTACTCTGTTTAGCTTTTTTTTATCATTATTATTAAACAAGTGAGATTTAACTGTACTTCCGTCTCAGTCTGATTCATGGTTTCTGACAATATCTATATTAAATAGACTGCCTGAACGCCATTATGGGACTCAAATTTGCCGCGAAAGCCCCATATGTTTTGGTTCGTTAACGAGCACCCGATGTTGAACTTACTTACTTACGTTCAACTCAAACCGCGGGCTCTACGCCCTGTCAGTCCACTCCCCGCACAGTTATAAACACCTCCCTAGGGAACACTTAACCACTTGATCGCCCCCTAGTGTTAACCCCATCCCTGCCAGTGATATTTATACAGTAATCAGTGGCTATTTTTAGCTCTGATCGCTGTATAAATGTCAACGGTCCTAAAAAAGTGTCAAAAGTGTCCGATCTGTCTGCCCAATGTGGCAGTCCTGCTAAAGATCGCCTATCACTACCATTATTAGTAAAAAAAAAAATTAATAATAAAAATGGCATAAATATATCCCCTATTTTGTAGACGCTATAACTTTTGCGCAAACCAATCAATATACGCTTATTGCAATATTTTTTTATTTTTTTCCAAATATATGTAGAAGAATACATATTGGCCTAAACTGATGAAGAATTTTTTTTTGGATATTTATTATAGCAAAAAGTAAAAAAAAATTTTTTTTCCAGAATTGTCCTTCTTTTTCTGTTTATAGCGCAAAAAATAAAAAAACGCAGAGGTGATCAAACACCACCGAAAGAAAGCTCTATTTGTGGGAAAAAAACGACATGAATATTGTTTGTGTACAATGTCACATGACCGCGCAATTATCAGTTAAAAGGACTGTCAGGGAATTAATAGACCAGACTGTGTGGACTGCACAAAGGAAACCAAAATGCATGTAAGTGAAAGATAATGGTGTTTATTAAATAGGTGACAAGTAAGTGAATACAAACAGTGTACAACCAACCACAAGACCCACAAACAACAAATAGTACGTACAATAAATGGGAGACACTGAAACCGTAAAACAAAAGCCAGGCTGAGGTCATACACCGGGAGATCAGCAGATGGAGATCAACAGGACAGGGAGAGGATGGATGGATAAGATGCAAGGCAGGGATTCAAGGTAATCAGGTAACAGGAGGGACAGGTCCAGGAAGGGCTCGGGATAGGGATCAGATCAGATCAGGTTAGGTCAGGACAGATGCAGGCTCAAGGTCAGGATTACGGGCAGCGAGGTCAGGGCGCAGGTAGAAAGATACCAAGGCAAGCATATATATATATATATATATATATATATATATATATATATATATACACAGTTACGGCCGTTCGCACAGGGGAGCCAACCTAGCGCAGTTTAACTGCGCCGGCCCAACGGGAACAATGTAATGAAAATTATTAACCAAAAATTAACAAGAGTATCTTTCTTGACTAATAGGACTGGTTCCATGCTCATGCTGGAAAACCTGTACATGCAGTAATGACTGTAGAACAGCAATAAGTCATCTTGGCATGATGGTTTTAGGTTTTATTTTTTAAACAAATTGGAACAAAATGTCATGCTACTTGTATTCCCAAGTATTTTATGTTATGTACTTCTTTTATGCTTTATTTGATTGTGAGAGTATGACGTTGAACATATTTTTATTGGAACCTCAATGACCGTTTCTGTCTTCTGCAGATTTACAGTTCACTAGTTGGCTTTTTTATGGCACTTTATCAGTACTGTATGGTAAATAAAGTCACCCTTGTGATGCACCTGAGCATTTTATGTAGCCTTGGAACATAGAGAAATGTAAGTAGCTCATTTCTGTTATCAAAATAAAAGAGAAGACAGTTAAACTTAGCAGCAAACACCAGTTTCAAAAGAAAACCTGTTTTCACAAAGAAAACTCATATATAATATTTCTCAATGTACTGTATGTGTAATAAAGCATATCTATTTCATACATGCTGTGAGGTTCACCATCAGTCAGAGAGCTTGCAGAGAGGTAATCCAAATGCGAAGTAGGTTTAAGGGTTTACCACCTGCGTTTTATTAGTTAACGCTGCAAAAACATGACCCAAACAAGAGGTTCCGTCACAAGCGCAATCTCTTGTTTTTGGTCTTAAATCCATTAGAGAATTATTTAGCCTCCTGATTGTAATGGGACCACACTGGTCTGATCAGCCTGCAGACAAGTCCCATCACAGCCTGCATGCATTATTTTCAAAACAGCACTGATCATGCCAGGGAAAAACAAATTACATCCCAGAAAGCTCTTACATAACTTTCCTTATTAAAACAACATTTTAATATATTTTAGTTTACCGATCCTCAATTGTGGTGGTTGCATTTGGATGTACTGTAGGAGCAACAGAGACACTTTTGAACAGCAGCATTGTCAGTCTAGGGAGAGGGTAGTGTTATGCCGTGTACACTCGGTTCCATCAGACATTTTCCGTAGGAATTTCCGACAAACAAAATTTGAGATCTGGATCTCAAATTTTCCGACAACAAAATCCGTTGTTGGAAATTCCGATTGTGTGTACACAATTCCGGCACACAAAATTCCACGCATGCTCGGAATCTAGCAGAAGAGCCGCACTGGCTATTAAACTTCATTTTTCTCGGCTCGTCATAGGTGTTGTACGTCACCGCGTTCTTGACGATTGAAATTTCTGACAACAATTGTTTGACTATGTGTATGCAAGACAAGTTTGAGCCAACATCCGTCGGAAAAAAAACATGGATTTTGTTGTTGGAATGTCCGATCATGTGTACGCGGCATTAGGCTAACAGATTTACCCATTTACCAACCGGCCCATAGCCGAATGATGGCTGCAGGGCGGTTGGATAACTCTGGGAGGACAAGCAGCGGGTCTGATACAGAATCAGAAGAGGAACGTGTGCCCGTGAAAAGAAGGCGTTCTGGCGTGGAGCAGCAGCCTGCTACCAACTCGAGAGCAGTGCCATGTCCATCTCGAGAGCAGTGCCGTCCATCTCGAGAGCAGTGCCGTCCATCTCGAGAGCAGTGCCGTCCACCTCGAGGGCAGTGCCGTCCACCTCAAGCGCAGTGCCATCCATCTCAAGCGAAGAGCCACTGCAACAAAGGCCAGGCACCAGTAGGGTGTCATCTCAGCCCCAAAGGGATAGAGGCCATGCCAGCCTACCCTATGCCCTTCAAAACCCCCTGTGGCTTCCCCCTAATTCTGGAGCAGCAAATATCCCCCCTTTTAACCGCCCAGCCAGGTGTCCAGGTGAACACCGATGATTTTGTCATGCTTGATTTTTTTTTATTTGATTTTCACCGAAGACTTACTATCGTCCATTGTGGCCCAGTGCAATCTCTATGCACAGCAGTACATAGTAAGCAACCCTGGCTCTAGTTATGCCCATCCCTTTGAGTGGAGAGAGCTTACCATAGCGGAATTTAAAATTTTCTTAGGCCTAACTTTTACAATGGGTCTCACAAAAAAAACGAAATGTACTCATATTGATCAACTAACCCCATCCACCACATGCCACTCTTCTCTTCGATAATGCCAAGATTAAGATACCTAATGATTTTGCGCTTCCTCCACTACAATGACAAATTATTCAAAATTCGGCCACTGCGGAATTATTTCTCTGAAAAATTTCCCCAGCTATATACCCCCGACCAGAATATTTCTGTTGATGAGTCCCTTGTAAAATTTACAGGCAAGCTTGGCATCAAACAGTTTATCCCCAGCAAAAGGGCCCGATATGGGGTTAAAATGTATAAACTTTGCTACCGAGCCACGGGGTACATTTACGCCTTCCGGGTGTACGAAGGGAAGGACACCCAACAGCAGAATATATTTTGGGGTGTCATTTTTGCTATGTACATGCTATGTGTTGGAAATATCTTAGAAATGGACAACTTTGTGTAAAAAAATATACAATTTCATTTTTTTCCACATTTTCCAAAAACTTCTGGAAAAAAATGAACCAGTCATTATGCCTCATAGATTATACGTTGGGGTGTTTGCTTTCCAAAATGGGGTCACTTTGTGGGCGTTTCCATCGTCCTGGTGCTCCAGGGCCTTCAAAAGTGTAATAGGTGGTTGAGAGATTAGATGTGTAATTTATGCTCCTAGAACGCCTGAATGTGCTACTTCAATGTTGCGCCTCTGTATGTGGCCAGGTTGTGTAAAAGTCTCACACATGTGGTATTGCCATACTCGGGAGGAGTAGCAGAATATATTTTGGGGTGTCATTTTTGCTATGTACATGCTATGTGTTGGAAATATCTTAGAAATGGACAACTTTGTGTAAAAAAAAAATGCGTTTTCATTTTTTTTCCACATTTTCCAAAAACTTCTGGAAAAAAATGAACCATTCAAAAGACTCAATATGCCTCATAGATTATATGTTGGGGTGTTTGCTTTCCAAAATGGGGTCACTTTGTGGGTGTTTCCATTGTCCTGGTGCTCCAGGGCCTTCAAAAGTGTAATAGGTGGTTGAGAGATTAGATGTGTAATTTATGCTCCTAGAACGCCTGACTGTGCTACTTCAATGTTGCGCCTCTTTATGTGGCCAGGTTGTGTAAAAGTCTCACACATGTGGTCTCCCCATACTCAGGAGGAGTAGCAGAATATATTTTGGGGTGTCATTTGTGTAATGTACATGCCATGTGAGAGAAATAACCTGTTATGATGACAATTTGGTGTGAAAAAAATCAAAATAAAAAAAAATCTTCATTTTGCAAAGAATTGTGGAAAAAAATAACAACTTCAAAAAACTCACCATGCCTCTTACTAAATACCTTGGAATGTCTACTTTCCAAAAAGGGGTCATTTTGTCGGTATTTGTACTTTCCTGGCTTGTTAGGGTCTCAAGAAATGAGATAGGCCTCAGTACATCAGGTGTGATCAGATGTGATCAATTTTCAGTGATTGGCACCATAGCTTGTAGACTCTATAACTTTCACACAGACTAAATAATATCCACTAATTTGGGTTATTTTTACCAAAGATATGTAGCAGTATAAATTTTGGCCCAAATTTATGAAGAAAAATTACTTATTTGCAAAATTTTATAATACAAATGAAGAAAAATGCATTTTTTTACAAAATTTTCGGTCTTTTTTCATTTATAGCACAGAAAATAAAAAACCCAGAGGTGATCAAATACCACCAAAAGAAAGCTCTATTTGTGTGAACAAAAGGACGAAAATTTCATATGGGTACAGTGTTGCATGACTGAGTAATTGTCATTCAAAATGTGAGAGCACTGAAAGCTGAAAATTGGTCTGGTTAGGAAGGGGGTTTAAGTGCCCAGTTGTCAAGTGGTTAAGTGGACTTGACTAACAAATTAAAGTTGAACTCCCGATAACAGTTATGCAGTGTACACACGGGCGGACTTTTCGACCAGACTGGTCCGACGGTCTATCCGACGGACTTTTGGCGGACTTCCGACGGACTTTCCCAACGAACGGACTTGCCTACACACGATCACACCAAAGTCCGATGGATTCGTACGTGATGACGTATGACCGGACTAAAATGAGGAAGTTGATAGCCAGTAGCCAATAGCTGCCCTAGCGTCGGTTTTTGTCTGTCGGGCTAGCATACAGACGAGCGGACTTTTCGACCGGACTCGAGTGCGTCGGAAAGATTTGAAACATGTTCCAAATCTAAAGTCCGTCAGATTTTCGACTGAAAAAGTCCGCTGCAGGTCCGATGAAGCCCACACACGGTCGAATTGTCCGCCGGTTTCGGTCCATTGGACCAGTCCGGTCGAAAAGTCAGCTCATGTGTACGCAGCATTACAGCAACAGTTTGTTTTCCTTTTTGGATAAAGGTTTTACTTAAATGACAAAAGAAAATTGACCATTGTAATCTGTAACTAAATGGTAAATGGTTTGTGTGAACCCCCTAACTGCCACTTTTACTTTTAAAGGAAGCTGACAAATAACAGACTTACTGGCTGGATCACTAGGTGGAAAAAAAAATCCTTTAAAAAAAACTTATCATGTGGGAAATGCATGTTAAGAATTTACAGTGGGGCAAAAAAGTATTTAGTCACAGTGGCGTTGTTAGGTGGGTGCTAGGGGGTTCGGTCCGCACCCGGGTGACACGCGCCAGAGGGGTGACACCCGTAGGTAGCGGCACGCACCGCTAACACTGCCCGCTGCCCTGATCTGCGCCACTGGACTTGTGCTGTGCCCCTTTGCACAGCGGACTGAAGCCACCTCCCCCATCTCTCTGTTTACATCCACACAGAAGGAGGAGGAGCCCGAGGGACACACACGGCTGTGTGTATCATCCGCGCTGTTCTGAGGTCTGTAAACTTTATGTATATGTGGGTGGACATGTGCAGAGGGTGTCTATACTAATGGGGGGTCTGCACTGAGGGGGATTCTATACTAATGGGGGCTCTGCACTGAGGGGGGGATTCTATACTAATGGGGGGCTCTGCACTGAGGGGGATTCTATACTGATGGGGCGGTCTGCACTGAAGTTGATGGGAGGTTGATACTGATGGAGGTGGGTCTGCAGACTCTGCACTGGGGGAGGGTTTCTGTACTGATGGGGGGGTCTGTACTGAGGGAGGGGGTCAGTACTTAGTGGGGGGTCTATACTGAGGAAAGGGGGTCTGCACTGAGCGGGGGTCTGTACTGATGGAGGGGGTCTGTACTGAGGGAGGGGAGTCTGTACTTAGTGGGGGGTCTATATTGATGGAAGGAGGTCTGTACTGAGGGAGGGGGGCTATATTGATGGAGTGGGGTCTGTAGTTAGTGGAGGGGTGGTCTGTACTGAGGTAGTTGGTGGAGGGGGTGACACCAATTTTTTCGGCACCGGGTGACACCAACCCTAGTGACGCCACTGTTTAGTCAGCCACCAATTGTGCAAGTTCTCCCACTTAAAAAGATGAGAGAGGCCTGTAATTGTCATCATAGGTATACCTCAACTATGAGAGACAAAATGTGGAAACAAATCCAGACAATCACATTGTCTGATTTTTGAAAGAATTTATTTGCAAATTATGGTGGAAAATAAGTATTTTGTCAATATCAAAAGTTCATCTCAATACTTTGTTATATATCCTTTGTTGGCAATGACCAAGGTCAAACGTTTTCTGTAAGTCTTCACAAGGTTGTCACACACTGTTTCTGGTATGTTGGCCCATTCCTCCATGCAGATCTCCTCTAGAGCAGTGATATTTTGGGGCTGTCGCTGGGCAACACGGGCTTTCAACTCCCTCCAAAGGTTTTCTATGGGGTTGAGATCTGGAGACTGGCTAGGCCACTCCAGGACCTTGAAATGCCTATTACGAAGCCACTCCTTCGTTGCCCGGGCGGTGTGTTTGGGATCATTGTGATGCTGAAAGACCCAGCCACGTTTCATCTTCAACGCCCTTGCTGATGGGAGGAGGTTTGCACTCAAAATCTCATGATACATGGCCCCATTCATTCTTTCATGTACACGGATCAGTCGTCCTGTTCCCTTTGCAGAGAAACAGCCCCAAAGCATGATGTTGCCACCCCCATGCTTGAGTTGTGTTTCTACCAAACAGTTCTACTTTGGTTTCATCTGACCATATGACATTCTCCCAATCCTCTTCTGGATCATCCAAATGCTCTCTAGCAAACCTCAGACCGGCCCCGACATGTACTGGCTTAAGCAGGGGGACACGTCTGGCACTGCAGGATCTGAGTCCCCTGGCGGAGTAGTGTGTTACTGATGGTAGTCTTTGTTACATTGGTCCCAGCTCTCTGCAGGTCTTTCACTAAGTCCCCCCATGTGGTTCTGGGATTTTTGCTCACCGTTCATATGATCATTTTGACCCCACGGGGTGAGATCTTGCGTGGAACCCCAGATCGAGGGAGATTATCAGTGGTCTTGTATGTCTTCCATTTTCTAATTATTGCTCCCACAGTTGATTTCTTCACACCAAGCTGCTTGCCTATTGCAGATTCAGTCTTCCCAGCCTGGTGCAGGTCTACAATTTTGTTTCTGGTGTCCTTTGACAGCTCTTTGGTCTTCACCGTAGTGGAGTTTGGAGTGTGACTGTTTGAGGTTGTGGACAGATAGGTGTCTTTTATACTGATAACAAGTTCAAACAGGTGCCATTAATACAGGTAATAAGTGGAGGACAGAGGAGCCTCTTAAAGAAGAAGATACAGGTCTGTGAGAGCCAGAAATCTTGCTTGTTTGTAGGTGACCAAATACTTATTTTCCACGATAATTTGCAAATAAATTCTTTCAAAAATCAGACATTGTGATTGTCTGGATTTGTTTCCACATTTTGTCTCTCATAGTTGAGGTATACCTATGATGACAATTACAGGCCTCTCTCATCTTTTTAAGTGGGAGAACTTGCTAAATTGGTGGCTTACTAAATACTTCCTTGCCCCAGTGTATATCATTGCTTTAATCAAAAATTAGCATGTGGGTGTTATTTAAATGCCCGAGTTATCTCCCCTTGTGGCTGGAGGTCAAATTACTTTTCCGGACCCCACACTGGAAGGAAAACATCTTTTCACTAGCCAGCGACACCTGTCCCAGTACTGACTACAGAGACATTTTGAGAGATATTTTAAATTTACCAGCTCTTCACACACATTACATCGGAGGTCAGTAACCTGTAGATCATGATCTACCAGTATATCACGGCCAGGTGACTGGTAGATCGCAGTCTGGACTTGCTGACCCGCCAATCCAGAGCATCAAACAGAGTGCAATGCAGAGGGACTACTTGTAAAGTTGGAGCTGTAGTAGGGAGCAAGAGCCGCATAAACGAATGCCTCTTAGTGCTGGCTTCTGTCCCATGCAGAGTGATACCCAGGGCCCTCTTTAATATTGAGTGGACTCTTAAGCAAAATTTTTCTTGCCCCCCCATGCAGTTTTGCTCTGCTCTGAGACATATAATAAATAGCAGCTAGACTTAAGATCCGTTTACTGCATCAGATCAGGCAGCGATTGCGATTGGTTGCCAGAGGTTACAGTGTATTATTACCGCTCACTGACTGATTGCTAAAGGTTACAGCACACATTACGGCTCACTGATTAGTTGCTAGAGGTTACAGCACATGATTTCTGCTTGTTGATTGGTTGCTAGAGATTACTGTACATCAATACTGCTCACTGATTGGTTACTGCACATCATTACTGCTTACTGATTGGTTGCTAGAGCTTACAGCACCTTATCTCCTCACTGCCTGCACACCATGGACTAGGGAGGGGACCCATTATTAGACAGAAAACTCCTAGGGATCCTAGGACACCTGGGATCAGTGGCAGTGCTGGGGGGAGGGGAGGGTGTGATTAATGGCAATGCAGATTTTTTTACTGACTACCAATATAAAGAGGAGTTTCAACATTGGCCACCAATGTAATAGGGGTTTACACTGATCACTAATGTAACAGGGGGTGATACTGACCACTATTATTTATTATTATTATTATACAGGATTTCTATAGTTCCAACAGTTTACGCAGCTCTTTACAACTTGAGGGTAGACCGTACAAATACAATACACTTTAACACAGTAGGAATCAGAGGGCCCTGCTCCTTACAGCTTACAATATAAGAGGGAAGGTCAAGAGATACAAGAGGTAATAACTGTGGGGAATGTGCTGATGGAGAAGATAAATGTACAGTTGTTAGGTTACCGAACTCTGGCTATGATTTGACTACGTTGCTCTGTTTACCTTTTACTATTATTATTAAACAAGTGTGATTTTAACTGCACTTCTGTCTCGGTCTGATTCATGGTTTCTGACAACATGATTGGATGATACCTGATTCCCATGAGCTTCTGGCTGCTGAGGAACACCCGCTGGTGTTCACCGGAACTGCAGCCTATAGACCTGGGATCCGCAGTGCCACCAGCAGGTGAACCCTTTCCTGGCGGATTTCTTATGATTTTTCATTTGCCAACAACTACACTGCTTCACAACCAAGTCAATGAAAACTATGCCTGAAAACTCTGTTCAAATCTTTCTTTACCTTGCTATCTTTCTCAAAATACTTGATTTGAAAGAGTCACTCACATAATGACAGCAGATGACAGCTTGAGAGTCACCTCTAAGAGCCACCTGTTCTAATATAGTGGTTTTCTGTTAAAGGGGCTGTAAAGGCACAGTTGCAATAAAAACCCTTTTGGAATGATATGAATTTCTGCACAAATTGGTCATAAAATGTGATCTGCTCTTCATTGTCACAACAATAGACAATCGCAGTCTGCTTAAACTAATAATACACAAAGAATTAAATGTTACCATGTTTTTATTGAACACACCATGTAAACATTCACAGTGCAGGTGGAAAACATATGTGAACCCCTAGACTAATGAGATCTCCAAGAGCTAATTGGAGTGAGGTGTCAGCCAACTGGAGTCCAATCAATGAGATCAGATTGGAGGTGTTGGTTGCAGCTGCCCTGCCCTGCCCTATAAAAACACACATGAGTTCTGGGTTTGCTTTTTGCAAGAAGCATTGCCTGATGTGAATGATACCTCGCACAAAAGAACTCTCAGAAGACCTACGATTAAGAATTGTTGACTTGCATAAAGCTAGAAAGGGTTATAAAAGTATCTCCAAAAGCCTCGCTGTTCATCAGTCCACGGTAAGACAAATTGTCTATAAATGGAGAAAGTTCAGCACTGCTGCTACTCTCCCTAGGAGTGGACGTCCTGTAAAGATGACTGCAAGAGCATAGCGCAGACTGCTCAATGAGGTGAAGAAGAGACCTAGAGTGTCAGCTAAAGACTTACAAAAGTCTCTGGCATATGCGAACATCCCTGTTAGCGAATCTACAATACGTAAAACACTTAACAAGAATGGATTTCATGGGAGGATACCACAGAGGAAGCCACTGCTGTCCAAAAAAAAACATTGCTGCACGTTTACAGTTTGCACAAGAGCACCTGGATGTTCCATTGCAGTACTGGCAAAATATTCTGTGGACAGATGAAACCAAAGTTGAGTTGTTTGGAAGAAACACACAACACTATGTGTGGAGAAAAAGAGGCACAGCACACGAACATCAAAACCTCATCCCAACTGTGAAGTATGGTGGTGGGGGCATCATGGTTTGGGGCTGCTTTGCTGTGTCAGGGCCTGGACGGATTGCTATCATTGAAGGAAAAATGAATTCCCAAGTTTATCAAGACATTTTGCAGGAGAACTTAAGGCCATCTGTCCACCAGCTGAAGCTCAACAGAAGATGGGTGTTGCAACAGGACAACGACCCAAAGCATAGAAGTAAATCAACAACAGAATGGCTTAAACAGAAGAAAATATGCCTTCTGGAGTGACCCAGTCAGAGTCCTGACCTCAACCCGACTGAGATGCTGTGGCGTGACCTCAGGAAAGCGATTCACACCAGACATCCCAAGAATATTGCTGAACTGAAATAGTTCTTTAAAGAGGAATGGTCAAGAATTACTCCTGACCGTTGTCCATGTCTGATCTGCAACTACAGGAAACGTTTGGTTGAAGTTATTGCTGCTAAAGGAGGTTCAACCAGTTATTAAATCCAAGGGTTCACATACTTTTTCCACCTGCACTGTGAATGTTTACATGGTGTGTTCAATAAAAACATGGTAACATTTAATTCTTTGTGTGTTATTAGTTTAAGCAGACTGTGATTGTCTATTGTTGTGACTTATATGAAGATCCGATCACATTTTATGACCAATTTGTTCAGAAATCCATTTCATTCCAAAAGGGTTCACATACTTTTTATTGCAACTGTAAGTGTTTTTCACCCTAATGCATCCTATGCATTAAGGTGAAAAAACACCTAGCAGTGACCGGCCCCCCCGTTTTACTTACTTTTACTTACGCGCCGTCTCTCGGCTAGGGGATTCTCGGCTGTTGATTGGATAGATTGATAGCAGCGCAGCCATTGGCTCCCGCTGCTGTCAATCAAATCCAATGACGCGGCCGCCGGGGGGGTGGGGCCGAGTCCTGTCTTCGGTGTCCATAGACGGGAGTCCATGGACGCAGAAGGCTGGACTCGGAGGTGCGCCCGCATGGTAACCCACGGGAGAGCGCTTCTCCCAGGGGGTTATCTAATGCGGGGAGGAGCCGCGAGAGCCGCCGAGGGACCCCAGAAGACGAGGATCAGGGCCACTTTGTGCAAAATGAGCTGCACAGTGGAGGTAAGTATGATATGTTTGTTATTTATTTATTTTTTTTTAAATTGCACTTTAGTGTCACTTTAAAGTGATATTAAAGGCAGCTTTTATATTTTTTTTTAATAACAAACATGTTATATTTACCTCCTCTGTGCAGTGATTTTGCACAGAGCAGCACTGATTCCTGATCCTCCTCTTCTCCTTAAGCCTTTACAACCACTTCAAAGCTATAATATCTGAATAGATGAATTTTGTCTGTCAATAAAATTAAACTTAAAGAGATATTAAGTTTAAACTGTTAATTGCACTATTATTATTGTACTCAGAGTCAATCTGTGGATAGTGTAGGAAAGGAACAAAGAGCAACAGAGAACATAGACCTGAGGTGTGCCTGGGTCACGTGGTCAGTATGCCTAAAAGGGGGCATACCCAAGTATGAAATGAAATAAAATGAAAAAGAAAAAGGGAATGGGTGGGTGGGACACGAGATCCTACGACCACAGGGAAGGAGGAAAAGGAGGGCAGGCTTTATGCAGCCTGACTCCTCCTACAATTACAGGCTGACCTGCGGTCAGCCTTACACTTGTACTCAGAGTTAATCTGTGGATAGTGTAGGAAAGGAACAAAGAGCAACAGAGAACATAGACCTGAGGTGTGCCTGGGTCACGTGGTCAGTATGCCTAAAAGGGGGCAAAAATAAAGCCAGTAGGATGAAAGCTTTGACAGCCAGATTATTACCCACTGAAATTACGTATAATCTACCAAATTAACAAATGCTTGTGGCATCTCAAAAGTGGCTCTGGGACATGCCCAGAGAAACAAGACGACCTCCAACTACCCAAATACCAAATAAGGGCTGGGGCCCCTGGCACAAATTCGCAGAAGCTGCTCCTATCTCTCATGAATGCCAGAGTATACCTTAGGGTCCAGACCCCGATTGGCCAAAAACAGGGGCGGCAATGAAGTATGCATTGAGCTACGGAGAGGGGAGCGCTAGGAAAAGGCAACCGAGGACCATCCCTGGGTTTATCAGATGTAGCACTGCCGAGCTAGTTTAACCCAACACTGGGCACCACGCCTTGCCAGGCTCCAAAAACCTGATGACAGTGCCGCCACCCGATTATTGCGTCTTGCGAGCATGCAGATGTAAACAGAAAAGGCCGGGGTGCAAAACCCGTTGATTCGGCCAAAAGCAACACCCCTGGCCTCAGGACCCCCAAAAGGCCGGGTATAGCGCTGCCTTGAGCACCAAGCTGGTACCTAACACAAAGGAGACCATGAGAGCGTGACAGATACGACACGGAAAAATGACCCATGATGAGAAGTCTGCTGAGCACAGCAGGAGGGCTACTCTTCAGGATCCCTGAGGAAGGCTTAATAGAGTGCACAGAAAAGAAAGACCTGTCGGGGTCTACCAACAACATGAAATGCTGAGTCCCAACCAGATACGCCCCGACAGTGCTGTGCCGATATAAGTTAAAAGAGGCAAAAACCAAGTAGGAACTGTATGTTAACCGTCAGGACTGGGAACATTTTTTGACTGGAAAACATCCCAAGCAGTGTTATGAACCTTCCTGGTGTCCAAAATAAAGACTTGACGATCAAGGCTGCTGCGTCAGCCAAACAGAAACCCAAACCATCACAAATACTGGAAACCAAAGAGAAGGCGTGATGCCAGCATCTGCGGCCGAGACCTGAGCCTACTGATACTGGCCTAGGGACTGAGAAGGTTCAAAATCCACTAAAGCCCCTGAGCCCGTAAAGGCTGCTGGAGCTGCCATGGCTGACTTACCAATGGTTCCATACTTTTGCCAATCCTGGCCAGACGTAGCTAGGAAATAAAAGGTCGTGTGCATTTGGACAGGGAAGAAACCGCAGTCCGCTGGGTAACCTACTCCGCACTTGCGCTCGACGAGCAAGGGAGCAGTAACTTAAAAACTGGGCTTTCCGGGGGCGTGGCCTGAAGCGGCATGGAATAGGACGCTGAGACGCCGAGCTCCGCCGGACATCTATCCTTTCCTATATATCCTGCCGACACCACCGTATCCAGACGCCCCAAAATCATCACCCCACACGGGGCAAGCGCAAGCATCATGTCGCCGCCAAAAAAAACGGCCTCCACGACAGCCAAGTTGGAACAGTACCGCCATCAGGAGCGGAGCTCCCCAGGCCAAGATGGCGGCGCCGCGAGGAGAGAGGAGACGGCAGTAAATGCAGACACCAACAAGGTACTGGAAGCAATCACTGTTTGTCAGGAAGCTATTGCTGCATGCCAATCCTCTCTCACAGCCAGAATAGAGGAGGTTAAAGTGGACATTTCTTTAGTGAGACAGGACTTCCAGAAGCTCAGGGAGAGGGTCACAGAAACCGAAACTAGGATTAGTACGATAGAGGACTCCCTCCCCCCGCTTCAGCAGTCTAGCGAGGCCATGCAGGCGCAGGTAAACCAGCTCCTACAGAAACAAGATGACCTCGAAAATAGAATCAGAAGGTGCAACCTCAGATTCATAGGCCTCCCAGAAGGGGTAGAAGGAAAGGACCCCCCGGAGTTTTTGGAAGCTTTATTATGTGACACATACAGCAGAGCAGCATTTTCCTCTACATTCACCGTCGAACGTGCACACCGCATGTCAGGCAGACCCCCGCCAGTGGGTGCACCGTCCCGCACCTTTATCGCCAAATTCCTGAACTACAGGGACAGGGACAACATATTACGTCTCAGTCGTGAAAAAGGCAATATCCCCTTTGGCAATAAAACGATAGCTGTCTTCCCAGACTTCTCCGCAGAAGTACAAAGAAAGCGCAAGACCTTCATGGAAGCGAAGCACCGACTACGTATTAAAAATATCAAATATGCGATGCTCTTCCCAGCCCGTTTGAGAGTGGAAGGGGAAAACAGGGCCCATTTCTTTGAGGATCCTGAGGAAGCCATTGCGTGGCTGGAACGAAGAGATGCAGATGCATAGAGTCTCATTCCTAGGATGACCCTGCCTAATTTGTGCTAGTAAGATGGGGCAATAGACTGCATGTGGACATTGCTCTCTGTTACACCTGCCCTGAAGCGGTAAAAACTTTGCACACAACTTAATAACAAGGATTGTCGGTAAGGCCCTCTGTGTATGTGTGCCGCTTGGATCATTGTTGGTGCGGCGGAGGCCAGCTAACCACACTTGTTATTCCCCTGTTTGTGACGATATACCTGGACAGACAGCTGGTAGAGAGACAGAATACACCAAAAGGTATGTCTGGAGTGAAATCCTAATCCCTTTACTTTTCTATGGGGAAAGAAAAGAGAAAAAAAGAGATTTTTTGTTTTTTTTTTATTTTTATTTTTTTTCTTTATACTTTTTAAGCTATACCTCTCCGGCGGAGGAAGGCTATTGGCTAATGGGCTCACTGCAGTAAGTGGGCTCAGTTCTACAATATGCTTTGTTATGCAGCGAAGTTTCGCCCTATCATGTCCAACCCAAGATGGACTGCAACATGTGATGTTATACACTGTGTGTTTGCTGCCGGCGCGGAGACGAGGATTACTCTCTCTGCCCTGGCAGCACTAGCAATTATCTTTACTCTATTTGCTCACCACACTCTTTTTGCAGATTGGACGATGTTCATGCCACGTTGGCAGTTATGGGGGAAAGCCCGCACCAGTTGGGGAATGTGCTGGGCAGGGAGGGGGGATTGTAGTATATACCATAATGTAAGACGAAACCCCTATACTTGGCTCGATAGGCTTGTATTATGCTTGCTACCAGACGCTGGAAACACGGAACTTTACCCTATTTTGTTTTTGACCATGTTAGATCTCAAGCAAAATTGGGTGGTTGGTGGAGGTCATGGAGCTCAATATTTCAAATATCTTACCACATGGCTGCTCTGACATGTCTCACACGGAATGTACGTGGGATGAGGGACCCCATTAAAAGGTCTGCGGTATTCGCTTTACTTAAACAGCAACGAGCAGATGTAATGGTTTTGGTGGAGACACACGCTGAGGGTTCAGTTCAAGGAGCGCTCAAACGCCCCTGGCTGGGATGGACATACCATTCTGTGCACACCACACACTCAAGAGGAGTTTCCATTCTTATTGCCAAACACACCCAATTTGAGCTCCATGGCCTAACATCGGATCCACAAGGTCGATATGTTTTCTTAAAAGCTAAGCTATATGGTGAAATGATCTTATTAATGGCATTTTATATACCTCCACCATTTCAGACCTCTATTCTTGTAGAAGGGTTTAATTTTATGGCCTTACACCCTAATATACCAGCGATGTGGTTAGGTGATTTCAACAATGTTTTGAACCCTGCACTAGATAAAATGACTAGCCCATCTATACCTAACACCCCTCAGCATATAACAAGATTTGCAAAACTATTGCAGGATTTTGGCTTGGTGGACGCGTGGAGATGCAGGAACCCCTCATCCCGGGTGTATTCGTGCTTCTCCGCGTCTCACCGTGCTATGTCTCGTATCGACTTAATACTGATTTCTAGAATACTCCTTCCCAAATTGATAGATGCAGGTTTTTCTCCTAGATCATTATCTGACCACTGCCCATGTTGGGTTAAACTCTCCATTCATCATAATAGATCGCCATTCTCTTGGAGACTAAACCCTTTTTGGCTAACCCTTTTTCCAACAGATGATGATCTCTCCTCAGACTGGTCACAGTTTTTTGAGACCAATGAGGGCTCAGCGTCCCCTCAGGTAGTCTGGGAAGCTTTCAAAAAGCACGCTCGTATGACGCTTACCACTCACATTAACAAAATAAAGCGCTCCTCGGGGGCGGCTATTACTGCGGCCACCGAGAAACTGCTTCTAGCCGAAAAGGCATTTACAGAAGACCCCACTCCAGATAAGGCAAACAATCTCAAACTCTGCTCTAGGGTCACTGATCAACTTTTGTACGAAAAATCTAAAAGAAAACTTTTTTTCCAAAAACAAAAGTTATTTGAACAAGGGGAAAGAGCAGGCAAACTACTAGCTTATCTTGTACACCAAGAAGATAGACCCCCAGTTGTAATATCACTTTACTCCCCTGACGGCGCTCTCATGACAGAACCTAACCAAGTCACAACAATGTTTCGAGACTTCTTTACTACACTTTATACTTCCAAGGCCCCAACGGACAACACTTTAATGGAAACTTTTTTAGACGATATTATTATCCCCCACCTAACGGAAGCTCAAATAGAGATTTTAGAGGCCCCATTGACAGCAAAAGAAATCACCAAAGCCATTGCGGAATTCCCCAAAGCTAAGGCCCCTGGCTCCGATGGACTACCAATAGAGTTCTACTCCTCTTATGTGGACATACTTACTCCCCGACTGCTAAATTTGTACAACTCCATCTTTAATAAATCTGATTTGCCAGTGTCCATGCGGGAGGCTACAATAGTACTAATTCCCAAAACCGGCAAGGACCCGCACCTTCCGGAGTCCTACCGCCCTATCTCCTTGTTACAGGTAGATGTAAAAATAATAGCGAAAATACTAGCCATGCGCCTAAATACAGTTATATTGTCCCTAATACACGAAGACCAGGCTGGCTTTATGCCAGGGCGAAATACATCTTTTAACCTCCGCAGATTGTTTATCAATCTACAAGCAACGCATGACAACCCAGGGTCCAGAGTGGTTGTGGCTCTGGATACAGCCAAAGCATTCGACTCCGTCGAGTGGAACTATCTCTGGTCCTGCCTGGCTCGTTTTGGATTTGGCCCCAGATTTATAAAATGGATCCAACTCCTCTATCAAAACCCTGTCGCAAGAGTAGTGGCAAATGGCTGGCCATCTGATCAATTTTCCCTGTTCAGAGGCACACGACAGGGATGCCCGCTGTCGCCACTGTTATATGCCCTGGCAGCGGAACCATTGGCAATCGCGATACGAGCACACCCGGGTATAGTGGGACTCCGGAGGGGTGAGGTAGTGGAAAAAATCAGCACATATGCGGATGATACTCTGCTGTACCTAGACGACTCACAGGAATCTTTACCAGTAGCCTTGGACCTGATAGAACGCTTCGGTATTTTTTCTGGCCTAAGGATCAATTGGGATAAATCCCAAATACTCCCTTTAGACAGCTTCCCATTAAACCGTGACAGGACCACACTTCCCCTACAGAAAGTAGACAAAATAAAATACCTAGGAATACAAACAACTCGGGATTCATCAGACTATATCTCCCTCAACATAACACCACTGATTGAGATGATTAAACAGAAAACACAGATATGGACGCGTCTTCCACTTGGAGTGACGGGTCGAATTAATCTAATAAAAATGATCCTACTACCAAAAATTCTGTACATGATATGGCACTCACCTGTATACCTAATACTCAGACACTTCAAAATAATGGAAACTCTACTTAAGCCGTTCGTCTGGGGTAATTCTAGACACAAACTCCCTTGGCAAAGGTTGAAGAACCCTACTGATCTAGCTGGACTGGCACTTCCTGACTTCAACATGTACTACCTCGCATCCCAGCTTTCACAAATTTTCCACATCGACAAAACAGACCGTAACAGATTTTTATTCCTTTTATGCCCGAAATGGATACAACAGACTCTAGACCCATTACTATCAATGACGGGGGGGAGAGCTGGTGAAGGCTTGGGAATGGACCGTAGATCTTTACCATACCAATATAAGAAAATCTGGGATATAGCATCAAAAAAACTCTCTATTGAAACACCGAACATGTATACTCCCATATGGCACAATGAGTCCCTCCCAGAGTTTAGACGCATGCAGGACACTGAGATATGGAGTGCTAGAGGAATAATATACTTGATGCACATAATAACTAATGGGAGATTGAAAACATTTGAAACTTTAAAAGCGGAATTTGCACTACCCAACTCCATGTTTTTTAGATACATACAACTAAGGCATGCTTTTCATACACAATACCCCACAGATGAACTCACCCTACAAGACAACCCACTAATGGCCGCTATAAAATTCCCAGATCCCAAAAAGATGATCTCTCAATTTTATGCCATGTTAACTACTCCGCAGGCAACTGTTCAAGCATACGCACTGAAGACTAAATGGGAAGACGAAATAGGTACTATTGAAGATGATGAGTGGAGCGACGCATTAGATACATGTAAATTAGTATCCCCTAAAATATCAGACCGGCTCACACAGATTTTCATCACACACAAATCATATCTCACGCCACTTAGGGTTTCAAGATACAAGAGGGACCAATCTGCTAACTGCCCAATGTGTAACCAAGCTACAGGCACTTTCTTTCACTTAATATGGCATTGTCCAAAGATCCAACAGTTTTGGTCTCAGATTATAAAATTCCTACACGATACCATGGGCTCGCCCATCACACTCCAACCAAAACCATGCTTACTGGGAATCTTTCCCGACCCGGAAATTAACAAATTTACTAAAATATTCTTACATGAATCCCTCTTCTCAGCCCGCAAGGTAATAGCCAGATTATGGATGAGACCCACGCCACCAGAATTTTCACAATGGGTGCTAGAAATAAACAACTCTCTGCCATATAAGAAAATAATTTACTCCCATAGAGGATGCCCTACCAAATATGGAAAAGTGTGGGAGAGGTGGCTCAACTCCCCAGATACCTGCATTAACAGGATCTAGGTTACCCTGGTCTACGAGCCTTACATCTACGGTGCTCCTGTTTTCGATTGGGGTCCCTACACTACACTGTAGTACAGACCAAGGTTATGATAGATAACTCGAGCCATAATAACATAACAGAGCGTATATGATGCCAATCTGAATGTCTTACTAGATATAATATCTACATGAGAGAAAAGGGGGGTTTTTTTTGGTTTTTTTCTTTTCTTCTTTTTTTTTTTTTTGTTTTCTATTCTTTATTTGTGTTCATATACTAAACTCTATATGTTGACTGTAATGTATGTCAAGATTTCGCATTGTATGTAATCTCCTTTATTCGTTCAATAAACAGAATTTTATAATTAAAAAAAAAAACTGGGCTTTCCGTGCCGAAGCCAGGAAAGCAATCCACTGCGTAGGGATACTGCCCTCGGGTCAAGAATTGAAGCTAGCCGAGTGTGAAAAAATTAAGCCTTGGGACGGACCAGGTTCTGAGAGAGGGTGAGCTACTGTGCTCCGACCCAACCAGCTGGAGCAAGGAGGGAAAGAAGCGAAGACCCCAAAATCCGCTGCTTGAGACATGTCCTACAAAAACCGGATATTTGCAACCTGAAAACGTATCCAGGTGCTGAAGTAAGTGGTAAGATGTAATTTATAAAACAGAACCGAGATAAGAATGTAACCTGGATGAGAATAATTGCTGCTGCCCACGCCAATTAAAACCGACCAACTCAACCAAGAGGACAAAACATATGAACGGTACCCCGCAAAATGATAAAAATAGTAACCATGAACTGAGTGGAAATGACACACCACTGGGACAGCAACATGAACTACGAGAGAAACGTGAGCAGACTGAGAAACCTGCGCCAGGAACGTGAGCTGCGTGAAGGAACAAAACACATGTATAGCGCAAGCTGACGAAAACGTGAGCAGCATGAGAACCGAGGCTGCAAGAAAACCGCAAACTACATGAGAAACACTGGTAGCACGAGAACGTGAATTAATGAATAGCGTGAGAAACATGAGAACGAGAGTAACCTTGGGAAAACATGAGAAACCTGGGAAAACGAGAGAAACATAAAAATGTGAGTTAATCATAGAAACAACAAATTGAATGAGAAACGTAACTAGTATGAGAGACGAAAATTGCATGAGAAACATAAATTGCATGAGAAACTTAAATTGCATGAGAAACGTAAATTGCATGAGAAACGTAAATTGCATGAGAAACGAAATTGCATGAGAAACATAAATTGCATGAGAAAACGTAAATTGCATGAGAAACGTGAGTTTGTACGAAATACATAAGCAGCGTAAGAACAGATGAGGAGACTTGCCACCGAACAAGCCAATTAAAAACGATCACCTCAATCTGTTAAACCCATAGACGTGACGGGTAATCTGCAGTGGCAGAACATGAACAACCCAGCTGTTTGAAAGCAACCAGATAACATTACAGACAACCAGCCCAAGACATAACACCCCTGGTACCTGACAAGTATGATGATGTGGGTGCAAAAAGGACAAGACCAAGAGCGCAAGAATGTGAACCTAATGACGACACCCCCCTACTGTATGCAGTGAGCGAGCCCGAGCAACCTGCAGTGCCAGGACAGGAAATTAAAACGAACACTCAGGGCTAAGGTACCCACAGACCGTGGTGGGTAGTAGTAAAGGTGTAATGGTGAACGTGCACGTATGACCTATGGAAAACAGGCGGGAAGATTGTGGGACAACAATCAATTAAAACGAAACCTCAGCCCGTACGGATCTGTAAACGTGACAGACCCTGAATGTGAGCACTAGCTAACGGAAATGCAGCGAACGAAAGGCCGTGACATAAAAAAGCATATGACATGAAACGTAAGAGACATGGGAAAATGAGAGAAACCTGGGAAAACGAGAGAAACCTGGGAAAACGAGAGAACATGGGAAAACGAGAGAACATGGGAAAACGAGAGAAGCATGGGAAAACGAGAGAAGCATGGGAAAGACGTGAGAAACATGAGAAATGTAAGAAAAACATGAGGAATGTAAGAAAAACATGAATAGGCATAAGAAGTGACAAATTGCATGAGAAACCGTAATTGCATGAAAAATCGTACATTTCATGAGAAAACCGTAAATTGCATGAGAAAACTGTAAAATTGCATGAGAAACGTAAATTGCATGAGAAAACTGTAAAATTGCATGAGAAACGTAAATTGCAAGAGAAACATAAATTGCATGAGAAACGTAAATTGCATGAGAAACGTAAATTGCATGAGAAACCGTAAATTGCATGAAAAAACGTAAATTGCATGAGAAACCGTAAATTGCATGAGAAACCGTAAATAGCATGAAAAACCGTAAATAGCATGAGAAACCGTAACAAAGCATGAGAGATCGTAAAATGCATGAGAAACCGTAAAATTTTATGAAACCGTAAAATGCATGAGAAACCGTAAATTTTATGAGAAACCGTAAAATGCATGAGAAACCGTAAATCGCATGAAAAACCGTAAAATGCCCGGGAAACCGTAAAATGCACAATAAACCATAAAATGCATGAGAAACCGTAAATTGCATGTGAAACTGTAACATGCATGAGCAACCATAAATTGCATGAAAACCGTAAAATGAATAAGAAATTGTAAATCGCATGAAAACTGTAAAATGCATGCAAAACCGTAAATTGCGTGAAAACCGTAAAATGCATGAGAAACCGTAAATTGCATGAAAAAAACGTAAAATGAATGAGAAATCGTAAATCGCATGCAAACCGTAAAATACATGAGAAACCATAATTTCATGAGAAACCGTAAATTGCATGAAAACCGTAAAATGAATGAGAAACCGTAAGATACATGAGACCTGCCCTAACCCGGAAATGACATGTCGGCTCACACGAGATCCTACGACCACAAGAAAGGAGGAAAAGGATGGCAGGCTTTATGCAGCCTGACTCCTCCTACAATTACAGGCTGACCTGCGGTCAGCCTTACACTTATTATTATTATTATACAAGATTTATATAGCGCCAACAGTTTATGCAGCACTTTACAATGTATAAGGGGGACAACACAATTACAGTACAGTTCAATACAAAAGGTACAGGAGGGCCCTGCTCGTAGAGCTTACATTCTAAAGGGGGGGTGGTGGTACAAAAGGTAATAGCTGCAAAGAATGATTTGATGGGGGTGGCTCAGGGACAGTTATGTGGGTGTGGGATAGGCTTCCCTGAATAAATGAGTTTTCAGGGATCTCCTAAAGGTGGACAGGGTAGGGGCTGATCGGACATACTGGGGCAGGGAATTCCAGAGGATGGGAGAGGCTCTGGAGAAGTCCTGAAGGCGAGCATGGGAGGGGGTAACAAGGGAGCTAGAGAGCAGGAGGTCCTGGGAGGAGCGGAGGGGGCGATTTGGGAAGGTCATTACTTCATCGAAGGGTCTGAGGGACATGCAGTAATGCTCATTTTGACACATAAAGGGCCTACACTTATGACGAGGGCCTTATTTAACTTTGGTTAAAGCTGCACAGTTTGTTTTTAACTGCAGGCACCCCTTACCTGCATAGTCAGTTTTTCAGTATAGGTGAACTAATTTATTATGCAACGCTAGCAAGAAACATTCAGGATTGGTATTTTCCATGAGGACAACATACTATATTATTCATGTGTTTTCTGCATGTATCACTCATTTTAAACAGATTCAAAATAAATTCACAAATGTGTTTGGGTATTCACAATCATTTATTTCCCCATTTAAGTTCCTATAACTCTACCACACCAAAAAACATGTCAAAACATATTATAGGGATTATTTCATTGCTAATAACTTCATATTGTGCAAGGCTAATTTTATTTACATAGCACAGAAAAGCTGAACCTTGTGAAAGGCAGGCTTTTGTTTTAACAGCAAAAACTGGAACTGGTCACACACGTTATTCTTTGATTGTACAATTTACTTTATACTTGTAGGCAGGCGGCAATTATATTACGTTTGTAAGTTAATGTCAGTATTGTTGGGCTGAACTTGCTGCGGTGTGTCTGCTGTTTGGCCAGTTGAAGTTCCTGAAACTAAGATATTTAAAGTGGTTCTAAAGGCAGAAGGTCTTTTTTAGTTTAATGCATTCTCAGCATTAAAGTGTTACTAAACCCAGGAGCCTTCATTCACTATATCTGGTTTCCCACAGTACACAGAACATGGAAATGTGTGGCCACACATTTTATGGGGGTGGGGTGGGGGGGTCATATGAAGTTGCCCTCTTCACACAGGCTATGGCGCTAACCTGCAGGTAACCAAATGGAAGAGTGGACTATGAATATATAATTGGCAGTGCCTCCACCTAGAACGGGGCTCCAGCGTATGTAGAGATGATCCCTTTCTAGGACAATAACTAGTAACTGACAGCAGTAGTACTAATACCCTACAAAGAGCTCTATATCCACTGACAGCTGATCATTGTAACCGCGGGTGTGACAACGTATCAGACTGTCATTTTATGAATGAATGGAATCTGAGAGTCTGCTGAACAATTCTGATATAAACTTATAGTCATTGAAGTGAACATAAGCTTATTGGAGAGGGAGATATGAGGTCTGTACGGCGTACGGACTTGGCCACCTGCAGGCACTTTTTAGGTCCATATGGTGTACGGACCTGGCAGTAAAAGGGTTAAAGGCCTTTAGTTATATATCCAGATAAATATATAGATACACATATACACTGTTCTTTTAACCACTTCAGCCCTGAAAGGATTTACCCCCTTCCTGACCAGAGCACTTTTTACAATTTGGCACTGCGGCGCTTTAACTGCTAATTGCGCGGTCATGCAATGCTGTACCCAAACGAAATTTGCATCCTTTTTTCCCACAAATAGAGCCTTCTTTTGATGGTATTTAATCACCTCTGTGGTTTTTATTCCTAGCGCTATAAATGGAAAAAGACCGAAAATTTTGAAAAAAAATGATATTTTCTACTTTTTGTTATAAAAAAATCCAATAAACTCAATTTTAGTCATACATTTAGGCCAAAATGTATTCGGCCGCATGTCTTTGGTAAAAAAAATGTCAAAAAGTGTATATTTATTGGTTTGCGCAAAAGTTAACGCGTCTACAACAGGGGTCTCAAACTCAATTAAGCTGAGGGCCACATGACAAATTTTCATATCCCATGGGGGCCGCATGCAAACTTTCAAACTTCAAAAACAATAAACTATATACAGTTGTAGTTGCTGCTTGCTACCAGTCACTGCTTACTGCCAGATGCTTGGCAGTGTTTGCTCTGTGTTAGATGAGCCAAGTTTGCTTTAAGTGAGTTAGCAGTTGAGACCCTAACAACAGCCTGAAGGTGGGCATCAGTTAGCCTAGACCTGGTTCTAGATTTATTAAAGCTCATAGTGGAGAATAGTTTTTCACACAGGTATGTACTTCCAAATAAGCACATGACACGTTTGAACAGCTTGGACAGCTCTGGAAAAGCAGCTGGTAACTCTCTCAAAAACTGAGCTATCATTTCTGTGTTTCCCTGTGCATCTCTGAACTTGGCTTTTAGGTCAGTACTGCATTGCAGATCTATAAGTTCCATTTGCAGCACATTTGGAGCACTGTTCACATCAAAGGAAAATGGGTCTGCAAACATCTGGAAAGTTGCATTGTGGATAGCGAAGTCAGAAAACTGCTGATCAAATTCCTGTTGAAGGTTCTTCATGGCAGCGACATATTTATCGATACAAAGCACAGAAAGATCTTCACCCTTTTCTTCAAATACAGACTTGAATGTTGGAAAATGGCTGATTTTTTTGGGGTGAACTGTGTTCTCCATAATTGTAGCTTTAAGGTGAATGCTTTCACATTGTCAAAAGCCACAGTGACAAATTTGTTTGGGCCCTGCAGATTCAGATTCAGTTTGTTGAGCACCTGTGTCATAGCCAAGTCCATGATTCACTCGGGATCATCAAGTTCAGGAACATCTAGTCTTCCATCCATCAGAAATGTATTTGCAGTGCTGGTAGATTTTCATCTACCGCTTATAGGTAAATTTAGTGGGTTATCTGTTTTATACATAGTCAGATTTAGCCTCTATTCCAGTTTGGCTGTGTTGCATGTAGTTTCACACTGTGCCTGTGGGTGTCGTTGTCACCATGGGTCGGTGTTGGAAAGCAACGCGCTGAAGCATATGGGTGCTCTTCTGTCCAGGAGATAACTCGGTGGAGGTGGTCCTCCGAGTTGCATTCTGGGAGAGGGTATTTATGGGGCAGACGCCATGTTTTAGGGTCCTTTTCGTTCCACCTGCGGGCCCTCCTGGCCGACAGGTATGTGTTAGGAGTACTACCACACGGTCCTCTGACCGGGAGGACCACGTTGCTGCAGCGTGTGGGTGGGCCCAAAAGCCTGTCTGGGGCCTACCACAGCGGCGAGGGAATGGTCCTGTGCTGTCTGTCCTATGGGAAGAAGCTGGACAACTGAGAAGATCCCAGGGGAGGACCCGTCATGGAAGGATCATGCAGAGTGCTGGTCTGGAGAGGGGCCTGGTGACTCAGTTGGAGGATGCATCCTAAAGTTAATCTACCGCATAGTACTGCCGGGTCGGCTTAAAGGTTCTAGTGCTGTGCTTGCTGTCCATCGTAAACCATTACATCCTGTGGCAGAGGATCGTACGGGTTTTTATTCCATTCAAGTCTGTGGCAGAGACTTTTGTTCGTGCTGCGTGCCGGTTGCTAGGTTAGTGAGAGAAACCTATCCGGGCGGGCAAAGATTCAGATCTAAAAGGAGAGTACATTCATCTACAAGATTCCAATTCATAATACTACATCAAGAAAAGGTATTTGAACTTCCCTGCAACTCTTCTTCTACCTCTTTCCTGCTACTTCCTTCAGTTACTCTTATTAAAGCATTGGAAAAGATACTCAAGTGTCTGGTGTCTACACTGTCTGGTATTAAACTCAACGGGACCCTAGACCCGGTTCTAGTGAAATTGAGGTAACAAAGGTGACGGTAACAGCCCGCTTTAAACCAGCAGCTCCACCGTGAGTTAGGCTATGTTTCCACTAGTGCGTCCCCAAAGTCACGCGATTTACACTGCGACTTTGCGATGCGATTTGTGGTGCGATTTGTTGCGACTTTAAAAATGACTTTGTGCGACTTGGATGTTCTGCGATTTAGTCATAGTGATGTAATTCCTTATCCTGCTTAGTTATTTCCCCTTCCTCTTTCATTGTCACGTGTTGTATGTTTGTTAGCAAACATGTTGGCTATGCAATATGTTGGGTCAGCAGTCATTCTGGCTTATAGATGAAGAAGAGGAGGATAACCGGAGGAGGAGAAGGCATAGGTTTTGGATCCATCCCATCATCGCCCAAAGGGAAGTGAGAGGCCAGTTTGGGGTCCTTTACAACGACCTCCGTGCTCATGAAGACAAATTCTTCAACTACACAAGGATGTCAATTAGAAGGTGAGAACATTTTTTGATGTCAACTTGCAAATGCTGCCAGATATATTTAGGAAAATGTGTATATGCCTGGTCAGTATGACTCTTTTTAGAATTTTTAGGTTTGAATAGCTAGAAGTGTTAACTATAACCTGATCAAATTGTTTTAAAAATGGAACTCGATTTTTAAATGTTTGATTTTTACATGGTCAGTGTAGATAATAGCCATATTTTTTCTCTTTACAGTTTTGATGAATTGTTGGCTTTGCTCTCTAGCCATCTAGAGCGACAAAACACAAGTTTGTCCTTAGGGATTTGGTCCTGAAGAAACCCACTTGCGAAGATTGGTGCAAGATAGCGGAAGTTTTCTGGGATCGTTGCAATTTCCCGAATTGTCTCGGGGCAATTGACGGCAAACATATGAGGGTAGTGATGCCCATCGGCAGTGGAACCAAATACTTTAACTACAAAAAATATTTTTCTTTTGTATTACTAGCAGTGGCTGATGCCAATTATTGTTTTAGCTATATAGACATAGGATCATATGGCAGCAGCTCAGACTCCAGTATTTTCCAAAGATCATTGTTTGGAAGAATGTTGAGGGAAAATGGTCTCGACCTGCCACAGGACTGTCCGTTGCCAGGAACAAATGGGCCGCCAATGCCATTTGTGTATGTTGGGGATGAGGCCTTTGCTCTCAGTGAGCATCTATTAAAGCCTTATTCCAATAGGTGTCTGAGTGAAGAGAAGCGAATCTTCAATTACTGGTTAACGAGGGCAAGATGAGTGGTAGAATGTTCATTTGGCATTTTAGCCAACAAGTGGCTTTTGCTACATACACCGATTAATTTAAAACTTGAGAATGCAATATCTGCAGTAAAAGCAGCATGTGTGCTTCATAATTTTGTTAGAATTCGTGATGGCTATCTTTTTGAAGATTCCCTCATGCACGATCTGGAAGGTGCACAATGGAGTGCCAGTAGGGGCACCACCAATGGTGCCACTGTGCGTGAGGGATTCTCGTCGTATTTTATGTCTGCTGCTGGTTCTGTCCCCTGGCAGCAGGATGCCATTGCATAATGTACGTCATGCATTTTATTGTAATATTATTTAGATGTCTGTTATGTTTCATTGCATCCAAATGCAGAATAACAGGTCTTTAACACAAATTCCAAAAAAGGATAAGTAGAAAATGCATAATGTAACCAGAATAATTTTTATTTTCCTGAATTTGGTGCACTACACCATTTTTTTTTTTTTTACTTTTTAACAAGCACAACAAATATTAAAATAATAAAATATTTCACTTTGAACAACACAAAAATAAAAGTCATAAAAAAATAAAATATATAATCTTTTTGCAAGAAGGCAAAAATAAAGAAATAAGTTCCATGAACTCAAAAATTCAACAGTTGTTGTTTTGGCCTCCTCAACCGACCAAAAAATATAGAACAAGTCTTAAACCCACAGCAAAAATAATAGAAAATTACAATTGCTCGTATGTTTTGTTTTCAGTGGTCCCGGAAACTGAACTATTGGTTGGTCCAGGGCAATCCACTGATGGACCAGGGTAATATTTCCTTTCAAGAAAAGGCGGAACCTGACTGGGTGTAGGCTGCCTAAGTTGGTGAGTGGTTGGGGGGCCAAGGGTAGAGGTAGTGGGGGCAGGAATTGGATGCAACATGCGTGGCCTTGAGGGATTCAGCATATTACCATACTGGTCACAGTATGGATGGTTTATTGGTGGAGCATACTGTGTACTTGGAAAGTGAGTGTATTGTTGATAAGGGGGATATTGGGGAAGGGGGGGTTGCATATATGCTGAGGATGTTGTTGGCCCCTCACCCACAAATGATTGAGCAGTTGACATCAAAGCTATCCTGCGTGCATATTTTTTCTCAGGGGGTACCTGTTTACATATGCCTAAAATTACAGTGAAAAATGCTGTGTCTTCACACTGGTTTTCAGCCATTTTAGTGGACATCTGACTGACTACATCTAAAATTTTATCCATGGGTTTCACAGGCCGGGCACTTCCCCTTGAAGATCTTCGCAAAGGCCTAGAGACATTGCTAGGCCCTGTCTCTGCATCCTCCTCATTCATTGAGTTTGATGTTGACCTTGATTCATCTACGAACAGTTCCTTGTCAACATTGTCTTGGAATTGTTCTTGCTCCTCCTCCGCAGCAGCAGCTTCCTCTGACTCATCTTCTGCTGCCAAACCCTGTGTGCTGTCTTCCCAGCTTGCTTGGGTTCTGAAATACAAATCACATATTTTTAAAGTAAGCATTACAATTTGATATGTACAATTCGTAACATATGCCTGCTGATAACTTACTCTCGCATTTCCAACACTGGTTTTAAAAAATCAAGATCCCCGGCATGGGCATATGGGGCTAATCTTTTTGAGCCGGAACCACTCCTTCCTTCTTTTAATTTTCGTAAGTACCGGTTGTAGCAGTCTTTGAGACTTCTCCATCGAGTTTGTAACGAGTGCACTACAAAATATAAAGCAAATAATAAGTTAAAACAAAAAACTTTATTAACTGCCTATAGGTCATTCATTTGCTAGGCTGCATAATTGATATGGATGGTGTTAAAACAACCGCTAAATATATTACCCATGACACCTGCATATTTTGCCATGTGCTGGAGGATGTTGACAGGGTCATCTTTAATATTATTTAATATTATTAGGACCATGGTCAAATATTATTTGCTGGACCACACACACACACACACAGATTTACTTTCCTGCAGCCACAGGTTACAGGAAAGTAACTATATAAATTCCACCATCAACACAGATAGTGTTGACAGGGGATTCCCTCCTGCCAAACCATTGTGATCTCCTGGCAGGAGAAGCGGTCCCCACCAAGAAAACACAGTGCACATTGTTAACACACACCCATTGCTTGCAGAATATTTAAATAGATGCAAGGCGCAAAGTGCTAAGCAGCATATATCAACCACTTACTTTTTGAAGAACGTTCTGTGGCTGATAAAGAGTCCCAGGTCTCATAATATATGCGAGCCAATTCCAACCATGCTCTCTCCTTCTTTGCATGATCTTTGTAACCTGGATCTCTGAGGTCATATATTGCCGGACGTTGTCTGACAAGCCTAATAATTTCCTCATTGTCATGAACTTGTCGCTTGTTTTTTCTAGCCCTAGGCATGCTTTCTGCTGTCTTCCACACTCACATACATCAATATAGGAAGTGATGTATTTGGGAGGAGCAGAGATCATGTGCTTCCGTAGACTTCCGTGGAAGTCGCAACAAAGTCACGGTGTCAGACATGTACATACGACTGCATTGCGACTTAATACCTTTCTATGGAGAACAAGTCGCACCGAAGATGGAACAAAGTAGTGCAAGAACCTTTTTTGGAGTCACTGCGACTTGAGTCGCACCAATTAGAACGAGGACCATTGAAATACATGGGTTTTGACTTGTCATGCGACTTGACATGTGTCAAGTCGCAAAACAACTCGCAGTAGTGGAAACAGAGCCTTAGTGCTACATATTGATTTCCTGCCTTAGTTCAAAAAACCTCTTTAAGACATTGCCTCTGCTCAACCAGCGTACCTCTGTAAAGTACAGGACATCACCACAACTGGCATAACATTGTCAACTTTCAAGCATTTGCTGCAAAGTGCCTGTTGATGAATAATGCAGTGTAAAGCAATAGCGGGATCTGCATTCTCTTTTTCCAGTTTTCTTTGTATCAGCCCCACTAGGCCATTTCTTTTCCCAATCAATGATGGGGCACCATTTGTGGTTATTCCAACCAATTTATCCCAAGGCAGGGCAGCACGATCAATTACATCACAGAGATGCTGAAATATGTTGCTGCCTGTAGTCTGTCCATGTATTGCAAATAAACTGAGCAACTCTTCAGTCACTTCAAACTGGTCCTTAATTCCTCTGACAAATACAGCAAGCTGAGCAGTGTCATTTATGTCAGTGCTCTCATCAAGAGCCAGTGAACAGAAACAGAACTTTGTACCTTTATCGCATAATTGATCATTTATGTTATCTGACAACTCACTGATCCTCTCTGCCACTGTATTTGCTGATAGGCTGATGTTTCTGAACAAACTTGCCTTCTCAGGACAAAGGATATTGGCAACCTTTACCATGCAATCTTTAAGAAACTGCCCTTCAGTAAATGGCTTTCCAGCTTTTGCAACTTGCTCACACACCACATAGCTAGCTTCAACTACTGCATCACATTCCTTTTTTTCACGCTTAAAGAGATTTTGCTGCATGGACAGTGCTTTCTGAAGTTGGCCAATTTGTCTCTCCTTTCTTTTCCCTCATACTTTGCATAGTGATCAGCATGTTTAGTATTATAATGCCGCTTAAGGTTATAATCTTTCAGAACAGCAACCTTTTCATTGCAGATCAGGCAAGTAGCCATCTTATTAAACTCCACAAAAAATAATCACTTGTCCACCTCTCTTGAAATTTCCTCTGTTCAGCATCAACTTTTCTTTTAGATTTAACGGACATGATTATGGCGTATTACAAGGTCAGAGAAGATTGTCCACTCCCAGATGTAATTTGCACTTTGTGCAATACAAGCTAAGGATATAATTAAAAAGAAAAACATATGTCAGTAATCACTGTGTGTCATATGTGATCATTACACAATGGGGTTGATTTATAAAAGGCAAATCCACTCCGCACTGCAAGTACACTTGAAAGTAAAATTGTAAGTGCAGTAGCTGTAGATCGCTGTAGATCTGAGGGGAAGCTCTGCTGATTTTATCATCCAATCATGTGCAAGCTAAAATGCTGTTTTTTATTTTCCTTGCATGTCCCCCTCAGATCTACAGCGACTGCACTTCCACGTGCACTTGTAGTGCAAAGTGGATTTGCCTTTACTAAATAACCCCCAATGCGTGTATATTTGTGTGTTGAGCTCACAGTTCCCCTTCATAGAACTATTAACCCCCAGTACTGGTGTCAGCAGACGCATTATTAAACCTAGCACTGGTGTCAGCAAACGCATTATTAACCCAGCACTGGTGTCAGCAAACGCATTATTTACCCAGCACTGGTGTCAGCAAACGCATTATTAACCCAGCACTGATGTCAGCAAACACATTATTAACCCAACACTGGTATCAGCAAAATGCATTATTAAACTCAGCACTGGTGTCAGCAAAACGCATTATTAACCCAGCACTGGTGTCAGCAAACGCATTATTAACCCAGCACTGGTGTCAGCAAATGCATTATTAACCCAGCACTGGTGTCAGCAAACGCATTATTAACCCAGCACTGGTGTCAGCAAACGCATTATTAACCCAGCACTGGTGTCAGCAGACGCATTATTAACCCAGCACTGGTGTCAGCAAACGCATTATTAACCCAGCACTGGTGTCAGCAGCCGCATTATTAAACTCAGCACTGGTGTCAGAAAACCCATTTTTAAACTCAGCACTGGTGTCAGCAAACGCATTATTAACCCAGCACTGGTGTCAGCAAACGCATCATTACACGCAGCACTGGTGTCAGCAGACGCATTATTAAACGCAGCACTGGTGTCAGCAAACGCATTATTAACCCAGCACTGGTGTCAGCAAACGCATTATTAACCCAGCACTGGTGTCAGCAAACGCATTATTAACCCCCAACACTGGTGTCAGCAGATTGTAGGTGGACAATGACCCGAAGCATACTGCGAAAGCAACCAAAGAGTTTTTTTAAGGGAAAGAAGTGGAATGTTATGCAATGGCCAAGTCAATCACCTGACCTGAATCCGATTGAGCATGCATTTCACTTGCAGAAGACAAAACTGAAGGGAAAATGCCCCAAAAACAAGCAGGAACTGAAGACAGTTGCAGTAGAGGCCTGGCAGAGCATCACCAGGGATGAAACACAGCGTCTGGTGATGTCTATGCGTTCCAGATTTCAGGCTGTAATTGACTGCAAAGGATTTGCAACCAAGTATTAAAAAGTGAAAGTTTGATGGATGATTGTTAATCTGTCCCATTACTTTTGGTCCCTTAAAAAGTGGGAGGCACATACACAAACTGCTGTAATTCCTACACCGTTCACCTGATTTGGATGTAAATACCCTCAAATTAAAGCTGAAAGTCTGCAGTTAAAGCACATCTTGTTCATTTCATTTCAAATCCATTGTGGTGGTGTAAAGAGCCAAAAATATTAGAATTGTGTCGATGTCCCAATATTTATGGACCTGACTGTATTGTTCTAGAGCGCCATCTACACTTCATTTTATCAGTATCTTGAGTATCACTATTACTTAATTAGGGGAGCAGCTTTTTTCAGTTTGTTTTAATTCACATATTGTAACTAGGTTGGCGTGGGATAAACCCATTTTTTTCATATACCCAAAGGCCACCTCCCTATAATGACCCTCCCCAGACCGTGCAAGCTACTGCCCAGGGTACCGCCCTTCCAGTAACGTCCACTCCCCTTAGATGTGACATCCCTAGACAAAACTCGGCTCCCACTTCCCCAATCTCCCCAGGCAGTAGCACGGTCCCGGAGATGAACAGATCGATCTTTGAAACTGTGTCTGACGCCATAACCCAAGTACTCGGTGCCCCACTGGGAACCAAGAGACTAAGTAAACCTCCTATTAGGTATGGTGTAGAGGAGGGTGAGGAAAATCCCTTGATAGAGGTCCTGAACCCAAGAGGAGGACAGAATGAGGCACAGGGTCAACCATACCCTCTGACTATGACTGTTTTTTGACCATGGACTGAAAGTGACATACAAAAGGCTACGGAACACATAAAACATCCAGAGCTAGGTCCTGCTGAGTTTGTTGAAAACATAGAGGGATTATGAAACAGTTATAAATGAAATGGGTGGTGAGAGCCCTGAGGAGAGTACTAGGATCAGATTGGGATTCGGTAAAGGGGGATTGGGACCCATGTGGTCAAGCAGACGGACAGGGGCAAAGTGCAGGAAGACAAGGAGAGTGTCAGTGACTACCTAAATAAATTACAGAAGGTTTTTAAAGTGTTCTCCGGGCTCCCCGAAGCTGAGGATGTGAATAGTGCATACCAGCAACAGCTAAAGTTAGCTTTTGTTAATGGACTAAAACAACACCACAAGGATTATATTATCAAGAATATGATCACTTACCGAACGGCTGGGGTTTTAGATATCCTACAGTATGCACAGTACTCCAAAAAGTATTTGAAAACTATGGCAAAAAAATGTGAAAGTGAAGGTTTTTGTGCAAGGTGACGAGGGAGATGAGGATGTGGAAGAGTACACAGCGGAAGCGGCTCCAGAAGGCCCCAACAGGGGAAGAGGTCGTGGAGGATTCAGAAATAGGGGAAAGTCTAGAGGGAGAGGAAGGGGTAGAGAGCAATGGAACAACAGAGTGTGTAGAGAGAAGGGAGTGCTGGATGTGTCAGCAACAAGGACATTTCGCCAGGGACTGCCCTGATGGCCCAGGGCCCCAACAATCAAATTGACTAGAGATGGTATGTGTAAGTCACCTGAACAGAATGGGATATGTTGAAAATCTGCCTCAGGTAGAACTGATGGTTGAAAGGAAGAATGTTCAGTTTCTGGTAGATTTGGGAGCTTCTAGCACTCTAATCCACCCAATGAATGTACCACACATTGAACATTCTACAAAGTCTATTTTAGTTCAGGGAGTAAGCGGGAAACCAGTGAAAGAATCATTATCTGAATATGTCACAATTGAAGACTCAGAGACAGGTATTAAAGCCACAACCAGGGTGATTTTACTGGGTAGAGATCTGATGTCGGCAATGCGTATGTCTGTTCATGCACATGACAAGGGGTTTGCAATCCAAATAGGGCAGGAACCCACATCCCCGAGGGAGGAAACAAATTATTACTACTCCCTAGATGCATACATGTAGGGCAAGGAGACAGTTTTCACAGTAGACAAGTTAGTGGACTATGCTAAAACTATAATGGAAGGTAAAAGTATGGTAGATTTGCAAACAGCAAACGGTACGCTGTACTGTGAGGGAAATTCACCTTAGACCACACTCTGGATCAAGTTAAAAAGTTTTCTTTAGTTGACTCATACGAGGAGACAAGTTACAACAAAAGGACAGATATTTGCCCATTGGTTCTGATCTCTATGACCCGTGCAATGGAGCAGCATACATAGAGTTCAGCCTTGTGGGCTCCTATCTGACTTGTCTGTCTAACAATTGTAAAACTTGCATTTATATACCTTTACAAGCCTTATCTTAGCCATCTCTCCTAGATATGATTGGTTGCTAAGATCTACGTCAATGTACTGTAACTAACCATAAATCTGACACTTGTACACTTGTCATACAACCAGACAAACTTATTCATTCCCAGAATTCCTGCATGTTTATTAAAATGATTTATAACTGTTTTTGTCTATGGCTTTACCCATTAAAATACTTGTATAGAGACAATATGGCACCCAGTCATGTTAAACCAAACCCTCCTTGTTGTCAGGGCTGGGCTCAGCCCATCCTTCTCTGAGCTGGCCGCTCAGCTATCGGCTAATTGCTAGCTCCCATCTCTCTCCACAGTTACCCAGCTGTTGTTGATTCTGCTCATCAGTCTTGCCTACTTAAAGCTCACTTGATCTCTGCCTTCGCCTTTGTCAACATCACAGAGACTTTCTCCTGCGTTCCTGTTGAAGACTTGCTCGGCTGACGTTCCTTCTGATTCTGCTTGCTGTACTACTACGTTTATCTCTGGCTCTCTGACATGTGCTTGGCTGACTACCCGATCTGGTTACTGAACTGTGGCTTGTTTTGACTACGCTTACTCTGTTTACCTTATTATTTTTATTATTATTATTAAACAAGTGTGATTTAACTTTACTTCTGTCTCGGTCTGATTCATGGTTCCTGATAGTAGGTGAAGGCCATGAATTCAGATGATACAGTCAATCCACTTGTTGGTATTTTTTTTTTCCAGATTGGATGAGCAAGATCACCGCATGAATCAGTTTGCCATAGCGTTACAAACGCTCTTGAGTCGCACGGCTCACCTGGAAACTCCCACTGTGGCTGCTCCGGTACAACCTGAGTTGCAGGCCGTCCCTGCTGCTGCGCCAGTCCCTGTGCAGGCACCCGCCTCGAGTATTACCTCTATAAGAGGTATGTCTGGTTCCTCTCCACTTCCCCAGCAATTTGGGGGCGATCCAGTTCAGTGCAGAGGGTTTCTAAACTAGGTTGAGATTTACTTTGAAATGCTGCCCCGGGCATTTCCCACGGACAGAAGCAAAGTAGGTTTAGTGATATCTTTGCTTTCTGAGAGAGCCTTGGCCTGGGCAAACCCTCTATGGGAGACGCAACAACCTGTTGTCTTGAGTTACCCTGACTTTGTGGCCTCCTTTAAAAGAGTATTTGATGTTCCTGCACACTCCGCTTCTGCTGCCAAGTGCCTCATGTCCATCAAACAGAGTACGAGAACTGTTGCCGACTACGCCATTGAAATAAGTACTCTGACAGCAGGGGTTGCTTGGAACAATGAGGCCCTCATGGCTGCTTTTTCTCATGGTCTCTCGGATTCCATCAAGGATGAGATAGCAGCCCAAGATATACCCACTGAGCTGGAGAGGTTGATCACATTTGCCATCCTCATTGACTCCAGACTCAGAGAAAGATTCTCTTTTAAGGAGCGTTTGCGGAAGCCTCCTGTACGTTTGCCTCCTAGCTTTGCAGTCCCACCTGTGCCTCCCTCACCTCCCATGCCTCCTGGTACTGAGTCGGTCAGTGAAGATGAACCCATGCACTTTGGCTTCACGTGTCTCTCTCTGCGGATGAAAGAGCCTTTAGGAGGAGGGAGAGATTGTGCCTTTATTGTGGCCAGGCAGGTCACTTTTTGAAGTCTTGTCCTACCCTTCCAGGGAACGCCCGAACCTTGAGGTCCTGTCATGGACAGACCTTAGGTGGCTTTGTTTCGTCCCCAGTTATCCAGAAGGATAAGCCCCTGGTTTTGGTCACCCTTTCTTAGGCTGAGTCGTCCATCAAGATACAGGCCCTAATCGACTCTGTCTGGGGCTGTAAGCCTGTTCATTGATGCTGCTTTTGTATCGCAGCACTTGATTCCTCTGCAGCTGCGTGACACTCCACTTGCCATTGAGGCTCTTGATGGGAGACCTCTACAGCCTGCCCATGTGACTCATGAGACGGTTCCGTTGTCCATGGCCTTAGTAGCTCTTCACCATGAGATAATCCAATTCCAAGTTATTTCCTCATCTAGGTTTCCACTGGTTATTGGTTATCCTTGGTTACAGAGGCACAACCCCTCTTTTGATTGGCTCCGTGCTGAGGTTCTCTCCTGGTCACCACAATGCAGTGAGACATGCTTCCAGAAGGTAGCCAAGGTCCTGTGCACCTCTTCACTCTCCTCCCTGCCAGAGGAGTACCGCAATTTTAGCAATGTCTTTGACAAAGGTCAAGCCGGTAGTTTGCCTCCACACCGGCCTTATGATTGTGCAATTGACCTTCAACCTGGTGCCATACCCCCTCGTGGCCGGGTTTGCCCTTTGTTGGTCTTGGAGGATAAGGCCATGGAGGAGTTTGTTGCAGACGCACATTCTCAAGGTTTCATCCGCAAATTCTCGTCTCCTGCTGGCGTTGGTTTCTTCTTTGTGAAGAAGAAGAGTGGTGAACTGAGACCTTGTATTGATTATAGGGGTCTTAATCGTTTCACGATTAAGAATGCCTACCTGTTTCCGTCGAGTTTGACTGCCTCAAGGGAGCAACGGTTTTCACAAAGCTTGATTTGAGAGGGGCATACAATCTCGTGCAGATTAAGGAGGGCGACAAGTGGAAAACTGCATTTAATGCCAGAACAGGCCATTATGAGTACCTCGTAATGCCTTTTGGCCTTTGTAATGCTCTGGCAGTTTTCCAGGAATTTATTAACGATGTCCTTTGAGATTTGTTGCAGTTATGTGTGGTGGTTTATCTCGATGATATCCTCATATTTTCCAAGTCACTGGAGAGCCACCACACAGATGTCTGTCGTGTGCTTCAGAAACTAAGAGAGAACAATCTCTATTGTAAACTGGAGAAGTGTGAGTTCCATCGTGAACAGGTTAAATTCCTGGGCTAGATCATTTCCACTGCTGGTTTTTCGATGGACCCAGAGAAACTTTCGGCAGTCCTACAGTAGCCCTGACCCGTGGGTTTACATTCTCTGCAGTGCTTCCTGGGCTTTGCCAACTATTATCGGAAGTTTATTCGTAACTTCTCATCTCTGGTCAAGCCCCTGACTGATATGACCAGAAAGGTAGGTAACCCACAGAGTTGGTCTCCGGAGTCCATTAAGGCCTTTAAGAGTCTCAAGGCTTCTTTATCCTAGAAGTTGATGCTTCTGAGACTGAAGTTGGCGCCCTTCTGTCTCAACGTCCTAACTCTGAGAGCGCTATGCATCCTTGTGATTACTAGATTGGTGACAGAGAGCTGTTGGCGATCATTTTAGCCTTGAAAGAATGAAGACATCTTCTTGAAGGTACCACTGTGCTGGTTCTCATTCTTACTGACCATAAAAATCTCACATTCTTGTCTGAGGCTAAGCGCCTCTCTCCCAGAAGGACGCAATGGGCTCTTTTCTTGTCAAGTTTTAATTACATTGTCTCATTCTTACCTGGTACTAAGAATGCAAGGGCTGACGCCTTGTCACAACAATTTTCCTCCACTTCCAAGTTGGAGTCGGTTCCGGTTCCTGTGATTCCTCCTGATCGTATCCTGGCTACGGTTCGCACCAGTCTTACTTCTCCTTTGGGTGACAAAATTCTTGCTGCTCAGGTCTATGCTCCTCCTGAGAAATCTTGTGACCGCTGCTTTGTCCCAGAGAGTCTCCGTACTGCCGTGCTCCAGACTTACCATTCTCCCAAGGCAGCTGGCCACCCTGGGAAGAATCAACTCGTTTGGGCCATTTCCCAACAATTCTGGTGGCCTAGTCTACGGGCTGATGTAACTGCCTTCGTAGCTGCCTTTTCCGTGTGTGCTCAGAGTAATGCTCCGTACACACAGTCGGACATTGATCGGACATTCCGACGGATGTTGGCTCAAACTTGTCTTGCATACACACGGTCACACAAAGTTGTCGGAAAATCCGATCGTTCTGAACATGGTGACGTAAAACACGTACGTCGGGTCTATAAACGGGGCAGTAGCCAATAGCTTTCGTCTCTTTATTTATTCAGAGCATGCGTGGCACTTTGTGCATCGGATTTGTGTACACACGATCGGAATTTCCGACAACGGATTTTGTTGTCGGAAAATTTTATAGCTGGCTCTCAAACTTTGTGTGTCGGAAATTCCGATGGAAAATGTGTGATGGAGCCCACACACGGCCGGATTTTCCGTCAACAAGGTCCTATCACACATTTTCCGTCGGAAAATCCGACCGTGTGTACAGGGCATAAGACTCCACGACACCTTCCAGTGGGCCTCCTACAACCCACACCCAATGGAGAGAGGCCCTGGACCCACCTGTCTATGAATTTCATTGTGGAGTTACCCAACACCCAAGGCAACACTGTTATCCTTATGGTAGCTAACCGGTTCTCAAAGATGTGTCATTGTATTCCACTTAAGAAGCTGCCCACTTCTAAGGAACTGGCTTCCATTTTTGCTCAGGAGAGCTTTCGCTTACATGGACTACCCAAGGTGATTGTCTCTGACAGGGGTAGTCAGTTTGTCTCCCGGTTCTGGTGAGCCTTTTGTGCACAGCTGGGAATTCAGCTTGCTTTCTCCTCTGTGTATCACCTGTAGTCTAATGGGGCCGCAGAACGAGCCAATCAGTCCTTGGAGCAATTCTTACGTTGCTATATTTCTGACCATCATAGCAACTGGTCAGACCTCTTACCGTGGGCGGAGTTTGCTCACAATACTGCCTTGAATTCGTCTTCCCGATTGTCTCACTTTATGGCGAATTATGGCTTCCAGCCTTCCATGTTGCCTGACTCGTTTGTTCCGCAGAGTATTCCTGCCTTAGAGGAGCATCTCCGTGGTCTTCGTTCCACTTGGGCACTTACGCCTTGGACCTTCCTCCTAGTATGCACATCTCAAATGTGTTTCATGTCTCCTTATTGAAACCTTTGGTCTGCAATCGCTTTACCATGAGGAGTATGAAGTACAATCCATTGTTGACTCCAGTAGGTTCCGTGGCCGCATACAGTACCTGGTGCATTGGAAGGGGTATGGTCCGGAGGAACGCTCTTGGGTCTCATCCTCGGATGTACATGCCTCTGTCCTCCTCCGTGATTTCCATAGACATTTCCCCTCAAGCCCGTGGTCCTCCAAAGGGGGAGGGGTCGTTGAGGAGGGGGTACAGTCAGGGCTGGGCTAAGCCCTTCCTTCTCTGAGCTGGCCGCTCAGCTGTCAGCTAATTGCCAGCTCCCATCTCTCTCCACAGTTACCCAGCTGTTGCTGATTCTGCTTGTCAGTCCTGCCTACTTAAAGTCATCCAGCTCACTTGATCTCTGCCTTCGCCTTTGTCAACATCACAGAGACTTTCTCCTGCATTCCTGTTGAAAACTTGCTCGGCTGACGTTCCTTCTGGCTCCTGATCCTGCTTGCTGTACTACTATGTTTATCTCTGGCTCTCTGACATTTGCTTGGCTAACTACCCGATCCGGTTACTGAACTCTGGCTTGTTTTGACTACGCTTACTCTGTTTACCTTATTATTTTTATTCAACAAGTGTGATTTAACCTTACTTCTGTCTCAGTCTGATTCATGGTTCCTGATACTTGTCCTCATAAGACTTCACCAACTTCAAGGATAACAGATTTACAACTTTGGGAGAATGAACTTCCAATAACCCCACCTTAAGTGTTATAAATTTATATATATATATATATATATATATATATATATATATATATATATATATACAAAGCCAACTACTTTATTCAATATTGTCTAATTATTAAGATATACATACATACATACACAGCAGTGTTTTCTTATTCACCGTATTTTAACAGTTTAAATGAGGGCACAAGCAGACCTTTGTTTGACCCTGTCAAACTTAATTAATGTACTGTACATAACAATCCCATATTCCACATAAGTATTTCTAAACCACCTGTATAAGATATTCTTATCAGGCTGTATACCAGGCTGTATATCAGGCTGTTGAACTACAGCCTTATCAGGCTGTAGTTCAACTGCTGTCAAAAGTTTTTTTTCTCATTAATAAACTAAAAATGAACTATCTTATCTCTGTGATTTATATGCATTTCAAGCACTCGAAACAACTCTGTGTAACTTGAAACTATTCTACTTCTAAGCAATCTTTTGCAAGCATTCATAAATGGAAGGAGAGGCAGGCTTCATTCGGCTTCCCGATCACGGCCGGAGAGGGTAGCAGTTGTTTGCTTACTGGCTTGTGTTGAATTCGTTCTAAAAGTAAGTGCAATACTTAGAATAAAATTGATTGTTAAAACTACTACACTATGGAGTACTTCCCCCTTTGTCTTATATTGCTGGGCTGACGGACTGGGCGACCTGAGAGCGGAGGATGATCTGTGAGAGGAGGATGATCTGTGAGAGGAGATGCCTATAGGAATCAACACTGGGGGGGATTGTGAAATCGATATAATCATCCTTGGTTGATTTTAGGGCTGTGATCGTTCAGCCTTGAGGTGAGAGGCTGGGGAGACCACAATTATCACACACTTGGGATTAATCTTGGCACTGGGCACTTTTTTGATGAACTATTTTTTCACACACTCTAATTGGGAGTTGCATGATTTGGATTGCATCATATATGACTTGTTTATTGAAGATATTGTTTCTTATTCAAGATTTTTCTTCTTGTTTTTTTATATCAAATATTTTATTTTTACACATCTATGTGGAATTTTGACATCAACTTTTTCTAATTGCTTATACATTAATTTTGAAAATTTGCATGTCACTTATGGTTTTTGCTGATTTATTCACTTGATATTGCACAGATTCTATATTTGCACATTCTATTTATTTACTATTAATGTCATTTTTATCCATTATTTATACACTCATTGATGCTGCACATATTTATTGACATATTTATTTAGTATGCCCTGGCTAGGGTTTATTTTTTAGGAATTTTAATTGTTCTTTCACCTATTAATTTCCCCTCCTGGTTATTTATATTTTTTTGTGAAACTTCTTCTTTTTTGTGATACTCCTTCTGTAACTCACCAGGGAGGTGGTGAGGCTATATTCATTTCTTTGATGCAACATTGGCTTATTATAACCTTTGGTTGCACAATGTAATGGAAGAACAAGGTTAAACACAATTATTATTGGACTTTCGGTTATGAATTTCCTGAATATTTGGTTGCTTTACAACTTTGGTTAATTCTACTATTTATTATTGTCTGATTGTAGTAAGCGCCGCATATTTCAAAATATCACAATTTTTCTTGATTGGTGTGGGAACACCTTTATGTTGGCAGCTACATCCATTTACCCCCCCCCCCCCCCCTTTTAGTTTTCTTTCTTTCTATCTATCGTGTTTTTTGGTGTGCGCACAAGTATTTATTATCTGTTACCTTCTATCTGTACTGCCCATTTTGACAACCATTTTCGTTTCTCAGCCTTGGGTGCTGATTTTTGCATTTCTATTAACCATGTTTCATCTATCACGCTCTGAATTTCTGCTGGTTTGGCAAGATAGGAATGTACTTATATCAATAACAGAAGATACCTTGTTCTCAGGCTGGAGGTTGTTCAGGAGGGGGGGTCAGGCACTACTGCCACATCTTCATTTATTTCTTGTAAGTCCTGAACGAGTCTCCAGCCTCCTTGTGGCTTCTTAACAGTAAACAATGGTGTAACACAGGGTGAATCCGGACACTCTATGACCATACCCCTACCCTGCTTTTTCCTGACCACGTTCCAATCTCTGCATCCTTTCTCAAAGGGCACTGTTTCTTGATGCAGTCTCACAGTACTTTTGGGGGTGATATGCACTTCACTTGCTGCTTTAATTAGTTCTACATCACCTTTTCCTCTTGACCTAAGGTGGTCAGGGATGTCTTTTAGTGCATTCTCTTCCTCCCAGGTCAAGAGGACCAGTCATTCCTTGTCACAATGTCCCCCTGAAAGGAGCACCCCTGGTTTACTTTATGTTACCCAATTGAGGCTACAAGATTGGATTCCCTTCCTTTTTCGTTGTTCTGGTGTCATGTGTATCCAATCCTTTAACAAATCTCCCAACTCATACCATTCTACTGTAGTTCTTCAAGTAATTGACACATGGGGTGTAACTCTTTTTGGAAGCATAAAAAAAAAATCAACAAATGTTTAAGAATAAGAAAGTATTCTGAGATTTTCTGCTCAGCTCATCAAGTTTCTATCTTGACACCAGACATAACTCCCTAAACGTGCCCCTTAGAGAGATACAGAGTACTGAGATGAACTGTCACAAAAGTGATATAATGTTGTTGTTGCACATATGTGCAGACAGCTATTTCTGAAATGGTGGCTATACCTTCTACTCTACTACACTCATACTGAAAGAAATAAATTAACTTGTCTAACATGTAAAACCTACAACTGTAATTACATTAGCAGCATTGAATCTATCTACAGATTCAAGCTATGCTGGGACTTGTGGTTCCACAACAGATAGTACTCAGAGAGCAGCTACAACAATGAGATATATACACAAATTGTATCTAAGCATCCAATCAGGGGAAAGATCATTACAGTTATCTGCACCATCAAAACGTCTAATATTCTTATGACTATAAACTTCAGTATTATTTATGTCACACTGAACCATCTGCCTATTGCAGTATTTCAGCAAGAAAAGGGGGCTAATGACTATAAAATAAACAAGCCCTCTTTTCAGTTTAAGACCCTATAATTGCCTACAGATATTTTCCTTCCAGAAGCAGTATGCTAGATACAAACAATGTTGTAAATTTCCTAAAACAAACAACTTTATTTTTTCTGTAGTTTAACTTCTATTTCCTCAGCCTATTCATGGAGCTATCTAGCTGAGGTGACTCTTTCTCTGTGTAGCTTGAATACCTCATCGGGGAGGAGGCAGTTGGCCATGCTGTCTCCCTCCGGATCCCAATACAGAGTTTTCAAGGTGATTCTAACCCCTTAAAACTTAGTTTCTTTTCATAATTTATATTAGGTCCTGAAGAATGTTTAAAATACATTGTACAGTGAGAATGATGCTGGACCTTGTAGTTCCTCACTTTAACTTTTTCTTCCACCTTGTTCAGAAGGGATTGTTGCATGCACCCAGGACCTACAGTACATAGATCCAGGCTATACTAATGATAAGGCTCGTTGTTAGCCTCCACTACATGTGTTTTTCAGGTACGGTGGGCTCTCAAGCCCCCCTTAGCTGGTATAACCGAGATATCAAGTGCATGCAACAAATCCCTGCCCAGCAGATTAACCGGACATCGTATAGATATCACATTTTTACATTCAGCTTTTTTGCCCGTTAGTGGGTCCTCTATAGGAAGATTTTCTGAAACATCCTCCTCACACATTAACCCGTTTTTTGATTTTACAAAAATTGTACCTTTTTTCTTAACTCCTCCAGGCATATCCTGGGGATGAATCAGAGTCCTGCATGCCCCTGTGTCACACAGAAAGGTGACTTCTTTCCCTTTTACAACAAGTGTTATTTCAGGTTTAATATTACTCTGTAAATACATTTCAACATTACATATGTCCAATACTTCAGACCCTTCTGAATTTGTTTCATTGTTCATACATTCTATTTCAATTTGCAATCCCTGGCCAAGTGGCTTTTCCTGCCACACAAAAAACATTCACTCCTTTCTTTCCCACCCTCGTAATATTTATTGCGAGGTCTACATTGGGAGTTTCTCAACCTTTCTTTACCTCTTTCAGCAACATACACATTACACTACCTCTACAGCAAACGCCTTCCTTAAATGAATCCTAGCGTTATCTAACTAGGATATAATCACACATTTCCAGAACTGTCTGGCTGCTTACTTTCCTGCTTTTAGTGCCGGCTTCAATTTTAACTTTTCTACATAATTTTAACACAAGAATCCTTGCTTAATGATGTATCAAAGCCATAAAATTGTACCCATTTCTCGAGATATTTTACATTATCTTTGTCTAATTTGTACATATGTTTAGTATCATCATTTATTTAATTTCACACACTTCTGGCCATTTTAAAGTACGTATGGAGTAATGCAAGGTCTTCTCACACAGACACTTATACACTGTTTTTGTTAACTCGCAGACCAGCACAAACTCCTTAAGAAGTTACTGTACTTTTTCAACCCTCCTAGTCCTGTGCTCTACTAGAAAACATTGGTATTCTTACACCTTTATACACAATATTTTTGTAAACTCGCAGACCGACACAGAATTTCTTTCCTAATCCTGTGTTCTACTAAAAAACATTGGTATTCTTATCCTCTAACCAAATTGAAACAATTGTGAATTGTTCTTACCTTGAACCAGAATGGGTCTTTTCTGCTAATTCTTGGGAACCCGTCCCCTGATAGGAACCAGTCGGTTGTCCGGCCTCTGTTAACTTCAATTCAGACTGAGGACTTTGGAATTAAGAATCTCGTGTTTTCTGAGATTCCCCCGTACGGTAACAGTCACTAGTGGTCTGGTCCCTTCACAGGGTTTTGGCTTCCGGCTCGAAGGACCAAGTTGTGAGGCAAATTTACCTTAGACCACACTCTGGATCAAGTTGAAAAGTTTTCTTTATTTGACTCATACGAGGAGACAAGTTACAACAAAAGGACAGATATTTACCCATTGGTTCTGATCTCTATGACCCATGCAATGGGGCAGCATACATAGAGTTCAGCCTTATGGGCTCCTATCTGACTTGTCTGTCTAACAATTGTAAAACTTGCATTTATACACCTTTACAAGCCTTATCTTAGCCATCTCTCCTAGATATGATTGGTTGCTAAGATCTACGTCAATGTAACTAACCATAAATTTGACACTTGTACACTTGTCATACAACCAGACAAACTTATTCATTCCCAGAATTCCTACATGTTTATTAAAATGATTTATAACTGTTTTTGTCTATGGCTTTACCCATTAAAATACTTGTATAGAGACAACATGGCACCCAGTCATGTTAAATCAAACCCTACTTGCCCTGATAAGACTTCACCAACTTCAAGGATAACAGGTTCACGACTTTGGGAGAATTAACTTTCAATAACCCCACCTTATGTGTTATATGTCTCACTATATAATACTATATGTATATGTATGTATTCATATATTGATTCTACAAAAAGATGTTCTTATCTTATCAGGCTGTTGTTCAACTGCTGTCAAAAGTTTATTTTCTCATTAGTAAACTAAAAATTAACTATCTTATCTCTGTGATTTATATGCATTTCAAGGACTCAGAACAACTCTGTGTAACTTGAAACTATTCTACTTCTAAGCAATTTTTTGCAAGCATTCATAAATGATTATAAAATAAGTATCTAATTTCTCTAACATGTACTATCTGGTTTAAGGAAACACCAGACCCTGGCAGGTACTATGCTATGAGGTTTTTTTAATAACTAAGTTTTTTATTACTGTTTTCTCACTCCATTGTTCACCATACCCAATCTTTCTTACTCGTTGTACACTGCAAGTTCCCTTATGTCATCTCTCACATGCTTCACTAGTCACCCCCCCTTGTCATTACAATTTTCCCATTATGACCCTCATCATTCCATGTTTCACTTCCCATGTGTGGTAATCTAGGTTACCTTACTACTTTATATTATATATCTCATGCTTATTACCACCGTCATTTTGTTAGCTCCCCCAGGTCGCCGTGGGAGATCATCTTCGGGCGGTTGGGCCGCGCGCCTGGGGTCTGTTGGGACCTGGGTAAGCAGATTCGCCCCTGTTTCCCCCCCCCACAACTTTGTATCATCCTTTTGTGAATGTTGATGCTGGAATATAATTGTATTCATTATGTATTTTGGTAAATTCCATTTTTTATTTTCTATTTGTCAGGTTCAGACTGTTTAGTCCGAATAAATCATCTCTAGATTCCCTCCTGATGAAGCGGTTTATGTCCGCGAAACTAGTCGAGGAATATGATATCTGAGATTTTGTGTTGTACTGTATACCAATGATCCCACTGGTGATATACCTGTACTTTTATTATGTTTTATTTTACTACCATTGTTTTGTTCTCTGCATCAGTAAAAACAATTATAACTTTTACTACCATCGCGATATGCTCTATATTATTACCCGCTATTACTGTACCGGAATAGTCCAATATGTTTTTTTTTTTTTGGTCGCCTGACTGGGGATCTGGCTTCCAACCCTCTTGATTATTGATTTTTGGATGATGGTACATTTATACTTTGCTACTTCAATATTTCTTCATAGAGGCCACTCAACTATTAATAACAAAGAAGTTATTTTACAACTGACTAATGTTTATTGGAGTATGGAAGGGTTTTGTGCCTCCGCATGTTGTATGTCCCCAGAGGAAAAGCAGCTATTTAAAGGGGAAACCCCAATTTAGCAAAACCCAAAGGTAAATCCTGGAAGGATGTGGGAAAATTTGTAATGGAATGCCAGGGTCTCAAGGATTGGACTCCTGCGGGTCTTCCAGACCTATATAAAAGTGAGTCCAAGGGCTACTTTTGTCGTAAACCACTGGGACATGAAATCATTACAACCCCCTCAGCCCATGTATTGGAAAAACAAGCCAAATGATATTTAAGCCAGGAAAATGATCCACTTGACAAGCTTCCTGAAAACCTATGAACCAAGGGACCAGCAGATGTGGGATTGATGAAGGGAGCTCAACCCATACCTATAACCCCTAAGTCCCATCACAGACCACATCAGAGGCAATATCCACTTAGGAAAGAGGCAGAGGAGGGCATAACCCCAGTCATACAAGAACTCTTACAGGCCGGAATAATAGTCCCGTGCCCTGACAGCCCCCGCAATACTCCCCTCTTTCCAGTTAAGAAGGTTCTGCCTTCTGTGGGATGGAGAATGGTACAAGATCTACAAGCTGTTAACCAGGCAGTCATATCAAGGCCCCTGTAGTGCCAGACCCACACACACTACTAAACAATCTTAGTAGCATCTCCCTCAGAGGAGATTTGTAGAACTGACACAATAGCCCAGAATATAAACAAAAAAACACAATAGCCCTGCTACATTTCCTTTACAAACAAGGACATAAAGTAAATAAGGCCAAACTCCAACTGTGGCAAAGACAGGTCAAGTATCTGGGATGCAATATCTACAAGGAGGGTCCACACTTGGATGAGGAGAGGATTTGAGCCCACCTCCAGGTGCCAAAGCCAGAAACAAAAAAACAAACAAATGATGTCTTTCTTGGGCATGGCAAATTTCTGCAGGGCTTGGATCCCCGGGTATTCAATACTGACTGCTCCGCTGGTCCATGCCATACATGGGAATCCCATGGCCCCAGATACTATATACTATAAAGATACTATAAAATGGAGTGAGGAAACAGAGACAGCCTTTACTGACCTGAAACAAGTCCTTTCTAGTTCATCAGTGCTAACCTTACCAAACTATGACAACCCTTTCCAACAAACAGTAGACTCAAGGGAAGGTCACATGACATCAGTACTTACACAGACACATGGTGGACGACAGAGACCAATTGCCTATTATTCAACAAAATTAGACAGTGTAACTAGAGCACTTCCACCCTGTGTACAGGCAGTGGTAGCCGCAGCCGAAGCAATCAAAGCCTCAGAATCCATAGTGTTATACCATCCATTGACACTCAAGGTACCACATGCAGTGTCTGTTATCCTTTTACAACAAAAGATATCACATTTGAGTCGAGCATGACAACTTTCCTGTATGACAATACTCTTGACACAACCCAGGGGCGGACTGACAACTTATGGGGCCCTCGGGCAATAGAAGATTATGGGGCCCCCAGGCTTACAGGTGGACGCCATGCCAGGAGTAAGTAACAAACAAAACAACATATAGAGTACAGCAGTCAGGATGAGTGCCACACTCACATCAGAGTCCTCCCTTACATCAAAGTCCCAACATTCTCCCTATACATCACAGTCCGCAGAGTCCTACCTTATGGCACAGCTCCCACAGTGTGTCACCTTCTTTCAGTGTCCCCTTACACACACCTTTGCACCTTAGTGCTTGGTGTGGCAGGCAGCTGGCAGGAAAAGGCCTTTAAATTAGAAAAAAAAATCCACTTGTTGCAGGCTCTGAACTGCGCAAGTGAGTCTTAGAGCCAGCGAAATAGTGAACTGCTGTGGTTGGCCTCAGATCTGGCAGTGGAACGTGTGAATAAAAGCCATGCTTGATGTGTGTGTGCCATATCACCACACAGGCAGGCACCCAGACCTGCCCTGCTGCCTGATCCGAGGCGGGGCTCAGCAGTTCACCATTCAGCTGCCTCCGAATGGCAACAGGTGGATTTTTCATGGGCATAGAATTGTTAGATCGACTTCTGTTTAGCAGCAGTAGGCACAAATGAAGCATACAGTATACATACACACACAGTATACATACACATAGACACACACACACATTATACATATATACACATAGACACCAGTGGCGGCTGGTGCTCAAAATTTTTTGGGGGGGCGCAAACAAACTGAAAAAAAAACATCAATTGCAGCCACTGTGCCCATCAAACGCAGCTACTGTGCCCATCAATTGCTGCCACTGTGTCCATCAAGCACAGCCACTGTGCCCATCAAGCGCAGCCACTGTGCCCATCAAACGCAGCCACTGTTCCCATCAAATGCAGCCACTATGCCATCAAACGCAGCCACTGTACCCATAAATTTCTGCCACTGTACCCATAAATTGCCACTACTGTACCCATAAATTGCCGCCACTGTACCCATCAAACGCAGCTACTGTGCCCATCAAACGCAGCTACTGTGCCCATCAATTGCCGCCACTGTGCTCATCAAGCGTCACCACTGTGCCCATCAGGCGCAGCCACTGTGCCATCAAACGCAGCCACGGTGCCATCAAACACAGCCACTGTACCCATAAATTGCCGCCACTGTGCCCATCAAACGCAGCCACTGTGCCCATCAAACGCAGCCACTGTGCCCATCAAATGCAGCCAACTGTGCCCATCAATGCAGCCACTGTGCCAAATGCAGCCACTGTACCCATAAATTGCCATCACTGTGCCCATCAAACGCAGCCACTGTGCCCATCAAACGCAGCCACTGTGCCCATTAATTGCTGCCAGTATGCCCATCAATTGCCGCTACTGTGCCCATCAATTGTTGCCAGTGTGCCCATCAATGGCTGCTACTGTGTCCCATCAAATGCTGCCAGTGTGCCCATCAATTGCCACTACTGTGTCCCATCAAATGCTGCCAGTGTGCCCATCAATTGCTACTACTGTGCCCCATCAAATGCTGCCAGTGTGCCCATCAAATGCTGCCAGTGTGCCCATCAATTGCCGCTACTGTGCCCCATCAAATGCTGCCAGTGTGCATCGCCCAGCACTTACCTGTCTAGCAGCGGGTCAGCGGCAGTGTCCTGCACGCTCCTTGATGTCTTCTTCCGTCCTATCAGGCGTCCAATCACAGCGCCTGACACTTCAGCCAATCAGGTGCCAGGTAACAGACCTGAGCGCCTGATTGGCTGAGAGGCGGTTCAGTGTTAGCAAAGTGAATTCCTTCACTTTGCTAACACACAGATGAGTGAACAGCGAACGCCCAGCATGGCGCCCGCTGTTCACCTTTTTGGGCGCCTATTAGAGCCTACGGCTCTAATCAGGTGCTTCCCAAAAACACCCCCGCTGCTGTAATTCAGGTTTTCAGGCACCAGGCACCTGAATAGGGGGTGTCAGCGGCCACCATAGATGGCTTCCCCTCCTCCGGGTTGATGTTGTGTGGGCATGGGGGAGCTGGACCAGCACATACGGGCCAGGCATTCTCCTGTTCTTTTCAGTATGCCTTCATATTGAACTCTGTGGCTCAAGCAATTTGGAAACAACTCCCCTTGGCACCTCTATGTTTTTAAACAATTGTGACTTCCGGTCTACGTAAGTGCTCTCCCTTTTATTATCCCTCCATGAATCCTGCCTGACACTTTATATTTGGATGTACAATATGTTATATATTTGTATATTTATGCTATCATTTTCTTTATTTTAATTAGAATACGGAGTTTCTTGTTTAAACTATACCCCTGAAGAAGGATTACATTTTCACTCCTAAACGCGTTGTGTACAGGAAACACTAGTCCGTTATATGTTTTCTGATTTGTATGACAACACTGGAATGTTTATTCTTAACATGTTTTTTGATTAACCACTTGCCGACCGGGCCATAGCCGAAAGACGGCAACAGCGCGGTTGGCTAGTTCTGGGTGGACGTCCATGGACGTCCTCCCAGAATACTGCTCTCGCGCGCCCCCTGGGGCGCGCACCCGAGAACTTCCGTGACCGCCGGGTCCAGAGGATCGCGGCCGTTTACCATGTGATCGCTCCGTCAAATGTCATGACGCCGGTTCCTCCCTCCCCTCTGTGTACCGATCGGTACAGTGCGAGGGGAGAGGGGGAGGGATCGGATGGCAGCACCGCTGTGGGCTGCATGTGTAGTGCCCACAGCGGTGCTCAGTGACAATTGCAGTCACATCCATCCATCCCTCCATGCTCAGCCATCCCTGCATAATACCCTACAATACTCTGCATAATACCCTGCAATACTTTGCATAATACCCTGCAATACTCTGCATAATACCCTACAATACTCTGCATAATACCCTGCAATACTCTGCATAATACCCCGCAATACTCTGCATAATACCCCACAATAATCTGCATAATACCCCGCAATACTCTGCATAATACCCCGCAATACTCTGCATAATACATACAATACTCTGCATAATACCCTGCAATACTCTGCATAATACCCCGCAATGCTCTGCATAATACCCTACAATACTCTGCATAATACCCCGCAATACTCTGCATAATACCCCGCAATACTCTGCATAATACCCCGCAATACTCTGCAATATACCCGGCAATACTCTGCAATATACCCGACACTTCTCTGCAATATACCCGGCACTACTCTGCAATATACCCGGCACTACTCTGCAATATACCCGGTACTACTCTGCAATATACCCAGCAATATACCCTGCACTACTCTGCAATATACACAGCAATACTCTGCAATATACCCGGCACTACTCTGCAATATACCCAGCAATATACCCTGCAATATACCCTGCACTACTCCGCAATACTCTGCAATATACCCTGCACTACTCCGCAATATACCCGGCACTACTCTGCAATATACCCAGCAATACTCTGCAATATACCCCGCAATATACCCTGCACTACTCCGCAATACTCTGCAATACCCCGCAATACTCCGCAATTTTTAACCAGTTCCCGCCCACAGTCATATGACGTCCTTGACTTTGAGCGGGGATATCTGAATGATGGGTGCAGCTACAGGCATCATTCAGATATCAGCTTTTTTAGCCAGCGATTTCCTACACCATAAGAATGATAATAGCGGCTGTTCCACTGCTTGATCGTTCTTATGGGAGGCGAGAGGGGACGCCCCCCCCTTCCCGCCACCCTCCGGTGCTTCTACCGACTCACCGCTATGATCGAAGCCAAGATCGTTTTTTTTTTTTTTTTATTTCAGGCACAGCCTAGAGGTGAGATGTGAGGTCTTATTGACCCCATATCTCACTGTAAAGAGGACCTGTCATGCCATATTCCTATTACATGGGATGTTTACATTCCTTGTAATAGAAATAAAAGTGATCAAAAATTTTTTTGGGGGGGAAAAAGTGTCAAACTAAAATAAATAAAGTAAAATAAACAATAAAAAAAAAAAAAAAATTTTTTAAAGCGCCCATGTCCGTGTGCTCGCATGCAGAAGCGAACACATACGTAAGTCCCGCCCACATATGAAAACGGTGTTCAAACCACACATGTGAGGTATCACTGCGAACGTTGGAGCGAGAGCAATAATTTTGGCCCTAGACCTCCTCTGTAACTCAAAACATGTAACCGGTAAAAAATTTTAAAGCGTCACCTATGGAGACTTTTAAGTAGTGACGTTTGGCACCATTCCACGAGAGTGTGCAATTTTGTAGGGTGACATGTTAGGTATCTATTTACTCGGCGTAACTTCATCTTTCACATTATGCAAAAACATTGGGCTAACTTTACTGTTTTGTTTTTTTTTAAAGCACAAAACTGTTTTTTTTCCCAAAAAAACGCGTTCTAAAAATTGCTGCGCAAATACCGTGCGAGATAAAAAGTTGCAACAACCACCATTGTATTCTCTAGGGTCTTTGCTTAAAAAAATATATATATATAATGTTTTGGGGTTCTATGTAATTTTCTAGCAAATAAATTATTTTTACATGTAGGAGAGAAATATAAGAATTGGCCTGGGTGCTCCAGAACGCCTGGAGGTGCTCCGTGCATGTTGGGCCTCTGTATGTGGCCACGCTGTGTAAAAGTCTCACACGTGGTATTGCCGTACTCGGGAGTAATAGCAGAATGTTTTTTGGGGTGTAATTTGTGGTATGCATATGCGGTGTGTGAGAAATAACCTTCTAATATGACAATTTTGTGAAAAAAAAAAAGAAAAAAAAAAAATCTTGATTTTGCAAAGAATTGTGGGAAAAGATGACAATTTCAAAAAAACTCATCATGCATCTTTCTAAATACCTTGGAATGTCTTCTTTCCAAGTAGGGGTCATTTGGGAGGTATTTGTACTTTTCTGGCATGTTAGGGTCTCAAGAAATTAGATAGGCCGTCAGTACTTCAGGTGTGATCAATTTTCAGATATTGGCACCATAGCTTTTGGACTCTCTAACATTCACAAAGACCAAATAATATACACCAAGTTGTACTTATTTTTACCAAAGATATGTAGCAGTATAAATTTTGGCCAAAATTTACGAAGAAAAATTACTAATTTGCTAAATTTTATAACAGAAACAAAGAAAAATTCATTTTTTTACCAAATTTTCAGTCTTTTTTCTTTTATAGCGCAAAAAATAAAAAACCCAACGGTGATTAAATACCACCAAAAGAAGGCTCTATTTGTGTGAAAAAAAGGACAAAAATTTCATAGGGGTAAAGTGTTGTATGACTGAGTAATTGTCATTCAAAGTGTGAGAGCACCGAAAGCTGAAAATTGGTCTGGTTAGGAAGGGGGTTTAAGTGCCCAGTGGTCAAGTGGTTAAATGTTGTCTATTTCTCATATTTCAATAAATACTTTTCATATTAGAATATACCTTTTTACCATTTTGTGCCTTAAAAGTCCGCCACCTGGGGATCTTGTTTCATTTCCGCCTCTGTAATTCAGGTTTTCGGGAGCCGGACACCTGAATAGGGGGTGTCAGCGGCCACCATAGATAGATTTATGCAATGCATGAATCTATCTATGGTGATAGAGAGGTGCCAGGAGAGAGGGGGCAGCGCCCATGCGCCCCTTATGGATGCACCGCCACTGATAGACACACAGTATACATATATACACATAGACACACAGTATACATATATAAACATAGACACACAGTATACATATATACACACAGACACACACCATACATATATACACACAGACACACACCATACATATATACACACACAGACACACACACACACTAGCACTTTTTACCCAAAAATCAGCCTAAAAGAAACACACTGCTGCCCCCATCTCCTGGCATGCTGGGACTTGTAGTGCCCCAGCAGTTCACAGACACTTTAGGTGGTAATGCAGGAGAGGAGGGGACTGTGTCCATGTATTGGTGGGCAGGTAATGAGTAGGCAGGGTAGCAGAGATTGGGGGAGAAGTTCAGAACATCCTTCCTCCAGAAGCATGGCACTTCTTACACCGAAAATCGATCTAACAGCTTCAGAGACAGGAGAAGCCCTACTAGAGGAAAAAAACACATCCTCCCCCTCCCTCCTGCTCACCAGGGTAAGTCACTGACAAAAATACAGTCAGTTCAGCTCAGCAAGCTTACCTTCCAGCAGGTTGCAGCCCTTCCCACACTGCAGGCTGTGTTCCCTCCTCCCTCTCCTCTCCTCCAGCTGGCGGCAATCTCCTGCTCTGAAATCAAATGAGCCGCGGTGAGGAAGGGGGCGTGTACACTGTGTTCCCATTGGCTGAGGAGGCAGTACAGAGGCGGGGCAGTTATAGACTTGTTTTTTTTTACAGCAAAAGGATGTCGGCAAGGGACATTTCAGGGACAGATGTAAAAAAACACAGATTTTTACATACTGTCCTTGCTTTTAGTGAGGCTGGCCACTCTGATGGGGCCCTCGGTCCGTTCCAGAGTGCCCGAATGGTCAGTTCGCCCCTGACACAACCTCACCTAACAATACAGAGGTGCACTACACTAAACCCATCCACACTGCTACCACTTCCTACTGAAGGCCATAAACATGACTGTACTGCTGCCATCACTGAAAAGGTACTGCCACAAAGTGATTTGAAAGGTGTACAATTACCTAACCCTGACATGACACTTTTTGTTGATGGCTCCAGTAAGAAAAACCCAGATGGCACAAATGCAACTGAATATGCAGTAGTGACACAGGATGAAATCTTGGAAGCTAAGCCATTACCAAGACATTATTCAGCACAAGTGGCAGAACTTGTAGCACTGACAAGAGCATGCATATTATCAAAAGGAAAATCCGTGACCATATACACTGACAGCCAATATGCCTTTTCAACAGTACAAGTTTTTGCACAACAATGGAAAAACAGGGGGATGGTCACCTCCAGTGGTAAGCCAATCCCACACACGGACTTCATTTTAGAACTCCTAGATACAAACAACTACCAAAAGAGCTTGCAATCTGCAAATGTCAAGCACACACAAAACATACAGACCCCATCTCGGAAGGAAATAAATAGGGCAGATGAAGTGGCCAAAATAGCAGCACAAGAAACACATCAAATAATGACAGAACAGGAAATCATAGAAATAGTTCATACTGTTCTTACTGACATGCAACAGAATGCACCCCCCACCCCTGGGAGAAACAATACTGGAAAACAAAAGGTTTCACAATCATAGATAACATCTACATATCACTCTTATTCTAGCAGTGAAAAAATATATATCTTTTAACTATTACTGTGAAGGATTTTTACAAAATACCCTCCATTTATCCTATCCAGTGATAAACAATTAATATATGTGCCAAAATTTTAAACACCAAATAATACACCTAAAAAAACAAAATATATGCTGCACTCCATATATAAAATAAATGAATCAATACGTGTATAAACCAATCAAATGTACAGTGCTAAAATAAACTAGCAACGTGAATTCACAAATAAAGCAAAAATATATATGTGAAAAAATAATAAATAATGTGTATCAAGTCCCAGTGAATTGCTTCAGTGAAAGTCAACTAATTCCTGCGTGCTCATCCCTCATCCGTGTCTCCGTGCCACTGCTTCCACCAATGTGTGACAACACCACCACCTTGCAGATTGGCCACTCACCAGAAACAAATATGCATACGCCTTTGGTTCATCAATGGGATAACCACTCCACTCAAAGCATCAGTCTGCACTTTTCCCAAACAGCGTGTCAGTATAATTGATTTATCCTGTTCTATTGGTTCTCATAAAAAATAATAAACATCAATCATTGCGCAGTATGTCTTTACTGTTTATTATTAAAAAGGTATAAAAGCTGTCAAACTCACAATTTTGTGTGCCCACAATCCGGCACCAAGCTTATCCAGCGATGTGTATGGGGTAGAAAGTATCGGCATGTGTTCCCCTATAATCTCCTGTGTTGACGTGCATCCCAGGCCTCGCTCCCACTCGGCAGGAAGTGACGTAATAATTTTCCCAGAAGCCTCTACGCATTTCGCAAATAGTATTGCGTCATCAGGAAGCTGCTGTATGATGTCCGTCACAGTATTTATATCCCCAGCATTACTAATTAGACCTATCGCTTTACCACGATACCAGAAGTAATCAATCTGCCATTTTAACTACTGGTGTCCTTCGCCCATTCCAGGCGCTCTATTTCCCTATGGTTCCTCAATGGTGGTGTCTCCGGAAACCAAATTAGCTCCGTACTGACACCATTTATGTTAATACCCAGGTGCAGTTTGGTTCACAGATAATATAAGAACCTACTTAAAAACCGCCGGGGTCTCCCCATGCAAACGGCTGGAATAGCTTTTACAATCCTCATACTAATAAAGTCAATACAAAATTACAATTACAAAACCCATATAAAACTTTATATAAAATACTTTATATAAAAAACTTTATATAAAAAAATGCTTTCATAGTACTACTTTGTTTATGCTAGACCTACATATACATTCATTTATAACACTAGAGATAATTAGAAAAATATAAAAAAATAAATATGAAAAAATAAATAAAAATAGAAATAAGGATTAAAATAAATAAAATAAAAATACAAATAAATAAAAATTAAAATAAAAATAAAAAAGTGAAAATAAAAGTAAAATGAAAAATAATAAAAATAATAAATAAATAAATAAATAAATACAAATAAAAATAAGAATGTAAAAAACAAAAAATATATAATATACTAATATAATCATTTTCTATAAAACAATTAATGTCTAGTTCTACATTCAAACCTTGCGTTCTCATTGTATTTAATTTGAATATCCAGTAAGTTTCATGGCGCGATACTTCTCTACGTAAGTTCAGATTCCTCCAATCCTGCTCTATTTTATCTATAGCGTAAAACTCGAGGTATCCGTTAGAGTAGGAGAACACATTAGAAACATAAAAAAGGGGCATAAATACCATAGCGTTTCAAAATATTTCAGGGATGTACATAAAAGAGACCCACAATACCTCAAGTTTTACGCTATAATTAAAATAGAGCAGGATTGGAGGAATCTGAACTTACATAGAGAAGTATCGCGCAATGAAACTTACTGGATATTCAAATTAAATACAATGAGACCGCAAGGTTTGAATGTAGAACTAGACATTAATTGTTTTATAGAAAATTATTAGATTAGTATTTTATATATTTTTTCATTTTTTACATTCTTATTTTTATTTATTTATTTATTTTTTGTATTATTTCTATTATTTTTCATTTTATTTTTATTTTCACTTTTTTATTTTTATTTTTTATTTCATTTTTTTTTTTTTTTTTATTTTCATCCTTATTTCTATTTTTATTTATTATTTAAATTTTTATACTTTTCTTATTATCTCTATTGTTATAATTGAATGTATATGTAGGTCTAGCATAAACAAAGTAGTACTATGAAAGCATTTTTTTATATAAAGTTTTTTATATAAAGTATTTTATATAAAGTTTTATATGGGTTTTGTAATTGTAATTTTTTATTGACTTTAGTAGTATGAGGATTGTAAAAGCTATTCCAGCCGTTTGCATGGGGAGACCCCGGCGGTTTTTAAGTAGGTTCTTATATTATCTGTGAACCAAACTGCACCTGGGTATTAACATAAATGGTGTCAGTACGGAGCTAATTTGGTTTCCAGAGACACCACCATTGAGGAACCATAGGGTAATAGAGCGCCAGGAATGGGCGAGGGTCACCAGTAGTTAAAATGGCAGATTGATTACTTCTGGTATCGCGGTAATTAGTAATGCTGGGGATATAAATATTGTGACAGACATCATACAGCAGCTTCCTGATGACGCAATACTATTTGCGGAACGCGTAGAGGCTGATGGGAAAATTATTACGTCACTTCCTGCCGAGTGTGAGCGAGGCCTGGGACGCACGCCAACACAGGAGATTATAGGGGAACACATGCCGATACTTTCTAACCCATACACACCGCTGGATAAGCTTGGTGCCAGCTTGTGGGCACATAAAATTGTGAGTTTGACAGCTTTTATACCTTTTTAATAATAAACAGTAAAGACATACTGCACAATGATTGATGTTTATTATTTTTTATGAGAACCGATAAAACAGGATAAATCAATTATACTGACACGCTGTTTGGGAAAAGTGCAGACTGATGCTCTGAGTGGAGTGGTTAACCCATTGATGAACCAAAGGCGTATGTATATTTATTTCTGGTGAGTGGCCAATCTGCAAGGTGGTGGTGTTGTCACACATTGGGGGAATCGGTGGCATGGTGACACAGATGAGGGATGAGCACACAGGAATGAGTTGCTTTTCACTGAAGCAATATACTGGGACTTGATACACATTATTTTTTCACATATATTTTTTTGCTTTATTTGTGAATTCACTTTGCTGGTTTATTTTAGCACTGTACATTTGATTGGTTTATACACATATTGATTAATTTATTTTATATATGGAGTGCAGCATATATTTTGTTTTTTTAGGTGTTCAATAAATGGGGTTGAAGGGAAAGAGAAAGGGACTTTAAATGAACATATGGTCTGGTAAGGCACCATTGTTCCATCCCTCGGGACTTTATATGAAACTGTAGTCTGGTAAGGCTGCGAGTTTCCATCCCTGTCATGCATCAAAAGGGGAAACGAGAGGGAAATGGGACTTTATATGAAACACTTGGTTGCAGCAAGGTAATTAGGTGAAAAGGTAAAAAGTTTTCATATAAAGTCCCATTTCCCTCTCGTTTCCCCTTTTGTTTTTTTAGGTGTATTATTTGGTGTTTAAAATTTAGGCACATATATTCACTGTTTATCACGGGATAGGATAAATGGAGGGTATTTTGTAAAAATCCTTCACAGTATTAGTTAAAAGATATATATATTTCACTGCTATAATAAGAGTGGTAGAACACAAATTTGATCAGGAGTTAGCGCAGTCAACACTTTCCTTTTTCCTTTACATTTAACATCCCACTTTAGGGTGGCATGCACTTTTGACTGCAGCAAACAAAATTATTGACAGAATATTGGTTATTGTGCGTCGGTGGCTCATATATTTTTTACATCATTTTTAACATCTACATATCACCTGAAGGAAAATCTGTGTTGCAAAAATCATTATTTAGGTATGCAGCAGTATTGACACACGGAGTAACTCATGTGTCAAACAGGGAGATGACTGAGATGTTAAATGAGGCATGCTCAGCCTATGGCTTCACAAACTACTCAAAAACTTTTTGTTCCCAATGCATTATATGTGCAAGACACAATGCTCAGGGAGGCATAAGACCACGGAAAGGGAAGTTCCCCAAACCACAACATCCATTCAACACATTTGTATGGACTTTATTGAATTGGACAAATGTGAAAGAAAAAAATATTGTTTGGTAATAATAGATGCCTTGACCATATGGGTGGAGGTGTATCCGAATGGAAGTGCGGATGCGCAGACGGTAGCTAAGGCACTATTAGAAGATATAATCCCTAGGTTTGGAATTCCTGAGAAGATCTGATCTATAGTGATAATGGACAACACTTTGTAAACAAAACAATACAACATTTGACAGAAGTAATGGGTATTCAAGTAATAAACCATTGTGCCTACCACCCCCCAATCAGCTGGACTGGTGGACAGACAGAATGGAATCTTAAAAAATAAACTAAGAAAAGCAATGGAGGAAACAGGTAAAAATTGGATGTACTGCGTACCACTGGCCGTAACCAGTATGCATATCACACCCACAAAAGAAGGGTTAAGTCTATTTGAAATGATGCATGGAAGGCCGTAAAGAATACCCCTATTACCAAATGAAACATAAGTTGACGAATTTGAATGTACTCTAACAGAATATATGTCTAATCTGTGGAAAAAAAAAATTAATGAAGTTTGTTTTGTTCCAGAAGGTTAAATCCAAGGAGAAGAAAAATTCACATTGAAGACTGGGTCCTGATAAAAGTAATTAAAAGGAAACATTGGCACTTGCCTAAGTAGGAGGGGGCCATATCAGGTCCTTTTCACCACTCCCACAGCCATAAGGATTGCAGAGAGATCTACCTGGATCCACCAATCTCACTGTAAAAAGATTATGGCAGAGCAGGGTCAGTAGGCAACAGAACTCCAGTAAGTCCGGCTACAAAGGAAGGTCCCAAACAAGGTGGGACTTGTCTCAAACCGGTGACGACTCCCTCACCCTACCCCCTGGAGCTCTGTAGCTAGTTAGGATGATAGGGATAGTTCTTGTACTAGGTGTCTTGGTGAGTCTAGGAGGAACCTCTGCGACCCCGGTATCCAGATACAGTTGTCAAACAGGTGAATGGTCACGTATCATATGTCCAAGGGACTGGGAGGCAGCAGGTAAATCGATCGGTTTGACCTTTGTGGAGGGACAAACTTCAACTATCATAGTTGATTTTTGTCAAATATATGAATTCCCGGATATACAGTACGCACAAAAGCTTACCTGGTCAGACAAATATATATGTAACATGGTCAGTTTTAACCAAAAGTGGTGCAGAAGTTGGAGCCAGGTAGCCTGGACAACTTCTGCTACTGGACTGAATGTAGGGGAAACTCTCAAAGAAAGACTGAGAATAACAGAGGCTGCTAACTTGCCCTGCACTCATAAAGGAAATTGCAACCAATTACTAATAACCCTTCAGGAACCCCAATTACAAGATGACCGTTTGTTCACCATGGCAGCCTATGTTGCAGGCATGGGGAATTTTTATCTATAGGTAAGGCTAGGAAATTAAACCAAAAATGTAGAGGAAAAATGGAAGGATCCCATTACCACACCTTACACCGTCATTGAAACCATAGGAGTTGTTATAAGATTTACTAACTTAACAGTAGAAGATGCGATAGCATTAGAAACAGGGTACCAAGAAAAAAACGAATGGTTGGAATGGTTGAGTGATAGACTTTAAGAAGGGAAAATTGCTTGGTTTGTGCAGGAGCCAGACCCCATCTAGCAACAGTCCCTTTTCCCTTGAATAATAATACATACCCAGAAGGATTAAATTGTATGTTACGGTTGTACAATTATGCCCCGTACACACGGTCGGATTTTCCGATGGACAATGTCCGATCGAAGCGTGTTGTCGGAAATTCCGACCGTGTGTGGGCGCCATCGGACATTTTCCATCGGATTTTCCGACACACAAAGTTGGAGAGCAGGAGATAAAATTTTCCGACAACAAAATCCGATCGCGTCAATTCCGACCGTGTGTGGCCTGTTCCGACGCACAAAGTGCCACGCATGCTCAGAAGAAATTCCGACACGGGACAGCTCGTTCTGGTAAACTTAGCGTTCGCAATGGATACAGCACTTTCGTCACGCTGCAATGTTAAAAATGGTTTAATACAGCGCACTCTCTTCTTCTTTATAATGTGACAAGAATTAAGTAGTTTTGCTGCTCATATTCACACACACTTCTCACAAACTTTTATTTGTGTTTTTTTAGTGGGATTCCCTAAATATATTGTTATTAGTTGTCACATCTGCCAGTTTTATATTTTTTATTTTTATTTTTTTTTGGATTTTAAGCCTTTTTTTTTCTTTAATGTTTGTATTTTTTCCAAGGCTGATCTTTGTTCAATGTTATTTTTATTTTTACTCCCGAATATTTTTGTGTGTGTTAACATCATTGATTGGACAAGCAGAAATATGTAGAGGAATGCTATACCTGGCTCAAGCTGGGCTCCTCCACATATCGCCTGGAAGGCCCAGGTTGGGTGTCAGAAGCCTCAGCCAGGGGGGAAGGAAGCGTGGAAGGAAGACTGGAGAGGGATGACCTGGGTTCAGTCTGGCCTGCCAGAAAGTGCAGCCTGTCGTAGTACAACATCCTGGGGACATAGATGTCATCGGCTGCTCCGGATCTCTGCAAATCCTGGACTTTCTTGCGCTCCCTCAGATATGTGCTCCTCAGGCCACCAATGAAAATCTTTAAATAGGTGATGTCTGCCGTGGGGATCACCTGCTTCACAATTGCACACAATTTCTCCAGTGCTGCCTTCCTCTTTGCTTGGTTCTTGAAATGGGGGTGGGTAATCTCCCACAGACAGGGCAGCTCACTTAGCATCTCTACGAATACTGACATGAAGTCATTGTCTTTCATTAAGATATCCATGTTCACTGCAAGACACAACACAAGACAAAGCCTAATGTCACACAAAACTCTCCTAATCTTGTTTCAATATAGGCCTCAATCTAGAAGCAGTATAGGCACAAGTTTGTCTCTTACCTTCGTTCTTATGATCGGCGCGTCCAATGCTCCTTCCTCCGCTCACAGATCGTACGTAATACGCACGTGTGTTACGCTTTATACACACTGCGCATGCGCGTAACTCCGCCCGCCCCTGACGTTCTTTCTAGTCTATTCCCCGTCCCTTTTCGTTCAGCGCAGTGGGTGAAGAGCATGATGGCGGAGTTACAGCAGGTGCATGCTAATTCTAGCAACGAGGAGGAGGAGGAGGAAAGCCCGGATCCAGGCACGTCCCGATCCAGAAGGAGACGTTTTAAGGCCACAAATATGTCGTTTGGGGAGATGTTGGAGATGGTCGACATCATGAGGAAGTCCGACTATGACGGAAAATATGGGCCTTACCCACACCCCAACATCCGAAAGGCAAAAATCATTGCTAAAGTGGTCAAAAGCCTTCACAGGAATTTCGGGGTACGAAGATCTAAAGATCAGCTCAGGAAGCGGTGGTCGGACCTGAAGTTGAGAGAGCCAGAGCAGTACCGAAAGATCCGGAGAGTGCTGCAAAAAAGTAAGTAGTTGTGCTGTGTTCCTATTCTTTCTGTCTTTATTCCGTTCGTTCTGCTCCATATGCTTTTATTAATTGTAACGTTTAAAAGGGCAACTTTAATGTTCATGGGCCCATTATTCGTTCGTATCAAACATTTTTCTTTCGGCCTCTAGAACACCATTGTTTAGGCCATATGCATTTTCACACATTTTTTGGGACCTACTTGGATGCCAAATATTTGTTTGTGTAGATGGGTTTGTTACTAGAATGAAATGCCAACTAGATTGTGTGTAAGGAGAGGACTCTGAGCAGCTGTTTTCACATCTGGACACTGGAGCACTAGTGTGGGACACAAGAACACCATTTTTATTAGGGGGGGCACACAGGTGCTCCAGTGTATACTATAGGGGGGGGATACATCTGTGAAGCTTGTACCAAACAGGTAAAGTATTGCAGCTTGACAAAGGGCAATAAAAAATATACATCTTGGAACTCGGCTAAAATAGACAATTGTACCCCACTTCCAAACAATGTTTCCTATTTCTAGTTCTGCCATCAAATATCTGTGTGCTAATTATACCATTTTTGTTTTACATAGGGGAGAAAAGACTCGGAGGACACCCCTCATCCCAGGAGAACACAGACCCCCCACCTCTGGAAGAAGGGGAAATAACACCAACACAAGAAGCTGAGCAGGAGGAAGAAGAAGATGTGGTGGAGATTGGCACCACAACAGGTGAGTGTCTGCGACCACAGGCTCAGGTAAAAGAGATGGATGTTGGCAGATTTTTGAGACCTTTTTTTTTGTTCTTTATCTCTTTTTAGGTGATCGTGATGTGAGGGAGAGAGAACGTTTCACATCTGAAAGTGCCCAGATACTGATTGGGGAGATCATGGGGTGTAATCTCGAATTGCACAACATACAGCAACAAATCAGTGATGTTATTAAAAAAAATAATAACATCATTGATGTTTTGGGGCGAATTTAAACCCCACAAAATCACCTGTTTTATTGTGGTCCAATCTTCCAAAAATTTTTTCAATGTTTAGAAAAGCCAAATTTGGAGGATGCACACAGTGTGCCAACATGTGCTATCTACCATCACGGGAGATCAATGGACGCGTTTTGGGGGTGCAACCCCTTCCTCAATTATAAAGTCGCGTTGAGGAAGGGCTTGCTCCCCCAAAACATGCCCCTTGATCCCCCCTGATGGCAGATAGCACATGTTGACATTCGTAAATTGGTGTGCATCTTCCAAATTTGGCTTTTCCAGGGGTGATTTCCACCCATCTGAACGCTATATCAAACCCAGTTCCTAAATACTGATATAGCCTTCAGGTTTTACCATATGTGAACTTTGTAAGTTCAAGTTTTTTGACTTTCTTGTTGGTTTTACACAGGCCTGTTTTATCTGAAATGGATATTTCGATTTTTGATAATGCTACTGCAAAAATTGTTATACAACAAACATGTTGGTTTGTTTTAAAAACCTTTGGTAAATGCACATGTGATTGTGCAGGTATAAAAAAGTGGCTTACTCAAGAATGTGTGGATTATTGTCTCAACACTACAACACTTTTGGGGTGATGTAATTGCTGTTTTATGCAAAAATGAGGGTTATTTCCTAAGGGCAAATCCACTTTGCACTACAAGTGCAGGTTCAGTGCAGTTGCAAGTGCACTTGTAGTGAAATGTGTTTTTGCATTTAGGAAGTACCAGCCAACACTGTTTTTTATAAGGTTACCCAATCAAGACATTTTCTGCACTCAACACATTTCTGTCAGGGTCAGCTAAAACAAACACAAGCAGTAAATGTCCACAAAGAATTTCTTTTGGTTGTTTTTTATTTGAAAAAGGTTTCACAGATTGTCTGGCATATTGATAGCCCCCCTACCCGCAAAGAACTCCAGGTATCGTAACCGGACATCACGGGCACTCAGGGAGGGCAAGCCAGGACGGCCACTTTTAAGCGCTGTCAGTGTTGATGGATTTGGGATTCCGGCCTCAGGCCCAACTGAGCCAGCATAGTTGGCTGAATGTTTTCTTAAAAAATTATGGAGAACACAGCAGGCAAGTATTATATGGTTCAGTTTATACTCCGCCATATGGATGGGTGTCAGAAATAATCGGAACCGGCTGGTGAGGATTCCAAATGTGTTCTCCACCACTCTTCGGGCTCTGGCCAGCCGGTAATTAAAAACCCTCTGTTCCGGGGTGAGGGTCCTCATCGGGAATGGCCGCATCAGGTGGTCCCCCAGCGCAAATGCTTCATCAGCAACTAACACAAATGGGAGACCTTCAACATTGTCCTCTGGAGGTGGCAAGTCCAAGCTGCCATTCTGGAGATGCCTGTAGAACTCCGTCTGGGCGATCACTCCACCATCGGACATCCGGCCATTCTTCCCCATGTCCACATACAAGAACTCGTAATTAGCCGACACCACCGCCAACATCACTATACTATTAAACCCCTTGTAATTATAATAGTACGACCCCGAGTTGGGTGGTGGGACGATGTGGGCGTGTTTCCCATCAATTGCCCCTCAGCAGTTAGAAAAGTCCCACCGCTGGGCAAAGTGGGAGGCCACAGTCTGCCATTCCTGTGGCGTTGAAGGAAACTGTTGAGGAAAAAACAATAAACATTACTATTTTTTCACAGAAACATGGCAAGCAGATTAGACACAAACATTATGGGGCAACCTCCAGATAGCATTTATTAAGGGGAATTTAACAACAACAAAGTATAAGGTACACCTATCATATTCCCCCTCCCCCCCTCATGGGCCATTTCTAACATTATAGGGGGGGGAACTCTTGGACAGGTAACCCTCTTCACTTCATTGAGAGATGAATGCCTAAATACAGGGTATTACTTGGAACAGCCCCTCCTTAGTTACACTATTGGCAGACCACTGGACAGGTAAGAAGTGTCATAATACAAAGATATAAATACACACTGTACACATTTGAGCACATTTGAACATTCTGCTATTACCTATCAAGATAATAATAGGATACAAAAACTTTAAACTAGGGTTGTCCCGATACCACTTTTTTAGGACCGAGTACAAGTACCGATACTTTTTTTCAAGTACTCGCCGATACCGATTACCGATACTTTTTTTTTAATGTCACGTGACAGTTTTTTTTTTTGCTATTTTTTTGGGGGGGGGGGGGGTGAACCTTGTATGTGTGTGTGTTTTTTTTTTTTTGTTTTTTTTTACAATTTTTATTTTTTACAATAATATTTTTTTATTCTTTATTGTTTTTTTTTTTTTTTTTTAATCAGCCCTTTTGGGGGGCTTTGGTGAGATATCAGGGGTCTTAACAGACCTCTGATATCTCCCCCTTGAGACAGAGAAAGAGACCGAGGATAGAGATTCCCCAGTCCCTTTCTCTGCAGCGTCAGCTGCACTGAGAATGAATGGAGAGAAGACAGCGGCTTCTCTCCATTCATAAACTGACACATCGTAATCACAGGAGATTACAATGTTTCAGTTATGTGAATGGACAGAGTCAGCTGACTCTCTCCATACACAAAGGAAGGAGGGGGAGGACGGAGGAACTGAGGGGGAGAACGCAGGGGACAGATAAGGAGAGAGGAATGCAGGGGACAGCGGAGGGGGACAGAGGAGGATGCAGTGACAGTCAGCTGTGACCGATCACCGCTGTATGTCACTAAAGCTGCTGAAAGCCGCTGGGGGAGAATCTTGTAACTCCCCCACGCCGATCACAGCTGTCCTCTAGGTATCGGGGGAAGCATCGGGAGCATTTGCCCGAGTACAAGTACTTGGGCAAATGCTCGGTATCGGTGCCGATACCGATACTAGTATCGGTATCGGGACAACCCTACTTTAAACAGTACCATTGGAAAGTATACAGGCAGGCCCTTGCACTACATGCTTTGGGGAATTCATCCATACATCTGAGCACTAAAGAGGTGGGTATAGTGTGTATGGGTTTGGCAAAGTCAGCAGATAGATGATTGAGGATAGAGAATTGGGATCAGCTGACTTAGCAGTTGGGGGAGGGAGGGTTACCAAAAATTTGGGGACACCACAAAAAAAAGCCTCTGGCACTCTGCCTGAATTTAAATAAAAAATAACATTTCCAAACATTTTAGGGGGTGTTTGGGGTAAAGCACTAGGAGCAATAGGGGCAGGAGACACCATGCTGGAGAGGTTATTGAAGGGCAAATATGTATGAAGGACATAAAATAATAATTACATAAAAATCCAGCATGCATGAGAACAAAGGGGACATTCACAGCATATTACAAGCATGGTAATTAGGGAATGAGGAAAGAAATACAATATATTAGCAAACATTCAATACAATAAAATGTGATATAAAAGGAAAAAAATCTTACCTTCATATACTCCTTCTGCAGGACCTGGATGATGGCAGAACAGGTCTCTGGGATAATGATACCCAGAGCCTGGGGGGAGATGCCTGTCGAGAACTTGAGGTCCTGCAGGCTTCTCGCTGTGGCCAAATACCGCAAGGTAGCGACCAACCTCTGCTCCGCAGTGATGGCTTGCCTCATGCAGGTATCCTGCCTGCTGATATAGGGGGTCAGCGAAGCCAACAAACGGTGAAACACGGGATCCGTCATCCTGAGAAAGTTCCTGAAATCATCAGGATTAATCTCACGGATCTCACGGAGCAAAGGCATATGAGAGAACTGGTCACGCTGAAGCAACCAATTCTTGGTCCATGAACTCCTCCCCACCCTGTTCATGGACTGGATTTGTGTTAAGGTCAGGACCCCAACACCAAGCCCCCGCACAGCACGAACTCTACGAGGAGTACGCATACGAAACATGGCTAGAAAACGGTCGGCTGCTCAGAACAAAGTAACAGAACGCACTGAAGAACAGCAAGGCCTGTGAAGAGCGACCTGAAAAACAGCAACGAGCAGGCAAGATCACACAGAAAACTCCGATACGAACTGACTGCACGCACTGAAGAGCAGATACAAACCCACAAGCACAAACTGAACAGCAGAAAACGATCTGAAAGCCACAAGTCTGAAAAAGCGCGAATCGTCTCTCACCAAACTTTTACTAACACGAGATTAGCAAAAGGAGCCCAAAGGGTGCCGCGCTTGGTTCTGAACCGGCCTTTTCTAGTCTCGTCGTACGTGGTGTACGTGACCGCGTGGTTGTCGATCGGAAATTCCGACAACTTTGTGCGACCGTGTGTAGGCAAAACAAGTTTGAGCCAACATCCGTCGGAAAAAATCCGAGGATTTTGTTGTCGGAATGTCCGAACAAAGTCCGACCGTGTGTACGCACTATAAGAGTTACAATCCTGAGAGAAACACCACCTGTCATACGTTGAGTTTGTTGTTTACCCCAGTACAGAGACCTCAAATACCACCGGTGGTCACAGCGTATCCTGGCAACTTTACTTGTTTTGCACTCCCAGGGAACAATAGTGGGGTGGATCCTGGGTCACTACCTGATGACTACTGTGAGGAGAGGATTAACAAGAGCAATGGTGACTGGGTTGAGCATGACACCCAGAGAGCTGATGTCTGGTAGATGTATGGGGATAAGAAACTGCGAGCTAGGGTACGGGCCAATGCCCGAGGGGATTGTGCAATGGTACAGCTGGCCATGCCCCTGAAAATCCTGTCAGGACTAAGAGTTACCAACGGCATTGGAGGGACACCTCTCCCAAAGGGTCATGCGGCTCTAAGATTTACATAGATGAGATTGGGGTTCCCCGGGGGGTGCCGAATGAGTTTAAGTCTAGAAACCAAGTGCCAGCCGGATTTGAGACTCTTCTTTGCTGGGTGACTATAAATAAAAATGTTGACTGGATTAACTATATATACTATAACCAACAACGATTTGTAAATTATACTAGGGACACTGTGAAAGGCCTAGCAGAACAACTGGCCCCCACATCTCTAATGGCCTGGCAGAACCAGATGGCCTTAGATATGGTACTGGCTGAAAGAGGAGGGGTATGCAAAATGTTTGGCAACATGCGTTGCACCTTTATTAACAACAACACAGCTCCTGGAGGAACTGTGACCAGAGCCCTGGAAGGTTTGACTGCCCTATCGAATGAATTAGCAGAAAATTCAGGTATTTACAAACTGGCTTGAGGGAAGGTTCGGTAAGTGGACTGGACTAATCACATCTTGTTTAAACTCCATTACCGTGGCCTTGGCAATCCTGACCACTTCTGGTTGTTGCTACATCCCATGTATTCAAGGACTTTCACAAAAATTGATTGAAACAGCAGTAACAAGAACGATGTATCAGACAATCCCTACCCAAGATGATGTCTATAATCTCACCGAAGATACCCCTCTTTATGAAGTAAGGTCTGAACCCCCCCCCCCCCCCCCCCCCCGTGGAAGGGAAAGGGACCTGTACGGAAGGCTTAACCTAGAGAGTAAAAATGGATACCAAGAGGAGGGATATGTCAGGAAAAAATGATAATATATTATATACATATATATATATATATATATATATATATATATATATATATATATATATTACAGTGGGGACTGAAAAAGTATTCAGACCCCCTTAAATTTTTCACTCTTTGTCATATTGCAGCCATTTGCTAAAATCATTTAAGTTCATTTTTTCCCCATTAATGTACACACAGCACCCCGTATTGACAGAAAAACACAGAATTGTTGACATTTTTGCAGATTTATTAAAAAAGAAAAACTGAAATATCACATGGTCCTAAGTATTCAGACCCTTTGCTCAGTATTTTGGTAAAAGCACCCTTTTGATCTAATACAGCCATGAGTCTTTTTGGGAAAGATGCAACAAGTTTTTCACACATGGATTTGAGGATTCTCTGCCATTCCTCCTTGCAGATCCTCTCCAGTTCTGTCAGGTTGGATGGTAAACGTTGGTGGATAGCCATTTTTAGGTCTCCCCAGAGATGCTCAATTGGGTTTAAGTCAGGGCTCTGGCTGGGCCATTCCAGAACAGTCACGGAGTTGTTGTGAAGCCACTCCTTCGTTATTTTAGCTGTGTGGTTAGGGTCATTGTTTTGTTGGAAGGTAAACCTTTGGCCCAGTCTGAGGTCCTGAGCACTTTGGAGAAGGTTTTCATCCAGGATATCCCTGTACTTGGCCGCATTCATCTTTCCCTCAATTGCAACCAGTCGTCCTGTATCTGCAGCTGAAAAACACCCCCACAGCATGATGCTGCCACCACCATGCTTCACTGTTTGGACTGTATTGGACAGGTGATGAGCAGTGCCTGGTTTTCTCCACACATACCACTTAGAATTAAGGCCAAAAAGTTCTATCTTGGTCTCATCAGACCACAGAATCTTATTTCGCACCATCTTGGAGTCCTTCAGGTGTTTTTTTTTAGCAAACTCCATGCAGGCTTTCATGTGTCTTGCACTAAGGAGAGGCTTCCGTCGGGTCACTCTGCCATAAAGCCCCGACTGGTGGAGGGCTGCAGTGATGGCTGACTTTCTACAACTTTCTCCCATCTCCTGACTGCATCTCTGGAGCTCAGCCACAGTGATCTTTGGGTTCTTCTTTACCTCTCTCACCAAGGCTCTTCTCCCAGGATAGCTCAGTTTGGCCGGATGGCCAGCTCTAGGAAGGGTTCTGGTCATCGCAAACGTCTTCCATTTAAGGATTATGGAGGCCACTGTGCTCTCAGGAACCTTAAGTGCAGCAGAATTTTTTTGTAACCTTGGCCAGATCTGTGCCTTGCCACAATTCTGTCTCTGAGCTCTTCAGGCAGTTCCCTTAACCTCATGAATCTCATTTGCTCTGACATGCACTGTGAGCTGTAAGGTCTTATATAGACAGGTGTGTGGCTTTCCTAATCAAGTCCAATTAGTATAATCAAACACAGTTGGACTCAAATGAAGGTGAAGAACCATCTCAAGGATGATCAGAAGAGATGGACAGAACCTGAGTTAAATATATGAGTGTCACAGCAAAGGGTCTGAATACTTAGGACCATGTGATATTTTAAGGGGGTCTGAATACTTTCCATCCCCACTATATATATATATATATATATATATATATATATATATATATATATATATATATATAGTGGGGATGGAAAGTATTCAGACCCCCTTAAATGGTATGGAGATGGGTGGGGGCCATCTTGCCGGTGGTCTCGCAGTGAATCCGCCACAGAGACCACCATTATTGTAAACTGGACCGCCCACTGAAGAGATGGATATCTCGGTTATGGCAGCAGCTGCTGCGGTTACCGAGATACCCATCTTTAAAGTTCCGACATATATCTACAGTGGGCTGTCCGGAAGTGGTTAAGGAGTGCTTGCTAACTGCGTGCCTAGCCTGTGCTTGGTTACTGTGGGGGAGGTGCTTTTGCTAAGAGAAGGCATTTATTCATGTTCCTGCTTTGCAGAAACACAGGATCAATACCTTCCCTACTGACAGAACGGCAGTCTGTCTTGTTTACATAGGCAGACTGACGGTTGATTAAAAAAGAAAGTACAGCATGTTGTAACGCAGCAGCTGGGGGTGTGCACATGCTGGAGCCACAATGCTTTGATTCGTGACTGCGGCAAGAATTATATCATTAGTTGCATTTGGTGGGCACTACTGCTTACCAAGTGCAACCAAAAAAAATAAGAGTCTGTGCTACAACTTTCCCACAACCATGTGCAATGCATATTGTTGTGGTGAGGGTGATGCAGCTTTTAGGGGGTTAAAATAGGTGATGAGGAAGCAACATATCACCTCCTCACTGCCTGTCTAATACCTCTGAAAAGCAATCCATGTGCGACAGTTTTTTACAGTAATGCCGCGTACACACGATCAGTTTTCTCGGCGGAGAAAGATATGGCAGCTTTTCCGCTCAAGCTTGCCTTGCATACACACGGTCACGCAAAAGTTTGCTGAAATTACTACTGTCAAGAACGCGGTGACGTACAACACTACGACGAGCCGAGAAAATGACGTTCAATGCTTCCGAGCATGCGTCAAATTGTTTCCGAGCATGCGTATTTTGCGATTTTTGCGTATTTTGGGATGTTGCGCGTCAGAATTGCCACAGACGATTGCATTTTTGGATAGGAACTTTTCCCGACCGAAAAATTTAGAGCATGCTCTCAATCTTTTGCTGGCTGGAATTCGGCCAGCAAAAGACCGATGGAACATACACACGGTCGCATTTTCCGACGATAAACTCTCATCGGTCTTTTGCCAAAATTCCGATTGTGTGTACGTGGCATAAGAGAATAAGTACCGGTTCACACTTTTGCGCTGTGAATTCACAACAAATTCTGTGCAGATTTCGCACCACATCCAAATCACACCCCGTTCGTGCGAACCACTGCAGGTGTGTATATTAAGGCAACAACACCCTGAAATCGGTTTGCAAAACGCAGTTTGATTTGCAGAATTGGATCGCATGATTGTGAACATCCATGCTGACACATAGTAACACAACACAGCTGGAAACCTGAGTGGGATGTGTATTTCATTCGTAGAAATCCCACTCAAAGTTGAGACCCGCAGGCTTCCTAGTATTTAACCACTTCCGCCCCGGAAGGATTTGCCCCCTTAATGACCAGGCCATTTTTTGCGATACGGCACTGCGTCGCTTTAACTGACAATTGCAGTCGTGTGACGCTGTACTCAAACAGAAATGACATCCTTTTTTTTCCCACAAATAGAGCTTTCTTTTGGTGGCATTTGATCACCTCTGCGGTTTTTATTTTTTACGCTATAAACAAAGAGCGACAATTTTGAAAAAAATTTTTTTTTTACTTTTTGCTATAATACATATAAAAATATATATATATAAAAAAAAATAATTTATTCATTAGTTTAGGCCAATATATATTCTTCTACATATTTTTGGTAAAAAAAAAATCGAAATAGGTGTATATTGATTGGTTTGCGCAAAAGTTATCGCTTCTACAAAATAGGGGAAAGATTTAGGGACTTTTATTTTTTTTTATTGTTTTTACTACTAATGGTGGCGTTCTACGATTTTTAGCGGGACTGCGACATTGCGGCGGACAAATCTGACCCCAAATGACACTTTTTGGGGACCAGTGACATTATTGCATTGATCAGTGCTAAACAAATGCACTGATCAATGTAAAAATTACAATGGCAGGGAAGGGGTTAACACTTGGGGGCGATCAAGGGGTTAACTGTGTTCCCTCAGCGGGTCGCCGGTGGAGATCGAGTCCGCCTGACCCACGGGCACACTCCCGCAGCGTGCAGTGGGAGCGAGTGCGCCCCACTGACGGCGCGCACCCACAACAGCGCCTGTGCGAGCCACCGTTCAGCTATGGCAATTCGCGCAGGAGAGCTGACCTGCCGCCTTGTAATGGCGTTTTGGCAACACAACTTTTTCAACTGTCTGTATAAGCAGACCAGTTATGTCTTCGTTATAACACTCATTCAAATGCTTTGCTACATTAGTAGAGTGTTTTTTTTTCGATATTGTATAAGTGTTTATGGAGCCGATCCCTCAATCTGCGGGTTGTCTGACCCACATATTGGATTGAGCCTAATTCACCTGTGATAATATAAACCAAACATCTGGTATTGCAACTGATAAACAACAGGATCTTAAAATCCTTATTAGCGGCAGAACGAATATACACACCAAAGTGAGCATGTGCAGCCTGACTAAATATGTCTTATCCGGACCTGTTTTGGAGTCAGTGGAAGAAGAGGAGGATATGTGCATACAGGATCAAACAGCCTTTTCACACAATGCAGAGGATTAACCCCTTAGGTTCCATAGTGAGTATAACAAGCATGCTTTACTGTTTATACAGACTGATTTTACTGTTGTGGGTTTAGCAACACTTTAGGGTAAAAAAAAACCTTCTGCATGCAGCTCCCCCCTTATACTTATCTGAGCCCGATCCCAATGTGCACAAGAGCAGAGGCTTTCTGGGCTCTCTCCCTCCTCATTGGCTCAAACACAGCCAGTGAGGAGGGAGCGGGGACAGGGTCAAGCCACACTTTGTGTGTCTTATAGACACACAAAGACACCTCGGGAGCAAGCATGCACGAATGTCCACATAGCAAGCAGTTTGCTATGGGGGCACTCAGCAGGAAACCTTAGAAGAGGAAGATTGGGCTGCTCTGTGCAAAACCATTGCACTGAGCAGGTAAGTACTGTATAACTTTATACTTTTTATTATTAAAGAAAAAAAAAACTTGAAGCATAATAGAGTGGGTCCTTAAGGCTCTTCCTTTCCCATGGGAAGATGGACCATAAATGGGGGGATGTAGTTTCTTACTAAGTGGGTCACCTGAAGTGGGATTGTTAGCAAGCTATATTAACTGGAATAGGCTTGAGACACCACAGCATAGCCCGAATTCTGCCTAAAAATTTAAAGTGTAAGTTCACTTTTACAGAAAATCTGTACGGTAACCTCACACTAGACCCCCTTCCCACCCCCCCCCAGACCCACTGTACTGTAGTTCCACGTTCCTGCTCTGTCAGCCACTTCACCGCTCCAGGGTTTTTTTAAAAATGTCATATTCTCCTTTCCATACTCCTCAGCATGTGCAGACAAGAGGCATTCTAATTGGTCAACCCTGTCACATGGACGGCGCTGACCAATGAGAATCAATCTAGCTCGTCCCGTCAGCGCTGCGGGGGGGGGGGGGGGGAGGATAGAAAGCCCAAGCGGATTTCAAATCCCTGTACTGGTGAAGCGGAGTTCCAGTCCTTGACAGAGTAGAATCGTAGGACTACAATACAGTGGCACTGGAGGGATGGAGAAGGGGTCCAGTGTAAAGTCACCTTACAGATTTTCTGTAAAGGTGGACTTACACCTTAAAGAAGAACACTGATCTTGTGGTAAACTATTGCCTTGCAATGCAAGTGATGAAACCAAACTGCATGAAGGAGTTTTGTACGTTTTGCCAACTTATTCAGTAAATGAAGTTGCTGGTTAAAGATGCTGTAAAGCCTAAACGTTTTCTACCTTACAGCAGTATTAACCACTTAAAGCGGGGTTCCACCCAAATTTTGAACAATATCTGTATGTATTCTCTTCCTTGCCTAGATGCTGACATGCCGTTTAAAAAAATTTAAATCGTCGTAATTACCTTTTATTTTTCTATTCTTCTTAGCACTTCCTGGTTCTCCTCCCGTGGGAGTAGGCGTGTTTCTAGCCTCTCCCAGACTCCTGGGAGCTAGTCTCAGGCTTCCCAGGATGCCACTGAGCATGTGCGGGAACGAGCGGTGAATGCTGGGAGCACAGCCTTCACCACATCCAGGAAATAAATGCTTGTGGGCTTCAAATGCCCACAATGAAGATGGAAACCGTCTGCAGTGAATAATATAAGTTATTCTTTCCGACGAAATCTGACACAGGCGGACATATTACACACAATATGTGAGTATGTAATGCTGAGAAGAAAAGTTTGTGAATGAACTCAAAAAAAAAAAAAAAAAAAAAACGATAGATAGGTGGACCCCCGCTTTAAGGACCAGCCACCGCAGTTATATTGTGGCAGATTGGCTCCCCTGGGCGAATCGCCATCATGGTACATCGGCCACTTTAAGAGTTGTAGGGGGAGCGACGCCGGAGCCGATGTGTGTGGCCAGCGGTCGCAATGCTTGTCGGCCACCCGCCATCTCCCCTGACAGAGACAGAACGAAGATTTAAACAGACAGATCTCCGTTCTGTCAGGGGAGGAGAGACAGATCTCCTGCTCCTAGTGATTAGGCACAGCGATCAGTCTCCTTCTCCAGGCAGTCCCATCCCCCAACAGCCCCTGATCCTTATTGGGGCAAATCCTTCCGGTCCTTAAAGGGGTTGTAAACCCTCGCCGTTTTTTATCTTAATGCATTCTATCCATTAAGGTGAAAAACCTCCTGTGCTGCATCAGCACCCCTGAGCCCCCCCTTATACTTACCTGAGCCCCATAATTCCCACGACAAGCACACCAACTCCGGCCGGTGACTCATGTCCTGATTGGATAGTTTGATAGCAGTGCTGCCATTGGCTCCCGCTGCTGTCAATCAAATCCAATGATGCACCACCGGGGGCGAAGCCGAGTCCTGCTGTCTATGTCTATGGACGCAGCAGCAGGACACGGTGACCCCGCCCCCTTATGCCGTCACAATCCCTGGGCATGCTGGGACTGTGACGTTTTAGGGGGCGTGGTCATCACCCGATGACCACGCCCCCTTATGCCGTCACAGTCCCAGCATGCCCAGAGACTGTGACGGCATAAGGGGGCGGGGTCACCGCCTATATAAGTCAGAGCAGAGCGCACAGAGAGCATTCCAGCCGGGGAGAGCGTCGTGTCAACATCGGAAGAAGAGATGAAGAGAAGAAGCGGCGAGACAGCGGCGACAAGACAGCGGCAGCAGACCGGGCCCCTCGCTGGCAATAGAGCTGGAAGAAGATAGCGGCGGGGCCCGGGAGAAGAGGTGGAACACCGGGAGAAGTCGGAAGAAGATACCGGAGCTGCCCAATAAATTAATTTTGAAACCTGTGTACTGTGGTTTTTTTTTATTGACACTTCCCTAGGTGAATGGGTAGGGGTACCATGTACCCCATACTCATTCACATAGGGTGGGGGGCCGGGATCTTGGGGCCCCCTTATTAAAGGGGGCTCCTGGATTCCGATAAGCCCTCCGCCCGCAGACCCCGACAACCAACGGCCAGGGTTGTCGGGAAGAGGCCCTTGTCCTCATCAACATGGGGACAAGGTGCTTTGGGGTGGGGGGCCGCAGCGCGCCCCCTCCCCCAAAGCACCAACCCCCCATGTTGAGGGCATGCGGCCTGGTACGGTTCAGGAGGGGGGGGGCGCTCGCTCGTCCCCACCCCCATTTCTGTCCGGCCGGGCTGCGTGCTCGGATAAGGGTCTGGTATGGATTGGGGGGGACCCCCACGCCGTTTTTATCGGCGTAGGGGGTTCCCCTCAAGGTCCATACCAGACCCAAGGGCCTGGTATGCTCTTGGAGGGGGAACCCATGCCGGTTTTTTATTTAAAATTTGGCGCGGAGTTCCCCCTCAAGAACATCTGAGCACAAGTCGCGTGCCGAAGTCGGATCATGCAAGACGGCAATCCGACTTTGATCCGACTTCAATGATAGTCAATAGGCTGAAGTAGGATCAAAGTCGGACCAAAGTAGTACAGGGAGCATTTCTAAAGTCGGAACGACTTGTGTCGGACCAGTTAGGACGGCTCCCATAGGGAAACATTAAATTTCACACGTCATGCGACATGAGCTCCCAATGTCGGAGCGTTTGTCGGACCAGTGTGAACCCAGCCTAAGACAGTCATCGCAGCTCGAGATCAAGCCTGCAGGTGTGACACAATAGGAAGCGGCTTCCTATGGTGGCACACCAAGAAGAGGAGGAGCCTGGAGTGCCGACAGGGGATACCATTGCACAGGTAAGTATAGCATGTTTGTTATTTTAAAAAAAAAAAAAATTGGCTTTACAAACACTAAGTGAATTGTCTGGTCTAATTTACTGGGAATGCGGAGTGAAATCAGACAGTGTATGGAATGGGGAATGTAGTCTATGCCTAATGTTAACTTTCTAAGTAACAAAGAGAGGCAAATGAAAGAAGGAGAAGCAGCCAGTTCAGGAGAGGAAATGGGGTAGCAGGGAATGAAGGTTATGTCAGAGGGGTGGATTGGTGGCTGTATGGTTTACCCATCTAGCGGCATGTACCCTAAGCTTGGGCCCGCTGTTCAGAAGAACTTTCCTATGCACTGGCTCTGGACCATGAATGTGGGAGGCCTTTCAAAGGCCTCTTTGCCTTTAGGGTTGTAGCAAAGTGTAAAGTATAACAAATGATAAAGAAAGATCAGTATTTTATGCTATCTCTCTAAAAATAGCTTCATAGTCAGTGCCCAGACAGCTGTCACTAGCAGGAGAAAGGACGCTATTCTTTTGGCCACTTTCACACTAAGGCACTTTACAGGCGGTTTAGCGCTAAAAATAACGCCTGCAAAGCGCCTGTAAAGCACCTCTCCTTTCACACTGGAGCCGTGCGCTTGTGGGACAAAAAAGTCTTGCAAGTAGCATCTTTGGGCAGTTTAGGAGCAGTGTACACACCGCTCCTAAAACGCCCTGCCCATTGAAACGAATGGGCAGCGCTGCCGAAGCGCCTGCAAAGCGATTCGGCCACGGCACTTTGCGGGCACTTTTAACAGCTTTTTAATCCCTTCGGGGGGTTTAAAAGCGCACCGCTAGCGGCAGCTTTGGTGTGGGGCCTGATGTAACAAGTTGTCCTCTGGCTCTAAATGGGGCCTTAATTCACACATCATATGTTCCATTATGCAAACACTAAAAATGATTGAGCAGGTTTAGCATGCTGGTTTCCCCATGCTACTGACAAACACGCCAACAATGTGGATGTGTGTGCAAGGACCTTCCTGATTAGATATAAATTGAACAGATTGCTTTGAAAGGGCTCTGATTATATAATTGCTGGTAAATCTAAAAGAGTTATATTCTAAGAATGTGAAACTAATCATGCTCGTCTAACCAGAACAGCACACACTAAAACATAGCTCTTATATGTAATATACCTTAACTATTACATCACCCCCTTTAAGTATACAGTGTGTCGTCACATTGTTTGGCACACCTTTGCTTGATTCTCCTCTTTTCTTTCTTCCTCTTACTTTACTTAGAATTCCCCTTCTTAGATGTCTTCCTTTTTCTTCTTAACTATGTCTAAAGTATCTTTCCTATGTTGCTCTTTTAATTCTACAGCAGCCATCATCAATAATAAATATAAGTGCTAGTGGTCCCAAACCACTCCCAGTTATAAAGTGCAATTGGACTTATTTTACAAAATCATCAATAGATTGCATAACAATAAATAATTGCATTTTTTTATGCACTGCTCTTTCTCTGATGAGGTGACTTTGTTGGCTAGACATATTGAAAGTGGTTTTGGGGCACTGCCTTAATGTATTATTGATGATGAATTCTCCAGTATTTAACTATTTCCGGACCAGCCGCCGCAGTTACACTGCGGCAGGTTGGTCCGGCTGCGCGAAACCACATAGCTATACGTTCCGCGAGCGCGCCCCCCCCCCCCCCCCCCCCCCGCCGGCCGCGACAATTGGATTCAATCAGGAACCGATCAATCCCCAGGCCAATGATATCTGGCCTGGACCTGGTGATCGGTCCTGACGAATGAGATCCTTCCCCTGTCTGTGTAACTGTAAACACTGACAGGGGAAGTGATGTCATCTCTCCTCGTGTTGGTCTTTTCCGTTCCAGACAGAGAGGAGAGAGCATCTAACAGTGAGACCAGGTCACGTAGGTCACTACACTGAGACCAGGTCACGTAGGCACACAATTCACCCCCCGATCACAACCTGATCACCCCCCCAGTTAACCCCTTCACGACCTGTCACTCTGTCACTCAGTACAGCAATCAGATTTTTTTTTTATCGCTGTACTGGTGTCATTAGTGACAAAAATCAGTGTTAGGGTAATTAGTCTTAGGCCTAGATAGGTCTAGGGACCTCCCCTAACCCCCCCAATAAAGGTTTAACCCCTTGATCACCCCCTATTACCTGTGATCACAGTATAAGTGTCACGGGTGACGCAGTTGAGCTAGTTTATTTTTTATAGCGTCAGGGTACCCGCCGTATTTTACCCAATAAAGGTTTAACCCCCTGATCAAAATTAGGTTTTAGCGGCAGATAGGGTCTGCATCGCCCCAGGCAAAATAGTGGCAGTAGCGCTAACACCCACGCACGCACCATACACCTCCCTTAGTAGTATAGTGTGTGAATGGATCGATATCTGATTTGATCTAAACTAGTGTCTCTAGCAGTTTAGGGTTCCCAAAAACGCAGTGTTAGCGGGATCAGCGCAGATACTTGCTAGCACCTGGGTTTAGCCCCTCCGCCCAGCCCAGCCCAGCCCAGCTCAGCCCACCCAAGTGCAGTATCAATCGATCACTGTCACTCACAAAACACATAACTGCAGAGTTCGCAGAGTCAGGCCTGATCCCTTCGAATGCCAACAGTTTTTTTTGCAGCGTTTGAAGCAGTCGCTGACAGTCAGGTGCTTTTTTTTACCTGTGAGTCTCACTAGTGTACCAGTAAATTTAGAGACCAAAATGTCAAATCAAAGGTACAGTAGTAAAGAGGCCTAAACGTTTCTGAGCATGACAGATAGTGAAGAGGAAGTCACTCATCTGTCAGATTCAGGCTCAGAATACGAACCTGTAGACAGCAGCGGCACCCTGACAGATAGCAGCGGCACCCTGACAGATAGCTCTGACGATGGAGTTGTGGTCCCTGCCAAGGTCAGGCGTTCCAGACCAAGATCTTCTGCTGTCGTTGAAGTGCAAGAACCACAGGTCCCTCATATGGAGCAGAGAGCCAGTACTAGCGCCGCTCATCCTTCTGGTGAACTGGCAAGCACCAGCGGCCTAGTACATCCTGGTCGTACATCCAGCACTGCAGTAACACTTTGTGATGTGGCGAGTCCCATAAGTGCAAGCTGGCGAGGTGGCAAGCACGAGTAGTGTCCCGCTGCCACCAAGAAGAAGACAAACACAGGCCCGTCGAGCCCATAGTGCCCTTCCTGCTGCATTCGCCAATCCTAATTGGGAACCACTTCACCCATTCATTGGCCAACCCAGAATTCAGGTGGAAAAAGTTGATTTTACGTCACTTGATTTTTATTCGCTGTTTTTCACCAAAGATCTCTATAGATCTATCGTGGACCAAAGCAATTTGTATGCTGGTCAATTCATCGCCGCTAATCCCCAGCTGACCCTTGCCAGAGATTGGAGACCTATTACGGTCTCCGAATTTAAGACCTTCCTGGGCCTATCTCTCCACATGGGCGTAACTAAAAAGAGTGAGTTGCGGTCATATTGGTCCACTGACCCAATTCACCATACGCCTGTGTTCTCTGCCTCCATGACCAGGACACGATACGAGCAGATCTGTCGTCCTCGGGGTGACCCTGGATTTGATCGGCTCTACAAAATTCAGCCCTTCGTAAACCACTTGCACCAACATTTTGCAGCCTTGTTTACTCCTGATCAAGTTGCCTGCGTTGATGAGTCCCTGATTAAGTTTTCTGGCCGCTTGTCTATCAAACAGTATCTTCCCAGCAAGCGTGCCAGATACGGGGTCAAGATGTATAAGTTCTGTGACAGGGCCACAGGCTATACATATAGTTTTATGGTTTACGAGGGAAGAGATAGTCACGTAGAGCCGGAGAACTGCCCAGACTACATAGGGAGCACTGGTAAGATAGTGTGGGACTTGGTGTCACCCTATTCAGAAAGGGATACCACTTGTACGTGGACAATTATTACACGAGCGTGCCACTTTTTAGTCACCTTTTTGATTATGGAATTGGTGCATGTGGCACCGTGCGATCTAATCGCCGGGGCTTCCCCCAATGGCTTGTAGAATCCTGGCTTAGACGGGGGGAGAGAGCCTGCTTGAAGTATAATAATTTGTTAGCAGTGAAGTGGAGGGATTCACGGAATGTTTTTGTTCTGTCCTCGCTTCACGCAGACACGGCAGTCCAAATTCCTATGGCGACTGGTGTTGTGGAGAAACCCCTCTGTGTCCACGAATACAACCTTAACATGGGAGGGGTGGACCTCAACGACCAGTTGTTGGCGCCGTACCTAATTGCCCGTAAGGCCAGATGCTGGTACAAAAAAGTGTCTGTTTATTTATTTCAATTTGCTTTGCTGAACGCTTTTGTGCTATACAAAGCTTCAGGACGGACTGGATTCTTCCTTAAATTCCAGGAAGAGATCGTTAGAGCCCTTCTGTTTCCAGACGGTGCTCTTGCCCAACTTCCCAACGCAAATGCAGTGAGCCGGTTGCATGAGAGGCATTTTCCTTATGTCCTCCCTGGTACCCCTACCCAAAGAATACCCCAAAGAAGATGTCGTGTCTGCAGCAAATGCGGATTTAGGCGTGACACCCGCTTTTATTGTCCCTCCTGTCCCGACCAACCTGGTCTCTGCATTGGTGAATGTTTCAAACGCTACCACACACTAGTTGGGTATTAGCATAGGGTACAGCACCACACAGTCCTAGGCACACTAACACAGGGTCTCGGGGTCTCGAAAGATGTGATGGCCATCACATTTTGTGAGACCCTAATCTGCAACGTTTAGTTTACAGCTTTTTTTTACAAGGTTGCTCCTTTTTCAGTTTACACATCGGGAGGCCGCCCATGGGAGGAGTAGGAGGAGGACGCAGTATGCCCACTTGCCTTCAAATACTGCAAGACGTAGTACGAGAGTCACGCCTTTGATAACGTCGATGACGAAACGCGTAAGACGGGGCTACGCACTTACATCATACCCGGAACTTTGAGCGAGCATGGAATGCAGCTGAGGCGCACGCCGCTCGGCTGTTGGTTCCTATTTACAGCTCCCTCAGTGCTAGTTTTTTCCTATCTAGTGTGTGTCTACTGGCTCCTCTTGCGTGGGGAGGTCAGTTTGTTTTTATTGGCTTTGGCTGTTTATAATAAATATTCGGTTTTAAAATTTATCACACTATGGGAGCCCTGTTTTTTCCTATGAGGACGGTGCTAAGAGACTGACGGAACATTCGCTATCTGGAGCTGAGACACCTGGTGACGGCTGTACTGGATCTAGGACGCCTGGTATCGTCTGCTACTATATGCCTAATACCCCTGCAGGGGTTTAAGGAGCTGGTGAGTGGGGATCCTTGAGGGGGAGCACTTAAGTCACTGGATTTCATCATCCCTTATCACGAGAGTCACCACTTACAAAGAACTTTGTGCCATTTTGGAGCTTCACATCAACATTTTTCCAACTATACATTTTTTCATTTTGAATTTTTTTCATTCATGTTTATTTTTACTAATCATGTGCATTTAATCACCATGTTTGTTTGATGGAACTGTTGGATACAATGGACTCTAGAGTATTTTGATACTACACGGTTCACATGTTGGACACTGTACATTTATTTTCACTTTAGTAGACACTGTAGATGGTCTACATATATTTTATTAATTGGTGTAGGGGATTCTGAGTATAGGACCTCTCTCCACGATATTGTTTAGGTATCAGTACTGTCACACTTTTTCACTTATATGATTAATACTTTTAACCTTATGGGTATACTTACCAGTTTTCTTTACTAATTTGAGTTTAGAGGTAAGGTTTATATACCAGACACCCCGGCTTAGGTAGCGCCAGTACCCCAACCTTCTTCTTTTTTCATTAATCTATCTCACCCCCCAGGGGGTGCGATTCAGGGGAGGCTGCAGACCTGTTAGTCTATGAGCGCGGAAATATTTGTGTTTGTTAGTTTTTTTTACAGTTTTGTATAAAAGTGAAAAAAGTGAAAAAAAAACACATAAAAACACAAAAAAAATAAAATAAAAAATCCAAAAATAGTTGTGGTTGTATTTTTCTTCTCTCTCTCTCTATTGTTCTCTGTCTAATGTTAGCTCTCTACTGTCCGCTCACTATTGTTCTATATCCATTGTTCTCTCTGTTTTATTTTTACTATGTTTTATTGTATTTGCTTTGCAGGTATGGTATGTTATATAGTAATGTTTGTTTTTTTGTTAACCATCATTTGCTTAGCAGGTATGCCATTCAGCTGCAGCATGGGTTTATTTATCTTGACAGCAATAGCGTTTGCTCCCACGATACGTAAAGCCGTGACTCCAGCGCTGTCAGAGGTGATTTCACCACCACAGTTAAAAAAAATGGTGCATGTATGCCCATTATTAGAAGTGGGTGGATGAAGGGTGGTATTCTAATGGTGGGCATACCCACCAATCAATCTCTTTTTTTTGTTCAGCCCACAGGCTGCATGAAAAAAAAGAACATTACAATGTATGCCCAACAAGGACCAGCAACGTACTTGTATGTTGCTGGACTTTGAGTGGTTATACCAGAATGATGCCTGCAGATTTAGGTCTCATCTTGGTATCATTCTTTTCAGCCAGCGGTCGGCTTTCATATAAAAGCAATCCTAGCAGCTGATTAGCCTCTAGACTGCTTTTATAAGCAGTGGGAGGGAACGTCCCCCCCCCTCCCACCGTCTACCAACAGGGAACCCAGAACCACCCAGAGTCTAGAAAACATGTAGTGGAGGGGAGAAGGGTGCCACACTGCTAGATCTGTAAGAGGGATCCGGTGGCTATATAACTGTCTGTATCACTTTTACATGATAGCCATGAGCCGAATGAAGAAAAAATAAATACAAACTCAGGGCTGCTACTACAGCAAAGGAGACAGAGCATTGCAACACAGGGTATGTAAATCAACCCCTTTGTATTATTTTGCCACTGCTCTTCTATGTTTCCATAGCTAGCCTTACTGGCCAACAGAGAGGTGAAAGGAGCAAAGCTCAAATTTCAATTGCCTAGATCTCTTGTTATGCCAATCTTTGTAACATATATATCATCTCTAAAGATAACATGAAATAAGTTTAGTATTTTCATCATGTGCTCCGTTTAAATTACCAGTTTATTACACTTTTACTTTAGTTCCTTATTTGCTGTAGTAAGATATTACCTCATGTTAGCCAGAGATAAGATTATTATCAGACTTCCAATATGGTTTGAAAACTTTATCAGGATAAGGAAATTAATATACAGATACATTTCCTTATTCATTCTCACACAGGGAAGTAGTGTATTTTGTCAGGGGTTCACTCCCCTGTAGCGCTTTAAGGACAGCACCACTCGCTTTTATCCATTTCAGGGCTGGCTTTGCCCACTTTTATTTAAAAGAAAGTTCAAAACAAACACAGATTCCCTCTGTGTTCAGTATTTCAGTCCTGCTACCAAAGTAAATGATTTTCAGCCCTCCTGGCTTGTAAACGCTTTTGCGCCATCGAAATGATGCTTAAACAGCATTGCTATTGTACAGGTGTGGTATTATAAAAGCTCTTCAATGTCATCATTGCCTCTCCCTTTCGTTTTTTTTTTTTCCTGTCTTTTATATGCAGCTTGCCGCACTGCTCTCCTGGCTTCATTATTAGTCTGAGAACGGCTGTGAATGATGTTGCAGGGGACAGGGAGATGGGCAGCACAGGAACCGCCAGACGCCATGCAATGGTGTAAATGGTCTTGGAGGTCTGCAGTTGAAAGGGCTTCTCTCCCTCTCTTTCTGCAGCCCTGCCAGATAGATTCTGACTGAATCTCCTGTCTGCCTCTGAATGTGTTGTCTTGGCTCCCTTGCTATGCTGTGTATTGACAGTCTGATTGCTTTTTGTCTCAGACTCTGACTGTGTCTGCTGTCTGCCTTTGGAAATGCTGCATGAGCTCCCCTGTGGCAGCTTCTGAAGTGAGTGGATGATGACAGATGACTCTTAAGGAGACAGGGTACCTGTTTTTTGGTGAGAGGTAATATGATTTTCTCCATATGTTTTGTGCAAATATGAGCTTGCCACACCTGTTAGTGGCACAGGAGATTAGCAAAGGTAGGAGGGGGCAACGTAGGCCATTTTTTTTTTTTTGAAAGAATGCTCAAGAACATTATGCAAATGAAGGCGTTTTGCAATATTTTAGGAGCAGAAATCCTGAATGCAAACGCTCCAAAAAACATAAGACTCGCCAATTATCCTTACCAGGGTGAGGACACCTAACAGGTGGTCACATTCATTAAGCATGTGGTCAATGCACTCTAAGTGCCGGTTCACATAGGGGCGACTTGTCAGGCGACCTAGTCGCCTGACAAGTCGCCTCCCGTTCTGTGCTACGGAACCGTTCTAATAGGAGCGACGCAAGTCGCTCCGACTTAGAAAAAGGTTCCTGTACTACTTTGGGGGCGACTTGGGGCGACTTACATAGACTTCTGTACAGAAGTCGTTTTGCAAGTCGCCTCGGAAGTCGTTTGCAGGTCGCCTCGCTGAGGCGACCTGCAAGTCGTGCCGCCCCTGTGTGAACCGGCACTGAAGGAGTCGTTTCCACCCTGTGAAGGGACAGGATCCAGGAAATTGACACATGCTTTTATGCCAGCATGATAGAAAATGCCTCGCCCAGCTCAGGGTGCATTTTGGGCCTGCATGCAGTCTGCAGTGGCAGAGAAATTAAATTGCACAGATTGCCTCACAATTATGTGGTTTGTGCAAAATTCTAAGCCCTATTAAGGTGTCTATAGCAGAAAGTATGCTGCAAATATCCACGCCACAAGCAACACCCATAATGATAGAGCATAAATCGCTCGTTGATGAAGGATGGTCTTTTCCCACAATGATAGAGCGTAAAGCGCTCGTTGATGGAGGATGGTCTTTTCCCACATTGATAAACCGTAAAGCGCTCGTGGATGAAGGATGACAGAGACCTCGTCAAAAGACCAATTTACAGTAACAGGTTCTCTAAGCTTTATCCATAATAGATGGATGTTTATGCACTACACTTCCAGGGGTGAATGCTGCCCTCTAGTGTCTGGTGCAGCAAGTGTCTTTGCCTTTTTATAACTTTGGTTGCCTTCAGAGATCCTATGGATGAGAAAGTGGACTTGATGCAGTCCGGTGCGTTTTTATCTGCATCAAGAACGCATGGACAATGTTTAACTTTGATTCCAATTACTTAGTTCACACCAGTACGGCGCATTTTAGTGCAGTCAACAAAAGTAGAATGTTACATTGTTTCTTTAAAAAACACATCTGGAAAGTGGCAAAATGCATTAAGACTGCATCAAAAACACTCATGCAGAAACACATCTGGAATGCAGAAATTGTGGAGATCTGACCATCAGTCTTGCACAGAATCTATACAGTATAAACAAGGCCAAAGATAAAGCCAAGGAAAAATTCCAGGCTTACTTACCAACCAGCCCGCAGAAAACCAAATCAACCAGTCTAACAGTATGCGTTAAAAACAGGGGTTTAGTCTGCACACGTTTGCAAATACATGCTTAAGCTACAGGCCACATCAAGGCACCCTGGTATCTGTAGTTCCTATCACTGACTGATGAGCATAGGTGTGTGCAGCCTATTGCATTGGGGTGTGCACCTCAAAGCTCCAACACACATGCATGTGTGACATATTTACCGGCCTCTTCCCAGCCCTCCTTCCCGAAGCAATGGGGTGAGGGGTGAGGAGCGAGCAAGGGAGCTCACTGGGGGACCCATGCAGCAGAAAGAACAGGGACAGGGGGGTGGCATATATTGGTATGGTATTGGTATTTTCCTCCTGTGGCAGCTGAATGTCAGTGAGAGGGAGAGGAGGAGAAGCCTACTTTCAGCTGCTGCAGGAGGAAAATATAGATTGATTCTACTAAATTGCACCTCCTCTCCAGGTCCTTGGGCATACCTCCCAACTTTTTGAGATGGGAATGAGGGACACCTATCAGCAAAAGTATGCAGGCATAGGACACACCCCATTGCCACGCCTCCTTGAAGGGGAATTGTACAAAAACAAGATTGGCTAACCCACAAGTGCTTTTTTTTACCACTACTATTCTTTTATATTGGGTTTTGGAATTTACAAATCCAGCAATTTAGAAATCAGATGAAAGGCTTAACACTGGAAAACCCTTTTTGATAGACAAAAAGTGCATTTTATATACATCTATATAGATCAGACCAAAATGAGGGACAAATGAGGAGGACAGAGGGACATTGCTCCAAATCAGGGACAGTCCCTCAAAATCAGGGACAGTTGGGAGCTATGCCTTGGGGTCAGCAAGGAAGGATTGCAGTTTACCTGTCACCTGCCCATGATCACTGAGGAGATCGCCATTGATGGGTTGCCAACCCCAGGATTAGGGTGTGCCCAGGCACACCTGGCACACCCCTTGCGCATGCCTATGATTCCAGGACAGGTAAGTGTCCTAATATTAAAAGTCAGCAGCTACAGTATGTGTAGCTGCTGACTTTTAATTTTTTTACACTGATTCATTAGGCATTATATTCAAAAGTAGTTGCAGGGTGTGAAAATTGCAAACCAGATTTCAGAACTTGAATATAAAAGATGGCCTTGCATGCATTTTGTATTTTCTAACACCATGTTAGTCAAGGCCACATGTTAGAGCCCCATACAGATGAAATGCACATACAACCTTTGTAAGTCATTGTTAGCACAAGACTAGGCACCTGCTGTCCATATCAGAGTCTTGTGATCTGACCACAGGTCAATCTAACATTAGGGTGTGTGTGCATCTGTCCATATCCAGAAGTTCAGGTTTTTCTGGGAGCTCCAGTTGTGCACAGGGACGGCAGGATATACTGGTAAAACAAAATGTAGCACTTTAGGGAGTCCACTTCATAGACATACTGTAGTATTATGTTGCTTTCTTCTAACTTGTTACAGGTTTCATTCCTATCTATTTTTTTCCCGGCCAATAAAGCGGACCATCGCCAGGCAAATAAAAGTTGCTCTGGCTGTTTTAATTTTTTTTTTTACAGTACCCACTCCCACCAGACTCCCTGCACCACTTGGTCTTAAGCATGTTCAATGGGGAGCAGGCAGGGATTTTTTTTTTTTACCAAAACATGTAGCAGAATACATATTGGCCTAAATTGATGAAGAAATTTGATTTTTTTTAATTTTTTTCATAGGAAATGTTTTATAGCAGAAAGTAAAAAATATTGTTTTTTTTTTTCAAAATTGTCGGCATTTTTTTGTTTATAGCGCAAAAAATAAAAACCGCAGAGGTGATCAAATACCACCAAAAGAAAGCTCTATTTGTGGGAAAAAAGGGACATCAATTTTATTTGGGTACAGCGTTGCACGACCGAGCAATTGTCAGTTAAAGCAACGCAGTGCCGTATCGCAAAAAAAAAGGCCTGGTCATGAAGGTGGGTAAACCTTCCGGAGCTGAAGTGGTTAATTATGGTGTCAGTGTTTCTGATTTAGGAAAAACAATATTTCTTTGTACATACTTTGAGTGGGTGCCCCAGGAAGGGAATCTAAAATGTGTTTTTTTTCCCCTGTTCTTCCTCTTCTGTCACAATGACATTATAGTGATTTTGCACACAGGCATGCAGTTAATATTGTAACAGAAGCAAGGGTTAAAGCAGAACTAAACTCACTCAATAAACATTAACAATTTTTATTCCTTAGGGCCAGTTCGCACCATAGAAACGCAGTCCCGATGCATTCCAGATGCTTTTCTGCATGTGCGTTTTTGACCCATTTTTGATGAGTTCCAGTGTGTTTTTGATGCAGTCCAGTTAATTTTTCCTCCTCTTTTTTCTTAAACTTAAGAGCCGGATCACACCATAGAAACGCAGTCCGGATGCGTTCCAGATGTTTTTCTGCATGCGCATTTGTGACCCAATTTTTGTACATTCCAGTGCATTTTTAATGCGATCTGGTGCATTTTCCCCCCTCTTTTTTCTTACTCTTAAATAAGGACATGTGGGATATGTGTGTTCCAGTGCATTTTTGGTGCATTCTAGTGCATTTTTGATGCATTTTTTAGTGTTTCAGTACAGTCCAGTGCAGTAAAAATGCAGCATGTTCTACTTTTTTTTTTTCTGGAACTGTAACGCACAGGAACTGCAAGCACTTGTGTGAACTATGCCATTGAAAACCATATAACCTACTATCCATGCGTTTTTGATGCAGAAAAAACACACGGGACTGCATGTGGTGTGAACTGGCCCTAAATAAGGACATGTGTTTTCCAGCGCGTTTTTGATGCATTTTACAGCGTCCCAGTACAGTCCAGTGCAGTAAAATTGCAGCATGTTCTACTTTTTTTTCTGGAACTGGAACACACTGAAACTGCAAGCACTGGTGTGCCATTGAAAACCATATAACCTACTATCCATGCATTTTTGATGCAGAAAAAATGGACTGTATTTGGTGTGAACTGGCCCCCTATGCTGCAAGCAATAATAAATAGATAGGAAAGTATAATATATTCATGTGTTTTTACATTTTTTTTTACATTTCTTTAGTTGCTTCCTGGTTTCTGGCCTTGACTTAAATTATGTCATACATCCCAGGAGTGTTCATAGGCATTTTTTTTTCTTTCATCTGCAGTAGAGGAAGAGGGGCTTTCTCAGTTAAGCACACACTCCTGCCTGCATGCCCGAGCTAAGGGCAGATGGATTCCAGGAAGTAAATGCTACATGAACCATCTGCCCCTACTCAAGATAGCCACAGCTAGAAATGCTAAGGGAATGTTTATATTGTTAAAGGGGGCTTCCAGATTCCGATAAGCACAATGCCCGCAGACCACCACAACCACCACTCACGGTTGTGGGGAAGAACCCCTTGTCCCCTGTCCCCAAGAACACCCCCCCCCCTCATGTTGAGAGCCTGGTATGGTTCAGGATGGGGGGAGGACCCTTAGAGCCTGGTGTGGATTGGGGGAGGACCACCTGCCATTTTTTCACTTTTTTTTATTGCCGGCAATGGGTTTTTTTTCATTCAACTGTCAACAAGGAAGCCTGTTGACAATGGATGACTCATCCGTTGTTAACCCCTTCATGCCTAAGCCTTTTTCTGACATTTGTTGCTTACAAGGTAAAATCCGTATTTTTTGCCAGAAAATTACTTAGAGCCCGGAAACATTATATATATAGATTTTTTTTAGCAGAGAGCCTAGAGAATAAAATGGCAATTATTACAATATTTTATGTCACACAGTATTTGCGCAGTGGTCTTTTAAATGGAATTATTATGGAAAAAATACATTTTCGTGAATTTAAAAAAAACAAAACAGTAAAGTTAGCCCAATTTCTTTGTATAATTTGAAAGATGATGTTACACCAAGTAAATAGATAGCTAACATGTCATGCTTTAAAATTGCACACACTATGGCGACAAACTATTTACTTAAAAATCTCCATTGAAGACGCTTTAAAAATTTCTACAGGTTAGAGGAGGTATTGTGCTAGAATTATTGCTCTCACTCTAATGATCGCGGCGATACCTCACATGTGTGGTTTGAACACTGCTTACATTTGCAGTCGTGACTTACGTATGCGTTCACTTCTGCGTGCGAGCACGAAGGGATGGGGCGCTTTAAAATATTTTTTTTTTGTTTTTTTTACACTGTACCTTTGAAAAAAAAAATTCTGATCACTTTTATTGCAATCAGAAGGAATCATCGCTTAGGCAGTGACGAGTATTCTTTATGGAGGGATCTGGTGTCTATAAGACCCCAAATCGCTCCTTTGCACTTAAAAGCATTTGGCTGTTTTGAATACTTGTGTAAACAATGGTAACCAAGAAAATAATCGCGCCCTCCCTGGGTTCCCACCACTGCGCTAAAGAAAATGTGTATATCAAAGTGTATAAAAAGTGTATAGTTTCCAAAGCTGCCACTTTAAAAATAAATAATGTGAATAATATTAACTTGCAAAATAAAAATTAAGAAAATTAATATAAGTGGCGCTAACACCGACACTATAATGTGATAAAGTGACCATGCGTATAACCAATAACAATTGTAGTATCACAAAACATCACAAAAATCACCCTGTGTCAGTAAGACAAAAAGCATAAAGTCCATAAAAGTAGATGAACACCGTGAATGATGTGCAGGATTCTAAATTATTCACCAAATCACACGTGTCAGTGATTCCTCTCCCTTCAGATTCAAAACTCACCGGACAAAAATGCCTCACACTCTCGTGTTTTGGCAAATAAGCGTGATAAACCTTACACACAGGTTTAAACGAGTAATCCAATTTCCATCCGTGTATGTACCAATTCAATCCACATGTAAATGAAAAATGCACTGATAGTGTCATAACGTAAAACCAGATTTAATAAAGACTGTGTGCACTTCAAACATTACACTCACATAAAATCTCTTTAAACAAGCAAACTTCACAGCAACATCACATCAAAGTACTCCTGTGTAAACGCCCAACACCAGATTTTTCTTCTCACAGCAGGTTGGCGTGGCTATGGGAGCGAAATTTGCTCCCAGCCTCGCCAACCTGTTTATGGCAGAGTGGGAGGATAGCATGTGTTTTGTGTACGGAGACCCCAGTTGAAGTTCTACCGCCGCTTCATAGACAATCTCATATTTATATGGGAGGGAACGAGGAATCGGTGGTTGAATTCTTGGAAATCCTGAACAACAATCCAAATAACATCAGATTAGATTATCAGATTAGTGACACCACTATTAACTTTCTTGATGTCACCATTGAAAAGAAATTGAATGGGTTGAGCACTAAAATATACTTTAAGCCAACGGATCGTAATAGCTACTTAACAATCAGTAGTGGACATCATCCTACTTGGATCCAAAATATACCGAAGGGACAAATATTGAGAGTGCGACGGAATTGCACTGAGCTGGCAGGCTATCACACGCAGGTTAAAATTTTGAAAGATAAATTTATACAAAAAGGCTATCAAGAACAAATGCTGGATAAAACCATATAGGAGGTAGCTAACACTTCCAGAGATCAATGCTTTGAGAAGAAACAACTATCAGGGGGATCGACCAACATCAATTGAGGTTTATAACTGGCTTTCATTTTCAATTTAGGGATGTGGAAGCTATTTTCAAAAAACATTGGCACATTTTGAGTAGAGACAGACAACTAGGAGAAATTTTACCCACACTACCCAAATTTATTTATAGGCGAGCTCCCAATTTTGGGGACCGGGTTGTTAGAAAAATTCTAGATCCACCTGGCCAACAAACTCTGAGCATTGATTTAAAAGGATTTTATCCATGCAGAAAATGCGAATGTAGGACTGTAAGAGTCTCGAATAGAGGTATGTCAAGGGTTACTAATGCGGATCAGGAATCATTTGAGATAAAAGAATTTATTACCTGCAATTCTTTGCATGTTGTGTACCTATTATGGTGCCCATGCGGATTATTGTACGTAGGGAGAACTAAAAGATTATTAAAGGTCCGTATAGCTGAACACCTTACAAATATAAAAAATGGATTTAAATATCACAGCGTGTCGCTACATTTTAAAGAAAAACACAACCAGGACCCCTCCTTGGTACAATTTTGTGGGATAGATTGCGTGCATCCATCATGGAGGGGGTCAAATAGGGTCAGGGACCTCTCACAGAGGGAGACCCTATGGATATTCCTTTTGAAATGTCTCTCGCCTAGGGGCCTCAATATTGAGGTGGACCTGAATTGTTTTATAAATAATTTCTAAGTTCATATTTTGTAGGGCCCAGAAAATGCTAAATAGATTATTATATTTCATCTTTGTTTTGGGGGTTTTTATGAAGCATAGTATAATAAGTGTTCGAAGATCTGATAGTGAGGGCACGTAGTGTGAAATGCACTGTATATGATGATTTTGCTGACGGAATTATCCCACTGTATATGATGATTTTGCTGACAGAATTATCCCGCTGTATCGAGCCCTTGGACCCATGGGTTATATGGGATGAGGACCCGAGGCAGCTGGATGTATCTTGAAAAAATATATGCTCATAGTTAATAGGGTTAAAGTGTATTAATTATATACCTATGGGGTGCCCTACACATAACATTATTTTTAGTGTGTTGTAATAAACATTTTGCATAAGGTTATTGCCATATTGGATTGTATATGTAATACATATATATTCTTTTTTATATATTTTTTATATTTTTAATAATATTAATAATGACTGGAGTAATCGGTTCTTTATTAGATTGCTATAAATTAATTTATAATTGAGATATATGTATTTTATCATCTGTAAATTTTTAGTTTCTAATTTTAATTAATATGTTGATCTCCCATGCATATCACTGATAACGGAGTATGGCGACACTGATGTAATATTCAGAAATGTGTGTTTTCTCTCCTGGAGAATCTGATCAGCTCAATACGGGATGTATTGTGGCTGCGGGGACACCCGGTGAGCGGAGCTGTGAGTTACGTATCCTTTAGCTGGGGTTGACGTAAGGGGTATAAGAGGAGGAGGTGCCGTACCGTACAGCCAATCCCATGAGTAAGTCAGGTATGACGAAACATGTCGGGGTGTGGCTGTATGGCATCCATCTGAAACAGCGTGTGACGGAGGACGCGCTGGATTGAGTCAGAGAGCGGGCATTCCAGCCCGAGTAGCGAGGATTAGCGAGTGGTGGTGAGAACTTCATCCGCACACCTCGGGTCCGCCATGACCATTAATGCATCTGGTGTTGGGCGTTTACACAGGAGTACTTTGATGTGATGTTGCTGTGAAGTTTGCTTGTTTAAAGAGATTTTATGTGAGTGTAATGTTTGAAGTGCACACAGTCTTTATTAAATCTGGTTTTACGTTATGACACTATCAGTGCATTTTTCATTTACATGTGGATTGAATTGGTACATACACGGATGGAAATTGGATTACTCGTTTAAACCTGTGTGTAAGGTTTATCGCGCTTATTTGCCAAAACACGAGAGTGTGAGGCATTTTTGTCCGGTGAGTTTTGAATCTGAAGGGAGAGGAATCACTGACACGTGTGATTTGGTGAATAATTTAGAATCCTGCACATCATTCACGGTGTTCATCTACTTTTATGGACTTTATGCTTTTTTGTCTTACTGACACAGGGTGATTTTTGTGATGTTTTGTGATACTACAATTGTTATTGGTTATACGCATGGTCACTTTATCACATTATAGTGTCGCTGTTAGAGCCGCTTATATTAATTTTCTTAATTTTTATTTTGCAAGTTAATATTATTCACACTGTTTTGAATACTGTCATCTTTTAAAATTTGGCGCTTTTAAGTCTTTTGTAAACCGGAAGTGATGCCATGACATTGCTTCCGGGTTACTATACCCGAAACCCAATCGAAGCCGATTCTGGCTTCATTTGGGTCTCCGGCCAGCCGGTGGACATGCCGGTTGGTCGCCCTGGCCTCCCTGTAGGACGGGAGAGCCCAGGCGAGCTGCAAAAGATATCCCCTCCCGTTGCTTGGGATAACAGCCGAGCGGCTTCATAGCCGCATCGGTTGTTATCCCAAGAAAGCTGACCACCGGCTCTAAAAAATGGTACTGGGGTGATGCCTGCAGCTGTAGGCATCACCCCAGTACAACCCTTTCAAGTCGAAGCCGCATATTTGCGTACGGTCGGCGTGATGGGGTAAGGACCCAGCAGCCGGCTTCCCAGCCCGCTCCATAAAAAACAGCTTTTCACTGTGCCCTGACTGGGCAAAGCTCTTAATGTCTGTCTGCATTAGCCATCAAGCACCATATACTGCTCCCTGCTCTACACTATCAGCCTGCTGTTCCACCTTACTGTGAAGCTTGTCAGTGAAACCTGTGAGCTTTCAATAAACTTTGATGTTTATTATGGACTTCACGATGGAGATTTGCATATCCTTTCTGGCATTCCATTGGGATTGACTGTGCATCGATGACCATTGTTTTCCTTGATGATCACTTATCCTGTGTTAACATCTTATGCGCTTTTGACCATTATAACCTTTGGCCCATCTTTTCTGGTAAGAGGCGTGATGATAATTCCTAGCTGATGGCGGATTTTTGATTGGAAGTTGAAGTTGGAAGAACACATGCTAATGGTCTTTGTTCTCACTATGGACTTTACAATTTCCTTTTAATTTTTGGCCTAAGGACATTTATATATGCACTGTGTTTGTTTGCACATTTGTTGTTTCTTTTATGCACGGTTAAGTGTTGGATGTATATCCGCAATTTATTGAATGCTGTTCCATATTGCACTCTCTGGCACTTTATCTACTGTTTCTTATTGGAACATGCATGTTTAAGTATTTGCTGTCTCATATTGCACTTATTTGCACATTATTAGTTTGATCTATAGTGCTGCTTTGACACATATATCACACTTTTTTTACAAAGCTGCTTTTTGTCTTACCTGGCGCAAATTTTTCTACACTGTTTTATGCAGGAGAGAACCGACAACAGCTGGGAAGTGACGTCACCCATAAAGTTACTATGGGGTTTCCGTTGTCCCGTTGCCTCTTCTGCACACGCCTAGAGTTGCCACATCATCCCTTGAGGCCGAGTTCACACTGGTACGACAAACGCTCCGACATTTGGAGCTCATGTCACATGACATGTGAAAATCAATGTTTCCCTATGGGAGTCATCTTAACTGGTCCGACACAAGTCGGTCCGACTTTGAAAATGCTCCCTGTGCTACTTTGGTCCGACTTTGATCCTACTTCAGCCCATTGACTATCATTGAAGTCGGATTAAAGTCGGATCGCCGTCTTGCATGATCCGACTTTGGCATGTGACTTGTGCTCAGATGATCTTGAGGGGGAACTCCGCGCCAAATTTTAAATAAAAAACCGGCATGGGTTCCCCCTCCAAGAGCATATCAGCCCCTTGGGTCTGGTATGGATTTTAAGGGGAACTCCTACGCCGAAAAAACGGCGTGGGGGTCCCCCCAAATCCATACCAGACCCTTATCCGAGCATGCAGCCTGGCCGGTCAGGAAAAGGGGTGGGGACGAGGGAGCGCCCCCCCTAAATCGTACCAGGTCGCATGCCCTCAACATGGGGGGGTGGGTGCTTTGGGGCAGGGGGGCGCCCTGCCCCAAGATACCGGAGTGGGTGCTTTGGGGCAGAAGATACCTGAGAGCGAGAGAAGAACCGGAGAGCGTGGAGAAGAGGCCGGAGAGCGCGGAGAAGAAAGAGACCCCCGAAGTCGGAAGAAGACCCCCGGAGCTGCCTAATAAATTACTTTAAAAACCTGTCTAGTGTGTTTTTTTATTGACACTTTTTTTCCTAGGTGAATGGATAGGGGTACAATGTACCCCATACTCATTCACATAGGGTGGGGGGCCGGGATCTGGGGGCCTCCCAGATCCCGACAACCAACGGCCAGGGTTGTCAGGAAGAGGCCCTTGTCCTCATCAACATGGGAACAAGGTGCTTTGGGGCAGGGGGGACCGCAGGGCACCCCCCTGCCCCAAAGCACCCACCCCCCATGTTGAGGGCATGTGGCCTGGTACGGTTCAGGAAGGGGGGGCGCTTGCTTGTCCCCACCCCTTTTCCTGACCAGCTGGGCTGCATGCTCGGATAAGGGTCTGGTATGGATGTTGGGGGGACCCCCATGCCGTTCTTTTATTTAAAATTTGGCGTGGAGTTCCCCCTCAAGATTCATACCAAACACAGTGCCTGGTATTGATGAGGATCCAAGTCGGATCCCTGTTCATTGAAAGTAAGACGTATGTCAGCTTCAAGTCGCAGGGCAAAGTCGGATCCAAAGTAGGACGGCTGTTGTGTCGCACCAGTGTAAACCCGGCCTGAATCCAGGACACACATTAATTACACAGGTTCTGTGGCTGATTAAGGTGGTAATTAAACTCACTTGGTGTCTTTTCTGCATTAAATCAGCCTCAGAACCTGTGGAATTCATATGTGTACTGGATTAAAGGGATGATGTGGCAACCCTACACACGCCTACACAATGAAGCCACCCCTGACAGCTCAGCGTGGGACCGGAACGGCTGCAGAACAGGTAAGTACAGCGATTTTTTGCGTTACAGGGCTTGATAGTCATAGAATGTGTCAGAGAATAGGATTATGCCATGTACACGCGACTGGACTGGTCCGACGGACCGAGTCTGGTGGACAATTCGACCGAGTGTGGGCCTCATCGGACCTGCAGCGGACTTTTTCAGTCGAAAATCTGACGGACTTTAGATTTGGAACATGTTTCAAATCTTTACATCGGAACTCCGCTGGACCGAGTTCCTATTGAAAAGTCCGCTCGTCTGTATGCTATTCCAACGGACAAAAACCGACGCTAGGGCAGCTATTGGCTACTGGCTATCAACTTCCTTATTTTAGTCCGGTCGTACGTCATCACTTACAAATCCGTCGGACTTTGGTGTGATTATGTGTAGGCAAGTCCGTTCATTCGGAAAGTCCGTTGGAAGTCCGTCGAAAGTTCGTAGGATAGTCTGTCGGACCAGTCCGGTCGCAAAGTATGCTCATGTGTATGCGGCATTAGAGTTAGTTAGTTTTTGCCCAAACTTCCACTTTAATTGAACAAGCTGAAGTTACAAGCTGTTTGGCTACCATGCACAGCTGCACCAGATTTTGCGCACTCCAGTTTTTGTAAATCAATCCCAAAGTGTGAACGAGCCCTTAGCTAATAGCAACAGTATCCCACAAAAGTGAGTACACCCCTCACATTTTTGTAAATATTTTATTCTATCTTTTCATGTGACAACACTGAAGAAATTACACTTTGCTACAATGTAAAGTAGTGAGTGTACAGCTTGTATAACAGTGTAAATTTGCTGTCCCCTCAAAATAACCCAACACACAGCCAATAATGTCTAAGCTGCTGGCAACAAAAGTGAGTACACCCCTGAGTGAAAATGTCCAAATTGTGCCCAAAGTGTCAATATTTTGTGTGGCCACCATTATTTTCCAGCACTGCCTTAACCCTCTTGGGCATGGAGTTCACCAGAGCTTCACAGGTTGCCACTGAAGTCCTCTTCCACTCCTCCGTGATGACATCACGGAGCTGGTGGATGTTAGAGACCTTGTGCTCCTCCACTTTCCATTTGAAGATGCCCCACAGATGCTCAATAGGGTTTAGGTCTGGAGACATGCTTGGCCAGTCCATCACCCTCAGCTTATTCAGCAAGGCAGTGGTCGTCTTGGAGGTGTGTTTGGAGTCCTTATCACGTTGGAATATGTGCCCTGCGGCCTAGTCTCTGAAAGGAGGGGATCATGCTCTGCTTCAGTATGTCACAGTACATGTTGGCATTCATGGTTCCCTCAATGAACTGTAGCTCCCCAGTGCTGGCAGCACTCATGCAGCCCCAGACCATACCACTCCCACCACCATGCTTGACTGTAGGCAAGATACACTTGTCTTTGTACTCACCTGGCTGTGGTTCCAGTAATCCATGTCCTTAGTCTGCTTGTCTTCAGCAAACTGTTTGCAGGCTTTCTTGTGCATCATCTTTAGAAGAGGCTTCTTCCTGGGATGACAGCCATGCATACCAATTTGATGCAGTGTGTGGCGTATGGTCTGAGCACTGACAGGCTGACCCCCCACCCCTTCAACCTCTGCAGTAAGGATGAGCTCCGGCGTGTTCGCAAGCTGCACGTGCCGAGCCCACCATTAAGTCGGCAATGCACTGCACTAATCACAGGCAGTGAGACATTTCCTGATCTCTGCAGCCGTACATCAGGAAATGTCCCACTGCTTGTGATTAGCGCCGTGCAGTGCAGAGTTCCCGGCGGGCTCGGCACGTGCAGCTCATCCTTACTCTGCAGCAATGCTGGCAGTACTCGTATGTCTATTTCCCAAAAACAACCTCTGGATATGACGCTGAGCACGTGCACTCAACTTTTTTGGTCGACCATGGCGAGGCCTGTTCTGAGTGGAACCTGTCCTGTTAAACTGCTGTATGGTCTTTGCCACCGTGCTGCCGCTCAGTTTCAGGGTCTTGGCAATCTTCTTATAGCCCAGGCCATCTTTATGTAGAGCAACAATTCTTGTTTTTCAGATCCTCAGAGAGTTCTTTGCCATGAGGTGCCATGTTGAACTTCCAGTGACCAGAATGAGAAAGTGAGAGGGTTTAACACCAAATTTAACACACCTGCTCCCCATTCACACCTGAGACCTTATAACACTAACGAGTCACATGACATCGTCGAGGGAAAATGGCTAATTGGGCCCAATTTGGACATTTTCACTTAGGGGTGTACTCACTTTTGTTTCCAGCGGTTTAGACATTAATGGCTGTGTATTGAGTTATTTTGAGGGGATATCAAATTTACACTGTTATATAACAAAGTGTCATTTCTTCAGTGTTGTCACATGAAAAGATATAATAAAATATTTACAAAAATGTCAGGGGTGTACTCACTTTTGTGAGATACTGTATGTACTTTTATTAATTTCTATTGAAATTACATTCTCCACTTTTATGGCAGTTGCTACCAATATTACAGACATATAAAATAAATAAAATGGTGCTGCGCTAATCTAGCAGGAACACAAATGATATTACTGAAATGCTCCTAGTGGATGCAATGGAACAAAAATAAAAATAAATCTCAAATAACTAAATGCACCAATAATAAGTGGTAGTGGTCTCTTAAATATAAAAGGATCAGCCACTAGAAGGGAGTGAAAGATTAGTGAATTATAAAGTGCACTAGTGCTATAATAACAGTGACTCTATATAGCAAAATGACAATAAATACCAAAATAGTAGTAATAGATGTAGCAATAACAACTCCTGTATAAAGTGCAAAAAAATCCAATGTATAAGTGAATTCCAACGTGTAGCATACATGCAACAGTAAAAGTGACTATGTGCAAAAAAATAATAAAAAATAAAAAACAACATCCACGTGACACTCAAAATAAACAGTTCAATCAAAGTGTTTCAGTATAAAAAAGTCCTCCTTCATAAAGTGACAACGGTTTCCTAGCATGCAAATATGCAGTGAAGTGCTCAGATGTGACACAATAATGCTCCTCTTCGTGTTCACACACACACACTAGTGGGTAGTAGCCCCTTACCTTAAGGTAATGGGGTAACAGCAAATGACCAGTATTGGGAGTACCATCCTTTATATTCCTCCTCAATCCTCGCGGTCCTAGTCTTGGAGCATATATTTAAGAGACCACTACCACTTATTATTGGTGCATTTAGTTATTTGAGATCTATTTTTATTTTTTTTCCATTGCATCCACTAGGAGCATTTCAATAATACCATTCGTGTTCCTGCTAAGATTAGCGCAGCACCATTTTATTTATTTTATTTATCTGTTGATAGGGTCTGGTTGTACCCTATTCGGTGCAAGCAGCTTTTCTTGATAGCTCTTAGTCTTTACACACATGATAGCGCAGGAATAATTATATATACCTTCTAAATATTACAGACATAGCACAAGCAAAGGCTAACTTACCTAAGCCAGTCTTCAGGCTGTCTTTTGTTACAGTTTTGCAATTCTTTCTGAGCACAAGAATGTCCATTCATAAAGCCTTGTCACAAAATCTTGAAGAATTCTGCCTCTAATCTTCAGTGCATATAATCTACCTGAAAGCTTCAAAGGGTCATTTAATACTTGGAAACCAGAAAACAGCCATTCAAAGGCTGTTGCTATAACCTCAAGTACTGTATACATCCATAAGATATCCTGTGCTTTCCTTCAGCAATAAGGCATTCATAGAAAGAAATATATATTTTTTAAATATGCTAGTTTCTTTGCTTTGCTTGAGGACAGCTGTGCTTTCCACAATACCAAAAAAACAATAATAATGAGAAATGTGTACAGACCACATAGCTGAGATAAGAATGAATCTAATTGAACACAAGTTGCACAGGAGTGGCCTTTAAAAGAAAAATGCTGTTTTAGCCTAGGTTTTCATGGGAGCAATTTGACATGTCAAATCGCATGGCAAATCGGCGGCAATTTCCGGCAATGGCACCATCTGAATTGGTCAGACGCCGCATCGATCCCAAAAAGTAGTTTCTTTACTACTTTTGGTGATATCGGGGTGTGATTTCCATAGACATCTGTGCAGCAACACGCATAGATGTCTCTGAAATCTCGCCCAAAGTCGGGACTGACAGCGGGAATTAAATCGTGCGAGTTCAGCTGAACACTCACGATTTCATTCCCGCTGTCAGTGTGAACCTAGGCTAAGTTATAATTAAAACAGAGAAGTGCTGATTCAGATTCAGTGCAGCCTAATGGCCTGTACACACGATCCGAATATTGTACAACTGATCGTACAACCGTTCTCGCTTAATAGTCGCAAGTAGAAATTGAATAGCTAAATAAAGTCACGAAAATTCTCGTACGACAGACAAAAAAATCGGAAGTGTTGCCATGTGTTGTAATGTATTTGTATTGTATTTTCGGACAACAACTATACTGACTAAACGAAAATTGTACGATCTGGAATCGTACGAGGAAAATATTTGTGTATGTCCGATCGAATAATATCGGATGAACGGTCATGATCGGCTGTCGAAAGTAGTGTACACACGATCCGCATATCGTAAGATCCTTCCTCGGACGACTGTTTTCGTACGATATTCAGATCGTGTGTACGGGCCATAGGGGATTGAATGTTGATTTTGATATGCATGTATTTCTCTATGTCACAGTGATATATATTTTTTTTATTTTGTTTAGGTACATGTGATCTGTCCTTGCTACACATTGCCCTGTCTATAACTGGAAATACAGTTAAACACTCCTATTCTGCAATAAACCAGACTGAAGCTCTATTAACAAAACAGGGTGGGTGAAACTATTAGAAAAAAACGATAAAAGTACATATAATCAGGATTTGAAATATACAGAAAATACAATAGACAGGCTTTGCCAGGGGCATATCCAGAGTCTTGTCTCAAGAGGGGCACTGCCAGAAAATAAGCTTTTTTGCAGGCAGTTTGACAGGGAAATGGCTGGTGTTGGCGCAGGATGATTGAAGCGCATTATTCTTATTATTACATTGGTATATAAAATCAAATAGTTCAGCTCACCATAATGCAGAATCAGTGGGAGCCCTGAGTGTGTCACTTGCCACGTCACCTGCCACAAGTTGCGGATTGTCACTTGCCACGTCACCTGCCACAAGTTGCGGATTGTCACTTGCCACGTCACCTGCCACAAGTTACGGATTGTCATTTGCCACGTCGCCTGTCACCAGATGCAGATTGTCACTTGCCACATCACCTGCCACAAGTTGTGCATTGTCACTTGCCACGTCACCTGCAACACGTTGTGGATTGTCACTTGCCATGTCACCTGCCACAAGTTGCAGAGTGTCACTTGCCACGTCACCTGCCACATGTTGCGGATTGTCACTTGCCATGTCACCTGCCACAAGTTGCAGATTGTCACTTGCCACATCGCCTGTCACCAGATGCAGATTGTCACTTGCCACATCACCTGCCACAAGTTGTGTATTGTCACTTGCCACGTCACCTGTCACCAGATGCAGATTTTCACTTGCCATGTCACCTGCCACACTTTGCGTATTGTCACTTGCCACGTCACCTGCCACAAATTGCGGATTGTCACTTGCCAAGTCACCTGTCACCAGATGCAGAATATCACTTGCCATGTCACCTGCCACACGTTGCGGATTGTCACTTGCCTGCTACAATTGTCACTTTCCTGCTAAGGTGGGGATTGTCACTTAATGTGTTCCAGAGTGAAGTCAGGCAGCAGACAGATGATGTAATCTCTCTGCTGCCCGTGGCTGCCTGCACAGTGAGGGCAGAACTGCAGGGATGCAGGGCAGGCACCGGGCAGTAAGAGATGATGTCATCTCTCTGCTCCCCCGCCCACCGGCCTGCTTATTGGCCAGCCACCCGCTCACCTGCCGACTGGCCCACCCGCTCACCCACCGAGCCGCCCGCCCGCTCACTCACCCACCCGCCGAGCTGCCTGCCCGCCTGCTGAGCCGCCCGCTCACTCACCCGCCGAGCTGCCTGCCCGCTGAGCTGCCCGCTCACTCATCCACTGACTGGCCCGCCGCTCACCTGCAACCAATTTCTCGGGAGGGCAATTGCCCCTTTGCCCCCCCCTGAATGTGCCCCTGTATGTACAGAATGCAACAAATAACAATGTCAATTCCAATTAGAGTTATTTATACCATTGTGCTCTCTTGTGCGTACTTCAGGAACTGCACACTGAATGTGGGCTTTGTGGTGTAAAGAAGCTCTTACTTTTTGCTTCTTGTTGGTTGTTTCAACTCTTAGGTCTCTAGATGGAGATGAGGATTATAGAAAATCAATATTTATTTCCTATGATCCTCAACTCCATCTAGTGGCCATGATGTGGCATGTTCCCTGAATCAATTTATTTGAATAAACAACATTCAGTCTGTAGAGGAAATTTTAAAAAACATTTGATTTTTCCCATTCACACAGTCTGAATGTATCAGCAGTTTTGCTGGATGAACAGCTATGTAAACTTTTTTTTTTCATAAGTACACCCCTTAAATGATGCATCTGATGCACATTGCTGGTTGGACTTTTATTTAACCCTGTGGTAATTGTTTTACGTTGTACACTCTGTACAGATATATATCTATAGATATAGATAGATAGATAGATAGATAGATAGATAGATAGATAGATAGATAGATAGATAGATAGATAGATAGATAGATAGATAGATAGATAGATAGAATCATGTTACTTTGCTTAAAAAAATTGTACAAGTTGCTGCAGATATCCAAGTGTGGATATACTAAAACAGCTAATTTGTTTGAAAATAATTGTTATCCTTTAATAGTAAAATAATGTATTCTGTATTTGTCCAGGGGCACTTTTGCACATGCAGTAGTTTCTTGTGTGTAATGGGTGCCCTGACCTATAATATATTTTTATTTAACAGGGTATGAGTTGCAGTTATTTTATGGAATGTCTGTTAGCTATGGTTAAGAAAACCTCAGTAGCAAATGGCTAGTTATCAAAGCAAATCCCAGTGGTCTCATTAAGTGATTTTTGACCCTACGGACATAAAATACTTGCCATAAACTCTCTTCAAATCCCTATCCATAAATAATAGCCAACAAACTGCAGTAAAACAGGAATTCCCTTACCAGCAAATACTTAGCTACTGTCCTGAACTTGCTCTGAATGTTTTTTCTTCCATCGGATGGCCCTTTCATATGTGATAATTACAGAGAATAATATGTTATATACACAAACAGACTGAAGTGTGTGTGTGGGATATTAGTTGGACATCTTGAGAATTTTTGAAGTGAACTTGAATCTGGTTGTTTCAAGCTGAACTTCTAGTTCAGTGACCCTTGGCATTCCTCAAGGTGATAAATGTAAAAATGTCAAATCCAAATAGAAATGTTTCTTTTGTTTTTGTTAAAATTATTATCTGACCGTTTTATAACCATGAACATTAAAAAGATTTAAAATAAGCAAAAAAATCTTGAAATGCACAACCTGATCATTTTTGTGAACATTTTTTGGGTTAAATGCTAGAGAGGGATTCATGCTTTTGTCATATATGTACTGTAGGTAATACTTTATTGGATAGTTTTTACTTAAAGTGGAACTATACATAGCTGTTTAAGAAAACTAACAACGGGAAGGTTTTTTTTTACTGCAGAAGAGACATACTACATCTCTTCTTCAATAAATACGTTCCTGTTCAAAATCATCTTTTGTGAGTATGTGGAACCGTGCATGTGCATTTCAGTGCACAATCTCATCATCTGCAGCACTGGCCAGGACTAAAGCTGGCCATAGATGGATCGAAATTTGGTGGGCTCAGCATGGGACTAGCTGAATTACCAACCATCTATGGCCATTCCCACTCAACAGAAATCGATCTAGTGATCAACTTCTGTCAAGCTAGACTGTTGGAAAACTTTCATCTGATTAGTGGCTTTAGCGCTTATCAGTGTATTCCGACAGCACAGGAGTCGCTGCTGTCAGAATGAAGTAGCACAGCAGGGATGACACCTTCCTTCTCACTGATCGAAAAAAAAAGTGTCTTTGGCCCGCATAAGCATTGTACAGCACTGATTGCAAAGTCATAAGTATGTCTATGGTATTGTGCTTTGCATTGCTGGGCATTGTAGCCCAAATAAATAAACCTTCCCTTAGCCCCAAGGTGTATAAAAGAGTGTGGTACTATATAGGACTAATTTACACTAGCATTGTTTTCTGAATCATTCTTCAAAGGGGGCTTTGTAGGTGGTGAGGAAGCAATATAACCTTTTATAACCTTACACCCGGCACCAGCGCATCACTGTTACGGGACAGTTGCGGGACGCCCCCATTCAATTGCATGGGTCTCGTTCAGCGAGCGGTAGTGCCCGCTGAACACAACAGTGGGGATCATTTTTGCCACACCATGATGCAAAGCATTACCACCACAGCACATGTACTATGATGTCTTTGTGGCTGAGCTGCATTTTAACCTCCCCCCAAACACATGTGTAACCTTGGCCTTAGGGATTTGTCCTTAACCTTTTCACTGGCTGAACCTTGACTGCTTCCGTTTTCTGCTTGTTAAATTGTTAGCTCTCAAACCCATATAGAATTTAAAGTAGAACTATAGGCAAAACTTTTTTTCATTTTGGATAGGAGTAAGGGAGGGTTACAATCCCATTAAGGTTTATTTTTGCCATATTTGCCATTGGGGAGATTTACTTTTACTTCCTGTCCCATAGCCAAAACAGGAAGTGAGAGGATATCCCCAAAAATTAAGGGAATTTCTTGGGGACCCCCAGGTCACCAGAACTAGCATCCCCACTAGATTTCCCCTATATTACTTTTCTGGGCCATCCAAAATTTGGGATTTTCTACGAATTTCTCTTTAAATGATAATTTATTAGGTAGACTTCTGTTAAGTGCTACTGGCAACGGACGAATTGAAATTCAACCGGTCCTTGCTGAACCTGTCAAATTTTGATCCATCCATGGGCAGCTTACATCAGCCCATTTGTATGTTTAGACAACTTCAAATTCAGATCCCTTGCCAGTGACCACTGGGGACCAGAGAAGGTACTGTACCCCCAGCAAAGTGAAAACTGACAACCTGTCACATGATTCTTTGGTGTGACAGAAAGGTAAAGACAGTAAATAGACTGAGCTTATTATATTAGAAGGGAATTCAAACCTATTGGTTTTCAAACAATACAAAAATCAGCACTTTTTAACATATATGTGTATTGAAACAACATTTGAAGGATAACCTTCAGAAATAAAGGGACTTTTGAAGCACGATACTAACAACAACAACACAATTAAATAAAATATATTTATTCAGTTTCAGTTAAAATGTAAGGTGGAATAGAACATAACCACCACATCATTTTTTTGTAGCTGTAGTCATACACCAATATTAAGAACAATACAGATGTGTAAACAATATATATCCCGCTGGTAAATGCAGACGCGTTTCACAGTCCTCAACTGCTTCATCAAGGGAATATCTGAAAAGTTATCTGCGCCGCGGGAATATCTGAAAAGTTGAAAAAAATTTGACAGTACAAACATACTCATAAATTGGTTAAATCTAGCTTTATTTATGCTGCTGCGCCTGCATGCACTGGCAGTGTTTTTTTTTCCTGCTTCTAAAAGCTCCTGCTACTAAACGCTGCTAAAATCCAACTTGTTCATGCACACATAGGCTAAACTACAGGGGAGTTAAGAGGCAGGGACAAAAAATGTCAGACATCCCTAGGAGCAGCTGTAAAAATCTTTTGTGCATGAGGCCTAAACAATGGATAAAAAGCCAGATGTTCCAGGTAAACAAAGTGCACACACAGATGGACTAAGGCCTGAATCACACCTATGCATTTTTAGTGCTTTATGCATTTTGCAGATTTGCACTACAGTCAATTTAACATGGTTTCCTATGGAACACGTTCTGTAGAGCAAATCTGCAAAATGCACTAAAAATGCATAAGTGTGAATCCAGCCTAAGCCATGTAACTCACAAATCCCCATGGAAGGTGCCATACTGGATGACTCAGGGCCTGGACTGGATGGAAGAACTGGTTGCTGGCCGGGTGACACAGGCGTGATCTCAATCTTTAGATCTTAATCTCTAATCTATTTTACAATCCTGATCCTAAACTCTAATCTTTTTTACAATCCTGTCCTCTTGGTCCTCTTTCAGTTTGAATGTGGTGTGAAAAGTTTGATGTGATAGATGTGTGCCTGATATTAACTTCTGATTGATTAATAGGCAAATTCCGGGAGTGTGTCCGGGATGGCAACGGGGGAGGACGCTCAGTAAAAGAGCTCCTGGAGTCCGGCTATCTATCCTTACCTTAGCCTGGTGCCAGAGCAGTGAAAGTGTGGAGAGATCGCTCAGGGGACTCAGAGGAAGAGCCGGGCCATGCCCAGTGGCAAACCCAGGAGATCCAAGTCAGCAGCGGCACACTCAGACAGGGCTAAGACCAGAGGCCAGGCCTCCATCATCGCATACATGGCGTCCCAGACTGAGGCAGCAGATTCTCCTCCAGCTACGGCAGCAAACCTTGCAACAGCCATGCAAACGATCGCCATGGGTCAGGCAGCGCTGATGGAGAAAATCGATCACATCCAGACAAACGTAGACTTTATCTGCAGGGACCTTGACTCCTTCCGCGGCTGTGTAGCGGAGGTGGAGCAGCGGGTCTCGGTGACGGAGGACACAGTGAGGGAACACTCCAAAGACTTACATGCACTAAAGGCTAGAGTGAAAGCCCTGGAAAACCGTGCAGAGGACGCTAAGATCCACAACAGGCGTAACAACTTGCGGATCATCGGCTTCCCGGAGGGAGCTGAAGGTACCGACCGCACTGCTTTTAATGAGCGCCTCCTCAAGGAGCTGCTTCCCAGGACACGCTTCTCCCCCTTCTTTACCATTGAGAGAGCTCATCGCATGCCGGCTTTGCGGGGACCAAAGGGTTCCCCCCCTCGCGCATTTATTTTTAAATTGCTGCACTTTAAAGACAGGGACATGGTTCTGAGGGAGGTCAGAGCACTGCAAGAACTGAAATTTGAATACATGGGGGGAGATGTTGGGGTTTTTGTTTCGTTTGTTCACAATACAGCATATAAGAGTAAGTTTAGCCAATGTATTACATGCCTGAAACAATGCATAGAGGTTGATTATGAATGGTGAGATGGTGGGCGGTCGGCTAACTATGGAGGTACTCCCTCCTGCTTTTGATACGGTAACACGGCTCTATGTCTCTGTGTAAAATAGTGTCCTGGAACACCAGGGGCCTGAACTCTAAGATTAAAAGGTTACTGGTGTATCAGTTCCTGCAGAGACAGTCTCCTCATATATGCATCCTCCAGGAGACCCACCTGGTAGGGTGGAAAACTATGAGTCTCCGTAGACCATGGGTGGGCCACGCGTACCACTCCACATACTCTAACCTTGCAAGAGGGGTGAGTGTGCCGATATGCAAGTCCCTCCCCTTTCGCTTATTAGCACTAGAAGTTGACCCCAGTGGGTGATATGTTATTATCCATGCAAATATAATGAGTTTGGAGGTGGTGGTTGTGGGACTGTATGCCCCCTCCCCCCCCCCCCCCCCCCGGCTTCAGTCTCTTTCCTTTATCAGTTAGTCTCTAAAATCTCACAATATGCCACTGACAATGTCTTGCTGCTGAGAGACTCGAACATGGTCCTGGACCCTGAGGCTGATAGATTGTCCCGGTCATCTGGTTCTGCCACTGACCTAAAGGCATGGGCAGAGGCATTTGATTTTACTGAATTATGGCGGTGGAGACACTCCAACTGAGGGCCTTTACTTGCCACTCGGCCACTTACAAAACGTTCTCCAGGATAGATTTGGTCTACTCTGAGGGGGTCTGTACTTTCTAGGATAAAAGACATTACCATCCCCTCCAGGGGGATCTCAGATCATGCCCCAGTCTCCCTGCAGCTTGAATTGGGGTGCCCTGCCTCGGGGGGCCTATGGTGACTCTCCAGATTCTGGCTGTCTGACTTGAGGGTAGATATCCCGGGCAAGGGTGATATGAAAGAATTCTGGAATACTCGAGACAGGTCTGTCCCCGTCCCTGACATCTGGGATGCATTCAAAGTTTGTATGAGGGGTAAATTCCAGGTACACGTTGATAATGTTTGCAAAGGAGCTCGCAGGGAGCTCCAGGAGGCAGAGGCTAGGGCTGGGGCGCTGGAGGCTGCCTACGTTAGGGACCATACCCCCCAGGCATATTCATCCCTTCTGGAGGCCTTGAGGGACGTGTCCTCATACGTATATCCACCACAAAAATACATCTCCTCCATCAGAGTCAGAGGATTTTTGAGCAGGGAGAGAGGAGTGGTCGCCTGCTGGCCTGGTTGTCAAGGGAGCACTCCTTCTCAGTGTCCATATACCAAATCCAGTCTACTAGTGGGGAGATTCTAACGGATTCTTCCCAAATCAATGCCCAGTTTGCTGCTTATTACCAGGAACTTTATAGCTCTAAAGTACAATTTACTGATCAGGAGCTGCAGGCATACCTGGAGAAGGTAGATTTGCAATGCCTTACAGAAGCTACCAGGGAGAGGCTGGATAGCCCCCTTACCCTTAAAGAAATTCAGGTGGCGGTCAAATTTCTGCAAAGTGGGAAGACGCCGGGACCTGATGGGTATCCGGCGGAATTCTACAAACAATATGCGGACGATCTTCTGTCCACATATCGAGAAGTCCTACTAAAGGCCCTCGAGAGTGGTGCACCCCCCCCCTCTATGTCAGAGGCGGTGGTGGTTGTTCTCCCTAAGCCTGGCAAGGATCCTGAACTGTGTTCCTCCTACCGGCCAATATCTCTTTTAAATGTTGACCTAAAAATACTTGGTATTGGCCAGTCGCTTGAACTCAGTAATAACAGCCCTAATCCACCCTGACCAGTCGGGTTTTATGTAGAGGGACAGACATAAACATACGCAGACTTCTGATGCATATAGACAGTGCTCCGGAGGACAGCCCGGGGGTGGTGGTGTCTTTGGATGCCGAAAAAGCTTTTGATTTGGTTGAATGGGAATACCTCTGGCTGTCCTTTGGGAAATTTGGATTCGGGCCAACATTTATCAAGTGGCTGCGGCTGATGTATACCTTCCCAAAAGCTAAAGTGCGTATTAACAACTCACTCTCGAGGGATTTCCCATTGGGCAGGGGTACCAGGCAGGGGTGCCCACTGTCACCTGGGTTGTTTGCTTTGGCAGTGGAGCCCCTGGCATCGAGGATTCAGGCAGAGCCTGCAATCCGGGGAATCTAGATGGGAGTGGTGGAGGAGAAAATATCCTTATATGCGTATGACAGAATCCTGTATTTGAACAATGTCTCCTCCTCACTCCCAATTGCCTTGCAACTGGTCAACGAGTTCGGGTCATACTCAGGAGTTAGGGTGAATTGGGTGAAACCTCTGAACTACCCCTTGAACCCTGCCGGGCCTAGACCGCCCACTCAGTCAGTTGGTTTGGGTTGACAACTTTAAGGACCTGGGGATTCGCATGGGGGGACTGGTGGCCAAGTTTATGAATCTTAATCTAAACCCCCTGCTAGCACAGTTCTCGAAGCACTACACAGACTGGAGGTCACTCCCTCTGTCTCCGGTAGGGAGAGTTCATTTAATTAAGATGGTCTATCTCCCAAAGTTCCTCTATCTGGTCAGGAACAGCCCCATATTGATCCCGGCGTCATATTTTAACAAATTAAAATCCATAACCGCCTCCTTTCTGTGGTTGGGTAAAGTGCCAAGACTGGCAATGTCCACACTGCAGTTGGCAGTGGGGCAGGGAGGGTTGGCCCTCCCCAACTTTCAGCAATATTATTGGGCAGCCATACTGGTGACAGTCCAGTGGTGGTTCTCGCAACCCAAGGACTCTAGAGGCTGCGATTCTAGGATCATATGCCTCACTTAGTAACTTGGTGTTTCGTGGAGTCCCAATTTGACAACCCTAATGCGCACAACCATTACAATCTGGCACAGAGCCAGGGCGATTTATCGCTCCCCAGGAAAAATTTCACCTCATACACCCTTATGGGGCAACCCTAATCTCCCCCACTTGCGCAGTGTGCCTGACCCACAGGTATGGGCAGCTAGGGGTATAGTGGAACTGATACACTTGGTAACGGAGGGTAGGTTGAGAACATTCCCAGAACTTAAAGAAAAATACAGATTACCCAACTGGATGTTCTTTCGCTTTCTACAAGTGAGATATGCGTTCCAACATCAGTTCCCCAGGGGTGTTACCCTTGAGTCAGACCCGGTAGAAAGACTATTGACCACTAAAGTTTTTACAGCACCCCTTTCATCTATATGCTTTCACATATCAGCCTCCATGCCCACAAAGTTTACCAAAGCATTCGCAAACTGGAAACAAGATTTGCCATCTCTTGAGGAAGAGGATTGGGAGATCTGTGTCTCCCTATATGTTTCTAATCTCCGCTAGAGACCGATTCTTGCAACTAAAATTCTTGCACAGGGCATATTACATGCCACGTAGACTGGCTACTATTTACCCGGACAGGTCCCCAGCCTGCCCTAGAAGCGGAGACCTGGAGGCCTCATTTATACACATGACATGGTCATGCCCCCTATTGCAAGAATTCTGGGAACAGGTCCTAGCGGATGTTAATCAGGCGGCGGGGACCTCTGTTCCTCTGTGCCCCCAAGCCATGCTATTAAATATGACCGCTGACCCTAGTATTGGGAAATACATAAAATTGTTTATAGCATACTCTACCTATTACGCCCGTAGGGAAATTATGCTGTTATGGAGGCTGTGGAGGATGAGGGAGGAGCCTGATGTGGGCGTCTAGTTGGATCCAACGCTAGCCCTGGGATGCCTGGCACCTCTCCCCCAGCAATCCTGGCTCTGGCTGTAGGCTAGATGTGGAGCGTCCCCCCCTACGCCTCCCGCGGGTCCCCCGACCCGGTGCCTTCGGACCCCATCCCGCGGACACCCGTAATTAAAGTAAGGCTTCTTTGGGGCATGCTTGGAGTGAGTGAGGAGAGCGGCTATCCAGGTTGCGGGGAGACACGCTGAAGTGAACCCCTGATAGACACACGGCACTTCCTTGAGGCTGATGCTGAGATCCGCCTTTACCCAGAGTCTGCTACCGAGAGAGAGTGTACGAGCCTGCTATCCCACTACCTATCTACCAGCAGCCCCAGGGAGGTGTCAGGGACATGACTGGTGGGGGAGCGGAGGACCACAAAGCCAAAAACAAAACCCCAGATGAGTGGGAGGCTGGTGAGATCGTTCGAATCTGGCCAAGGGGGGTAAGTGTTTCACTCTAATTGCATACAGCAGGACCCCCTCATACAGTGGTCCAGAAAAGAAACTGGAAGACTGACAGGTAGCTTTGACCTTCTTATTTCACTATAAACAGCTTAATAGAACTTTAACTTTGGACTACCGTTTGATTACCGTTTGTGAAGTTTTGACTGTCTTCTGACTATCGTTCGTGATGTTTCACACTGTACTTTTTACACATGTTGATGGTCACTCATGGAGCTCACAGAGCTAAGATAACTTAAAACAGTTTATAGGCGGACGCTCCTAATGAGAGATTATTGGACCATGCGACTTGAATCCATATTACATGTTATGTTTGTCTCCAGCCTACATTGCCGCTAAAACGTACTAAGAGCCTGTGTACTCTCCCGCACTAGGTACTTTTACAAATAGTCAGACTGTATAGGAAAAAAAACAAAAAAAAACAAAAAACAAATATACACCTTTAAATACGTGGGGACATGGAAACCTGATGTGCTAGCCGTACATGGGCACAGGAACTGACTCCAAGAGGCCCTGTGGTCTAGAGCAGATTAACCCTGAAGCCTATTGTCCACAATACCACTTTGGTAAGTTACTCGGGGAGTCTGCCACGTGGCCTCAAAACTAAGTGTGGGGTTAGATTGGACAGGGGGGTCGCAGCATGCGACTCTTGAAGAGACCTGAATCACCCATCGAGTAATTTGGGTACAGTCTGTATAGGCAAGATCGGGGTCTAAAGAGTTCAAACGGCATATTGAAGTGAGAACCCACAGGGACTTTCAAGACACTCCTCACAAAGTCTACAAAGGACATACAATCTATACAAACAATATCTGCATAACCCTTCTAGTGACCAATAAGCGTGAACCAGAGACCCCCGGGTGGTTTGGTTCTACATCATCCCAGCTCTACATGCTGTACACTTAGCAAGCGCCCTCAGAGTAGGGTCTTACAGAGGAGACTACAGGGGAGACCCCAGCCCTGTCGATATTGGAAGGAGGGCAGGTGGAAGGGATTAAAAGTGGGGGGCTACAACCCTAGACAACCTCGAACAACCCTGTGAAAGTAGGCTTCTGCCTGAAGCTCAGTAGAGAGGGGGAGGGGAAAAAAAAATAATGAGGGGAAAGTCAGGGAAGGGGGCCACAGCTAACACAGCTAACACCACCAGAATAAGCGTAAGCCCGGGAGCTATTAGGAAACACATGGTCCAGGATAGTGGTAAAGAGAGCCCAGGAAAGGTCACCGGGCCCAAAAGTAAAACCCCCGAGCCCCTACCCAAAATTAGCACGAGAAGACAGCTGGCTGAGATGGATACCCACATCGCAAGTATCGAGATAACAGAAGCACCAATAGACCCTCAGCAAAACAAACAACTGCCAACAAAGAGCGAGATGGCAGAAATGTTTGCAAGACTGGAAACATCGATTAAAGGAGAAATTGAAACAGTACGTGAAGATATGAGTCATATTTTAAAAAGAGTCGAAGAGGTAGAAACAACGATAGATAGGCAGGGAGCAGAGATAAAAAATCTCAAACAACAGATGGAAGAGATCCAGAGAGAACAAAGAAACCTACGGTACAGACTGGAAGGCCAGGAGAACCGTAATAGGAGGAAAAACCTATGGATTAGAGGCCTGCCAGAGATACAGGGGGTAAAAGAGAACTTACAAGAAAAAAATGATCAAATCTTTGGGGGCCTCCTAAACCCACTGGATAACAGCTCTAAAATTAAACTGGATAGAGCTCACAGGATAAGAAAGCCTGTTGAGATTAGTGAGGATGCTCCACGGGACGTAATTGTAAGATTCCACAACTATCAGGATATGGAGCAGATCAAGTCCAGCATGAAAAAGGATCAGCCAGTGAAGTACGGAGAGACAAACGTGCAGATTTTTCCAGATTTAGCAGCAGAGACGTTATCCAGGAGAAGAGTTCTCAAACCGCTACTGGCCCAACTTAAAATTTATGATGTACAATATTCTTGGGGTTTCCCAGCTTGCCTGATCGGGCGTAAAGAGGGGTGCTCAGCGACACTGCGATTCCCTGAATAGAGACGCAAAAAATCTGCCATCGCCTAGATGTGCCATTAGTGGAAATCCCGGGATGGTGGGAAAGAATAGTAAATCAAGACAACACAGAGGAGACATCTACTTGGAAACCAGTCTCTAAATGAAAGGCTCATAAACAAAGAAATACGGGTTAGCAAGAGACTTACATAAATATAAGTTCTGGGAAATGTAGCATAATGAGTATAGGGGTGGAGGGGTGGGTACGGGTTCTGGGCGGGGGGTTGGGGGGGAGATGGGGGGGGGCTGGGCATGGTAACACCTTAACCCCAGGGGAGGTTATAGGATCCAAGGATTGCACCTCTGAGCTCAACCTCTAGGGGGATAACCGAGGGGCCGGGTGGTGTTAGTGGGGCCACGGTTAACAGAGCCATGGGATGGTCTTATACCCCTAAGCGGGGGGGAGGGGGGTAAAGGAGAGACAAAGGTGGGAGGGGGGTAAGGGGAGGGAGAGACATGTATATACCTCAATGTCCCCCGCTTCTCAGATCCGTAAGGATACGTAAAGCCTCTATCATTGCACAAAAGACAAGATGACAGGGATAAATTTAATTACATATAATGTAAGGGGTCTCAACTCTCCCATAAAATGTGCGAACATAATGGGAGAATTGAAATTCCTAAAAGCAGAGGTGGTCTTCTTACAGGAGACACACCTTTATCTGAGTAAAAGCCAGAGAATACTCTCAAGAGACTACCCGACGTGGCTGTATGGGGACTCCCCGACTAGGGGCGCAAAAGGAGTTGCGATCAGTTTTACAAAAGATGTCAGGTTTACGTTGGAGGAGAGAATGACTGACCCAGAGGGACGTTTTCTGTTCCTAAAGGGTAAACTCAATGGGGTTGAATGCTAACGTTTACGGTCCGAATAACAACCCAGGCAGGTACTTACTGGGAATTCTCTCAAAGTTCGAGGGCTTTAAGAGGGCGAGGGCCATCATAGCAGGAGATTTTAATATATGCCTGGAGCCAGGTAAAGATAGTACGTCGCGTGCCCAGGGGACTGGAGGGATATGGATGAACAAACTTAAAAAAAAGTTGTGCCAATGTCAATTGGTAGACGCCTGGAGGATGCAACATCCGAATGTAAGAGACTATTCCTTCTACTCCCCCGTACATGCGATGTACTCTAGATTGGATTTCTTTCTGGTCGAGCACTGGCATATTGAGGAGGTGGAGAACACAAACATAGGGTCAATGACATTCTCCGACCATGCACCCGTGAGCCTACAGTGGAAATTAGGAAAACGTAAATATTTCTGTAACGGCTGGAGACTAAACGAAGACCTTCTACAGGATAGAGACATTGACAAGCGCATTAAAGAAGAATTAGAATTCTATTTTAAAACTAATACCTCGGGTGAGACATCAGAAGCGGTAGTTTGGGAGGCCCATAAAGCATATATCAGAGGTATTATAATAATGGTGGGATCAGAAAAAAAAAAGAAGGCATGTAAGGGATAAACTCGCCCTGCAAGAGGAGATACATGATTTAGAACAAAAACATAAGTTAACGGGGGAAGGGGAGATACTGGCGGGTTTATATAGGAGTAGAGAGGCCATGCGGGAGTTAATTGAACACGAAAACCGAAAGGTATATAACCTCGTTAAAAAGGAAAGATACATTGCAGGTAACAGACCCAGTAGACTCCTGGCAAAAGTTTTAAGCAAAAAGAAAAATAATAATTATATTGACAAAATAACTAAACTAAAACAGGCGAAATTGCCTATAAAGACATAGATATTGCGAAGACTTTCCAGGAATTCTTTGGGGGGCTATATGCTATAAACAAAAAACGACACCATCGAAGAGAGGGAACAAAAACAAGGGAAAATCAAAAACTATTTAAAAGATAGCGGCTTGGCCAAAGAGAAAGGCGCTTAAAGGGATGCAAGTAGGTAAAAGCCCAGGCCCGGATGAGCTGACGGTGCTGTACTATAAAAAATATCAGGACTACTTAATACCAAAAATGTGCTCCTATATGAACGACATCGGGGACAAAGGGGAAATGAGAAAAGAAGCATTGGCAGCCAATATAGCTATCATTCTTAAAGAAGACAAAGACAGTACACTATGCTCCAGTTACCGGCCTATCTCCCTCTTAAACGTAGACACAAAACTATTCGCAAAAGTGATGGCGGAAAGACTGAAACCCATAATAAATAGGATCATACACCCAGACCAGGTCAGGTTCATACCGGGACGTGACAATAGTATCAAAACCCTCCTAGTTGTGCAGCAAATCAAGAAGAGTGGAGTCCCGGGTCTACTTCTGTCAATAGATGCTGAAAAAGCGTTTGACAGAGTAGACTGGGACTTCATGATGGGCACATTGGAGGAGCTTGGCCTCGGGGATAGGATTCGCAAATGGATAGGGGCACTATATTCTAGACCTACAGCGAGAGTGAGGATAAATGGAATCCTGTCGGAATCGTTTGACATGTACAATGGCACAAGACAGGGGTGCCCTCTCTCCCCTATACTGTTCGTGTTATCCCTTGAACCCCTTCTTTCTAAGATTAGGCAGAGTCCGGATATCAGCGGGGTAACGATAGGTAAAGATGAATATAAACTAGCTGCGTTTTGCGGACGATATCTTGCTTTATATAACATGCCCGAGGATCTCCGTCCCGAATATCATGGCCACCCTTTTAGAATATGGGAAGTTATCTAACTTTAAAGTCAATCCGACTAAATCAGAAACATTAGATATCAACACCAGTAAAATCAGAGATCACTCATACCAAAAGCACTTCCCCTTTTTGTGGGGGAGAAAAGAACTAAATTACTTAGGGGTAAAAATTACCTCATCACTAGAGACTAGGGATGAGCTTCGTGTTCGAGTCGAACCCATGTTCGACTCGAACATCGGCTGTTCGATCGTTCGTCGAATTGCGAACGATATGGGTCGTTCGTGCCAAATTCGTGTGGCGCGTCACGGCCCATAATTCACTGCGGCATCGCAGTGCATTGCTTGCTGATGATTGGCCAAGCATGCACTATGACCCGCATGCTTGGCCAATCACAGCGCCGCCTTAACAGAGAGCCGTAATTGGCCAAAGCCAAGGAGGCTTTGGCCAATTATGGCTCAGGGGATTTAGTACACGCCCCACACTATATAAGGCCGCCTGCACGGCGGCCCTGTGCAGTGTGTTCCGGTGTGCTGAGAAATAGAGAGAGAGAGAGACAGTGTCATTTCATTTGAGTTAGCTAGATTAGGCAGGACAGTCAGTCAGTTAGCTGCACTTAAAGTGTATTGTCTATATATATGCATCCCAGGTGTTGCATATATATATATATACACTGTATTCAGTTTAGCTAGATCCGTTCCTGTTATCTTCTAGACTATTTACATTTAGTGCAGTGCGTCCTGCTCACAGTGTTCAGCTAGATCCGTTCCTGTTATCTTCTTACTGACAGGCAGGCTTGTCTTGTTACAGTATTTTGAAGAAAATTACTGGTGTTCTTTTGATCCTATTAGTACCACAGTCAGGCAGCTAGACTATTTACATTTAGTGCAGTGCGTCCTGCTCACAGTGTTCAGCTAGATCCGTTCCTGTTATCTTCTTACTGACAGGCAGGCTTGTCTTGTTACAGTATTTTGAAGAAAATGACTGGTGTTCTTTTGATCCTATTAGTACCACAGTCAGGCAGCTAGACTATTTACATTTAGTGCAGTGCGTCCTGCTCACAGTGTTCAGCTAGATCCGTTTCTGTTATCTTCTTACTGACAGGCAGGCTTGTCTTGTTACAGTAAATACAGCTACCTGAAGAAAATTGCTTGTGTTCTTTTGATCCTATTAGTACCACAGTCAGGCAGCTAGACTATTTACAGTTAGTGCAGTGCGTCCTGCTCACAGTGTTCTGCTAAACCTACAAGTTAGTGGGGTGCGTCCTGCTCACAGTGTTCAGCTAAACATACAAGTTAGTGGGGTGCGTCCACCTCACAGTGTTCAGCTAAACCTACAAGCTGGTGGGGTGCGTCCTGCTCACAGTGTTCGGCTAGATCCGTTTCTGTTATCTTCTTACTGACAGGCAGGCTTGGCTTGTTACAGTAAATACAGCTACCTGAAGAAAATTGCTGGTGTTCTTTTGATCCTATTAGTACCACAGTCAGGCAGCTAGACTATTTACAGTTAGTGCAGTGCGTCCTGCTCACAGTGTTCTGCTAAACCTACAAGTTAGTGGGGTGCGTCCTGCTCACAGTGTTCAGCTAAACCTACAAGTTAGTGGGGTGCGTCCACCTCACAGTGTTCAGCTAAACCTACAAGCTAGTGGGGTGCGTCCTGCTCACAGTGTTCAGCTAGATCCGTTTCTGTTATCTTCTTACTGACAGGCAGGCTTGTCTTGTTACAGTAAATACAGCTACCTGAAGAAAATTGCTGGTGTTCTTTTGATCCTATTAGTACCACAGTCAGGCAGCTAGACTATTTACAGTTAGTGCAGTGCGTCCTGCTCACAGTGTTCTGCTAAACCTACAAGTTAGTGGGGTGCGTCCACCTCACAGTGTTCAGCTAAAGCTACCTGTAGAAGGTTGGTGGTGTTCTCATACTACAGGCAGGCAGTTGATTTTGCTAGCTGCAGTATCAGTACATATATATATATATATATATATATATATATATCCCAGCTTAGTGCAGCTACAGGCCATTAGTATGTCTGGAAGGCCAAGAAGGAGAGGCAGACAGTCACAAGCCAATAAGAGAGGGCAAGCAGGCTCTGTGTCTAGTGCTGGTCGTGGAGACGGTGCATCCTCATCAGCACGTGGCCATGGGACACGCTGGGCCTTTTTTTCGGCAGCTGGCCATGTTGAGCCGCAACATGCGGAAAACTTGGTCGAGTGGATGACCAAGCCGTCCTCATCCTCCTCATCCTCTCTCACCCATGCCCAGGGTACTTTGTCTGGCAAAGCAGCGGCCTCTTCCCTCGGCTCAATGTCATCAGTGACTCCTTCCCTAGCCCCACCATGTCCTCCTGAGGAGTCCCTCGAACTGTTTGACCACAGTGTTGGGTACATGCTCCAGGAGGATGCCCAGCGTTTGGAAGGCTCTGATGATGATACTGAGCTCGATGAAGGCAGTAACATGAGCACGGACAGAGGGGGTGCCCAAGAAGGACAGCAATCTGGCAGTCATGCTCCCCCTGCTGCAGCATACTGCCAGGTTTGCTCCAGTGATGAGGAGGGAGGGGATGATGAGGTCACTGACTCAACGTGGGTGCCTGATAGGAGAGAGGAGGAGGAGGAGGAGGAGGCGGCACATCACCAACGAGGCAGGATGCCCTCCAGGGGCCAGCCTAAGGGCAGCACATTGACTGCATCACACCCCAAAGCTCCACATGTGCAGGGCGCTGCAGTCTCTGCGCGTTATTCAAAAAGTTCTTTGGTGTGGGCCTTTTTTGAGACGAGTGAATCAGATCGCACCGCTGCTATTTGCAACATATGTCTCAAGCGTATCTCGCGTGGCCAAAACATCTCCCGCTTGGGTACCACATGCTTGACCAGACATATGTTGACCTGCCATGCAGTTCGTTGGCAAGCGTATCTAAAAGACCCACACCAAAGAACAAAGAGGACCTCTCCTTGCTCCTCATCAGCTGAGATTTCCAACCCCACTAGACCTTCAGTCCTCTCTGAGACCTGCACTGAGAGGAATGAAGGTGTAGAATTAGGTGTGTCACAGCCAAGTACTTGTGGGCAATCTGATTTTGGTACACCGACGTCAGATTGTACCAGGCAAATTTCCCTGCCCCAGCTGCTGCACCGCCGAAAGAAGTTTGCTCCCAGCCATCCACATGCCCAGCGGTTGAATGCTAGCTTGGCAAAATTGCTAGCACTTCAACTGCTGCCTTTTCAGTTGGTAGACTCTGCCCCCTTCCGTGAGTTTGTGGAATGTGCGGTTCCTCAGTGGCAGGTACCCAAACGCCACTTTTTCTCACGGAAGGCGATTCCGGCTCTCTACCTGCATGTGGAAGGCAATGTCCATGCCTCGCTGGACAGGTCGGTCAGCGGTAAGGTGCATATTACCGCTGACTCATGGTCCAGCAGGCATGGACAGGGACGTTACCTAAGTTTCACGGCGCATTGGGTGACTCTGCTGGCAGCTGGGAAGGATGCAGGACAAGGTGCAGTAGTGTTGGAGGTTGTTCCGCCACCACGCCTCCAAAATGCTAATGGTTGTGACACAACTCTCTCCTCCACCCCCTCCTCTTCTTCTTCCTCCATGGCCTCTTCCCCGGAACCAGCGGTGCTCCGTAGTCGTTCAAGGGGCTACGCAAGTACGCAGGCCAAAAGATGCCATGCGGTGCTTGAGCTGGTGTGCTTGGGGGACAGGAGCCACACTGGGGCAGAGATTCTGTCAGCTCTGCAGGGGCAGGTTCAGAGGTGGTTGACGCCACGCCAACTTAAGGCAGGAATGGTGGTTTGCGACAATGGCACCAACCTCCTCTCTGCCCTCCGACAGGGACAAATGACCCATGTGCCCTGTTTGGCTCACGTCCTTAACTTGGTGGTGCAGCGGTTCTTGGGCAGGTACCCGGGCTTACAGGATGTCCTGAGGCAGGCCAGGAAAGTCTGTGTGCATTTCCGCCGGTCATATAATGCCAGTGCTCGGCTGACGGACCTCCAAAAGGAGTTTAACCTGCCCAAGAACCGCCTAATCTGTGACATGCCCACCAGATGGAACTCAACGTTGGCCATGCTGCAGCGGCTGCACAAGCAGCAGAGGGCCATCAATGAGTACCTGTGCGACTATGGCACCAGGACAGGGTCAGGGGAGCTTGTTTTTTTTTCCCCACGCCAGTGGGCCATGGTCAGGGATGCATGCACTGTCCTGTCACCATTTGAGGAGGCCACGAGGATGGTGAGCAGTGACAGTGCATGCATCAGTGACACTGTCCCCCTTGTCCACCTGTTGGAGCACACGCTGCGTGGAATAATGGACAGGGCACTTGAGGCAGAACAGAGGCAGGAAGAGGAGGACTTCCTTAGCTCTCAAGGCCCCCTTTATCCAGACAGTGTTCCTGCGTGCCTGCCGATCACACAGGAAGAGGACGAGGAGGAGGAGGAGGAGGAGGAAGATTGTGTCAGTATGGAGGTGGAGCCTGGCACTCAGCATCAGCAGCAGTCTTTAAGGGATCAGTCCCAAGAAACACATGGACTTGTACGTGGCTGGGAGGAGGTGGCTGCGGACCATGTCGTCCTTAGTGACCCAGAGGACTCCGGACCGAAGGCCTCAGCAAACCTACGCTGCATGGCCTCCCTGATCCTGCAAAGCCTGCGTAAGGATCCTCGTATTCGTGGTATCAAGGAGAAGGACCAATACTGGCTGGCAACCCTCCTTGATCCACGTTACAAGGGTAAGGTTGCGGACCTTATCTTGCCATCGCAGAGGGAGCAGAGGATGAAACATCTTCGGGAGGCCTTGCAGAAAGGTCTGTGCAACGCGTTCCCAGAGACTGGGAGGTTACAAACTCCTGTTTCTGGACAACGTGTTGCTGAGGCTTCGGTCAGTCAAAGAAGGAGCGGTGGAGAAGGTGGCCGTCTGACCGATGCGTTCAGACAATTTTTTGGTCCGCAGCCCCAAGGTATGATCGGTTCCAGCAACCATCGCCAGCGTCTGTTTTACATGGTACAGGAATACCTAGGGGCAAGATCAGACTTGGACACCTTTCCCACCGAAAATCCTCTGGGTTACTGGGTCTTGAGGATGGATCACTGGCCAGAGCTTGCACAGTATGCAATTGAGCTACTGGCCTGTCCTGCATCCAGCGTTCTTTCGGAACGCACATTCAGTGCTGCTGGAGGCGTGGTAATCGATCACAGGGTGCGTCTGTCCACTGACTCGGTCGATCGACTGACCTTCATAAAAATGAATCAGTCTTGGATCACCACCAGCTACCAAGCACCTGATGCTGATGTAACCGAATAATTTTTTTTGAAATCTCAGATCCCTTCAAAGACTGCCTATGCTGATGCTGAGTGACTATCCCTGAGTAATTATCCTCTTCCTCCTCAATCATCACGCTGATAGCTTGTAAGAACATTTTTGGTTCTGGGCGCCACCACCAGTGCCTAAGGCACAATTTTTCAGCCCCTGTTTAACAGGGGCGTGTAATTACAATTTTTGATGTAATACTTTGCAGCAGGGCTCGTTCCTGCGTTCCAACTAGAGTGTCTGTGAGGGGTTGCAGTGTTGTGGCACCAGCACCAGTACCTAAGGCCCATTTTTTCTGCCCCTGTTTAACAGGGGCGTGTAATTATAATTTTTGATGCAATACTTTGCAGCAGGGCTCGTTCCTGCGTTCCAACTAGAGTGTCTGTGAGGGGTTGCAGTGTTGTGGCACCAGCACCAGTGCCTAAGGCCCAATTTTTCAGCCCTTGTTTAACAGGGGCGTGTAATTACAATTTTTGATGCAATACTTTGCAGCAGGGCTCGTTCCTGCATTCCAACTAGAGTGTCTGTGAGGGGTTGCAGTGTTGTGGCACCAGCACCAGTGCCTAAGGCCTAATTTTTCAGCTCCTGTTCAACAGGGGCATGTAATTACAATTCTTGATCTAATATTTCACAGCAGGGCCCTGTGAGGGCTTACAGTGTTGTGGCCACAGCAACACCTAAGGCCCAAATTTCTGCTGAGTATATAGGGCAGGACCCTACTTTCAAACAACTAACTTACAAACGACTCCTACTTGCAAACGGAAGGAGACAACAGGAAGTGAGATGAAATCTACCCCTAGGAAGGGAAATTCTCTCCTGTAAGAGTTAATATGGGAAAAACATTTCTCCTTTCCACTGATGCTTTCCAATCCATTGGGACAAAAAGTGAGGTGAAATCTTCTGAAGAGGAGGAAAAACAGCAAAACAAATGTCACAGGGGTGATAACCCTTCCCTATGTTTTCCAAAAAGCTTAAAAAAGATTTTTTGGCTGGAGCTAAACACGTTAAAAATGTACCCGTTCAAAATTACAAAGAGATTCTACTTAACAACAAACCTACAGTCCCTGTCTTGTTTGCACCGCCTGTATACTGCTGTTCAGAGTATATAGGGCCTGGTGGCCCCACACCTTTCCTTATTTTAATTTGGGTGTGGGGTTCCCCTTAATATCCATACAAGACCCAAAGGGCCTGGTAATGGACTGGGGGGTACCCATGCCGTTTGTCTCACTGATTTTCATCCATATTGCCAGGACCTGACATTACATTAAACCCGCAAGCAGTTTTAAATGAGATTTTTTCCTTTAAAAATGACATTTGGTGCAGGGACTGTTCTAAACACGGGAAACACGCGTCACTTTACAGGCATACTATAGACACCCCTCAGGTACCATATTTAAAGGAATATTTCACTTTTTTTTTTTTTACTTTAAGCATCATTAAAATCACTGCTCCCGAAAAAACGGCCGTTTTTAAAAGTTTTTTTTGCATTGATACATGTCCCCTGGGGTAGGACCCGGGTCCCCAAACCCTTTTTAGGACAATACCATGCAAATTAGTTTTTAAAATGAGCACTTTTGATTTCGAACGTTCGAGTCCCATAGACGTCAATGGGGTTCTAACGTTCGTGAGAACTTTCGGTCCGTTCGCAGGTTCTGGTGCGAACCAAACCGGGGGGTGTTCGGCTCATCACTACTAGAGACGCTCTTTCAAGCAAACTACTTACCTCTTCTCAATGAGGTAGAGCAAGAACTAAACAGAATCTCATATGGACAGTTATCCTGGGCGGGGAGAATAAATATCTATAAAATGGTCTTACTGCCAAAAATTACATATAAAATGCAAATGCTTCCAATAATGCTCCCGCAAACCTACCTTAGAAGAATACACTCAATGTTCTTAAGATTTATTTGGAGAGGAAAAGTACCTTGATTAAAATTCACACAACTGATTAAAGCTAAAGGTAAAGGGGGATGGGGAGCACTAGATATCCGTAAATATGACGAAGCTATAGCGCTTGCTAGAGTAATAGATTGGGTTAAAGACAAAGCAGAAAAACACTGGGTAAAAATAGAAAATAAAATTAGTAACAGCCAATTGAATAAAATAATATGGATACCACCTCACTTAAGAAAATATAGCACTGATATGCACAAGATCACCAGACATGCACTAAATATATGGGAAACTCTACACAAAAGGGAACGCTGGGGGTTTAACTCACCTCTAATCCCACTCAAGGACTCAGATTATTTTGCACCAGGGAAAGGGGAGTGGTTTGGGGGGTGGCTATTGGATGAGAACATACAACTAAAAGATGTAATGGGTAAGGACAAAATATGTACATTCCAAGAGCTCAAAGATAGGAAAAATGTGTTAGTCATTAATACATGGCGGCACAATCAACTGAGACATTTTATAGACTCTCTACCGCAACCAATTAGATCAGTGGACAACCTACTCCCATTAGAGAAAATGTGTATAGATAAAGATAGGAGGGGCTTTTTCTCTCAGATCTACAAAATGTTAATAGAGCTGGGGAGCATAGAAGCCCCGGCTTTCTTGGAGAAATGGGAGAAGGAACTAGGAAGAAAGCTTACAGGCCCAGAAGTGTCACTGATTCTGAGGAGAGTCTCCACTACCTCGGTAAATTCTAAAATGTTAGAGCTAAACTTTAAATGTTTGGCTAGAATGTTTTTGACGCCGGACCGTATATATAAATTTCAAAACGAAACCTCACAATACTGTTGGAGAGGCTGTAATGAACTAGGGACAATGGCCCACATCTGGTGGTTTTGCCCGGAAATTAAGACATTCTGGAAGGAAGTAAGGGGATTTATTAAAGATATCACTAGAATCGACTTACCCGATGACCCCTGGGTCTGCCTATTCCATATGAGTGAAATGCCTACCAAAACCTTTTGCCACAGTACTGGCAAAGGAAAGAAAGACCCGCGATGAGGGATTGGTTCAACAAAATTAATGAGATCTTTAGTTTAGAATACTTAAGGTTTAGTGAAGGGATGAAAATGGTGGCCTTTGAATCAAAATGGAGAGTATGGGTAGAATTCAAGGAATCCCTAAGAGCTGTCGAGATATGGACTACCTAGCTTAGTTTATAGACACAGAGGGGTCGCTTAGCAGAATGGAGCCCCGGAGGCAGAAATAGGTGCAGACGAGAGGAGTCCGGAGGAGAAAGGGGGGGGGGGGTGACAGGTGGGGTATGGTCTCGGGGAAAGGGGGGGGGGTGGATAAAGGGGGGGATCAGGAGGTGGGATTTAACTGGAAATTTGTATAACAAATATTGCTTAGACTATCTCTGATGTGTTAACTTATGGAATTAAATTGCCACGATGATGTGATGAAAGAATGGGAAAAATTTGAATTTTTAATAATTGAAAAATTACTCCCAGGGAAAATACCTCGCTGATGTGGCAAAAAAAAGAAAAAAAAAGAAATGATGCTGTTATGGAAATCAGGCACACCGCCCACCGTCTTCACCTGGAGGAACACCCTAAACTCGGTACTACCTCTATATAAGATAGCATATATTAACAGGAATTGTCCGAGTAAATTTGACAAAATATGGTCCTCATGGATAGACTCCTGGGGATCTCTGTCATTGGAGGTCTCTCCACACAGCCCAGAAGCTGACCCTTAGCTTGGGGATGGGCAGACCATGGACCTGCAAGTGTTTGGGGGTGCTCCCCTCCCTTTCCTCCCCCCCTTCGCTCCCTTTCTCTCCCCCTCCCTTCTCCCTCCCCCTCCATATATCCTTTACATCCAGTTTAACCTGACTCGCATCCCTCGCCTACCCCCCCCCCTTACTCCCTTCCCCTTGGGGAAAACCCTTCCATTATAACCAACTCACTGGTTCGGGTGAGGGAGTTCTCCTGGTAATGACTTGCTAAATATAATACAGACTCTGTTGAAAGTTTGGTAGTTATTGACAATGCAGTTACCTGTAAATATAATTTCTGTAATCGTGCTAATTTCATGCTTTTTGTACATTATGCTGTAAACTGGCATGTGAACATTTTGGTTGCAATAAACTTTTGTTAAAAAAAATAGGCAAATTCCATCCACACCCACCACAGTATAAAACAAGACCACCTTTATGTGGGACACAAGCCAGGGGGATGCATGTTTGGGTTCTTCCAATAAAGTGGCATTGTTTAATTAAGTGGCAATTCGGCTCTTGCTGTCACTGAAACCTGCCTTTATGAAACCAACACTTCCCCCCGCTTCTCTCTCACATGGTGGCCTTCTCTGGACTCACTCCCCTAGACCTAGTGGACTCAAGGGAGGTGGAGTAGGAATCCTCCTATCCCAACAGAGCACCTTCCAGGGTTCTTCACTCTCTGCCCTTCTCATCATTTGAAGCTCACTGTATACCTCTAAAGTATCTCACAAAAGTGAGTACACCCCTCAAATTTTTGGAAATATTTTATTATATCTTTTTATGTGACAACACTGAAGAAATGACACTTTGCTACAATGTTAAGTTGTGAGTGTACAGCTTGTATAACAGTGCAAATTTTCTTTCCCCTCAAAATAACTCAACACGCAGCCATTAATGTCTAAACTGCTAGCAACAAAAGTGAGTACACCCCTAAGTGAAAATGTCCAAATTGGGCCCAAAGTGTCAATATTTTTTGTGGTCACCAGCACTGCCTTAACCCTCTTGGGCATGGAGTTCACCAGAGCTTCACAGGTTGCCACTGGAGTCCTCTTCCACTCCTCAATGACGACATCACAGAGCTGGTGGATGTTAGAGACCTTGCGCTCCTCCACCTTCCCTTTGAGGATGCCCCACAGATGCTCAATTGGGTTTAGGTCTGGAGACATGCTTGGCCAGTCCATCATCTTTACCCTCATCTTCTTTAGCAAGACAGTGGTCAACTTGGAGGTGTGTTTGGGGTCGTTATGTTGGAATACTGCCCTGCGGCCCAGTCTCCGAAGGGAGGGGATCATGCTCGGCTTCAGTATGTCACAGTACATGTTGGCATTCATGGTTCCCTCAATGAACTGTAGCTCCCTAGTGCCAGCAGCACTCATGCAGCACCAGACCATGACATTCCCACCACCATGCTTGACTGCAGGCAAGACACACTTGTCTTTGTACTCCTCACCTGGTTGCCGCCACACATGCTTGACACCATCTGAACCAAATAAGTTTATCTTGGTCTCATCAGACCACGGGACATGGTTCCAGTAATCCATATCCTTAGTCTGCTTGTCTTCAGCAACTGTTTGCAGGCTTCCCTGTGCATCATCTTTAGAAGAGGCTGCCTTCTAGGATGACAGCCATGCAGACCAATGTGATGCAGTGTGCGGCGTATGGTCTGCGCACTGACAGGCTGACCCCCCACCCCTTCAACCTCTGTCTCAAATGCTGGCAGCACTCATTCATCTATTTCCCAAAAATAGCCTCTGGATATGACACTAAGAACGTGCACTCGACTTCCTTGGTCGACCATGGCGAGGCCTTTTCTAAAAGGAACCTGTCCTGTTAAACCACTGTATGGTCCCGGCCACCATGCTGCAGCTCAGTTTTAAGGTCTTGGCAATCTTCTTATAGCCTAGGCCACCTTTATGTAGAGGAACAATACTTTTTTTCAGATCCTCAGAGAGCCCTTTGCCATGAGGTGCCATATTGAACTTCCTGTGACCAATATGGGAGAGTGAGACTGATAAATTGACCAAATTTAACACATTCACATCTGAGACCTTGTAACACTAACGTGTCACATGACAGGGGAGGGAAAATGGCTAATTGGTCCCAATTTGGACATTTTCACTTAGGGGTGTACTCACTTTTGTTGCCAGCGGTTTAGACATTAATGGCTGTGTGTTGAGTTATCTTCAGGGGACAGCAAATTTACACTGTTATATAGCTGTACACTCACTACTTTATATTGTAGCAAAGTTTCATTTCTTCCATGTTGTCACATAAAAAGATACAATAAAATATTTACAAAAATGTGAGGGGTGTACTCACTTTTGTGAGATACTGTATTTACTCCAATTTCCTTAACCACTTCCCACCTGGCCACTGCACATATACGGCTGGGTGGGAGCGCCTTCCTTCTGAGTGGACGTTCAGGAACGTCCATCAGAAGGAAGGGGATCGCACGCGCGCGTGCCCTCGGAGCGGCGCAATCCCCAATGCGCTCGTGTCACCCGGACACGGCACATCTCCGATCGGCAGGAGGGCTCTGTGATTGGCCCTCCTGATCACATGACGACTGTGTCCAATCACAGCCATCATGTGATGTAAACAGAGAGCTGGTTGCTAGCCGATCGGCTCTCCTTTCCTCACAGGGAAGTTGTCAGTGAAGAGAGGAGAGGGGATCGCTGCAGCCAGCCTGTGATCAGTGAGTATGAGCTGTTTTTTACAGCTTTTTACACACTGATCACCGGCCCAGTGTCCCCACACAATGTAAACACACAATGTCCCCTACATAGTGTCCCCAAAACACTGTTCCCACACATGTCCATACACGGTAAAAACACCTGTCCCACATATGTAACAGTAAAATCATATGTCCCAATGATCATCTGCACACATATGTACATGATCATCTGCGTACATATGTCCGTGATCACACAAACCAATTATTATACACTTAACTGGGTTTTTTTTTTACCAAAGACATGTAGCAAAATACATTTTGGCATACGTTTATGACAAAATTTGATTTTATTGGATTTCTTTTAAAACAGAAAGTAGAAAATATTGTTTTTTTTTTAATTTCCGGTCTTTTTTCGTTTATACCGCAAAAAATAAAAAACTGATTTGTGAATAAATACCACCAAAATAAAGCTCTATTTGTGTCAACAAAATGATAAAAATTTCATTTGGGTACAGTGTTGCATGACTGCACAATTCTTATTGAAATTGCAAGAGCGCTGAAAGCTGAAAATTGGCCTGGGAAGGAAGGGAGTGAAAGCGCCCAGTATTGGAGTGGTTTAGAATTGCTGTGATCTACTGGCCCCCTGGACCGGTATCAACATTCCTTGCTGATTTAAACCTTTAACTCTCTACTCCATCCGCCACTGCCTCCACCCACTAACTCACACACTGCCCAGGATCGCCAATCACGTCAAGTATAAGATTGATTCAATTCGTGATGGAAAGCTCCACTCTACTGATATCACCCCCACTTAACATCCCATGTCCACAGGTACAATCAACACTCCCCTGCTACTTAAGACAAGGTTGCTAAACTTATTTCTAATGCCCACCTAACCACCTATCCACTGGACCCAGTTCTCTCTCAAATACTATGGTAACCCCCTGACTCTATCCTACACTGTCTAACCCACACCTTCAATCTCTCCCTCTCTTCTGGCATCCTCTCGTCATCTGAAGAATAAGTAATATTGATTTATTGATGTCACACAAGAGATAACACACAAGTTATCAGCAAAATAGGTCTCGTGCTAGATGCAAATCCACCAACATGCAAAACAATGTTTGTATTTGCATGAAAACATATTTCCTGTTCAAAGTACAAAGGGAGTTTGTATTAATTTAGGTTATAGAGTAAACATTGCTTTACATTGCAGGCATTTACTTATATATAACACATACAGTACATGTATTAAAAAAGGAGTCTATAGCATTTTTGTGGTGGGCTTAAATTGCATCTGAAGCCAAAATTTTTCTTTCTGATTTGGATAGAATATAAAAGGGTTAAACCCTTTGTCAAAATTGTATCTCTGGTGGTGTCCCTGCTAGGGAGATTCACCCTTTTTTCTGTCCTAGTAAGTATTGTCTCCAGTAAAAGAAGTTATGGGAAATGCCCCCCAAAAAGTTACCAGAACAGCAGGAATTTTAAGAGACATATGTGAGAGCAGGTAGTAAGGAGTTATGTGCATGGCTTAATGATATGTGTGTGGCTAAGTGGGCATGGTTTAAAGGCTGGCCATAAATGACTTAATAAAAGCAAATGATGCTCTCAATCTTGAGTATCACTTGCAAGCAGGGGCGTTGCTAGGTCTGAAAAAGATCTGGGGCTAGAGCCCATAGCAGCAAATAAAGAAAGTCATACGCTCAGAGAGGGGGTGAGAGAGAGGGGGTGGATAAAAGGGGGTGAAAGAGAGAGAGGGGGTGGCTGAGAGACCCCCTAGCCCTGCCTGCAGTCCCTACTGTCCCAGCCCCTGTCTGTGTGGGTAGGTGTGTGTGATCCACCTACCTCCCGCCCGTCCTCGATCAGCCTGTCTTCTTCCTGTTCCATGCCAGTCAGAGTGAGCTAGGAGAGGAGGTTGGATGAGTGCAGGCTCTGGGAGGCACTGGGGATGCTGCTCAGGGTGGCGGTGAGGTCTCGTCTTCTAGCACTCCCTCCTGGGCTCTTCCCAGCTGCCCATGCCTCCCCATCCCCATGCTGCTGCTCTGCACCCCACTGCCACCAGACGATCCGATGCAGTCCACGACTTTGCTCCTTAGGCCCCAGGAGCATTAGCACAGAGGAGGAGGAAGTGGAATCCTCCTACGCTTTGAATGCTGGGCAGGGAGGGAGTTGCGGCCGTGACGTCACTGGTTGCTAGACGCTAGGTGGCTCTAGCAACCAATGGCCAAGAATAGAGACAGGTGGAAGCGGGGGCGGAGCCGGAGCCAGCGCGCAGAGCCAGAGCTAGCGCTACCACGGCTCAGTCCACCCCTGTCGTCTGCATTCCGGACCAGGACATACATGCTAAATGCACCCACCAGGTAAGAGACCCTGGATTTTGGGCTCCAAATTTGGGGCTATAGCCCAAATAGCCACCCCCTAGTGACGCCACTGCTTGCAAGCATTGGGGTATCTGTGAACTAATTCTCAAGCAGTAGTAGCTTCTCAATATTGTACAGGGAGCCTTTTTTTAAAAATCCCATTGCAAAAGGTCCCAGTCTTTCACCATTCTATGAAGAAAATAGAAGAATCTTGGTGAGCCACTGTCACTGTGGTGTAAGGAATGCAGTGTGTCCCTGTACTTATTCCAGTTGTGTGAGGATTGGATTAGGGACATACAGTACCTGCCGGTTTATGGCCTGCGTAAAAGCCAGATTCAGAGTGCGGGTTATCAATTGTGAGTGGAGAAAACTGTGTTTTTGGTTTTCTTTGGATGTTGGTGTTCCTGGTTTTGATATTTTTTAAAGAGTTTGGGGAGGGAAGAAATCTCTAACACAGTGATCAGGTCTTGCAGGAGACCAGAAGGCTGTGAGTGCAGGTATGCACAGCCTTTATAATGACAGGCTTGGGCAAAGGTTAGGATGCCCATTAGGAGGCAGGTATGCTCCACCCGAAAGCCAGGAGGTCTTAAACTAGGAGACAGGAGATCTATTGATGGGTGCCAGGAGCTTTCCCTATCGAGAGGTCAATGCAGAGGGTGCATTTGAATGGTGCATGTGCTGTATTTGAGCACAGTAGGTACTATGAACCAGTCTGAGTGACCAACCTGTAGGTCTGAAGTAGAAACCTGAGCAGCAGGGCTGCAAGAGAGATAGAGAGATCCATGAGGCTAATCAGTATTTATTTACCTGTTTTTATGTTTTTGTTTTTTTCCTTGCATGGGCAACTGTTTACTGTGCTGGGCTTTTCGTTTGATTTAAATAAAAGTGAGCTGCACAACCCTAAAACAGACTGGCATGGACTAACTGAAAATGCTCAACACCACTAAGGTAATACTCCAAAGATCACAATACGAAAGATTAATTATAGTATAAAAGTAGATTTTCAAGTACTTGTCGATGATCAGAGGCTTACACATTTTATTCTGTTAGACCCTCACCCCTTTTCATAGTTATAGCGGAACTCCAGAAATTGCAGCACCTTTAAAATATGCTGGTTTATAAAGATTTAAGTCTAATAAGGTGTACTCCATCTCATGGAATGATATTTTTTATTTACTTACATTCTTACTGAACATTGGGAGCACAGTTTCTTATGGTGCTTCAACACTGGACCTTATGGTCTCCAATACAGCAGCCAGTGGGGTATTTTGGTTTTGTGCTGCCCTAGGCAAGACTAAAATCAGGCGCCCCCCCATCTGAATTTGCCACACCCCTTCCTGTTTAAGGCCCACCTCTTCATCTGTAAACTCCACCCCTTCCTCTTTAGGCCCCACCTTTTCTTATTAGAGCTCCACCTCAGGAGTTGGTCAGAGACTGCAGACATACTATAGGAGCTGGTCAGAGACTGCAGACATGATACAAGAGATGGTCAGAGACTGCAGAAAAGATACAGGAGGCAGTCAGAGACTGCGGACAAGATACAGGAGACAGTCGGAGACTTCGGACATGATACAGGAGATGGTCAGACTGCGGACATAATACAGGAGATGGTCAGAGGCTGCGGACATGGTCAGGGGCTGCAGACATGGTCAGGGGCTGCAGACATGGTCAGGGGCTGCAGACATGGTCAGGGGCTGCAGACATGGTCAGCATCCTTCTTCTAATATATTTTCCGGTTATTATTATTATACAGGATTTACGCAGCGCTTTACAACATTAGGGCAGACAGTACAAGTACAATACAATTCAATACAGGAGGAATCAGAGGGCCCTGCTCGTTAGAGCTTACAATCTAGGAAGGAGGGTCAAGTTATACAAAAGGGAAATAGCTGTGAGGGATGAGCTAATGGAGAAAATAGTGCAGTTGTTAGATGGAGGCAGGATAGGCTTCTCTGAAGAGGAAAGTTTTCAGGGATCACCTAAAAGTGGATAAATTTGGAGACAGTCTGACAGATTGGGGTAGGGAATTCCAGAGGATGGGCGAGGCTCGGGAGAAGTCCTGGAGGCGGATATGGGAGGAGGTGATGAGGAAGCTAGAGAGCAGGAGGACTTGGGAGGAACGGAGAGGGCGATTAGGTTGGTATTTTGAGACTAGGCTAGTGATGTAGCTGGGGGCAGAGTTGTAGATGGCTTTGTAACTTATTGTTAGTATCTTGAATTTAATTCATTGGGTGAGTGGTAGCCAATGGAGGGATTGGCAGAGAGGGGTAGCAGACACTGAGCGGTTTGTAAGGTGGATGAGTCTGGCAGCAGCATTCATGATGGACTGAAGAGGGGATAGTCTATTTAAAGGTAAGCCAATGAGGAGGGAGTTGCAGTAGTCGAGGCGAGAGATAACCAGAGAGTGAATCAGGAGCTTTGTGGTTTCATTGGTTAGAAAGGGACGTAGTTTAGAGATGTTGCGGAGGTTGAGGCGGCAAGCTTTGGAAAGTGATTGGATGTGGGGCCGAAAGGAAAGTTCAGAATCCAGGATAACACCTAGCACCCTGACATGTGGGGACGGGTGGATGGTTTTGCCATTGCTCTTGACAGACAAGTCAGGGGAAGAGGCACGTGGGGGAGGAAATAGTATAAGCTCGGTTTTGGACAAGTTGAGTTTGAGGAAGTGGTGTGACATCCATACAGATATGTCAGTTAGTTAGTGATGCGTGAGGAGACTGATGGAGTGAGTTGAGGGGTGGAGAGATAGATTTGTGTGTCGTCAGCATAGAAATGATATTGAAAGCTGTGAGAGGCTGACCCAGGTTATCATTACTTACATAATACATCACTGTGACCGTCCCCTCCGCCGAGCCTAGCCAAGCCGACGTGAGTCAAGACCGCCCGCCTGAGCATAGCCGAGCATAGCCGAGGTGAGTTGAGCGGGGACCGCCCCCCCTTGCCCGAGCATAGCCTAGCACAGCCGAGGTGAGCTGAGCGGGGACCGCCCCCCCCAAGCACAGTCGAGGTGAGCAGAGGGGGGACCACCCCCCGCCCGAGCATAGCCTAGCACAGCCGAGGTGAGCTGAGCGGGGACCGCCCCCCCCAAGCACAGTCGAGGTGAGCTGAGCGGGGACCACCCCCCCGCCCGAGCATAGCCGAGCACAGCCGAGGTGAGCTGAGCGGGGACTGCTCCCCCGCCTGAGCACTGCCGAGCACAGCACAGCCGAGGTGAGCTGAGACCGCCCCTCTGCTCGAGCCAAGTCCAGCGGGGGCCGCCGAGCCCAGCCAAGCACAGCACAGCTGAGGTGAGCTGAGACCGCCCCTCTGCTCGAGCATAGCTGAACCCAGCCGAGTGGGGACCGCCCCCCCCCCCATAGCTGAACCCAGCCGAGTGGGGACCGCCCCCCCCCCCCCCCCCCCCGCCTGAGCACAGCCGAGCCCAGCTGTGCAATATGGCACCCTGGAGGCATTCTAAACAGAGATTAAAGAAATGTGGGTGTCAGGATTCAGCAGCTGAGACCAGATATATGTAGCTACATCAAGAAAAGCTGGGACTAGACCATGTATCTTTAACTTCCTCCCACCCGGCCACTGTACATAAACGGCCAGGTGGGCCTTTCCTCGTTCTGAGTGGACATACAGGAACGTCCCTCAGAATAAGTGCCCGCAGCGTGGCCCGAGGCCATGCTGCAGCGCGATCCTGCGATGTCTGTGATCACAGCATACAGCCAAGATGGGATCGGGATATGTGCACTGTGATTGGCCCTCCCGATCACGTGACGGCTGTGTCCAATCACAGCCTTCACAGTGTAAACAGAGACGTGTGTCTCTGTGACAGTTCTCTCCGCTGAGATCAGTGAGAGCTCAGTGGGGGAGTAGGGCCAGATTAACATAGGGGCTATTGGAGCCGGAGAAGTAAGGCCCCTTCCTCAATATAGGCCCATACCAGTGGCTTATGAATATCTGTGTGCCATCCCGAAGGAAGAGGAGCCTCTGTGCACTGCACACATGGAGGAGACACGTGTCAGCCGCTACAGCCGAGTCCTGTTTCTGCCGATGCCTGCCTCCTATCACAGGATCTTTTACACTCACACAGATCCTCAGTGTCCGGTGTTCTGTTGATATGTGCCCGAGCATGCGCATATATCTCCCAAATTTTTGAGATGGTAACAAGAGACACCAATTAGCAAAAGTATGTAGGCATAAGGCACACCCCCTTAAAGCAGAATTATACAAAAAATTGATTGCACCCACTAGTGCTTTTTTTTTAGCACTACTATTCCTTTATATTGACTTTTGGTATTTACAAATGCAGACATTTAGAAATTGGATGAAAGGTTTAGCACTGGGACAGTCCCTTGAAATCAGGGACAGTTGGGAGCTATGTGCGCAGAACAGAAGGGCACTCCAGCTGAGTTGCCGATCAGCTGGAGTGACGTCCCATAGCGCATGCGCACATCGTAGGAGCCTTTTTTCGATGGGCGATACCATTTCTCGGGCACAATTGAAAGCTATGCAAACAGCATAGGGACACCATATTTGTCGTATTGTGCCTCGCATAGTTTTCAATTGTGCCCGTGAAATGGTATCGCCCATTGAAAAAAGCCGGAGTGCCTTTCCGTTCTGCGCATGCGCAGGCACTTTTCGACAGAGGGCATAAAACCGATCGAACACCGGGAGCTGCAGGCAGCTGATGTCATCTCAACCATCAGGAGCCCGGGAGGAAGGAAATCTCCCATGCTGTTGAGATGAGGTTAGTAAACTTATTGGTGAGGGAGGATTGTGTAGAAACTGACCAGGGGGGGTGTAATGATTGTGCTAGGGGACAAACTGCTGCTCCCCACCCTGTAATGTGCTCTCTTGTGCCCACCATGTCATGTGTTGTGCCATGAAGTGCCCACCATGTCATGTGCTGTGCCATGAAGTGCCTACTATGTGATGTGCGGTGCCCACCATGTCATGTGCAGTGCCATGAAGTGCCCACTATGTCATGTGCAGTGCTCACTATGTCATGTGCTGTGCCCACCATGTCATGTGTTGTGCCATGAAGTGCCCACCATGTCATGTGCTGTGCCATAAAGTGCCCACTATGTCATGTGCAGTGCCCACTATGTCATGTGCTGTGCCATGAAGTACCCACTATGTCATGTGCAGTGCCTAATATGACATGTGCAGTGCCATTAAGGGCCCACTATGTCATGTGCAGTGCCCACTATGTCATGTGCTGTGCCATGAAGTGCCCACCATGTCATGTGCTGTGCCATGCAGTGCCCACGTCATGTGCAGTGCCCACTATACCATGTGTTGTGCCATGAAGTGCCCACTATGTGATGAGCAGTACCCACCATGTCATGTGCAGTGCCATTAAGCGCACACTATGTCATATGCAGTGCCATGAAATGTCCACTATGTCATGTGCAGTGCCCGCCATGTCATGTGCAGTGCCCACCATGTCATGTGCAATGCCATAAAGTGCCCACTATGTCATGTGCAGTGCCATGACGTACCCACTATGTCATGTGCTGTGCCATGAGGTGCCCACTATGTCATGTAAAGTGCCCACAATGTCAAGTGCTGTGCCAACCATGTCATGTGCTGTGCCATGAAGTGCCCACCATTTCATGTGCTGTGCCACAAACTGCCCACCATTTCATGTGCAGTGCCCACTATGTCAAGTTAAGTCCAATGCAGTGCCCACCATGTCATGTGCAGTGCCCACTATGTCATGTAATGTGCCATGAAGTGCCCATTATGTCATGTGCAGTGCCCACTATGCCATGGGCTATGCAATTCAGTGCCCACCATGTCATGTGCTGTGACATGCAGTGCCCACCATGCCATGTGCAGTGCCCACTATGTCATGTGCTGTGCCGTGAAATGCCCACCATGTCATGTGCTATACCTACCATGTTGTGCTGTGCCATGCAGTGCCCACTATGTAATGTGCAGTGCCCACCATGTTGTGCTGTGCCATACAGTGCCCACCATGTCGTGCAGTACCCACCATGTCATGTGCTGTGCCATGCAGTGCCACCCATGTAATGTGTAGTGCCCACCATATCATGTGCTGTGCCTTGCAGTGCCCATGTAATGTGCCATGCAGTGCCCACCATGAGGCAGCACATGCCATGGTGGGCACAACACAGCAATTTACACGGTGGGCACTGCATATGACATGGTGGGCACCGCATGGAACATCACATGACATGGTGGGCACTACACACTGCATAGTGGGCCCTACATGTAATGTTCAGTGCCCACCATATCATGTGCTGTCCCATGCAGTGCCCACTATGTTGTGTTGTGCCTTGCAGTGCCCACCATATAATGTGCCTTGCAGTGCCCACCATGTAATGTGCAGTGCTCACCATGTTGTGCTGTGCCTTGCAGTGCCCACTATATCATGTGCTGTGCCATGCAGTGCCCACCATGTGTAGTGCCCACCATGTGTAGTGCCCACCATGTCATATGATGTGTCCACCGTGTAAATTGCTGTGCAGTGCCCATCATGTCATGTGCTGTGTTGTGCCTACCATGTAATGTGCTGTACATACTATGTAAAGTGCTGTGCAGTGCTCACCATTTAATGTGCTGTGCCCACCATGTAATGTGTTGTGCAGTGCCCACCATGTCATGTGCTGTGCCATGCAGTGCCCGCCATGTCATGTGGTGTCATGCTGTGCCCACCATGCCATGTGCAGTACCCACCATATAATGTGCTGTGCAGTGCCCACGTGCAATGTGCTCAGCTTTGCCCGCCATGTCACGTGCTATGTCCACCATATAAGGTGCTGTGTCCATCATGTGCATGTGCTTTGTTGTGCCCACCATGTAATGTGCTGTGTTGTGCAGTACCAACCATGTCATGTGCTGTGTCCACCATATAATGTACTGTGCACACCACGTAATGTGCTGTATTGTGCAGTGCCAACCGTGTAATGTGCTGTGCCTACCATGCAATGTGCTTTTCCATGTTCACCATGTAAAGTGCTGTATCCATGTATCCACCATGTAATGTGCTGTGCCCACCATGTAATGTATCGTGCTTTGCTCCCCCCATGTAACATACTCTGCTGTGCCACCCATGTAATGTATTGTGCTATTACCCCCCCCCTCATTGTAATGTACTATGCTGTGCCCCCCACAGAATCACCCCTCACTCTCTCTCACCCTCTCTCTAGCTCTCTCTCTCTCTTTCACCCCCCTCCTCTCTCGCCCCCTCTTTTTCACCCCATTCTCTCTCTCTCACCCCATTCACCCCCCCCCACTCCTTTCACCCCCCTCTCTCCCCCTTTTTCTCAACGCCTTTCTCTCTCGTTCACCCTCTTCTCTCTCTCCCGCCCCTCCCTCTCATCCCCTCTCCATAACCCCGTTCTCTCTCTCTCACCCCCTCTCTTTAATTTAATTTGTTTTAACAAATAAAATTTGCGTTTTATTTTCATAAAAAGGCCCACCAAAATATTCAGCACCAGGCCCATGATGATCTTAGTCCAGCCCGGGGGGGGGGGGGGGGGGAGCGGGGGAATCTGCAAGCCCCCCATGTACGCATACATAAACAGTGATCGCACCACACATGTGAAGTATCACCGCGAACGTCCGAGCGAGAGCAATAATTGTAGCATCAGACCTCCTGTGTAACTCTAAACTGGTAATCAATAAAAGCTTAAAAAAAGCGTCGCCTATGCAGATTTTTAAATACCGAAGTTTGGCACCATTTCACAAGCGTGCGCAATTTTAAAACGTGATATGTTTGGTATCCATTTACCCGGCACAGCACCATATTTTATATTTTACTGAAAATGTGGGTAGTATATTGTCTCTGTATGCATTGAAATTCATAAAATGTATTTATGGGTTAGTGTGTAAACGTGTATTAGAAAAACTGCTGCACAAATACCGTGTGACATAAAAATTTGCTATAACCTTGCTATAAAAAAATATAATGTTTGGGAGTTCTAAGTAATTTTCAAGCAAAAATACAGATTTTTACTTGTAAACAAAAAGTGTCAGAAAAAGGCCTGGTCTTTAAATGGCTAAAGGGGCTTTTTGAATGTTGCGCTTCTCTATGTGGCCAGACTGTGAAAAAGTCTCACACATGTGGTATCGCCATACTCAGGACGTGTAGCAGAATGTGTTTTGGGGGGTATTTGCAAGTATTGCAAGTATGCATATGCTGTATGAGAAATAACTTGTTAAATTTAAATTTTTGTGAAAAAATAAATAATAATTTCTTACATTTTCCAAAGAATTGTGGGAAAAAATGACAACTTCAAAAAACTTGTATTGCTTCTTACTAAATACTTTGGACTGTCTACTTTTCAAAAAGGGGTCATTTGGGGAATATTCGTACTGTCTTGACATGTTAGGGCCTCAAGAAATGATAGGCCCTCAGTACATTAGGTGTGATCAATTTTCATAGTTACATAGTAGTTGAGGTTGAAAAAAGACACAAGTCCATCAAGTCCAACCTATGTGTGTGATTATGTGTCAGTATTATATTGTATATCCCTGTATGTTGCGGTCATTCAGGTGCTTATCTAATAGTTTCTTGAAGCTATCGATGCTCCTCGCTGAGACCACCGCCTGTGGAAGGGAATTCCACATCCTTGCCGCTCTTATGCCCCGTACACAAGGTCGGACTTTGTTCGGACATTCCGACAACAAAATCCTAGGATTTTTTCCGACGGATGTTGGCTCAAACTTGTTTTGCGTACACATGGTCGCACAAAGTTGTCGGAATTTCCGATCGCCAAGAACGCGGTGACGTCAAGCACGTACGACGAGACTAGGAAAGGCCAGTTCAGAACCAAGCGCGCCACCCTTTGGGCTCCTTTTGCTAATCTCGTGTTAGTAAAAGTTTGGTGAGAGACAATTCGCGCTTTTTCAGACTCGTGGCTTTCAGATCGTTTTCTGCCGTTCAGTTTGTGCTTGTGGGTTTGTATCTGCTCTTCAGTGCGTGCAGCAAGTTCTGTGTGACTTTAATAAGTCATTGTATTCTTGTTCGTTCGTTACTGTTTTTCAGGTCGCTCTTCACAGGCCTTGCTG